>NC_060244.1:12746517-13370937 GCF_021155785.1 Neodiprion fabricii
GGAGTTGACCTTGGCGAGTTCGTCGAGGTTCTTTGTTGTACCTGGAATTTTCGCGTATCTGATGCGCTGCCTGGCCCGTAAATTTGGGACTTGTTCCAAAACGTGGGTTTCGAGGCTGTGTCGTTACTGTTCATCAGCTGTTGTTGATGCATTCGGAAATTCAATTCCTTGCCTTCGGCTTCTTTGGCGGCCTTCTGGGCTTCTAGTAACTTGAAGTACTGACGGCTTTTGACTTGATGGAATATCCTCGGATTAAGTCCGTACAGATAGTACTGGCACACTCTATTTTCGAGGTCTTGAAGATGAGGATCGATGTTCGCTCGTAGTTGTTGATTCGAGAAGGCAGCTACGAGGTCTTGGTAGATCTGATTGAATTTGAGATTGTAGGCGTCCACAGTGTCGCCCTTTTGGCCTGTTCTGCCAAGCTCCATTTTCAATGTGGTGGCACTTTTCTCGACAATAACGGCTGATCATATGACTTTGAGTAAAGTTGGGATTGTACGAGGTCTCCTGTGGTTGATGGTCTTCTGAAGAGCTCCTCCTGTCTTAAAGACGATTACCATGCTCAAAACGGGAAACGTTGGGTTGGCAAAACTACCATATCGGCGGCTTTTACTTGCATGATCCAAGCGTGTACGTCTTCGCCTGCTTTTCCTTCCAGTCTGCAATCAGTCATCTTGATGGCTTGAAACGCGGGTAGGAAATCTTGGATCGCATAGGTCTCGTCCACTGGGCGATTTGGTTCTCCGTGGTATCTTCCGGCAGCATCGGGGCGTAGGCTGACATCATTCAAGTAAGCTTTCGTTCGTGCATACGGGCCTGGGTCTCCTGGATTCCGAGGGGCAAGCACGTCTCGGGGTGGCGCAGTTGCCAGTAGTTGAATTCTTGTTTGGTTTATTCGCGCGAGTTCCTCAATGTTCCTCATTATCTCTTACTGTTGGCGTAAAGCTTCGGGATCACTCAGCAACCGGGACATACTGAACGGCACAGTGTCTGGACGACGATGTGGTAAAGTAGCAGACATTTCCAAGGCTCTTCGAAGTTCATCCTCTTCTTGCTGTTCTAGACGACGACGCGGGACGTTGTTACGGGTATTGCTACCAGTACCTCGTGGGATTTCGTAATCTGTCGGACCATCAGGCCACTGTGGACTAGGCCTTGGTGTAAGGCGTATGTTCGGCATCCGTGATAAACGTCGGCTTTCCTCGAGAACGCGTTGCAGTGTCGAATCCGTATCCGACAAGATATCATGGTTTACATTGGCTCGCGCGGTGGAGAATCGGTCGTTTTCTAATGAGCGATTTCAGTGAAGGATCGGTATTGGCATCGCATTTATACCTTGATGGTCCGAGTCTGAATTGGCTGTGGAGCCCACCTCATTGATGCGCGGTGTCGGTGGCAGCAATCGGTTTTGAGCGAGCCCGTATAATGCCGAGTAACGTGGTGAGTTTGTTACGGTTGAGGGAGCTATCTGAGTAGGACCTTCCATCTCTGATTCAACGAGACGCGCGGTATCTAGTTGAATTCGCGGTATCGCTCCGGTATGGTTTCCGGGCGGTCTCAAAATATAAGAAACATTCGGATCATCGCTAGTTGTTAAGCGATAATAGTTATTGATTGCTTCTTGATTGGTATTACTATTTGTCGGAGCTTCCTCTTGACGGTTTTCTTCGGTTAATTGGTTATCCGGTTGTTGCATTTCCTGAAACATTTGTTGATGACGCTTTCAAGCGTGTCTCCGGGACACGGAACTGTTTTAGAGTTTCGATTTATTTTTAGATTATTGCGACGAATGAAGTCGTGTTCACGGCGTTCTTGATTTCTCAATTGAATAAAACGGGTAACTTCTTCTATAGGCAAATCTTCGCGGCGAGCAAGTTGACGCGCAGTTAACCTCTATCCGTTCAATTGCTCTAGACCAAGACGGTATCTGCCCATTGCAGTTAAATCATTACGTTCGGTGGCTTCTTGTAGCCTATTCACAAGCTGAGTCATTTGGTTCGTCAAATCCCAAAATCTCTCTTCAAACCGGGATTCAGAAGTGACGGATTGTTCATCTTCTGCAGTCTCAACAATAGTGGGAGGTACTGCCGATCTCCGGTCATTGTTTTCGTTCACGTCCATCGTGAATTTATTTTTTGAATTTACCTTGAGTCAAGTTTTGACTCTATTTATTTGAATGATTCAAGTTTGACCATCAAATTCTTAGTTTCGATCACGATTTGTCCTTCGATAAGTTTATGGTGACTCGAGTAAGTAACAAAATGCTTGTACTTACGCTAGGAGTAGCCAAATTGAGGTGTGAAGCATCACACTCGAAGGTCGTGGTAGCCGTCAGTACGAGGCTTCGATGTCCTGGAGTCTCTGACAGGCACCGGGGGCAAGAATATAAGAGCGGTTCGAGTCTGAGTGTCCTCATTCTCACTTCACTTCACTTACTTGTTAGACGGTTCAAACGCGAAGTTTATTGTATCTAAGGAGTGCAGAATTTTATACTTGCTTCCTTTTCAATAAATACACAAGTTCACTATGGGAATTGTCCAGTGTAGAATCAGGTGGTCTACACTCAGTCCCTGGTTATCAAGCGATCTACACGCAGTCCTTGATTGTCTACGCAAGGCGGCCTTTCACTCTATCCTTTGCTAGGTACAATTCGTAATAATTACTTATAAACGCGTAGCCGAAGGTTCGCGCGTGAATTAATTGGGCTTATGCACTCACTTCCAAAGTTCGTCACTATTATCCGGCCGTTTGATACGCGCTCCGCGTTCGTTGGTTTAAACCGGATCCTGGCAAGGATCGCCTAATTTGTCATGCAAATATTGCGCAACGATTATGTATGTATTCATATGTTGATTCAAACAGAGAATTGAGTGATAATTGATAACAACAAATGGTAGGAGGAAGCGTTAACGTTATATTATATTTAAATAGACGTGCGTTACGCCTGGAAGCAGCATTGAGACTGCTCACACGGCCTCTCGCCGGGCTCGGCGACAGTGCATATGAAGTGCATAATCGCGTAATTTGAGCACTGCTGCCGATAAGAAAGCCAAGCGCATAAGGCGGGCTACGCCGCATGATAAATTTTGTACTCATCTAAATGATCCCCGGCATGTTCCTACGAGAGGATATAAACTGTTACATTTCATTAGAAATGTTCCAGCTCCATCACAAGAGGTTGGTACCGGCTGATATTTACCGCAGTATTGAGGATCTCGATCATGCTCCACCCAGAATCGCGTTGCTCAAAATCCTCAACCTTTACAAGTAGATCAGCCCTTGCGTGTGTAAACCAAACGTCAATATCGCTTGAGGGGAGGCTCGCGATTTTGGAAGTGTTGAAGCTTTTAACTTCTTCTGCAATCCCCTCGTGCTTTACGTTTTCAAATTTGCACAATAATGTGAGGTTAACTTCACATTACCCTCCACGCGCAGTACCAGCCTCAATCGCTTAACGATGATCCGTTGTGCGTCGTCGAAAAAGGCTTGAAAATTCTCATGCCCTATATGAAAATCAAAATGGCTGCTCATCCGGCTACGCAAAAATCAAAATGGCCGCTCGTCAGACGGCAAAATCGAGCGAAAATGCTGGTGACGTCATGCATCGTAACAGCCGGTTGCAATATCATGGGTGAGGCTTATCATGGTGGGGGGGGGGGGGTAACATACAGATTGCCGGTAAGGTGGGGAGGAAGGAGGGTGCCGGTACGCCGCAATTTTTTTTTTTTTTTTGATTCACGCATATCTATACTACTAATAGCTGTAATTGAATAAGTAGAGCATTTGAATGTCAACAGGGTTAAAAGTTGCATAAGTTGACACTGGCGTAGCTTGACTTGTTCCGGAATTGAAAAAAGGAAATTTTTCATAACTGGGTCGGAATTCTGGTTCGTAAAGAAGCAATTTTTTCGTTTCGTATTTCAAGATTTCAGACAAAATATGAAAAAGACAAAACTTTAAGCTTCTGAGCTTGCTTTTTACGCAAAAAAAAAAAAAAAACGATCAAACACGTCCCATGCCATCTCATCTGTACGGATTTTTTGTTGTGAAAAAAAATCACATTTGCGACAACCAGCCCATATTTATCAATATATTCATTTTGTTGCAATAGTTAGATGTCATGGCTTGATTACGTAGAGTAATAATTATGTGTTAAGAAATTTTCGTCTCTTTAAGCACCGGTAAGAATATAATGTGTAGGTGAAATGTTTACATCTGAAATTCTTGCTTCTTGATGGGAAGTCACGTAAGACAAGCAAAGCCGTCTAATGAATGATATGCGGATGTGCAAATCATTTTTTTTTTTTTTTTTTTTTATATGATGAGAGTGATGAGAGAAATTAACGACAACAGAGTCAGGGCGGCTAGGTGGTCTAGTGGGGTAAGTCTCCGGTAAAGCATCTCTAGACGCCAGGTTCGATTTCTGGCTCCGTCGTCAATTTTTCGAAATCACCAAATTTTCGAATTTTACATTCTTTCAGTAATAATTATGCTTCGTTTTTCTATACGAAGTTCTTCATATCCACGAAATTTTACTCGTTAAACTTCTCGGAGCAGGAAAAGTTCGAAAAAATGATACCATTTTCAAAAATACGTACCTGCGCAAAAAAAATTGTAGAGAATTTTCCACTGAATGCAAAATGAAGGTAAATTTCAATACATCAAAATACTGTTCGGAAGGTCTGAATATCTTCATTTTTGAGTCGGCTATCTAACTTTTAGTGCGGCAAGAAATTTCGCCTGGCGTACCCAAACTTTTGGCCGGTAGTGTTAGTGCGAAAAATGCACAAGCGATAATAATAAAATTGAAATATTTTCGTATAATTTATGGGCAGAAATCTCCAGAACCAAGAAAATTTACGGTATGAATGAAAACAACGTCCAAATACGAAACGTATAACTGAGGTTTCACTGAATATATATTGTAATATAGAAACAATACAGCTGGTCGACGCCCACAAAGTCACCATCTGACGTCAAATTAAGAAATATATGACGACGACCGACGTGACCAGAAGGTAGCCGACGACCAATAAACACGACGATAACCGACAAAAACAAAAAATAGCCAAAGACGGTAGTCAAGGTTGATCGAAGCGAGAGCAGGCAGCAAGCATGGTCAGCGACGCATACAGCTACACAACTCACCAACTAGCGTTCGAGGTATCGATAGCGGCGGAGCAATACCGTGATATGACGAAAAACGGTGAAATAGAAGCTCGTCAGGACCCTCTGTATTAGACCCGCGGTACAGCGCACGACTGACTCACGCTTTGTAACGAAGTGGAGCTTATCTGGGGTCCGTAGTAAAACTTGGTATGATTTTTGATTAGTAGAAACAAATTTAGAAGTACGGCGCTTTCGTAAATTTCAGAGTGAGTGTAAAATTAGATATTCGCTACAGTAAGGGATACAGAATAAGAAAATACTTGTTTTATTGAGTGAATTCATAACAAATGAATTAGAGTCATAAATTCAACTTATAAAAAAAAAAGCGCAGGAGTGGAACCAATGAATTCTATATAATTTATTTTATTTTTCTTTTCTTTTATACAATCTTTTTTTAAAGCATTGATTTCATGTCTAGTTTGTACGCCGATTTTGTTTGATAATTTTAATATGATAAAATCAACGCATCTGTTTGCCTGATTGGAACTGTCTATCATGTGAGGCATATATCTGGGCGGTTGGTTGCGCAACGCCAACTTCATGCCGTTTTCGCGGAGGGGTTTCCTCGCGTGCTACAGTGCGGACCGACCTCGAACAGGGGACGCGTGCGTTACGCGCCCGATATGTTTATTGTTGAATAAATACCAGACAAAACATCATTGAGAAGTGTAACTGCTTTATTTAAAACTATCCTCTACAGTCACAGAAGTAGGATCGAGAAAAAACAAATGCGGTGATCATTCTGAAAATTCACAAGAATTTCAAGCAATTTTTTTAAGGTAACGTGACGTTGGTACGCCATTTTGGACAATCATCGGTAGTAGATAGGATAGGCCAGTTCTAATCATAGATCCCTGCACCCACACGTTACCGGCCGAGGGATTCTAATCGATATACCGTAGGGTAACCACTGTATGTGCTATTTACCGAGGGTGGGTGGTTCACCGGGTACAGGTTAATATACCCCAGGGTAACCGGTCTATGCGCTACTCATCGACGGGGGGTGGTTCAACGGGTACAGATCGATTAACCCCAGAGTAACCTGTCTATGTGCTATTTACTGCCGTTGAGTCAGTCATCGGTCACAGGTCGATTTACCCCCCAGTGTGGAGAGGTGGTATTTTCCACCGATGCGCATGCCAAGATTTTCAATTTTCTTTGAGCCTTCTCACCGGAGAATCTCCCGTGTGAAATGCGTGCATGTGGGGTGATATGTGTATCGGTAAGCGAGAAACCATTCACAACTCACACTTTGGGATTTTCAAGTCGATTGGGGATATCCCCACACGAGCATGGGTTATTTTATTTAAGGGTGGGCTCGCCACCATCCATTGCAGTTTTTCTGTGACGCGGCATTGGCTGTAAGATTTCAGAATATCACCCCCCATTACCCCAAAATTCAATGACCGTTGCACAGCCTGGGTGGTGTGAAAGGCAACCATGAAATTTTACGGCTTGCCTATCTGCCGCTCACCTTTACAGAGTCATTGTAACGCGTGTACGATGCTGCGGGTCAAGATGCAGGAGAGGGTCTGATGCCACCCTTATATTTGCAATCATTACACAACCTGAACGAGGGATCGCGGAAACGTGAATAACCAAAGTGTCGTGGAAAAGAAATTTATGGCGGCAGTTACAAGGACTTCTGCAAAACTATTCTTCGCACCAATGGTTGACGGTCAGCTTGCCTGCTGACAAGAACGAAATTTCTCTTCGTCGAAGATGTGTTCGAAGCTCTTTTAATATACACAGGAGAAAGAGGGAGAAAAAAAAATTATGAAAATCACGCATAGAGGAATGAATACGTGAATTGCGTGTGTAGAACGATCTGCTACGTAGTACATCCAGACTCGAGTATTCTTAGTAACACATCCGTGGATAGGGGTCATTGGTGGGATATATCCACAGATGACAATAGCCCCACGCCCTCATGTGTATAAATAGAGTGTGTGTACGATTGGGATAATCATTCGCTCTCCGCCCTCTAAAGTGATATTTCCATGGAAAACATTGTTCAGGAATTGTGCTCGGATCTCGTCGCGTCGATGCCGGAGGCGTACGCTCACCTGCATACGATGGTGCGGCATGCAACCAGTGACGAATATATTCTATACTGGATCAAAATCAAGCAGCGTACTATTCAAATTTTGAATAATATTTTGAACACACCAAATACGCGCACCTCCGAAAAGCCGTTGATGCAGAGTAAAATTTCACTGCTAAAATCTAGGCTGACTAAGTTTGTACTTATCATGGCAACACCGATAATATTCACGTTCGCGCCCAATGAGATGATCTTGACAGTGCATTTGATTGCAGGATTCGCACCGGGGTCGTCACTAATCTCAAGCATCGCGATCTTATGGGGTATTTAACCGTTGCCGGTGTGCTCACCATCGAACATCTCAGGAAAGTACAGCGGAACGAGGGTAACGTTGAAGTTAACGTCAACTTCACCTGCAAATTTGTAAACGTGAAGGAGGCCAGCGCCGACGAGGATATGAAGTCATTCACCACCAAGAATGAGATGATACTACCTTTAACGGATCTTACAGGTTGGTTTGGTGATAAAATAATACATCAGCTGCTGGTGAAGGTTGACGATTTCAAGTAGCAGGATTCTGGTTGGAGTATGATAGAAATTATCAATGTGGTGATTTACACTGACCGCTACCAGCCTCTCACCGGTGGTCTTTCAACCTTCGTCATGCTACCCAAGGATATTCAACGGAATAGGGCTGTGTTTAACGTTCAAGTCAAGGATGATCGCTGCTTTCTCTGGGCTATGACTGCAGCCAGACACCCGATAAACTACCATTCGGAGAATGCATCCAGCTATAGGCTGTATATCAACGAGTGGGATTGTACAGGTATAAGTTTCCCCATGATTCTGCACGGTGTGAAGAAATTTGAAAAACTAAACAATCTTAAGATAGGTGCGTATGTGATCGAGTGTAAGGCTTTTCACGATAGTGTAGAAGGGGAGAAAAGTGTAATTGTACCCCTCTATTTGGGTAAGAATTTGACAAATCCAACCTATGAGGTGATTCACCTACTTAAGGTTGAGCATAATAATGATAAAGAGGAGATGGATATTGGTGATATTGATTTGAACAATTACGCACCGCGATTTCACTTTACTTGGATTAAAAATCTGTCATGTTTGGTTGGCAGCCAACTGTTAGTCTGTGCTCATCGGCAATTTTTGTGCGACAGATACTTGTGTCATTTCAGGGTACAGGGCAGCGATAATAGTCATGGAGACGATTGCATGCGATCGAACAAGGTGCGAATGCTCTTCTCGGATAAAAAGAAAAATGTGGAATTTTCAAATTTTCGTCTATGCGGATCTCTAGTGCAAATTAAAACCTGGTGCAAACAAATCCCAAGAGCATATCCCGCATAGTGCAGCATTTTACGTACATTGCTCGTACGATTCTTCATTATCGGGATATGTGAGTAAACGGGAGCCCGATTGTATGGAATGGTTCGTTAAGCAACTTCATGACTTGGCCGTTAACGTAGAATCGCGAATTAAAAATATCATCCCTATAAAACCGTTGACTCAAGTGCAACGGGATCGACATGCGCGTGCGAAAAATTGTTACATCTGTGAGAAACCGTTTTCGCCAGATGATAGAAAGTGTGACGATCAATTGCCTTTCCACTGGCGAATATCGTGGCCCCACGCTGACGGGTGCAATTTGAATTACAAGAAAATACACACGATTCCCGTCGTGTTTTACAATTTGTCTGGATACGATTCGCATGTCATACTCACATCTCTAGCGACGTCTTTTCCCGGTAAAATTACCCTATCGCCTATGAATGAAAAACGGTATATTTCGTTCACTAAGCGAGTTGACGACACCTTCATGCATTTGAGATTCTCAGATTCACTTCGGTTTATGGCAAACAGTCCGGACAAACTGTCTTCGTATCTAGATAATGGGGGAAAACGATAAATCCTGCGTTCTATAGCGATCTCGAGGATTTCGAATTAATCATCCGCAAAAGTGTTTTTCCCTACGAGTACACCGATAGCTGGGAAGAACTTGACGAGTTGAGCCTGCCTGCTAGAGCAAACTTGTATTCGAAACTCAGATGCTCGGGCATTACCAAAAAGGATTAGCGGCATGCACGGAATGTGTGGAGCATATTTAAATTGAACACCCTGGGCGAGTATTCAGATTTATATTTGAAAACCGATGTTTTCTTGTTGGCTGATGTTCTTCAAAATTTCCGCGAGAGTTGTTTCCGAACGTACGATTTGTATCTCCTACATGATTACACCTCCCCAGGTTTGGCTTTCGATGCAATGTTGAAACGTACGGGTGTTAATCTGCAACTGCTTAGAAGACGCCGAAATGGTTTTATTTGTTGAAAAAAGCATCCGAGGTGGTGTAGCATAATGTTCAAATCGCTATGCAGATGCAAACAATCGACATATGCGTGATTTCGACTTGAGCAAGGAGGAATCCTACCTGATGTATTTCAATACCAATAATTTGTATGGTGCAGCTATGAGTGAGCATTTACCATGTGGTTCATTCGAGTGGGAGCATAATGCAATCGATATAAAGAGTGTGCGAGATGATTCCTCGGTGGGATACATTCTTGAGGCTGTTTTGTACTACCCGGTAGAGATACACAAACAGCATAAATATTTACCGCTCTGCTCGAGCATCTTATCCCACAAGGTAGTAGAATGGCCTAGCTGTGTACAACGTTTCTGCCCAAAAATGAATACATACTTTACTACTGGAATTTGAAGCAGTATTAAGATTTGGGCATAAGGTTGCACAAGCCGCACAAAATTCTTGAGTTTGCTCAATCACCGTAGTTGAAATCATACATCGACTTGAATACCGACAAGCGAAAGCAATCAAAAATAATTTCGAAAAAACCTCTCACAAATTAATGAACAATGCTGTGTTTGGCAAAACTATGGAGAATGTGCAAAACACGAGAGTTTCAAGCTAGTTACGAAATGGGGTGGTCGAGGTGGTGCAAAAGCTTTGATTGCCCGACCTCATTTCCACAGCTGCCACAAATTCGATTGAGATATGGGGATAATCGAGATGAATCAGTTGAATGTCTATTTCAATAAACCAATATATACCGATGCGGCCATTCTGGATTCGTCTAAAATAATTTTGTACAGGTTTCATTATGATCATGTTCAGCGAAATCTTATGAATGAGTAGGTAAAGTTATTGTATACAAATACGGATACCCTAATTTACCAATTTAATGTGCCAGACATATACAAAATCATTAGGCGTGATCTTAAAACGACCTTTGATACCTTGGATTATCCTCCTAATCATGTCTATGGTATCCCCCTTCAAAATAAATAGCAGTTGGGTTTTACGAAAGATTAAAACAATAGTAAAATCATGACGCACCATAGAGAGGTACGTTCAAAACTCGATGTGATAAGAACTAAGGAGGAGGAGAAGAAGGCGGAGGAGGAGGATGAGGAAGAGGAGGATTAAGAAGAAGAGGAGTAGTAGACAGTAGAAGAGCCACGTGTCAAAAAACGCGCAAAATGTATGAAATGTTCAACGCTAAGAACCATCACGCTAGATGATTACACAGATTGCCTATTAAATTATGAAAATTTGCATAGGGAGCAGAGCCTCATTATGAGTAAGAAGCATGAGGTTCGTACCACTGTGGAAAAAAAACTTGCACTGAGTTGTCATGACAATAAAAAATTTTTATTACCAGAGCAAACAGACACTCTTCCATGGGGCTACTAGAAGGTGTAATGACTCTATGAATCTGCAGAGTAGGATAATTTAACTCTTGTTGAGGATTGTAGTTATGTTCAATAATTTTCAAGTTTTCTCAAGTTTCTTTCAGTTTCGAATGATGAATCGCAGGATACGTATTAACATGTATAATGCATGGATAATTTTTGAAAAGTCTAAGAAAGCTGAAAAAGTCGAAAAAAATTTAATAAAGTTGATAAAAGAGCAAAACTCAGCTATATAAACTAGTATTAGAATTAATTTAGGTTGTATGTAAGAAGAAAAAGTAAACAAGGTGTGTTTATCAAATTTCGTTAGTGTTATTAGCTGCTTGTCTTGAGTTGCCGCGGTTTGTATATGCTTCGATACAATTGTTTTTCGTTGGTTGCCGTAGTGTAATTTCGATTTGTTCTGATTGTTCGGTGTTCGGTGTTGTTGTACGATGCAATTAATTTGGGCAGAATATCGAGCCATTTGTAGGACCCACGTAAAACAAAATGCTTCCACATTCTATTTTTCAGCATTCGTTGAAAGCGTTCACATATCGATGCCCTGATCGACGGTACAAGGCCCTGCACCAGCACAAACTTCATAACGTTTGTTAAATCAGTGGCATTTTTACTCTTAATCGGCACAGTCTAGGCAAATTTGGAAAATATATCAATAACTGTGAGCAGAAATTAATGGCCATTGTTGGTGGATGATTATGCCAACATATCGACGAGAACAGCTTGCCAAGTCTCATCCAACCCGCATATATCTACAAAACGCATTGGGTAATTACGCCGGGCTGGTCTGCGAAGTTCGTCCGCTATCGCCTTTTTCATGTTGTTCAAGCAATTGAGTGCTAACGACAGTTTTCCACAACAAACTTAAATCGTGCCTTAAACTTTTAATACTTTCAGGCATGGATCTTATAACCTCCTGAATTTCTTCGGCATTATTTGCGATTTTTCCCTCGATATCGTTCTGGAGCCAATCAGTCGCTTGCTGTACACATTGATTGGAAACTTTCATAGAAACGGCATCGTTTTTGTCGTGTTTATATCGTACTGGTTAACGTCAGTGGTTTTGAATCCAACACCCGGAGGCCCACGACTACCCAGTACACCTTTTATTTGCCTAACCGCCCTCAATCGACAACCAAATATGTCTATGCTCATTGCTTGACGGTCAATGGATGAATGATAATATGAGGGTTGATCCCGCACTAATGAATGATCCCAACCTTGCGTTACTCGTCAATGATAGAGACTATTTCATTGGAATAATTAGTATTTCCGGCTGCCTGTGATGCCATAAGAAGTCGAAGTCTGTCAATAATTTTATTGGGGTCGTTCCAGTAAACGTATTCCGTACTCCGCCCCTCTTTTGGCGCAATCTTGTGCGTCAGCAAACCTCCACCCCTCTCTTTCGGCGATCCCACATATTGAGCGATAAATTCCTGATACTTTGCACTTTTCTCATCCCTGTGAATGCTCTTGTCAGCCTTATAACCACGCCTGTGAACATTCATTATTAGAGCAATTTCAGCATAGTTTTTCCAATCCTCAGTCACCAGAATAGCGATGTCGGATGACTTTTTGAATAATAATTCGAGTAATCCCGGTATTGCTTTGTACTTTTTACCGCCAGCGTGCATCTGATCCGTATCAAAGCTTATTTTTATCACCAATCTTCAATCCTTGCACCAACTGTCGAACACCATATTTCTAATTCAAATCCAATCGCTTCCCCATCTCGAACAATTTCAAACATCACCACACCAAGTCCTCCGATTCTCGCTCCCAACTCTTCACCGGTGTACTTGTGATTATTGGCATAGGTACAATCTTGTCATTTCCATAGCTATTTTGACTGACTTTAATATCGAGAAAACCATCTCTATAGTCATCTGTATCGTCTGCAGTTTGCGTCGATTTTCTTTTTTGTCTTTCACCCAGATATTCGGTTTCTCATCTCTTTTCACAAAAATAACTGGTTTCTCATCTTTTTTCACCGATAACCCCCAACTCCGCTTTAATTTCCTGTTTTAATTGCTGCTTCGAGATATTCACCAATTCCCGCACTAGCCCAACCATAGGCTTCAGCATCTCCTCCATCGCCTGCTCGCTCGTATCTTCATCTCTCCGAATCATCTTATGTTTACGCCGTATCGTTTCGCTAGCTTTCGGGATTTTGCGTAACATGTCAACGTGCTTGAGGATCTGCTCACTCCTCATGTTGTCACTCTGATTGTTACAAGTCGACTGCGGGTATCTCAACGCATCGGCATTATGTGTAAGATTTATTGATCCCCTTGGGGTTACAAAGACTCCCATTTTTCTCTCCCTTAACAATGATTCTACATGTTGTCTTAACCTATTCTTATCCTACTCTGACATCCTACCTTATCCTCACTTATTTTCTAATTGACTATGCCCTGTGCCGTTGCCTTGCCATTCCCTTAATTTCCCTCTTATCCTTTCCTTATTCTTTATCCCGATCTTCACCTAACCTTATCCTATTCTACCCTATTCTATTCCCTATTTGTCCTTATCCTACTCGACTTCGGTTTCCCATTCATCTCTCACTCTTCCATTCTCTCGTACCTCCCTGATCCTTTCCAGTTCTCTCATCCAGACTTCTCCCGCCCCCTCCTCACCTAACATCTCCCTCACCAACTCCTGCCAGCTTTCCCCCCTTCTACCCCAGCCCACGCACCTTTCCCATACGTGCTCCCATGTTTCCTCCTCCCCCCCGCACACCCTACACCTTCTCTTTTCCTCTTCTTCCCAGTACCTTACCCCCTTCATCTCGCTGCTTTCCCCCCAGCTCTTTCCCAGATAACCTGGTATCCCTTCTCCCTTCACTAACCTGTACCATCTGTTGTACGTCGATTCCCTTATTTTCTCCCACCTCTCTTTTCTCTGTTCTTCCCTCTCTCTCCTCTATTTCCCTAAAATCCACCTCTCCCCTCTCCCTTCGTGCGACGACGTCGCTACTCTCTGCTCCCCTTTCCGCAAAGAAACTTTCCCTTTCTCTTTCCCATCTCGATCCCTGCCTCCCAACTTCTACCTTTTCCCTCATCTCTTCCCAGTATCTCCTAGCTAACTCGCTACCCTCCCCTCTCTTCAGTTTTCTTTCGTAATTCCATGCCCTTCTCCATGCCCTAATCCATAGCTTCTCCCTCTGTAGCTCCTCCCTTATTAAATATCTCAATGTTCGCCCATCCACTCCTAATGTCCATCTCAAGAATCTATCCTGTACCGCCTCGACCGCCCTCCACTCCCTCCACCCCCATATCTCCGATGCGTACTCTATTACCGTCCATACTAGCCTGTCAAATAACCAAATCCTTTTTTTCTAATCCTTCTAAAACCTTCTTTTTCCTATCCCCCATACCTGTCTCATTACTACCCGTGCCTTCCGTACTCTCTCTTTCACGTGTGCTTCCTGTGCCCCATTGCACTTTACTGTATACCCTCGGTAGCTAAACTCTTTAACCTCCTCCATCCTTTCCCCTTTCCATTTCCAGTCCATTTTTTTCGTTCTGCCGCCTCCATTCCTCAATCTCATAATCCTCGATTTCCCTATATTTACCGTCATCCTTTTCCTGTCCATATACCTTTCTAACTTCCTAATCATTACCTCCATCTCCTCTTCACGTTCCGCTAGTAGCACTATGTCATCGGCATACGCTAACGCCCATACCCTGCCACCAGCCAACTCCACCCCCCCAACCCTTCTCCCTCTCCCCATTTCCTCTTCTAAATCCGCCAGCAGCGGGTTAAATACGTGTGGACTGAGCGGACACCCCTGCCTTACCCCCTTCGCCGTCCGGAACGCTTCTCCCACCTTTCCCCCGCTCCTCACCCGACTCTTTGTTTCGTTGTAAATTTCCTCTACCCTTACACTTAGCCCTTCCCTCACCCCTCTCCTTTTCATACTCTCCCATAACACCTTCCTGTCCACCGAATCGAACGTCGCTTTCAAGTCCACAAAGAACACCACCATCTTTCCCTTACCCTTCCCACCTGTCTATTGATCAAATAGTTGAGCACATACACCTTGTCAATTGTACCCATTCCATTCCTGAAGCCAGTTTGATTTTGCGGTATCATGCCTTTCTCCTCTGCCTCTCTTTCTAACCTTTCCGCTAGTACCATCGCATACACCTTATTCAGAGTTGACATCAACGTCACCCCCCTATACTCTTCTACCCTTTTCTCCTCCCCCTTCTTAACTATCGGCGCTATCAATCCCTTTCTCCAATCCTCCGGCCAGCCCTCCCCCACCCAAACTCTATTACATGTTGTCCATAACAACTGCTCCATCTATTCCCCCCCATACCTCGCTAACTATTCCATCCCCCCCTGGTGCCTGTCCATCACTCAGCTTTCCTATCACCTTTTGAATCTCTTTTCTCTGCAGCTCCCCTTCCCCGTCCCCCTTCCTATTTGCTGCCCCCCCGCCTTCTGTTACCTTGCTCTCTACTCCACCTAATAATTCATGAAATACTCCCTCCACTCCTAATCGCCTATTTCCTCATTCACCCTCTTCCACTTCTTTCTTTCCCTGTTAACTATCTCCCATACCTTGCTTTCTGTCCTTGCTTCCGCTGCTTCTTTTATGAATTCCGCATTTTCATCCTTTTTCCTTTCCTCGCATAGCCTATTTTATTCCCTTCTTTCCTTTTTATACGCTTCCCGTTGCCCCTCCGCCTTTCTCCAGTTCTTTAAACTTTGCCTTACTTCCGCTTTCTTTCGCCTACATTCCTCATCCCACCAACCCTTTTTCACTTCACTTCCCCTCCCTGCTGCCTCTAAAGCTCGTCTAAGCTCCCTTATTCTTTTCTCTATCTCTTTGCCTACGTCCGCTTCTCCTACCCCGTCCCATTTGACCTCTGTTCTAAACCTCCTCCCACCCTCCTCTGTCCAATCCCCTTTGCTAGCTCCCCCTACCCTTTTTCCCTTTCTTGTCCTAGTCACTGCCCCACTCATCCACACTATTACCGGGTGATGGTCCGAGTCAACCCTATCCCCAATCTCTATCCCTTTGACCCTATCCCTTACCTCGCTGTCTCCTATAGCGTAATCTATCACCGTTACCCCTGCCCCTCCTACATACTGTTACAAAGGGTGAAATCACCCGTTTTGCCCCCTTTTAATGATCTAGTAGTCATCATAGATAAAAGACGTTTATAAACCTCTTATGTCTTTCAAAAGAATAAGGTTGCTGCGTCAACCAACATTATTGTAAAAACAGTTTTGTATCAGACTTGAAACGAGAAACACATATCTTGCAATTAAAGCTATTTCACGACATTTATTTACGCCTTTGATTTTGACTTGATAATCAAACTCACGAATCCATATTTATTTCCGTAACGGCTAAGATCGTTACAATACGTAAATTCTCCCTTCTCATCACCGTCTATGTTCCCATTCATTATTGCCCATCCTGTCTCTTCCAAAAATTACACCAGCTGCTTACCTTCTGAGTTTATTTTCCTATCTTTTGATTTCCTACTTCTACTTTCCTCCTCTCCTTCTCCCCAGCATCCTCTCCCCTCCTGCCCTGTCCTGGGATTAAAATCGCCCCCCACTAGCACTTTTGTTCCTCCATCTGCCTTGTTCTGCCCGCTCCTTCAATTCTCCTATCTTCACTTTCAGATCCCCATTTACGTATATTCCTATTACCAGCCATTTTTCCCACCTTACACTTATTTTCCTTATTATCATCCCCTCTTTTACCTCTTCCCTCCCTCCCTCCCCGCTTACTATCTCCTTTCTCACCCCTGACAGCATTCCGCCTATTGCTGTTTCCTTCATATTTCTTTTCACCGCATGCTGCACTTCCCATTCATACCCTGCCGGCAACTTATTCCTAACCCTTTCCCACCCCTTCTTCTCTATCCATGTCCCCATTAAAAATATTACATCCCACTCCCTTAGACCCCTGCAAAGATCTTCGTCCTTTCTCACAAGCCCCGCCACATTCCAGAAAACTACTTTCCAACCCTCCCTTTCCGTCTCACCTACTTCCCTCTCTCTCCTCTTTTTCTCCCGCATCCCCTGCCTCTGCCGCTCTCCACTACCCATTCTCCCGACTGCCTTCCCCTACGTCCCCCGGCCTGTGCCTCCATACCTCCCTCTTGCCTTTCCTCGCTTGTTGTCCTATCCCTTTCACCTTTACCTACTTTTCCCCTCCCCTCCCTTTGCCCGTTTTCCCTCTCTTTCCCTCCACCGTTCCTAAGCACCTCTCCTATCTCATTCCACTTCCACATTTTCCCTTTTATCCAAATCTTTGCATACTCTATTTTTACTCTGTTTCCCCTTCTCTCCTCGATAGATGCTATCTCCCTCAAATGCCATTTCATTCTCCTCTCTGCTCAGTTGAGATCCTCCTCTATTCTTTCCTCCCTCCCTTTAAGGAGGCTTTTTCTTTCCATTACCTACCTCTTTTGCTCCCTGTTCCCTAGCCTTGCTATCCATATCCCTTTTTCTCCCCCCTTTTTCGCGCCTACCTCCCACATATCCTTCACCTCGACTTTTACCCCTATCACCTGCATAATCTTTTTCAACCCTTCCTTTTCCCTTCCCTTCCCTATTTTCGCTCCTCGCAATACTATATTTCCCCTTTTTTCTTCCCTTTCTTTCCTCTCTATGGCCCACTCCATCTCTGTTACCCTATATATTGCTACCTGCGCCACTTCCGCATTCCCCTGTCCCTACCTCTCACCCCCGCCTTCTACACGCTTTTTTTCTGATTCTGCCAGCCTCTCCATTACCCTTTTCATCTCCCCCCCTCTCCACTCTTCTACCTCTTCGAATCTTTTACCTAGGTCTCTTATCGTTTCCTTCATCTCCCCTCTCTCTCCTTTCCGCTGCTCTTCCCTTCTAGTCATTTCCCCTTTAATCTTTTCCATTTCTTCCCTGATCCCCCTTCCCTGTCCTATGACCTCCTCTAGCCCTATCTTTAACTCCTCCTTAATCAGCCTTAGCATATCCTGTATACTCCCTCCCACTTCCTTCCCTTCCTCCCCTGCCTTGCCCTCCGGCGACCGGTGAACTTTCCTGCTTTTCCCAAATACTCTTTCTCTTTCCTGTATCTCATCTGCATCCTCTTCCTCTTTTTTCCCTACCTCCTCCCGCTTTCTCTTCCATAAATCTAACACCGTCGTCGCCGATCCCAGGTTATGACTCCCATCCCTCCCTATCGATGCTATTGCACCCGGCCTACCTTTTTTTTTCTCCTCCTCTACTCTCTTCGCCCCTTCTTTCTGGCCACCCACGTTACTCATGTTCTTTCTCTCCGCCACCGCTCCCTACCTTATCTGCCTGCCGCCTATCTGTCTCTGCTCCATCCCCCTTCCTACTCCGTAGATGTCACTGCCTATTCTTCTGTCTCATCTTTTCCCCCGCCGTCTGCCAGCTCTCTCTAACTAACCTCAAAACTCTCACCCTTTTTCACCTGTTCGTCCCTTCTGTTCCTGCCTCCCTATTCCCTAAACCCGATAGTCCTTCCTGGTCTTCCCCGCTCCCTCTATGCCCTATTTCCTTTCGTCCTCACCTTTGCTATCCTGCTAATTCTCGCCTTTCCACTCGCACTTTTTCTCACACCTGCCACTCACATCCAAACCGGGAATGGAAGTCCACAACGCATCGGCATTAATTTATACCGATAAAGCAATTGAAACCTTTTTGATATATCCCTGCGTTGATCCCGCTATCTTTGTCAATGAGCATGGAACTTTAATTCCTGTTTGTCCAGCAAGCCGAGCAGAGATCTTTAAATTGTTGAGACGTCATATCGGTGTTGAAATGATCGACGTAAATGTGCTTGAATCTCATCTTATATTGTCAGAAAATCACCATTCAATTTGTATTATTACGCACGAGATATTTCGAGATACGTGCACATGTCTGGCAGAGATAGAAGCTATTCACATCTCTATGACGCTCCATGCAAAGGTATGCCCGGATATTGTCTTGATTTTCACAGACCACGTCGCACTGTCGAGAATCATAAGCGAGTTGGAGCGTGCCTCTTCCGGTTTTATCGGTTTGACAACCTCCTCGTGTTCACCGAATTGAAAATAATCCATCCCCTTGACCGGCTCAAGTAACTTTCGCAAAAACTCGTACTTTGGCTGAATGAGTAATTTTGAATAAATTCAAACATTTTCAAAGCGTAAAACATTGCAGTTGGTGATGAGTGTAAGAGAAGCATTCGTCTTGCCGCAATTCGAAAGACCGCAGAAGACCGCTCTTACACTATTGGGTAGTAATTCACCGTACCGTTTGCCCTTTTTCTTTTTTTACTCTACCAGTTTGTCGAAATTCGTGACGGGTAGTTTGCTCGTTTGATTTTGGAATTCCATGATACTCAGATGTTAGAGGATTACAATACACGCTCCCTGTGTATAGATGCATGCTTTTATAGGGTAATCAAGTCAGTTGCAGTCGGAGATGTTTTGTAAAGTGGACGAATAAGACACCGTTAGTTACTGAAATACTACCAGGGAGGTTTTATATATTTTAACAACAATTACATGTACAGGAATCGCAAGCATGGAGATGTATATCATTCAGCGAGCCGCCCGGAACGTAACTGCTCGTGCCGCGCCATAACGAGCTCGCGTAGTCCTTGCTGTGCCACGTCGACGTTTCGTTTACACATTTTTTTTTTTGGGCGTACACTATAGTCATTTATGTAAACATCATCGCCCTGATCCAAATTCAACTGTCGATCGCCCCCGCTTGCGATGATTTGAGTCCGTTGGCTTTTTTGAACTTTCGCGAATACATCTGGTTTTAACACATCAAAGCATGTGTTCGCATGTCGCGTTTGAACATAAGTTGGTAAGGACTTTTGCCTGTGGTACAGTGTTCAATACTGTGATAATCCATGAGAAATTTAATAATAGCCGAATCCGGCGAATCTCCCCCTTCGATTTTTGTCACTTTGTCCTTAAAGGTGCCCACAAAATTTTCGGCTATTCCGTTTGTTCCCGGATGGTATGGCGGAAAAAACTATGATTGATACTGTTTTGTCTTAAAAAATTCAAAAATTCTTCACATCTAAATTGCCACCCCCATTAGTGACAACGTGCAAAGGGAGACCATAACGTGCGGACAACGTTTTAAATTCCTCAATTACTTCGTAGAATTTAGTGTTGTTTTTGAAGTTGATAGTTTCTACCCACTTCGAACGTGCGTCGATAAGTACTAAATGCATACTCCCAAATAGGGTACCCTAGAAATCGCAAGGTATGCGGCTCCACGCGCAGTCTTGCCATGGCCATGTCGTTAATGGCATTTGTCACGGTTTTTTTCTTTCGACCATACAAACGTTACAACTGTTAACAGTGAATTCAATGTCAGTATCTATCTCTGGCCACCACACATAGGAGCGCGCAAACATTCTGATTTTTACAATGCCTAGGTGAGACGCATCTAACTCTCTCAAAATAAAGGGTCACATGTTACTCGGCATAACAGCTCGTAATCCCCAGAATAAACAGTTTTTATCAACCGATAATTCTAGTATTTTCCTATGATACTGTTTTAACAACAACAGAGTCAGGGCGGCTAGGTGGTCTAGTGGAGTAAGGCTCCGGTCAAGACGGCATCTCTAGACGGCAGGTTCGATTCCTGGCTCCGTCGTTAATTTTTCGAAACCACCAATTTTTCGAATTTAAATTCTTTCAACAATATTCTTCTCGTAGAAAAATGATTTGCACATCCGCATATCATTCATTAGACGGCATTGCTTGTCTTATGTGGCTTCTCACCGGAAGCAAGGATTCAAAAGGGTAAACACAACATCCACACATTATAGTCCCCCTTATACATAGTGCTTGAAGAGAAGAAACTTTTTATTCACGATACTGCTTTAACTCGTCTGATAATTCTTTTAAATTTGGCCATTCACTAGTTGTGTATTTAATAGCTTTGCTAATTATTTCGTCTCTTTGGCTTTCTGCTGCAAGCGTTTTACTGTCAAATTCTTCAAGTTTGTCTTCAAAAAAATTCACGCTAGAGAACCCCGGTTCTAATTCACTGGAATCAATCTCATCCTGAATTGGTAACCGCGATAGCGCATTGCAGTTAGCATTTGCTTTTGAGCTTATATGCTCGATTGTAAATTTAAAACCTAATAGGTAGTATGCCCATCTTTGGAACCGGTTGTCCGCTGATTCCGGTATTCCTTTTCGAGGTCCCAAAATGAATTTTAATGATTGATTGCCTGTTCGCAAAATTATCGATTTCCCAAAAATGTAGTTTTTGAAGCGTTCAAACCCGAAGACTATAGCCATTGCTTCCTTATCCAGGATAGTTTGACGCAATTCATTTTTTGGTATGGTACGAGACGCATAGGCGATTGGTTTTTCAGAACCGTATTTGTATTTATGGGAGAGTATCGCGGATAATCCGTGTTTTGATGCGTCGCAAGCCAATACGATTTGCTCGTTCGGATCGTAGTGTGATAAGATTCGCGGCGATGTTAGTTCCGTCTTTACCCAATTGAAAGCCTCTTGACATTCTTTATTCCATACGAAATTTCGCGCGTTCACTAGATCGTAAAGCGGTTTCAATTTTTTCCGAACATTTTCCTAAAAATCTAGCGTAAAATGTTACTAGTCCAAGAAACAACTCTAATTCTTTAACATTTTTTGGCTGTGACGCGTTTACCATCACTACCACTTTTGATTTAGACGTATGCAATCCTTCTTTATCAGTGACAAAACCAAGAACTTCGAGTTTTTCTTGCATAAACTTGCATTTCAATATATTGATTCTGAGTACGCACTCTTGCAGTTGCTCGCAAACTTTCTCTAAGTTTTTCATGTGTGCTTCCGGGGTGTCTCCGGTGACATAAATATTGTCTAGATACGCAATCGTGTTATCAATACCAGCTAAACACTCGTCCATTTTCCACGGTACATCAGCCGGTGCTGGAGCAATTCCCTCGGGAATGCTTTTGTATCGAAATAGTCCTTTGTGTGTGACAATGGTTAGCGGTTCGCGACACTTTTCGACGATTTGAAATTGCATATATGTATGCGTTAAATCTAATTCTGTAAACTGTTGCTCCCCTTGAAGCACACTGAAGATATTGTCAATTTTGTGTAATGGATATTTGTCGGGGAATAATTGCGGGTTGACTGTAATTTTAAAGTCGCCGCAGGTTCTGATATTTCTATTACTTTTGAAAACGGGTACTATCGGAGTAGCCCATTCACTTACTTGAACTTTCTCCAAGTGATCTAAAGATACTAATCTTTCGATCTCTTTTTCGACTAACAGCTTAATAGCGTATGCAACATGCCTACATTTGAGCGCTACGGGTATCGCGTCTTTTTTTAAATACATTTCCGACTTACCTTTATTGTAACAACCCGGGGTATTACTAAATAATTTTACGTGTTTTTTTGAAAAATAATCAACTCACTTATTCGTTTCGATTTTGTTTATCGCTTGCTTATCATTCGAATCGAGTCTTAATGGCCAGCATTCGAACGGTGAGAGCCATTGCCTTCCTATTAACGCAGGGCCTGTTCCAGGTAGGACAAAACATTCTAATACACACTGCTTCCCTTTAAACTCTACCGATAAATTTGATAATTTGCCCATGGGCTGCATAGACCTTCCATCGTAACCTCGTAATTTTATACCCGTCGAAACAGTGTTAGCGTTTTTAAATTTATCATTTAAAACTTTTTCCGAAATAACAGTCGTATACGTACCCGTATCGATTTCGATACCTAAGTTCGTACCATTTACATTCAAACTGACAGACATCGGTTCGCCGTCGTCGCGGTCTCCACTTACAATTTTTTTTCTTAGGTTACTGGTCGCGTGATAGTCTTCAGCATCGATAGAGTAGAATTCGCTGCGATGTATGTAGTTCATAGAGTTCGTCGTTAGTTCGTCCGCTGACAAGCTTTCTGCATCCTCGTCGTCCTGCTCTATCATTTGTAGCCGCTTCTTCCCTCAAGCGCGTTTTGAATAGCACGCACTCTCTATGTGCCCTTTTTTCGACACCCGTTGCATACTGCTGCTCGGGAGTTACACTGAAACCGTTTATGCCCTGATTTTCCGCAGCTGGCGCATTCTTCTTGTTGATTAGCTAGTGCCGGGCTGGGGCACGAATCGCGAGTGTGATCGCGTCCGCCACAGTTCCAACATATAACACCAATGATTCGGCGTTCGTTACTTGGCTGTTGACTCGATGTTGCCGGTTTTCTGTGCAAATTACTTCGCTGATTTTGTCTGTCACTCTAATACCACATTTTTTGTTTTGCTGATGAGTCAATTCATAAAATTGCAGTTTGTAGCCAATTTCTTCAACCGCACGGCAAAATCTGCTATGCTCTCTTCCTGCTCTTGATGAGCTTTGTAAAATTTATTTTGCTCCATTACCTCTGATGGCTTGGGGTTGAGGTAATTGGTCATCAATTCTATCAATTCGGAAAATTTTTTATCAGTCAATTTAGCTGTTGAATTCAAATATTTAATGAGTTCAAATGTCTCCTGATTCATGGCGGTTAATTATAAAGCTGCCTTCTTTTTTTCCTCAGTGACATCTCGAGATAAAAACTGAAATTCCAATCTTTCTGCAAAAGTGCTCCATTTGTCCTTCCCTAGGCAAAAAGTTATTTTCGCGTTGTTGTCGGACATTTCGTCGTTTGAATCGTATGCGCGATCGCTTGATCCTTCTCGACCGGTATTGTTTACTACTGACCCGTCTGTGTTTACACCAAACGCTGCTATGGACTCCTTTGCTCCTGGCTCCGAGATATTATCAGCTTGATTAATCAACGTACCGGGAATGTTTTCGATTATTTCACTTTTATTTTCAAATGTTTCTTAAGGTTGTTCTTCGTGTTCTACAATTTGAACTAACAACACCGGTAGGTTGTCGCGTGTTGTGTTTTTTATAAACGGCACTTCACGTTTTTCTAATTCAAGAATTATTTCCTCGTTAGTTAGTCTCCAGATCCAGCCGGCACTGTTCTTATCATTGCCAGGCATAGATTGTGTGTACACAGTATCACTTTTTAGTTGTACTGATCGCAGTATTGTGACACGTGGCTAACACGCGCGTTTGTAATGTATTCTTTCACGGATCCTTACTTCACAATCCTCGTCGCCATAAACGAAGATGTTTTTTAAGGTGGACGAATAAAACATCGTTAGTTACTCGAATACTACCAGAGAGGTTCTATATATTTCAACAACAATTATATGTTGTGACGTTGCACCTAAAGTGCAAGTCATAACAAACCCCAAACCCGCGGGGAAGAGCCGAACGGGTGAGTCCTGTCCCGTCGGGAAAGGCCCGAACATAATCGACGCCCCCCAGCAGCATTACGACCACGACCTGCGAGGCAGTAAGACCTACCCGAAGAAAAGTCCACGAGAACCGTAGAGGGAGAGAAAGAGAGAGAGAGAGAGAGAGAGAGATAGAAAGAGCACAAGAGAGAGACCCCGACACACACCGTCACACTCACACCCTTCTACACACACGCCGACGACGCCAGGTTAGCCTGCATTCTACAGCCGATCTGCTCCTCCCCTCGCAATACCAACCCTTTCTACCTCACACCCCCCGTCACACTACACCATCCTCCCCTTGCAATTCCAACCCTTCCGACCTCACATTCCCCGTCACCTCCCACACTCCTCCCCCCCCCCCCCCCCCCCCCCCGCGCGCGTACCTGTAAGTTAGTAGTAAGAAACGCTAAGGGCTGAGGGGTGATCAGCCCCCGTTAGAGTCTACAACCCTTTTGTATCTTTCATAGTTTAAGTCGACTCACCTTCCCCGATCGCAACGCATGTACAACCTCCCCCCTTTCGCAAATACACACACTAAGTTTTACCGATTATATCTGCCCCGTCTCTAATTGTCTCCCCCCCCCATATTATTCGTGCGGACTCAAAACCCGTCACAATGTACAGGAATCGCAAGCATGGAGATGTATATTGTTCAGCGAGCCGCCCGGAACGTAACTACTCGTGCCGCGCCACAGCGTGCTAGCGTAGTCCTCGCTTTGTCACGTCGACGGCTCGTTCACACATACGCCCACGTACACATAACTATATAGGTTATATCGCGTATGTTATCTCACTCGCCCTCTCGCATCAGACATTACACAGTCCAACTATGGCGAGATTCGCAGATAAGAAGTGTGAAAAATGTTTGCCGACTTAAATTATCTATAATCGCCCAGTCGAATTACACGTGCCAGGGTATCCCCGGGTGATCCCGGAATCAATCCCCTAGACGCCGCGTGCCAACAGCACGACATTGCACACACAAAGAAACAATCAAGTATCACGGCGGGAAACAAAGTTGACCAAGTACTCACCTAAGGCGCGTGGAGTCGTGTTCTGGCTATGGACGCCAGTGTAGGTGGAAAAGCTGTAGCCTGGGAAGTAATCAATATCATGAAAGCTATATCCAAACTCGGTATGGGGATCTTGCGGAGAATCATAAAGAAGAAGACGAAAACGAAAAAAAAGTCTACGACGTCGGGAAAGATTTTAAGGAGACCCAAGATCAGTGGTGACGGTGATAGTGTGAAGAGAAAGACAAAGACGACAATAACTTTGAAATCGGTTATTCAAGCGGCGAAGAAATCAATGAGGCTTGGCCCCAGGGCCATTGAGGCGGCG
The DNA here is from genome assembly GCF_021155785.1 of Neodiprion fabricii. Classification (NCBI taxonomy): domain Eukaryota; kingdom Metazoa; phylum Arthropoda; class Insecta; order Hymenoptera; family Diprionidae; genus Neodiprion; species Neodiprion fabricii. The sequence continues at coordinate 12,772,112 of NC_060244.1, forward strand.
GCGTTGGCTGGGGCCCGTACAGCTGCGGCTCAAGGGGTGGTGCGACATGCCTCGTATTTGACCTGTACCCCAGAAAATCGGAGGCCTTCTACCTGTTCCGATCCCAATATTGGGGGCCCTTAGCGCCACAGGGGGCCCAGCAGGTAGCGCCACAAGTATGGCAAAGGTGGTAAACGAGGTTGGTGCTCATAGGCCTCAATTAGAAGAGTCCAAATGTCATAATTCAACAATGAAGGCGTTGAGAAAAGGTTTGTACTTGAAACCCTATAAGCAGGGTATGGGATTGTATTCGACAATGTCAAAAAACTGATAGAGCTGCCACGCCGAGCTCTCTCCGACGCCGACTTACACGACTATGCTAAAGAAATAAAAATTCCATATTTTCGCTGTGTTTTTATGCGGGATGATTTAGCTAGTGGCGGTCCGGGAAACGGCGAATCTGCAATTATCAATCTTGACGATGGAAATGGCCCGGGAACATATTAGGTTGCGTACAAGAAAAATGGCAAGAAAGCAATTCATTTCGATAGTTTCGGCGGCTTACAAGCGCCCGAGGATCTTATGAAATATCTTATTGTAGGCACCGCAGAATATAATCATAGAAGGTATCAAGAATATGACACTGTGATCTGCGGACACGTGGGTCCCAAGTTTCTCAGTGGGCAGCTATAAAATGAAGGCGGCGCAATGATATATCATTAGTCGTGGCTGATTTGTTGACGTTGACGTTGTCCAAAGCGTCCTCCGCGTTGGAGACGCGCATTTTTCTTCACAAAATGTCCTCAGGATGTACTGAACGTCCATTGCAAACATCCCTAGCACATCCTAATACATCCCGAAGATGTATACAAGATGTTCTAGGGACAGCCGCTTGTCCGCCTTTCAGATATCCATAGGATTGCACAATACGACGCCCTATGAATATTTGTGAATATCAGCCGGACTTCCGCAGTACGTTCTGTGGACATTTACGTAACATCCGAGGGCTGTCTCAGTGACATTTGTCGGAGGTGAATTTGTTTGAAAAAGTACCACTGGTGTGTATATATGTATTCCTACAACATATTCCTATATACACTATATCCTACATACTCATCATATAGGAATATACACTATATAGGAATATCTTGTGTGTACCCAGAGGATGTTACAGATAGTCAGATAATTGAATAATCAAATATGTCATTTTATTGACGTATGTATTGTAACGTGGCATTTTTGATGCCCGTTACAAGGGGCTTCTTGAACCCTGGGCGGAATCAAAAATTTAGGAATTTCCGAAATTCGGTCGCGAAGCTTTTGGAAAAGAGCGCCAGGACTAGAGTCACGCATCCGAAACTACGAGAGGGGACACTTTAGCGACCAGCGTAAGATATTTCAGTTTTTTTTGTTTTTTTATTTTTCGAGCTACAACGGCATCAGGCAAGAAGTCGACACCGATTTCGAGGAAAGTGCGAAATGGCGGACTAGCCACAATTGCGAAGGAAGGATGTCGAGGCTGCGGAGGGGGAGCCGACGCAGATCCCCGCATCGCGGGAATCCAAGGTGGACGCGATTCCCGCTGGCGGCCGGCGCGCCGCAGCCTCTCCCCCCTTCACCCCGCCAACAATTGACCGGCGAACTTGCGACGGACCGACTAGCGACGAGGGAGCACCACGCTCACCGCCAAGACATCATGGAGCTGCGCAGAGGACGAGATTGCGACCTAGCTTTAAGTTCTGCGCAGCGATGCTATCGAAGGTGCGCGTCGAGTTGCGCGATCGACGAAATCGATGACGGATCGATTATTGCGTATTCTTGGGGGTATGACGTCACGTGTGGGATGGCGTATCGAGATCCGTGTTGCGGCAGGTGGTAGGTTTTTGAAACCACTCTAGTTCTGGCGGTCGTGATTAGTAGTCACGTTTTGGGGGAGTTTCGCGAAGCAATGGAGTCGCCCAAAAATCGCGAAGGGAATGGAAAGGGGGTTGCAAGGATGTAGAAGGTAAGCGCTGCTTCTATCCCCGCGATTGAATTTCGAGCATAATTGTGAAAATGCTTGCCGAGTAACGGATAGCCGTTTTGGATTTGCGTTGTAGAAAAGTACTCGAAATTCTTTTGCCGATTCTCTTGCTTGATGACCGTAGTCTGAGTACGCGGGTTAGAGTAAAGTAAATTTTGAGTTTCTGACAAAGTTGAGTAGAGTCACGGGTTTTAGTTGAATCTTTCTCGTTAGTGAAACCAAGTATAGCCGAATTTCGCCGTACCGGGTCGAGCCGCGTTATCGTTTTCTTTTTGTGTCACCTCTCGAGTAGGTCGGGAAGCACCGAATTGGAGTGCTCGAATTAGCGGGTAACGTTTTGGAGGATTTTGAAAAGAATCAAGTTTGGATGCGTTGCGATTGCGTATAGTTTAGGTTACGTTTAGTTGCGCCTGCATTGAGTTCCGTACCCGTTAGTTAAGATAATGTAGGTTGAGTTGAGTTACTTTGAGCTTGTGTATAGTTGAAGTTAAATGTGGTGGTGCTTGCGCTTAGTTAAGTTTACGTTTAGTTAAGATAGTGTTTAGTCGAGGTTAGGTGATGTATAGTCGAAATTGCCGTTGCGTTGCGCAGCAGTTGAGACGAGAAGTTTGAGCATGGTGTTTTAAATTGCGAGACCTGACGGCGCACCGTCGAATAATTAGTTTTAGTTTCGTTTCGAGCAATAATCGCCATGGAGAACAAATGGCGAATTTGCGAATTGAGAATTGCGTATGAGGATGTTGCGATTGTCGAGTGACGTTTTAGTTAGGGAGCCGCGAGCTCATTAGAGTAAGAAATAGAGTAGGTTACGTGTAATTTTCTATTTAGTTTCAGACTCGCGATGAGCGATTTTTGAATTAAATTTTTTTTTTGTTTTGTATCACCGCTATTGTGAAATATAAGATTTTATTTTACTTTTGTTAAATAGCATGTATATTTCTAATGTCTCTCTCTCTCTTCAAAAATTACCCCTCTCCTCTCCGCGGTACTGAGCTATCGAGCATATGCCCGAGGAATAGCGTATTACTGATTTCGAGGCGTGTTAATCACGCCAGGCGCCCAACAAAAACTTTGCGATATTGTTTTAGATCCAGGGTACATCGTGGACGCCAAATTATTGTGCACGCGGTAAGTTCCCGGTTATTTGCTCCGAGTGACCGAGGTGCAGAAAAATCCACGTCACAGTATATAATATACATTCGTATATGTATACATGGACTAGAGACAGTGATGATCGTAATGAAATTAATCATTCGCTGGAAAAAAAAACAACTTCGAAATTGAACAGTCTTTAGCCCTTCCAAACCCAAAATATAAAACGAGAAAAATAAAACAGTAACATTCGTCTTTCTTCCATAAATACAATATAAACATGAACTAGACACAGTGATAATCGTGATCATATAGACCATTTATTTAAAGAACACAAAAAAATAACAGAACAAAGCAGTCCTTAGCTCTTCTAAAAGCATCAAAATATAAAATGAAAAAATATTTCTCCTTTTTTTTCATAAGTATACGTATAATATTATAATACGGATAAATTAAATATATCTTTTTAGTGACATTTATTTTGCGTATCCAGACTAGCAGTCTTAATATTTTCGTTTTGACGAAAAAAAAATTCTTTAATGATAACTTAGGTATTCATATAAAATATGTATTATAAGTGGACAAAATTTATAATTATGAGTATCATTTAGACTGTTCGGTTAAAACTTCTTCCAGAATTAGTTCTGGGATGGATAAATCAAAAGCAGTGTCTGACTGCGTTAAAAACAATATTAAAATGAAGAATATATTGGAAGATTTTCAGTAAATCAAAGCCTTAAAGATAGCCAAATGACAGATGACCATGATTTATGATTATAATAATTGATACCAGCGTAGAGTATGATAATTATAAATACCTATGTATTTATAAGAAGTCTGCCATCGCTTCTGAATCGATTATTTTAGGATAAGTTAAAGAAAATAAATTCAACGATTGATGTTATTAGCTGGACTATGCCGTGTATAGGATATTATGAAATGAATCAACATCATTCAATCGCATATTCCTTCACAGACTTCTCTTGTTCATTGTATAATTTATACTTGTAGATTGAAAGGCTTATGAGTTTCGTGCGAGCGGTATGACTCTTTTCTTTACCCTTTCTGAGGCATGGCGCAGCCAGTCTCTAATCGGTTGGGAAATTTCATGATCTGTAGCATTGTCATATCTCCGTCGGACAGTATCTGTAAATAGAGGAATTGGTTTATCTTGTTACATCTCAATTTGTTATAGACTGAATATCTCCAATAGTTGATTGATTTTTTACAATTTAAAGGAAAGCTAAATGCTTTTCATGTCACCCACTATTAGAAAATTAGTCAAGAATATGCATTTAAAAAGTGAATAGGTTCACCAATTCGATAAAATTAATATGCTCACCTAGGATAGCATTACAAATCGTCAAGTCAGAAAACTTATTTTTTCTTTTTTTTTCCTTCCCAACCATACTGCTGCGCGACCTCGTTTGAGAAAATACGTCTTACCAAATTGATTGCGACAGACTTTATACTATTGCCACCGATTTTACTGAGTTCTTTACCTGTTAAAATAATCATTTCAACAATAAAGGATAATTAAATGTTATGCATGAAGAATTTCAGATTTCTATCAAATTTCTACTGGATTATTCGTAGGTATGTTAGTGATGACAAATTGAAGGATCTTAAGTTTCTTATGTTTCACCAGATGGTTGCGATTACACTGCAACAACACGGGGTGGTAGAAAAAAATGAGAGAAAAAAATACCAGTAAGAATCAGAGAATACAAAATCCCATTCGTCCGAGTGAGGGAAGCACTGAACTCATTGTCAGTCTAGATTTTGTCTTCTTTTATTTTCTCAAATTTTTTCAATTGACCGTTTGGGGCGGAGCCCTGAGTAGTATAGGGGTGTCACGTGCGGAGCGGTCTCGCACGCGACGACTTCACCCTCTTTGTTCTTACTGAGGTTGATATTTGATTTGTACGTGGATTAGGAGGCGAACGTCCTCTACAGGGCGTTCCGTGGGAAATGGTTTGGAGGATTTCAATTATATTGTACCAATATTTTGAAGGAAGCAAGTAGAAATGTTTAATGAAACAACTAAAAGCAGCAAGGTTATAGACAAGGAAGCTCACACTACGGTCTTATGCTACTCACGCTCTCGCTCTTTCGCACTCTCTCTCGCGGCTTACTGCTTCGGGCTCGAAGGTGCCAAAGTTTACACCTTCACTCACTCACTTACGTGCTACACTGCTTGATTAAGTTCGTGGCTTTTAGTATTGCGCTTAATTCTAACTTCACAGACTGATGCCGCGACGCGAGATGCTTGGACAACCGCGTGTAGATTTAAAGGAATGCTCGCTCTAATCGTCGGAGACCCAAGACTTATAACTCTATACTCGACAGCTCTGAAGGAGCCTGTTTCCGTTGACATTGGTTTGATCCTGTCTCTAACGGGACTGTCTTCGCTCGCTCGTCCGACATCCCTTGGAACGTCGGGCGGCGAGCGAGTTTCCGCTGAATTTCCAATTTCGAACAAAGGCTCGCCTCGCAACAGTCATTCCCGAAGCGCGTGATTTCGCGCTCGCCTCATCCCGGTGTTGATTACGCCCGGGATCCGGCGGGCGCGAAGACGCTGACGTTGCTGGCTGTCCAACTACGCCGTTGCGCTTGGCTACTCCACGAACTGATTATAATAGCATATTTTGTATAGACTAACTAAAACTATGCTTCCTTGTCTCTAGAAATAATAGTATATAAAATAATTGATATGATCGGTAATATATTACAGTTTTGGGTAAATATGCGGCACTCGTTGCTCTATTAACTTGGAACCCGCCGATGACCAAATGAGATCAAAATTTGCTCAACATATTGTGCTCGTTTTGTGCTGTTTTGTACCGCAAAAAAAAGTTTTGTACAATTAGTATTCTCAAAATATGCAAGACATTAGGAGCGGGTTCCAACTTAATGTTAAGTTAGAACCCGCAAGGTTGGAAGACACTCAACATTATGTACTTGTTTTGTGCTATTTTGTGCCACCCAAATAACGTTTTGTACCCTCGTCATTACCGAGATATATGCCTCCGACGAGGTTTGCAAACGGCCTAACGAGTTCGGGTGGTACGGAACTTGAGGCATTTGTTTTGTGCTACTTTGTGCCTCCCAAATAACGTTTTGTACCCTCGTCATTACCGAGATATATGCCTCCGACGAGGTATGCAAACGGCCCAACGAGTTCGGGTGGTACGGAACTTGAGGCATTCGTTTTGTTCTACTTTGTGCCACCCAAATAACGCTTTGTATCCTCGTCATTAGCGAGACATATGATGTAATTACTTCACGCCAATGCATAAACGGAGCCCGCAGACCTGTATGAATTGTTTCATTTTTCTTCGGGTATGTGTCGCAAAGATCAAGCTTTGTGTTAAAAAAGGCGGAAAAAGACGAAAAGAGGCGAGATGTCAACCCCCAGAATCGAACTGTCACAACTCCGAAAGACCTCGCTTCTTCAAAACTGCCATAAATATATCCACCATCAAATGAAACCGACCAATGAATACCGCAGATTGATCATGACAATGTCTGTTGATGGTAACAGTATAATGATGAATGTTGCCAACCATATTTTGTTTACTCGATAAATCTGAGTTTAGGCCTCTACACCGACGGCAAGGTAATGGTTATCGTAGAGGTTTTTTTTGTTTTAACTTAATTTTTGTTTGTTTTTTTTTTTTTTGTTTTTTTTTGCAATTTAAAATTTTTTTTTATTTTGTTAATGTATTTTTTCAATTTGTTTTTCATCATTTTTTTATCATTATTTTCTCCGATCATTTTTTATTATTGTTTTTTTCTAATCTGTTTTTCAATCTTTTTTTTTATTTATTTTAATTATAATTTTTTTTTTTAAGTTCCGAATTTTCCAAAAATTATATTCATTTTTTTTTTACGGTATCGTAATTTTTTTAAGATATTTTTTTTTCTTGCAACAAAAATGTACTTTCAGTTTGTGTCCTTTAGAAAATATTTTTTTAGTATTCTATATGTAATATAATGTGGAAGATGATACGTACTTTACCTGATCAATTCAGTCGGTACATGTATATGTATGTATAATACTGAATACGAGGTCGAATACTGATAATATTAATATAGTTGAAATAATAATAATATTAAAATACAGTGAATCTGTTACCTTTTATGGTGTTGAGTTTTTTGCAGTTCGATTTCTCTCGAACTCTTACATCTATTACTTTATGCTCACCATCGGGTCTGTGTGCATTTTTCATGTTATTGTTTGTACGTTGTCGCATTTATTTCGGTACGTTGTATTGTGCATAACATATTCATTGACTCATAAACATTGTTCAAGGCCTCGTGTGGTGTGAAGATTTTACGTGTCTTGGATGTGTCCTCACACTCGTATTCATCAGATTTTTAGTTCAATCACTTCAGGCATTCCTTCAGTGTTGAATTTAAATCTCCATTTTTTTTTCACTGTCTCGTTTCGCTTTTGATATAACAGCTCAGTGTAGATTTTAGCTCCTCATATGGTGTAGACGATTGCATGACAAAGGACGTCTGCATTTTGATTACAAGAAGATTTTTTAGTCTCCAGGTCGTTGTATCTTTCCCAAGTACCGTCATGACGTCTGCAAAGGGCGATGTAATGCCCGACAGCCCCGAGAGGCATAGAAGCCTCATCTTCGTTTTGATGGCCTGGTAGAAACTGTATTACACCTCTCAAAAAGAATAACGTGCTTTGAATTTCTATGTGATGCGGTATGCTAGACAATTGCAGCACGCCTTCTACAAGTAGATGTTTTTTCTTTGGATCGGACGTTAAAATCTCTACAAACAAATGTTTGCCGTTAATGACAGTTTTACTTGTTCGGAAACCATCACAGACTGACCTATTTTCGGTGCCCCTCAAACCGCAGCTGGTACATCTATCAGCGATCTGTTCCGATATTAATCTCTGAAGTTCATCGATGGATCCATCCTTGGCAGAGACTGTGATGATAGGTCTTTCGTACACTCTAACCGCATTGGGACATTCTGTGTCAGAGCACTGGTTTGTTTCCTTAGCGCTAGAATGACCTTTCATTACATGTGACAACAATTTTGACACTGGCATATCGCACTTCATTTGCATCAGTCCACTTGGTAGCCTAACGGAACGACAAAGCGGGAATAGTATTTCCGCTCGAAGCTTGTACGTAGTAGCAGATATACCTTTTTGTACGATATCAGCGGCAAGTTTTCCAATGGCATAGTTCGTTGCGCTATCGACGTATTTTTTGTACGGATTACTGTCACAATACGCGGTACAAAAGATCTGTGTGGATGAATCGAATGAACATGTATTTGATAACAGAGTTTTCTTCCCGCCCCGCATAACTGGCTGCAGAGTACGGTCGTGGCCAATTTTCAAAATTCCAATTGGAACAACGGGTTTAACTTGAGAGAGATCGACGTGAAGCCATTCAGAATTCGGCTCGAGATACGATTTACGCTTTCGCTTTGTCTTTTCTTCGCCTAAATTGCGCCAGTTTTCAATTTCGGACATCTCTAATCTACGATCAACTAACGGGTCTAGCTCGTTTCGAATAAGTTTTGACGCTACAACCGTACCGTTTACGAGAGGAGAGATTTCAACCGATTTATCACACGGAGGAAAATCGTCTGTATTATCGAACTCATCATTGGACTTAAGCGTTGAAGTTGCATCTATTTCGATGTCGGAATTTGTATATTCCTCATTGCTAATAGAATATTCTTCAACATCTGTGCCATATCGTGGTGCGTCGTCCTCTTCCTGCACGAAATTTGCTGCAGCAAGTTTCATGGAGCCTTCGATTGATTTGATATGATGAAGCATGAAATCATCAACGCGTAAGGGCAGAGTCATATGTTGGAAAACTCTGTTTTTGATATCGTTGAAATTCGATTCTACCGAAGCGCTGGAGGCCGTTGGGTTTCCGTAACCATAATAGGGTACCATAATGGCAGTAAATACGGGAATCAAATGTGCTACTTGCAAAATATCGTCAACAAGTTTGGGTAATGCTTGTTGGTTCCCCCTTGTCCCAGTGTCACTTTTACTCTTAACATTTCTGACGATTTCCTGTACCCGAGCGGTGAATGAATTCCCCGGGCACATTTCAATGTCCGAGATATCACAGATTTGAGTTTCTTCTTCTGTAAAATTCTCATTATCTGCCGAATTAATCCCACCTATCCTTTTAAGAAGGGCATTCTTGCTAACTTCGCAAGGTGTGGGCAGACCTGTGTTTTCGTCATCTCCCTCGGTAGCATTGCAAGCAACAGTAATAATATCTGACAATATTCTAAAAAGGTCATTAACGTCTTCCGATTGTATAACTTGACCCAAACTTCTTAAGTAAAATTGTCGGGTTCGTCGGAGCTGCCCACGCAAACTTGACCACATTGTCATCATTTTAACAACGTGAGCTACATCATTTCTAAGAAAACACGCTGGTAGATTAGGAGCCATACAATCCTCGCGACGAAGGATTTTAGCACATTCGTGTAAATAAGCATTCAGCGATGGAAATGTTGTGAACGCTTGAATACAAGCTGACATCAAAGCTTTAGACATGTCGACTACGATCTCACGAGGTGTCGGAACCCCGTCATGTTGCCACATAGACAACCAGTGCCGGATAGATTCTGTATCATGTCGCTCTGAGAGCATGGAACACACGGGGTAAATTTTGCGCGATGTGGCGTCTCGCACGACGGCACTGTATAAAAAAATATTTCCGGACTTTGTGCCATCAGGTCTTACAAGCCTCTTAACCACTCCACCAGTCGCATCGATCATTGGCCTATGAATTGGAGTGGTTTTACAATAATTGCGGTATACATGCAATTGCGCTGTACTGTGGTACCGTACGTAAAATTTATCATACGCGACATCTCGGATAACTCCCTGATATGGTGCAATGTACATTGCTTTGGCTATCGCTATTATCGGATCAGCATGCAAGCGCGATTTCTTCAAAGCTTGACATTTAGCGACTCTGAGTATGTTGGTCGAAGGTAAGTGACTTGGTACCGGGTCTCCAAATGTCATAAGATCATTCGCGAGTTGCTTTTGCAATGCACTCGCTGCCACATTCTCGCACGTCATTTTCTTCACCGCTGTCTTCCTTGCGGCACCAGCTAATTTCCTTTTTAAGTTCGCGGGATGGGCTCTTGTGAATACTCCTTTATAAGTACATTTCATGAGGACTTTGTCGTTTGAGTTGGGCTTGTGATCCACGTATGCTACGAATTTCGCTTTGCAAAAAGTACAAGTACCATTTATCGACAAGTATTTACTTTTCGAGGATTTATTTGCCTTGCCCCCTTTGAAGCTAATCTTGCACGGCAATTTCAATTGTTTCCAAAGTCGGTTGGTTACAATATGCGTCCACTTCCGACGTTTTAAGACACTGTATTTTCGGAAACCATTCCTGCGATTGTCTCTATAAGTGACTACTTCAGGAGCAATACCTTTCCACGCCTTTGACGAAAATTTGATGGTGAATTTTCTTTCTTGGTAATCTTTAGATATTGTTTGCGGGTCGTGTTGCTCCTTTAAACTTTCACTGTAAGGTGCATCTGACGATGAGCTAGTATCTCTTGAAGTACTTATGGTAGTGTTAGGCATATTCGTGCTCGCATCAGTAGTATTCGCTGTATTATTCAACGATACATCTTCTTCTTCTTCTTCTTCTATCACCGTTGTAGGCAACTTATTGAGCTTAAAATATTCTCGCAAGCCGTATCGGTTCTCCTTCACGATGGTATAGCAGTAAACAGGAGAAGCGTTTTTTGTTTTCATTCCTTCGCTCAATCGCTTCCATACTTCAGAACTCTTTCCTGCTACACTACCGTTGCCTAAATATACCGCATCGATTTCGTTAGCGAGTAAAGAACGAAACTCGTCATCGGGAAATGTGCGCGGCCTCGGCATAGTTTCACCATAGATATAAGGTAGTTCACAATACTTAGTGCGAATATGCCTAGAAATATATGGAATTTCTGCAGACTTGATCGTACGAAAAAGGTTTCGTTTTGTTTATCCGAATACGAATATACCACAGAACAATACGCGGGACTTAGATATGGCAATGTAGGTAAAGGATGGTATATCGTAACAATGAAGGTAGGGAAGGTGGTAAATATGTACGGTATATGCAGAAAGTAAAGGAAACCTGTACCATGTATGGAATTGTCATCAGCTGAGGGAGTGACGAGGTAGGGAAGGAAAATCTGGATAGATGAGCTGCAAAAAGAACGAAATCCGGTTATGAGTCTGGAAATGGAAGTGAAGAAGATAATCGAGGGTGATTTCAATAAAGAGCCGTGCGCATATAGATTTTGGTTCGAAATGAAAGGGAGAAAAGTTTAAAAATCCGATTACATTCTAGAAAGCATAAGGTAGAACGTAAGGAAGAAAAGATGATATATGTATATAACCGAAATAAAAAATACGCCTCGTATAAAAACAAACTTTGTATTCAATATATATTTCAATGTATTATAATTACTGACAGTAAAAATACGCCAGCGCATACTACAGAAACCAAAACTTTTGTAAGTATAATAAGAATAAAGCTAGTATAGCAATCAAAACTTTTGTGAGTTTAATAAGAATAAATATTTGTATTGTTTTCACTTATATATGTATATGATGATATAGTTATACATATACATATACGCGTAGATCCGTCTCGTGAAACTGTAATCTGTTTTTTCTGAGAACCCTGTGGGCTATCAAACCCGAAAGCATTGCACAAAAAGATCGCTGCGTATTGGACACAGAGATACTCGTGACAGCAAATATCATTCGCCGAATACCTCTACTGCTCGGGCTACGACACCTTACGAAGAGAAACGTGCGGACGAACTGACTCACACGTATGCGCAGTGGGGCGCCTCCGCCAAGCAGCTAGATACGAACTAATAATACTCGAGTACAACCGTAGCGCCACGCGTGGTCAGCAAAGGCGATAAAGTCGAGAGAGAGAGAGAGAGAGAGAGAGGATCAGCTGTTACAATGTATGTACGTGTTACGTCGCATTTTTAAGCGAATGTTCGAAGTAAGTACAGTAGTAATTGCTTTCACATATTTGATATGGTTACCTACAACAATTTTTTGAAGTTTAAGCTTGAATAATTATATCGCTTTGAATATACGCTAGCCCTAATAATAAGGTTTGAAGAAACGAATAATATTCTTTGGAGAATAATAGAGTTCTTTTCTCTGAAAAAACTGCTACAGTTTCTAAAATTTTATTGCTTTTCGAGTGGTTACAGGAATGTTCTGGAGGCCATGTGTTAGAAAACTGCACGGAGAAAAAGGCATACCCCTACGGTCGAACGCCTAGCCCAGCAGCCTTTATCTACAAAATAATATAAACACCTTCGACTTCGAAATATTCAAAGCGCCAAGAAATACTATCTATCCTAAAAATATCTACAGGAAATGATTAAAAACATACTTTTTCGAATTAAATGATTATTGAACTACCCAAATAAGGGAGGGATTATGACATATAAATAATGCATATTACTAACAATTGAGAATTTGCCAATTTCCGAACGACAATAGACATAAATCATTCATTTGAACAACATTTCGATGAATAAAACGATCATTTAACAAGAATATTTAATTCAAAGATACATTTTATTCAATTTCAGTAACTTATATGTGGGACATTCCACGTCAACTTTGCACTCCATGTACCTCACCCCTTCGATTTTGATCATTTTTTAGTATGACGTTGTTACCGACCAAAAACGGTCTTAGAATTATTTTCAGATTTTTCCAACCACCAGTGAAATTAAAAAAAAAATCGAAAAACCTATTTCGAAAATGTCATTTTCAAAAATCTGAAAAAATTCACACCAATTCTACGACTTGAAACATGATTTTTGAGCACCACACGATAATGGGATCTCTATATTTACTATTTTTTTCGCACTTTTTTAGTTTTTTCATGTCGGAATTAGAATTTGTATTTTTGTGATCGGTTATAATTTTTATTCTTATATGCATATTTATTTATAATAATTTTCTCAAATATTGAAGAAATTGCAAAAAAGTAAAAAAATAAAATTAAAATGAAAAAAAACGTCTACGATATTTATGAGTTATGAGTCAATAAATATGTTATGCACAATACAACGTACCGAAATAAATGCGACAACGTACAAACAATAACATGAAAAATGCACACAGACCCGATGGTGAGCATAAAGTAATAGATGTAAGAGTTCGAGAGAAATCGAACTGCAAAAAACTCGACACCATAAAAGGTAACAGATTCACTGTATTTTAATATTATTATTATTTCAACTATATTAATATTATCAGTATTCGACCTCGTATTCAATATTATACATACATATACATGTACCGACTGAATTGATCAGGTAAAGTACGTATCATCTTCCACATTATATTACATATAGAATACTAAAAAAATATTTTCTAAAGGACACAAACTGAAAGTACATTTTTGTTGCAAGAAAAAAAAAATATCTTAAAAAAATTACGATACCGTAAAAAAAAAATGAATATAATTTTGGGAAAATTCGGAACTTAAAAAAAAATCATAATTAAAATAAATAAAAAAAAAGATTGAAAAACAGATTAGAAAAAAAACAATAATAAAAAATGATCGAAAAAATAATAATAAAAAAATGATGAAAAACAAATTGAAAAAATACATTAAAAAAATAAAAAAAAATTTTAAATTGCAAAAAAAAACAAAAAAAAAAAACAAACAAAAATTAAGTAAAAAGAAAAAAAAACCTCTACGATAACCATTACCTTGCCGTCGGTGTAGAGGCCTAAACTCAGATTTATCGAGTGAACAAAATATGGTTGGCAACATTCATCATTATACTGTTACCATCAACAGACATTGTCATGATCAATCTGCGGTATTCATTGGTCGGTTTCATTTGATGGTGGATATATTTATGGCAGTTTTGAAGAAACGAGGTCTTTCTGAGTTGTGACAGTTCGATTCTGGGGGTTGACATCTCGCCTCTTTTCGTCTTTTTCCGCCTTTTTTAGCACAAAGCTTGATCTTTGCGACACATACCCGAAGAAAAATGAAACAATTCATACAGGTCTGCGGGCTCCGTTTATGCATTGGCGTGAAGTGATTACATCATATGTCTCGCTAATGACGAGGATACAAAGCGTTATTTGGGTGGCACAAAGTAGAACAAAACGAATGCCTCAAGTTCCGTACCACCCGAACTCGTTGGGCCGTTTGCATACCTCGTCGGAGGCATATATCTCGGTAATGACGAGGGTACAAAACGTTATTTGGGAGGCACAAAGTAGCACAAAACAAATGCCTCAAGTTCCGTACCACCCGAACTCGTTAGGCCGTTTGCATACCTCGTCGGAGGCATATATCTCCTTAATGACGAGGGTACAAAACGTCATTTGGGTGGCACAAAATAGCACAAAACGAATGCTTCAAGTTCCGTACCACCCGAACTCGTTGGGCCGTTTGCATACCTCGTCGGAGGGATATATCTCGGTAATGACGAGAGTACAAAACGTTATTTGGGTGGCACAAAATAGCACAAAACAAGTACATAATGTTGAGTGTCTTCCAACCTTGCGGGTTCTAACTTAACATTAAGTTGGAACCCGCTCCTAATTTCTTGCATATTTTGAGAATACTAATAGTACAAAACTTTTTTTTTGCGGTACAAAACAGCACAAAACGAGCACAATATGTTGAGCAAATTTTGATCTCATTTGGTCATCGGCGGGTTCCAAGTTAATAGAGCAGGCGCTCGTGACAGGGGCACTTAGGGGCGTCACAACAAACCCCCCTCGCACCCCTCTCCGGCGCCAGCCCCTCGCCTAGGAGTGACTTTGGGACGCCATCCCCTTCCCCCGCCTTCCCTCGCCTAGGAGTGACTTTGGGACGCCATCCCCTTCCCCCGCCGCCCCTCGCCACGGAGCGAATTTTGGGACGCCATCCCCTTCCCCCGCCGCCCCTCGCCTCGGAGCGAATTTCGGGACGCCATCCCGTTCCCCCGCCGCCCCTCGCCTCGGAGCGAATTTCGGGACGCCATCCCCTTCCCCCGCCGTCCCGCGCCAAGGAGCAAATTTTGGGGCCCCCTCCCCTTCCCCCGCAGCCCCTCGTCTAGGAGGTATTTTATTCTAGAAGCTCCTCCGGACGACCACCCCTTTCTGGCAACCCCTTACCAAGGAGCGGTTTTTCCGCCTCGAAGTTCCGCGGCTCGTCAGCCCTTCGCCCGCGACCCCCTCGCCACGTGCTGAATATCGTGTGACGACCCCTTACCCCGGGTACCGTTCACCGCGAATCAGATTCCGGACTCTACGGGATGGCCTCTGGGCCTGTGCACCCTGACCATGGGACGATCCCCTTACCCTGGTGCCCCTGGCCGTGCGGCCGATTCTGGGGCCACCGACCCATCTGGCCCGGCTACCTCCGTTCACGAAGCGAACTCTGCGACTTGGACGTTTGGGGTTACAGGTCCTCCACCCCGGCTCTCGTTCTTTCTCTATCCCTGCTCTCTCTGTGTCGGGTGCTCGGGTCACTGACCTTACCCAGCCGTCAGTGTTTATCCTAAGGTTTACGTGTGCTTGGAAAATATAGACCTGGTCACTCTCTCTCTTTCTTAATGCAGGTCTATAGGCATACTCAGATCTACGAGGATCAGGGTGGGTGGGTGAGGAAACAGAACTCAATGGTGGATTGCGTAGAAAAATCAAATCTCATCCTCGCAGGTTTATTCGGTCAACACAGGTGCAAATACATACATGGTTATTACAGATAACGACTAAATGATAATTACAATGTTCTTATAATTACACAAGATATGTTATCAAGGTTTTTTTTATTTACCAGCCTTATAATCAGCAACATTACATTTCTTAGAGGTACAACATTGAAGACAACTTATAGGATAAATGTGATTTGAATTGATGGTGTTAGTTTTGCGTTTTGCGACATGGGCTATTCGGTTGTGGGATAATTCTGCGATACGATCGTTTCTTTCGAGGTCAGTAGTAAATATATTGAGAAAATCCCGCAGAGAAAAACCAGCAGCCATAAAGTGCATAAACATAATTCAAAATTGTCCACATACATCAGAAGTGAGGCTTTGAAGCTGTCTGTCGTTCCAGTCGTATCGTCTGCATTTTCTTCGTAAAGTCCGCTTATGGTGAGGGACGAATGGTGGTAATCCGAAGCTGTCGAAGTATGTACCGTGTCCGGAGGAACTGACGAAAAATACCACCCAGTGGCTACCGGGGCGTGTGTGATCATCCGTGTTTGACACAAAGGCTGTCGGGCGTGTCCAGATGAGGGGTATCTGATCCGCTGCAAAAACCCCGGTCTTCCCGTTCGGAATCGCCGGCATCGCGCTCCATATCTGTAGACTGTCCATTTTGTACCTCGTCTTCTTCTCCTTCTTCTTCTTCTTCTTCGCCCTCGTTATCGGAGATAATCATACCACTCGTAGAAGGTTGTGAGGAGGTATGTGAGTCAATCGCAGTAGTAAGTATTTCGTAGGGAACGGTAACTTCGCCGTCTGACGTAGGCGCAGACAGATCAGGAGAGATTTTCAGTGAAGCGACTGACTCTGGTATTACTGCTTGTAGCGTGAAATTTCTTTTTGGTACCTGCAGTGGCTGATTACTAGTCGAACTTTCCTTTCCGGTGATTTTGGGCTTACTGGCTGACAATGCTTCTGTATATTCGTATTTAGTTAGAATATCGTTATTGTTGATCCATTTCTTCAGTTTGAGTGCGTTGTTCATAGCACATTTGAAAAATTCCTCCTTCTTAACGCCGTGGAAGAAGAACCATACTGAAGACCGTTCCAGTTTGTCGAACGCCGGGCAATCGATGTCCTCCAAGTTGAATATTTGACGCGCGGTACTACTTTCAATATATTTACATTTATCGTGTCCACGGGCAAAGATTCGATGAGCGTTACGTGCGATTTCTCGGAGGTTAACGTCTAATTGAACCAGCAATATACCACCTTCAAACCACTCGATGCCATGATGGTAGCAGGTTACGTAATTGTTCACGCCGCGTTCTTTGAGCGGCAGATCCGTGAAGGGATATGGCGGTTCTATTAACCAATGCGCCGAGTAGCGGTGATCGATGGTGACGACTGCCACCTCTTTCGGTATAAATTTACCATAGATATTTCGAAATCCTTGAATATCTATCACGTAATCCATACTTGAACTTGAAAGAATGTAGTCGAATGAATAGAGAGCTGGAAGAGCGAACCTGCAGTGACGTAGTTTGAATGCTGACTGGCTCGGCACCGTAGTTACGGGTGTTTATATACAGCCTTGTGTTACAATCCCCGTCTCAATTTTTGTTTATCGGGTGTCTCCAGCCAGTCTGTTGCTCCCCTTGAAGACGTTGGCCTGGTGTAGTCACAGTGTTCTCTCTAACGGAAATCACCACCTGGTATGTCATAGAAGCGGTCGTGATAGGAGGGGCGTGATCTCCCTCTCTTTCTTAGCCCGAAAAATCTGTAATGACCTGACGTGCAGCATCAACTTCAATAAGATTATCAAATTCAGCGTACACTAGGCAATTAACAGTTTCTTTGAGAGCATCGTCGAACCGCACTTCGACCCTGAGAGTTCTATGTTTGATGAGCGACCAGTGCGATGTACAGTTGGCTGAGAGATCGGGGGTTAGGTCAAAAGCCAATAGACAATTTCCTTTAGCGAACTGCTGCCGGCCGATACCGTTTCCTTCGTTCAGAAAATGAATCCCCGTACCGGAGAAGAGGGTGTGATAAGCGTCCACGTAGAGATCGTCTTTGCCAAAACTCATCTGTAGCGGCTTCGATGGGACTTGCACCCCGTCGACGTACAACGACAGGAAATTCAAAGAGTAGTTTTGAAAATTAAACGGATTGCGCTGTCTGTCGCCGTTGAAGGCTTTATTGCTGACAAAACCGATTATCACTCGTTTCGGTAGTTGTCCGAGTATGACATTGTCCAGTGTTTCTGCCTGTACTCCTGCGTGTATGGTGAAAGACTTCACCTCGACTCTGGTTACGGGATATTTTGCCGTACCTTTGGCTAGCGTCCGTGCGTGCGCCAGCAAGATTCCAGGGCTGATCTTCATTCGGCAAACGAGCAGTGAAGTTTCCAGTATGTGCAGCTTGTGGCGATTTTCGGCTTCCATAATGCAAAAACTGTCTCTTGATCTCACAAGTCGAAGACGCAGTTCCACACCGTTGATTAAAAATTTGTCTTGATTATATACGTCACAGTGCAGATGTCCAATCAAATCAACGGTACGTGCATTACTCATGATCCGTTTGCGTTCGATGAAACCTCGGTCAGCACCGACGGCGTCGGCGTCGTATACATCCGATACTCCATCCTCGCTGTCGTACCATAGAGCCGAAGAAAGAAGGGATTTTTTGGCGGGGGGTGCGTAATTCAGTAGAGTCTCTATATATGCTCGATAGGCGTAAGAGTCGTTGGCTGGTGAGACTAGTTTTTGATTGAAGAATATATCGACTTGATTGAACATCGAGTGAAGTAGATTGTTTACCGGAGCGGCATGCGGTGTAGCCGCGTTGCCTTCGCCTGCCGGTGGGTGGGAGCAGACGGTTGTAGCTTCACTCGTACGCTAAGCATAGTGTGTGCCAAATCGATGTACTCATCACCGTTTCCAGATACAACAAATTCAATCGGGGAATCGTCGGTTAGAGATGATACGGGCTTGTAGTGTACCCATTGACCAGCCTCAATAGACGTCTGCGTTGGTGGTAGAGAAAACAAATCCAGTTCCGACTTCATACACTCACCTGAGTGCGCGTGCAGGAAGGCCATTGTTGATGTTTAGATTGAAGACGAGCGGCGCGTGGGCTTACCGGGGTCCGAATATGTCTGTATGGTCCCGTTTTTTACAACACTTTTTCCGCTTAGTTTTCTTGACGGTTCCGGCACGCTTGGGTATCTTGCCCGATGTTTTCTTTTTCGACCTTCGTCTAATTTTTCTCGTAGTACCAGCTGCTCGGTGCGCGCCGACAAGGCTGTTGACGCGGGCAATGTTTGACTGACGCGCTAATCCACCGGCTCGGCTTTTATAACCACTACCCTTCATGAGTTTATCAATTTTTTCTTCAGCAGCTCTTTTCAATTTGTTGTCCTGATTCTATGAATCGACTCTTGACTGCCTGTTTGAACGGAGTGTCGTTTCTTACGTCTGTCATGACGTTCATCCCTGCACGTAGTGCTTCTCTTCTGACCGCGCGAGCACCACTGGACAGCAGAGGTAGTATTCGACGAAACAGGCCTCCCAAGAAGCTGCCGATTCCGTGCCCGCGTTGATGCGGTGTTCCTCGGTAAACCGTCTCAATGCCTCCACCGCCGAGCTGATTTTCGTAATTTTGTATATAATGAGCCATGTCGTACCTGGTATGTTTTCCCTCTCTCTTTTGCTGAGCGACTCCTGTGATTCCAGTCAATTACTGAACGCGTCTAAAATGCAGCGTTACCGTCAGTGTCCCGCTCGTGAATGGTGCTGGACTACCGAATTGACCTCTTATATCGATCTCGATGATTTGAAAGTTCGTGAGCATCAGTGGTACGTAGTACAGTGGCGATAGTGTTTTCATCTCTGATTCGCCTTGTAAGATATTGTCTTTGCCGCATGTTTGAATGACTCGTAACAGCGGGGCGTAAACATCTCCAACGATACGTGGCTCCACCAGATCGCAATAAATAAACATCTGGCAGCCGGGGATCCTTGATGATTTGTTGGTTTCGGATAGCTTGCAATCTGATACCTCAACTGCACCTTCCCCAGGAGTATTGTAATGCGTGACACAGGGTATCGTTTCATTTTTCACTGGCGCATACCCCCGAGGGTGTTCAAACGAGAGTGGATAATGAATTTCGGCCAGCCCGACTTCCCAGTCTCCCGTTAGTTGAATCTGACGCGGTAACTGGGTAATGTAAGAGCACGTCCGATTCTCCGGAAAAAACTGCATCGAGCTAATGCTCGGTAAAGTTGGGTAAAACTGATCCCGGGACATTTTCTTTGATGCACGAGTCGAACGGTGAACACTCAACGACTGCGAGACATGCTGCAATAACACGCTATTTCATCATCCCCGTGTTTCCCCCTCCACACGCTGAAGTTCAGGGTCGTAGAACAAGCCGTCGATTACTTCGCCGTTGAGATCTTCCAAGACGTACACTATCGATGAACGTGCAAGCACTCCTCGGATCTTGAATAATTCTTCGCTCCAGTTTGCCGCGTAGCCTTTTTCAAATGTTCCCTTGATTTTACTAATTCGTACAAAATCATTCTTATGGAATCTCGGTTTGCCATTTGGACGCGAAGGATAACGCTTTTCCATGTGGGCAGGTGCTGTAGCAGCATTGCGAAGCGTCACTTCCGACGGCGCCATGCCGATGCTCGAGTGAACTGTATTGTTGTAGGCTTGCACGATTTGTGGCAAAACATCGACGTAGCGTTGCGTCTTTTTATACGTGAAGTAACGCCACAGGCGTTCTTTGAATGTACGATTGAATCGCTCCACGATAGCTGCTTTCACATCGGGATTAGGAGTAACACGATATCGTATTTCATTGTCGCGAAGTATCTTCTGAAAAGCACTCCCGACAAATTCTTTACCTTTGTCCGTTTGCAGTAGGTCGGGTCTGCGCGGCGTAGTGTGTAACTGTTCACAACAACGTTGTGAACGCAAGTCGTTGGTCGCGCGCCTTCCAACTCACGCGAGGCAACCAGCCTACGGTTCGCTATACATGATATGATATCTCATTGATTCTTCGGCTGTGTTTCCGTCTTCTTCTTCCTCCTCCTCCTCTTCCGCCTTCTCCTTTTCCTCGAGAACGTCTAATTTCATGGGTTTGCGTGCGTCGTTTGCAAAAAACAAATATCGTTGAAGTACCTGCTGATAGAGTTTCCATTTTTCTGCGTCGTCTTTCGACGGTTTGTTCAAGATGTCCTTCATCTCGTTGTCGAGTCTTGAAACGGGTTCGGTGTGTGTGGTAGTTGTATTTCCAGGTGAAAGCGTAGTGGCTATACCCTCACTGACGCGTTGTTGAAATCTCTCCATACTCTCCATAGGAATTAAAACCATCTTCTTTGTACATTCCATTTTGCTACTTGGAGAAGAGGCTGGAAGCTAAAGTCCCGAGTAACGGAGCGAGCAAGAGGGTGAGAAATCCGTTCCCACGTTGAACAAGAAAACGTTTTTTGGACTTCCAGGTACCCCGGTTGCTGGCCAACCGCCGTAATGTCTGTTTATGACGTGCCAGACGATTTTTCTGAATTCTGGACAGTGCTACGTTACCCTCCAAGGTGTTCAATGCACACTCACAAATAGTCTTTATCAGCGAATTGTCGGCCGTGTGTAGCAATGCTGATCTCTGAACGGGTTCAATTTCTGCAGAGCGTGCAGCGCTACTGCGTTTGCTTTGGTGAAATCGGCACAAGCTCTGCGACCGGACGCGGTACGGCGTATTCGAGGCATCACAGCTGAACGACTGGAACCCGGTGCGCATTGGTGTCCTTTATATCCTTTCGCGGAACGTAGACATAGTGATTATCGTCCGAAGGGAAGATGTTTGATCGGAAACGGCAATTCTCCGGAGTGGATTGCTTCAGGTCGAAAAGCAGATATCCGTGTGGCGCTGCGGTAGCGTCGTGATAGGCCTCTTGAAGAAACCTCGGATCTTCGGGATACACCTGTCTGGCAAGGTGTTGAATTGGGGCACGATCCCGTGGATTTTTGAAGAAGACTATGTAGTTTGCGTTGAGGGAAATATCTCGTTGACCGTTGCCCTTGTGAAAGAGATTTTGTGTTATGTAGAAAACGCTGAGGTTCTTATGATGACAGACCTTGGTAAAAAGATCAACGACGACATTGTTTGAAGCCTCTCGCATCAGATCGTCGATTACCAAAAGTTTCGGTTTTTTGTCACCCTCGTAATCAGCGTGTTGCGGTAACCCCTCGCGGTACTCTATACTCTTGTCCTCGTCGTACAACGACTGCCATTCGTCAAAGTACCATATCACACGACTAAATCTTGTGTCGCACATTGACGTTCCATGACGCAGAAAGTTCTTGACGAAATTTGATTTACCGCATCCTGATGGCCCGGCTACAATGGCCGAAAACGGATGTTTCCAACGTGAGTCCGTCATCGAACAAGAAGAAGAAGAAGAAGAAGAAGAAGAAGAAGAATCCAGGGATAATGCGGGATCTATAAAAAATTGAAACAATTGAAAACACGTTCTTTTACTACGCTAGCTTGCTCGCGGCGGCGGCGGCGGCGGCGGCGGCACCCCCTTCGTGCACTTACCATGAGCTTATTCAAGCGCACGCGGAAGCGTAACCGCGCAGGTACGAGCTCATCGGCGCGGTCGCGGTCGAGCTGATTGTGCGTGAGGCGCGTACGCCATGAGCTTATTCGTACGCGTGCGCGCAGTGATATCAGCTTG
Source organism: Neodiprion fabricii (assembly GCF_021155785.1). Lineage (NCBI taxonomy): Eukaryota > Metazoa > Arthropoda > Insecta > Hymenoptera > Diprionidae > Neodiprion > Neodiprion fabricii. The sequence continues at coordinate 12,794,693 of NC_060244.1, forward strand.
AAAACAGCGCGCCCCGCCGCGGTTTACGAGATGAATTTTTACGAGCAATGCGAGATTTTTTCACAATTTTTCATGCGTAGGGTTTAAGCGTGGTACTAACCTTTATACAGTTTGGCGGGACACATACAAGAGAGTATCTGATGGGTTGGATTGGCGTCTCGCCGGTTGGAATAACAGGCGGTTGGGGTAAGAATCCCTTCGGTGTCCTCTGTCTGTCCGTCTATTTGTTTGTCTGTCTATCTATCTGTCGCTCAAACGCGCGCGCGTGGCTTGCCGTCCAGGTGTCTGTACTACCGCAGGGTGCGAAGACGGAAGCTGTGGTGTGCAACTGCTCGGAGTCTGGGATCTTCGTCATCATCCAGTGCGATAACCGTAGGGCAGCGTATCGAAACTCGTGACGCAAAAACGCCTTTTCACGTACACCGGTTTACACGTTTTGTGCTCGGAGCGCGTCACGACTGCGTGCAGTTCCGTTCGGCGAATGGCGCGATACTCCAAGGGAACGGGTGCAGCGGCTTCTACCACCATCCGCTTGATGGCCTCGAAGTTGATTTTCGAGCTCGTTGCGTGATTCAGTGATATGCCTTTCACCTTGCAAATTTCCACCTCTTCACCATTCGGACGTTTGATGATGAAAGCATAGAATTTTGGCCCTCCCGAGACGAAAGCGCGTATAAAACTCCCACGGCCGTAAGACGCCAACTCGTCCGTCAGGTCGCCAAGAAAGTTACCCGTGGGAGGTTCATACTCGTTTGGCCTTCGGAGGTTTCGGGTATAAATTACTGAATCGGTGTCGTAATAGAGCACGCGCCGATCGAGCTTCTCAAGGAACGAGAAGAGCTTCAGCCGAGCCTGGGCAGTGGTGTACGAGGCAATCACGACGTTTGCCAGCGCTGACGGTTCAACGCTGTGTTGCGCGTCCGACCAACGCACGTACAACACTTCGTCGTTCACGGGCAGCAAACCGGACACCTCGACTTCAGGGTTGGTCAAAAGCTCGAGCAGCTGCTGACGCGTCTTTATAACCTCTGTTTTTACCAGATTCTCGCGTTGCACGAACTTGCCCCAAAACGAATTTAAGCATAATTTGGAAACTGATCGCATGCCGGGATTCTTAGCAATACGGTCGCGATCTAGCCGTATACCCTCGACCCGCTCATACTCATCAAGGTAGCGCATTCGAGCCGACTCGTCCTCGCATTCAGCAGGCCAGCCGAGTAGCAATACAAGGGGGGTTCTGGATAGAAACACCTTCTTTACCGACCAAGCCGACCAGTCCGCCTGTTATCGACGGCAGCCATTTTTTTTTTTTGATGGCGGCCATTTTGATTTTTCCGATGGGCGGGCAATTTTGACGATGGCCATTTTGACGGCAGCCATTTTTGATGGCGGCCATGATTTTTTCGATGGCGGCAATTTTGACGATGGCCATTTTGACGGCGGCCATTTTTGGCAATTTTGACGATGGCCATTTTGACGGTGGCCATTTTTGATGGCGGTCATGATTTTTTTCGATGGCGGCAATTTTGACGGCGGCCATTTTTGATGGCGGTCATGATTTTTTCGATGGCGGCCATTTTGACGGCGGCCTTTTTTTTTTTTTTTGATATATAACCAATAGTTTGCCTCAGGCGAAAAATAATATTTTCCACGTACTTCGAATACATTCTTTTACGTTAATGGACCGGATGGTGACATCGCGATTAGATAGACAGGGAATGCCGATGACGATCCGTAAACTTTCACGCTAATAGTACGTACTTCGAATACATTCTTTTACGTTAATGGACCGGATGGTGACATCGCGATTAGATAGACACAAAAAAATAATATTTTCCACGTGCTTCGAATACATTCTTTTACGTTAATGGACCGGATGGTGACATCGCGATTAGATAGACACAAAAAAAATAATATTTTCCACGTACTTCGAATACATTCTTTTACGTTAATGGACCGGATGGTGACATCGCGATTAGATAGACACAAAAAAATAATATTTTCCACGTACTTCGAATACATTCTTTTACGTTAATGGACCGGATGGTGACATCGCGATTAGATAGACACAAAAAAAAAAAACAATATTTTCCACGTACTTCGAATACATTCTTTTACGTTAATGGACCGGATGGCGCCATCGCAATTAGATTTCGCGCTAATAGTTTGCCTCAGACGAAAAAAATAATATTTTCCACGTACTTCGAATACATTCTTTTACGTTAATGGACCGGATGGTGACATCGCGATTAGATAGACACAAAAAAATAATATTTTCCACGTACTTCGAATACATTCTTTTACGTTAATGGACCGGATGGTGACATCGCGATTAGATAGACACAAAAAAATAATATTTTCCACGTACTTCGAATACATTCTTTTACGTTAATGGACCGGATGGTGACATCGCGATTAGATAAACACAAAAAAAACAATATTTTCCACGTACTTCGAATACATTCTTTTACGTTAATGGACCGGATGGTGACATCGCGATTAGATAGACACAAAAAAAATAATATTTTCCACGTACTTCGAATACATTCTTTTACGTTAATGGACCGGATGGTGACATCGCGATTAGATAGGCAGAGCGGAAATTTCACATTCGAAAAAAACATTAATAGAATTCCAGATTCTAGAAGTTTCTCAAGGAATACGGGTATAAAAGACTGAAATTCAGGCTCGAAAGACAGTCTTGTACCTTCAGCTCTCATGAAGAGAACTCCAAGTAAAGCAGAACTAAAACAGCGAATCGATCTGTTCCTAAAAAATATTCACGACTTGAAAACAATTGTGAATCAGAAGTCAGAACTAAGCACAGTGACAAAAAAGTTTGCTAATTTAAATTTATCAAAAACACGTAACTGGTGAACATTAAAAAAATGGATTTCACAAAATTGAACAAAGTGGCAAGCATGGCCGATTTTCTACCGACGAAGAAATTGACCGAGCTGGAAATTTTCAAAATATACAACGTCACCAATATTCGACGAGTTCAAACGAGGTTTGGAAAGCGTGTCGTCACAGATCTGAACGACGAATTCAGCATCTTCTTACCGGCACGGGTTGCGCGAATGCTCAACGAGGACGAGACTCAGTACCAGAAATTGGTGCAGGCGACGGAGGAGGAGCGGCTGCTCTTGCAATATCTGGGCGGCCAGTATGGGCAAATCGAGTTCAAAGATGCGTCGGCTGTCGTCTAACTTGTACACCGTACCAGGACAACGTGTACAGCGTCTCCTTACACCACTGTTCCATATATATATATATATGTATAGAAGAACTAATTACAATAATTAACATTGATCGATGTAAAAAAAAAAATGAAATGTTTTATTGAATAAACAAAAAAATGCGTATACATTTTTTTTTTTTTTTTGCTCTCTTCACCCTTTTAGTTCACTAATGATCTGAAACAGAGAAAAGCAGCGATTGCGATTTCGATCCCGTGCGTTCTCCATCGTTTTGACGATATTTAAGTATGTTTCAGCAGCCATGACTTTAACGCTGATATCTGTAGAACTTTGATGAACTTTTGACTTGCATGTGCCGTGTAAGACTGATGAGTCTCGGCGTTGAATTCTGGAAGGTTCTGAAATAAACTCTTAACTAGCGGGACAGAGGTTCTGAATAAACGGTTGTTATTGACGATGCAAAATATTTTATTGAAAAAAACAGCTCAAGATTACAGTTTTACATGAAATTCGTAATGCTAATGTATGAGTGTTCTTACTCAACGGTATCGTATCCATGCGTTAGACAATGAGAATGAATAACTGTTCGAGGAGATACCGATTGTCTTTTGTGTTTGAGTAAAAAATTTCGCAGTAACAATACGTTTTGGGCTGCACAGTTTGGACGTAATATAGCGTGATGCGTACAGTTTAAATTCGTGGCCGACATTTCATTCAACTTCTGCAACGACGGACAACTCAAGTCCATCATTTCAACGACTTCAACTTTTTCACCCAGAAGTTTCTGCAGCCAACTTTTCTTCTCCAAACCTTTTACGTAAACTGTTGAAGCCTTACGCAGCAGCGTACTTTCGATGATGAAGTCGAGCTTCTCGAAAGGTAAATCACCACCTTCCCAGGATAGTCCATGATAATTCCGTGACAGCCACAAATTGTCGCTTTTGAACGGAGCACGTAAACAATTCCAATCGTACGGAGGTTCGAAGAGAAAAATTGACGGGTTGGCCTCTTCGTCGAGTGACACAACTGCCAACTCTTTTGGTGTAAAACCGGAACCCTGTCTTCTGAATCCTTGTACGTCGACTATGAACTCCATCGTGAAAAAAAAAATACTGAATCGATTGTCACAACGTTCAAGGTTTTTATACCAATTTTCTCACCCCACCACTCAGCGGGTTATATTCAATTATACGATCATGTAAAATCAAGCAGTAGGCAGATGTACCGGTAGGAAAGTTATTCTTCGCCTCAAATTCGATACGAATATCTACCGGTCCAGATTTCAGAGCCTCGTTTTGTTTCGAACAGTCGATGAGAATCAAAGGTTCGTACTGTAGAAATTCGCTCTTCGTCAACAGAGGCTCGGGTTCTTTGCCGTAATAGGTGGCTTGAAAGTTTGCGTACATCTCGTACAGTAATGCAAAGCGATTGTGACTCATGTCCAAGTTCAGGTTACCGTACGGATAATACTCGGAATTCAAGAAGAGCTTGACGTCAGTAATGTTACAGTGATCAAGATGACTGGCATTTTTGCCGGCTTTGTTTTTTCGATTCGTTTGAAAACCGAGCATGACAAATCGCGGTTTTTCCAAATGGGTGGACGTTTTCACAGTCCAAACGTGTTTCGTGGTTGCCGGTAGCAAAGGATATTCGTACAACTCCCAACTGCGGAAGCTCATGGAGACTGGTGTATCTTTCTCAATGAAATTCAACAGTGCGATTTTTCGTTGATCCGAGAGCTTCACGTAGGGTACTAACCATTCCACCTGATCGATCACGATTCTAAAGTCTTCGTCTTGATTTTGAACGATGGCATTCAAATCACTTTTTGATCTTGTAAGAATCAGCTCGTGTTTCGCGTTAACGACGATCTTGCGATAGTCTTCAGCGAAGCCCAATATCATGCTCAAGGGAATAACTACGTCAAAGTTACCATCGGCATCAGTTAATTTTTTCGTTTCCTGAACATCGAGCCATCCAGCATTTTCCATAAGCCAACTTTGACCAGGGTTGAGCGAAGCGAAACCTTTCAGCAGGCTGGTCAGACCAACGTTTTTACATTTATCAATCTCTACGGCGTTGAGTTCGTACCGTACATCTTCGAACAAATGGCAGATGGCGTTATTGACCAAAGTTGTGATCGCTGCTGCGGTGCCGTCCGATTTGAGCAATTTTCCAGAGATATGCAGCGAACTCTTGCTCGGTAATACACATAAATCCTGATGCTGAACGGTGATTCGAATCTCATCGCTGTTGTTGAAAGTTGACGATGCGTACGGTTTGTGTGCGTGTATTTCTTGGTGTGCGATTGATTCGTCAAAGACGACAGGTGTTTGAATGCTCAATATTTCCTCCTCCATGGTACGGAGCATACAACGAAACAGCAGAATCGCAGTTTTATTTGTCGGAAATTCCTTTTCCAAAAGGTGTCAGCTTTAGACCCAGAGCTATCAGGAACTCCACGTTTCGACGTGTTAGCGGTTCGGGAATCGATCGATGACTGACTTGATCGGGACATGCTGACTTACTGATATAACTCTTTTTGGTCAATCTGTTATATACAATACCCATCTTTTATTGCGATTTGATGTGCAGTCTCACAGTTATAACTTCTCCGCGAAAATTAACCAGATCTCCGTCTTGATCGACTAACCGAAGCTGCACGTTATCTATGGTCTTGACGGTGATCGGAAGGTAAATGACGTGCGACGGTACTTCCACGATCTTATATCCCGGTGGAACGATAGGGAAAAATTCGTGAATAGTATGCACTTTATGTCCATTGACGTAGGCACCCGTTGTAATGCTGCATTCGACTTGCAACGCGTTGACCTTGAGAATAGTTACAGGCATATCCGAATGGTGAGTTTGATTAGCTGCCAATACGCGCGGTGTAAATCCGAGAAGCTGACCAATAGAATCCTCAGGTTCCAAATCTACGATATGGTTACATTTGATTTCGCTGCGTAACGTATTATTGTTAGGCTTTATACTGATTTCAATGTCGGTATTTTTTAACGCGTCTTGAACATACTTTTCAATATCCTCAATTTCGTAGCTGCCAGTGGATATAGTGACTACCTTGTCGGCTACGTAAATTTTATTGCGACCGACATCGACGTTGGGAATGGAATTGAAGGTTAACAGTTCAACGAGACCGAGAACATAATTTTTGTTCAGAGCAAGTTCGATCGGAGGAAAATATTGCGCTTCGAGAATCGACGACGTTCCCGATATCGTTAATGTAAACGAATCATCCATGACTGCGAGTGCTCGACTGACGTTATTAAATTACGTGTCATGTTTATATAGCTTATCGCTTAGAAATTTCAGACACAAGTGTCCGCAATCGAATGTACCGTAATCTTGATACCTTTCGTCGTTGTACTTAACGCTACCAACAACGAGATATTTCACGAGGTCTAACGGCGGTTGAAGATGACCGAAACTGTCGAAGTAAACTACATCGCTGCCGCGTTTCTTATACGCAACCCAGTGTGTCCCAGGACCATCTTTATTGTCGAGATTGACTACAGCTGTTTCGTTTTTACGCGGCCCGGTTTTGGGCATTTCGTTGCGCATAAAGACACCTCGGAAGTATGGAATTTTCATGATTTTTGCATACTTCAGCAAATCCCAATTGGTCAACGCTCGGCGTGGTAGCTTGACATTTAGTTTTTTGAAAGATGAAGACTAAGACCCTTTTTGTAAGGTTTGAGATGGAGACCTTTACCTAAGGCGATCGCTTCCATCGTTTTGTTATGCCGTTTGCTTTCCTCCAATTCTCGTTTAGCCGCGCTCGCATCGTTTACAGCCTTTGCTATTCCCGCAGCACCTCCCGCTAACGCACCCGTAGCGCTGAGACTGGCAAAAATAGGTATGAGAAAAGGTAGAAATCCGCCAACTTTTGAGGGTACCGGTAGAACGCGCGGTGATCGAACTTTATGTTTACCACCTTCTTTTTTCACAGCTTCTCGAGCACCTTTGAGTGCGGACTTGATGCTCGTTTTCGCGTCATAGCTTGGAATCATAGACTGTTTTGCCGCTCGTATGATTTTGTTCAAGAAAACGTTCTTAGGTTTTCGACACCCCATGCCTAACTTTGTTTTCACCTTCATCGTGTTAGCTACAGCCCAAGCGGCTGCCTTCTCACCCAAATTTGCGTCCGTTGCGAGAACTCGTTTCCAAGCTTTTTCAGCTAATATTTTATCCGCAACGCTTCTAGCTTCAAGGTTCTCACGATTTTTCGAATACGCTATATCGTGTTCCTTACACGCTGCATCGAGAGGATTGATACCGGAATCGCCTCTCGCGAGTCTTTTCGACAACTTGGTGCCAGGACCGCAGTACTGGTAACCGGGAACATGCAACTCGATCGGAAGTTTGTTGATAATGCTATTTACCAAACCTTTCCCACTTGATCGCTTTTTTGACGATCGCTTACGATCACGTGTGTGCACAATCATGTCCGCTCCGCGACTGAGAGAAAGTTGTTATAAACGATGCATTTATGGAAAAATCCAGTCAGTCACGTTTGAGATGAGGTTCGAGACACAATCGGCCAAGCTGCCCGTGATGAATTTTGACAAATTTACACAGCAGAGTACAAAACGGAAAAAACGTAATGGCGAATTGTTGCCGAGTAGTGTACGTGCGGTATTCTGCGGACCATCCAACTGCGGCAAAACCAACGCATTATTTGCGCTTATAACGCATCCGAACGGCTTGAGGTTCGAAAACCTGTACGTTTACTCAAAATCTCTCAATCAGCCGAAATACAAGTTTCTGAGTCAAGTGCTCGAAAATGTCGACGGTGTTGAGTATTACCCCTTTAACGAGCATGAGCACGTCATTGCACCGAACGAGACGCGACCTAACTCGATCATGATATTCGATGACGTAGCGTGCGAGAAGCAGGATAACATACGCGCGTACTTTTGTATGGGTAGACATCACGACGTAGACTGTTTCTATCTTTGTCAGACGTACGCTCGAATCCCTAAGCATCTCGTGCGCGACAACACCAACTTGCTGGTCTTATTCAAACAAGACGAGATGAATCTGAGACATGTGTACAACGATCATGTAAACACCGATATGTCGTACGTAGAGTTTAAAGACTTGTGTGCGGCGTGCTGGAACGGTGACAAATATGGTTTCGTAGTGATCGACAAGGATAGAGAGCTCGGTAATGGTCGGTATAGGAGAGGTTTTGACAATTTCATAAACATGACAAAAGAATAAAATACACGATCTTCGAAGACGACGGAACAGTAGCTTTCCAGAACTAGGTGTGTCAACATGCAGGAAATTCGTAAGGAAAAAGAAGTCTTGCATCGTATCGCTCAAGCGAGTAATGCGATTCGCCGTAAGCACAGAATCCTCAAGACGGGAAAAGAGTCGCTGCAGGAAACAATGAAGGATGTCTTCAAACCTGTGGTAACCCCGCTGCAGGCATTAGTCAATGTTTCTCGAGGTACGAAACTTGTCAAGGAAGAGGTGAAGGAAGAACTCAAAACTGAAACGAAGGATGAGCCGAAGAACGAAATGGAAGATTCTTTTGCAACTGCGGAGGAAGAGAATCAAACCGTCACGGAATCGACGGTGAGATCAGAGGATGAATATCTTGAGATGCTCAACGATAAACAAAGACAGCAGGAGTTGGATACCGTGTACGGGGTACGAAGTCTTTCTACTGTCGGGCTGATGGTTGGTGATTCACCGATAAGTTTCGAGCGCGATTCCGTTCGCATAGGCAACACGCTCTATCCGAAAACTCAAGGACTGCTGGAGTTGCTGTTTAAAAAGATGCCCAACAGCGCTCACGTTAGCCTCAACGACAGGGAGAATTATAGAAATATCCTTCTCGCAACAAATGCTCACAGAAAGTACTATAGCGCCACCGAGCCTATCCGAAACGCTCAGAGCGTCAAATTCAAACATTTAATTGCTGAGCTGCTGAATATTTCTACGTCAGGCAAAGACGTATCACCATCGTCACAGATGTCGAAGCGTACGGGCAAAGGTGTTCTGCTACCTCAGGCTTGGGTTACTCGACAAGGTGTTAAAACAGATTATATTTTCTGGGATGACGCTAACGAGCTGGTGGAACGTCTTCGTTTACTCCTGGCATCTCAAGCAGCTGGGAATACAAGTCACAACAATGAAATTATGTCGATTCTGGAAGAATTGCGGGAAGCCGGAATCATTTATTAGCCAATTCTCGTCGACTCTGCAATCATTTACGAGATGAGCATCGACGTGTTTGGACGTCAGCTGAATAAAAACACAGCTGCGAGCACTCGCGGCCCTCCGGGTGTCGGGTTTCAAATAACAGCGGATGGGCATTACGATATACGGAACAGGAGACTGTGCAACGTCGCAGAACCCACAGCACCGAACAGTGCTGTAACTTTAAAAATCTTGAGACGAAAATTCAACGTGCTGCAAAAACAAATCGACAACCTCGATCAAATGACCAAAACTTTGGAGATCGCCACGGAGAAAGCCTTGGATGCCTTCTACACAGACCTTAAAACAGACAGAGACTTGTCGACTCGAAACGCGGAAATCATTTCCAAATTGGACACCAGACTAATAGCGTTGGAATATGAACGAGAAAAAGCAAGCACTGGTGACGGAACTGCATAAACCTGCACGCCGGAATTACCCACGTCGACGTGTAGACGTGCGCGGCATCGACGAGACCTGGCAGGCGGATCTTGTTGATATGACGTCGTACGCTGGACAAAACAAAGGTTACAAGTACATGCTCACAGTCATTGATATCTTTTCAAAGTATGCGTGGACTGTACCGATAAAGAGCAAGTCTGGAGATGATGTTACGAAGGCAATGGAATCTGTGCTTGTCGAAGGACGGGTGCCGAAAAATTTACACGTCGACAGAGGAACGGAATTTTACAACTCGAAATTCGAATCGCTTATGACACGCTACGGAATCAAACTGTACTCCACGTACAGTAATTTGAAGGCTTCGATCTGTGAACGTTTCAATCGCACGCTGAAAGGTAAAATGTGGAAACGGTTCAGCATGCAAGGAAGCTTCAAGTGGCTCGATATCTTATCTGATTTGGTTTCGGCTTACAACAACACCAAACACCGAACCATAAGAATGAAACCGTCGGATGTCACCGTTGCAAACGAGAGGTTGTTATTACGTCAGGCGTACGGAGGGCTTCGAGCGATACCTACCATATCGGCAAAATTCAAATCTGGCGACAAAGTTCGAATCAGCAAATTCAAAAATGTCTTCGAGAAAGGTTACACTCCCAATTGGACGACTGAAATATTCACGATAAGCCGAGTGGAAAATACTCATCCTGTGACGTACAAGCTCAAAGACTACCGAGATCAACCCATCGCTGGTGGTTTCTACGAACAAGAGCTCCTCAAGGTTAAGCATCCGGATATCTATCTGGTGGAGAAGGTGCTCAAGAAGCGTGGAAGAAAAATATACGTTAAATGGTTAGGTTTTGACACTACACACAACAGTTGGATAAACGAATCGGACATGTAACTTTTGAATAAATAAATTTTTTTTGTAAAAAAGGTATGTGTCTCTTTATTTCATACCCGACACATGACAAGTATACATCTTTGTTTTTTTTTTTAGACAATCAACAGACATATGCATCGTTGTACAAATTTTTTTTATACTTCGGAGCGTTCTTATTAACCATCCTGCATAATAATACTATTTTATACATCATGGTACAGTTGAAAAAATTAAGCTCTACATAATAATACATCATGGTACAGTTATAAATTAAGTCTTACACAGATTACGGTAATTTATAAAGCTACGGTGCAGGCTTGTAACCCCACGGAAGCGTATCGGTCGTGTTTTGAAACACAATCCGCTTGTCGTCATTCCAGCTCAGTGCTACTTTCTGCTGTTCTACGGTATATACCTCATGCTTTCGACTCATGATCAAATGCTGATTTGAGGATAGATTTTCACGTTTCAACGCACAGTCCAAATAATCGTTGAAGGTTATTTTTCTTAACGCTGATCCTCTAACACCTTTGGCACGTTTGTTGTCTTTTTCATCTCCCAAGACTCGGAATGCGTACAATTTAGCTCGTAAGCCTACAAATTCCGACATGATTTTCCCGTTATTCTCGTCTTTCATCAAGCCGAGAACTTTTTTGTTTGCTCGAGGTATTCCGTAAACGTTGTCAAGAGGATAATCCGACGTGTCGAATTTGTGCAAGTCCTCCTTCATGTGTTCGTATATGTCGGGAACGGTAAAATTGTAAATCAAACTGTCGGTATCCGTGTACATTAATTTTGCTCGGTTGCCAAATTTCTGCTTAATGTAATTGTAATGAAAATCATAGATGTATGTTTTAGATAGATCCAGAATGGAAAAACCTGCATACAATGGTTTATTCAATTTGACTTTCGTCTTATTCATTTCGACGATAACCATCTCTTTGTCGAAAACGGTGCAGCTGTGAAAATTAGGCTTGGCTATGGTAGCTCTCGCACCGTACCGTCCATCCCATTCGGTGATCAATCGAACATCTCTGTACTTTCGCACGTTTTCCATAGTTTTACCAAAAACTGCGTTGTTCATTAGCTTGTAAAAATTTTTCTCAAATTCGTTGTCGGATTTTTTTCGCAAATCGGTATTCAAATCTATATATTTTTTGAGCCACGGGGTTTGCCTGAATTTGAGAACTCTGTGAATTTGAAGTAATTTTAAGCCTAATTGTAAGCATTGTTTCAAAACGCTGTAGTGAACAACGTAGTTTTTCTTGGAAAATAGCGTGGGCGTCAATTTTGGCTGTTTATTGGTCGAAATCGGAGGTACATAGTGCTCCGGACACAATGGTAAATCCTTATGAGTTTCATGCAGTTCCGCAGGATATTCCAAATCTACCTCCAGCACGTAACCAAACTCTGCATCGTCCGAGATGGTAAGAACGTCGCATTGTCTGAAGTCTGATACCCATTCGAAGGAACTGTATGGCAGAGCAAAGCTCATAGCAGCACCGTACAAATTATTAACGTCAAAGTACATGAGATAAGATTCTTCGATCTCAGGATCGAATTCCTCTCCCATGTACCTGTTGTTGGCCTTTGCATATCTGTTCGAACACTGTGATACACCACCACGAATACCTTTTTCGATAAACATAACCATGTCTATGTCGGTGAGAAGCTCGAGTTCGATGCCTGTACATTTTAACATTGCATCAAACGACAGACCGGGCGCTGTGTAGTAATGTAACGGGTCCAGTTTGTACGTCGTCCAACAATTCTGTCGAAAATTTTGAAAAACGTCAGCCAGTAAAAACACGTCCGTCTGTAAATACAAGTCCGAATACTCTCCCAAAGTTTGGACGTTAAAAGTTTGCCATACGTCGCACGCGTGTGCGTAATCGTCGTCTGATATATTCCGGTCGTTTAATTTTGAATAAAACTGTTCTTTGGCTGGTAAATGTTTCTCCTCGAGCTTCTCCCAACTGTCTATGTATTCGTACGGGAAGACACCTTTCCTAGTCAATAACCGAAATTTGTTCAAGCTACTGTAGAATTTACGTGTTATTGTTTTTCGGCAATCGTCCAGATACGATGATAATTTATCGAGACTGCTAGGCATGAAACGGTATGAATCTATGAAACGGAACGTTACATCCGTTCCCTTAACGAATTTAGTGAAGGAAATGTACTTTTCTTTGTTGACAGGTAATAGTTGAACAGTACCTTCGAATGACTTACCCAGAGCTTTGATCAGAAAATGCGCATCGTAACCCGAAAGATTGTGGAATATCACTGGGATGGTGTGCGAATTTTGGTAATTTAGATTACAGCTGCGGTGAGCAGCACCACGGTACTTTCCCGTGAAATGACAGTGATCCCGATGTTTCACGTCTGTGGGCGTAAACGGTTTTTCACAAATATGACAGACCGCCGACAAATCAAATTCGTTGATCTGATTGAAATTTAGTGGTTCCATCGGTACAACAGTCTTGTAATATCCCTCTAACGAAAGTGCCAATTCCTTTAACTCGTTTACAAACCATTGGATGCAAGTTTCTCCGCGATTAATTTTGAATTCTGAAAGCGAATCGTCAAACGCACAATGCAGATAGTAAGCTATACTATACGGAAGATGCTTCTGATAAATTGTTCTATTTTCCCCAAAACTTTCATGTGTGGGCTGCAGTAAACATTCTAGATCTGCGTAAACGCAGAACGGAACGGTTTCTTTGTGCTTGAAATTTTTAAATTTGAGAATCTTGTCCTCTTCTGTTGGCAAGATAACTTTGGTTTTATTCAAATTCATGCAATCTACATTGTGCTTGATCAAACACCTTTCAGATTGGAAGTGTGATAGACACCTATCGCACAACCATGTACGACATTTATGTTTAGAAATTTGGGAACTTGTCAACCGCGATAAATTCCGAATCCATGCAAAATGATGTGTTACATTCTTTTCAATATTTTCCATACTATCATCGTCGTCGTCGTCGTTTTCAGACTCTATTACTAAAAGATGGATTGTAGGCTTATCAGACTTGTTTCGACTCAAATAAATGGGTACAATTTCACTACGCTTTTGTTTTTCCGCACTATCTATACCGTAAACGTTAATTGAGAGTTTGTTAAGTTTCTCAAATTTTGGAATCTGGTCTAAAGACATTGGAAAATGCAAACCTCCGTATTGTAGCACTGAGCTGAAATGCGGATACGAAGTGATTTCGCTGGGATTGTTGTTGGCTGGAAAGAGGGCTGCGGTGACCGACCAGAGAAAGCAATACGCGTCTCCGTTGCGGATGTTGACGACAGCCTTCTTATCTTGAATATCTTTGGGTAGTGGTGTGTATGTGAACACACCGCCTCGCAGTGGCACGTACTTGTTGATATTTACAGTCAAATTGATTATTTCGGTCAGCGACCAACCAGAGTCTCTCTCTTGTAAATCTTCCACCTTGGCCAACACTTTTTGCTTTACGTTCTCTTCGAACCACCCGTGTATGTCAGCTGGCTGGAGGATGATTTGGTTTCTGGTGTTAAAATATTTCATTTCCTCAACATGTTCAGCGTTTTTCGTTACATTGAATTTACAACACAAGACACAGTTTGCCTTTAAACTTCCCACTTTTCGTAGCATTTTCTTCAGTCTTGCAACGACGAGGTGTTTCGCATCTTCCAAAAACCTGTTCAAATCTTTATGCCGCAGATTGATAATGGCTCCCGTTCGAATTCGACTCTCGAAAGCTGTCTCCAAATCTTCCCACCGTACTCGATCGCTTCTTCGTCGGCTTCGTAATCCGTCACCCACTTTTTGAAATTGTTGAAATTTGACTGTCAACGATTTCAGAATTCCAATTGTAGTCAAAATTCTTGTCTTCTCCCCGATCGTTGAGGCGTTGTTGCGTAAGATTTTATTCAAAAGCCTGGTATTTTGGGTTCCGAATCGAATCCATTTTGCAATTTCTGCCGGTGACGATTTTTCAGATAAAATCTTGAACGCCGTTTCCATAATTTGTATTAATTTCAAACACTTTTCGGAATCCATGTTTCTTCTTCTTTCGACCACGCACACACTTGACAAAGATAGAGTTGTGAAGCTTCCTCTAGAATGACCGCTCTACGCTGACCCGGTCTCTTTTATGCTAATTGCGATGTCACCATCCGGTCCATTAACGTAAAAGAATGTATTCGAAGTACGTGGAAAATATTATTTTTTTCGTCTGAGGCAAACTATTAGCGCGAAATCTAATTGCGATGGCGCCATCCGGTCCATTAACGTAAAAGAATGTATTCGAAGTACGTGGAAAATATTGTTTTTTTTTTTTTGTGTCTATCTAATCGCGATGTCACCATCCGGTCCATTAACGTAAAAGAATGTATTCGAAGTACGTGGAAAATATTATTTTTTTGTGTCTATCTAATCGCGATGTCACCATCCGGTCCATTAACGTAAAAGAATGTATTCGAAGTACGTGGAAAATATTATTTTTTTTGTGTCTATCTAATCGCGATGTCACCATCCGGTCCATTAACGTAAAAGAATGTATTCGAAGCACGTGGAAAATATTATTTTTTTGTGTCTATCTAATCGCGATGTCACCATCCGGTCCATTAACGTAAAAGAATGTATTTGAAGTACGTACTATTAGCGTGAAAGTTTACGGATCGTCATCGGCATTCCCTGTCTATCTAATCGCGATGTCACCATCCGGTCCATTAACGTAAAAGAATGTATTCGAAGTACGTGGAAAATATTATTTTTCGCCTGAGGCAAACTATTGGTTATATATCAAAAAAAAAAAGGCCGCCGTCAAAATGGCCGCCATCGAAAAAATCATGACCGCCATCAAAAATGGCCGCCGTCAAAATTGCCGCCATCGAAAAAAATCATGACCGCCATCAAAAATGGCCACCGTCAAAATGGCCATCGTCAAAATTGCCAAAAATGGCCGCCGTCAAAATGGCCATCGTCAAAATTGCCGCCATCGAAAAAATCATGGCCGCCATCAAAAATGGCTGCCGTCAAAATGGCCATCGTCAAAATTGCCCGCCCATCGGAAAAATCAAAATGGCCGCCATCAAAAAAAAAAAATGGCTGCCGTCGATAACAGGCGGACTGGTCGGCTTGGTCGGTAAAGAAGGTGTTTCTATCCAGAACCCCCCTTGTATTGCTACTCAGCCGCTTGCCTCTTGCTTAATCTTGAGGAAGGTGTCGATATAGCCGGCGAAATGCCCACCTTGACGAGTAGTCGGGTCAAATGATGTCACCGTATACGACCAGATCTCGCTTATGCTCCTGATCTTGTATCCTATTTCCACGGCTTTTTTTAATTCGATCGACACCCACGTGCCCTCGAATTCTCGCGCAGCCTCGTCATCATGTCTACACTCGTCCTGGTTCAAACTCTGACAACATGAGCGGCACAAGGCAAACATGAGTTTGTCATGCATGCGCACCGGCAAAACAGGGTGATAAAGATTGCGAGGCGGTAAAACTCGGCACTTGATGAGCCCCTCAACTCGCGTGATGTCGCAACCGCTCGACCCTGTCAAGAGCTTACACTCCTCTCCAACGTAGACCGTCGGGTGGCCAACAGGGAACCTTCCATTTTTACAGATGAACGGATACAACGAGCAAACATCGACGTATCGTATTTCCTCGTACGCGTTGCCCGTTGCATCTGTTTTCACCTCGTAGTATCGGGAAGCGTTCCTCGTTCGACCGCCGTAGAACGCATCACGCGGATTGAGTGCTTCGCTCGTGGCAGTGCCAGCGATCAGCGGGTGTGTTGCCACGTACTCCCTCATCTCCTCGTTCTCCCTCAAGCTCCGATCAAACTCGCATTCCCACTATTCCGTCACGCGGTAACCCAATTCGCGCATACGGCTGATCTTTGCACGAGTTTCCTCGTAACGCCTATCCAACGTCTCGCCGTTGACGCTACGCCTATCGCGGTTGATTCGTAAACATTTACGACAGCCGTGCCAGAAACAACCGTGAAACTCGTAGACGTGTCGCGTACCGTCGCCCGCGACATGGTATCCGTCCACCTTGCGACCCGTCTCCGGAATCCGAAACTCACGTCCGTTTCCGGCATGCCTGATGTCAATACCCAGCTCGCGCTCTTTCACGACCAACCACTCCAGAGCCTTCCGAGACTGGGCATCGGCAAGACGATAGCCGCCCGGTGGCAGGATACCTATTCGCTCCGGTTGTAAAAAATTTTTACGGAACAGCACCGAACAAGCCGAGGCAATTGTCGTGCTCTCGGTAAAGGGACACACTCTGCCGCACTCCAGAAATATGTCCCTGAATGCTACGCACGGACGTCGCAGAATATCCACGTCCGACCGACAGTACGACAACAATTCAGCGTCAAAGTCGAACAGATGGTCGTTCGCTACAGCCTCGTTGTACCATGAGTAAAACTCTGCTCGCGCATCGCTACTCATGGTATCCGGAGAGTAAAACTTCGCTGCGGGGAGCGGTCCCACGTAACCCACGTTTTCAGGGGTATTGAAAAGGTGGGGAAATACACCTTTCACGGAAGTAGTCGGTAGTCCAAAAGCCTTCGGTAGCGCCGATAATGCCATAGGCATATATGCTAAGGAATCCAGAAATCGGGTGTGACCCGTTTCGAGCATAATGATCTTACTGCCGCTTAGGATGACCTGCGGCGGGTTTCCATCCCGCTCAACCATATGCCGCAGTATGAATTGCGCGTCAAAACCTTTTGCATTGTGCGCAATGCATACGATGCGGGCAAAGTCCTGAACGGGCCGAGTAGCAAAGTCTACCAACTCCTTCACCGGTTCCCTCCTGAAAACGAACTCACGCACGAGCCCGCAAGCGGAACAACCGTTCGATATATCGGGATCGTGGACACATTGCGTACACACTTGTTGCGCTACGCACAAGTTCGTCACATGTATGTTTGTCGTCGCGTCACCGTCTACCGTCTCGCATTGCTGCGTTTCGAAATCATAAAAAATGAAGATGTAACGTTTCGGTCTTGTCGCGTCTTTCAGCGGCGTCATGAAGCAATAGTGATTGTACGGTCTGTTGCAGCGGCAAGTGACGCAAAAACGAGTTTCACAAATGTGTGCCCTCCGCGAAAGATTTACGAATCGCTCGCAATTCCGGCATATACGCAGCGTTGCACAAACGGAACGACGTGGACTGAAGGAGCCGATCCTGCGGTGGTACTCCAGACAACCGTTACCGCGGAACACGCGTCTACAATCGGGACACTCGATTTCGCGAGACTGGCTGTTGCACGGTGGCGATGCGAGGCACTGCGGGCACTTTACGGAACATCGGTGTTCGTACCCGTTGTGAAATTTCCTATTGCAGGGTTGACAGAAAAAGGCCCCTGCTGCCGCCGCAGTTAAATTTACAATTGGGCAATGATGCTGTTCTTCGGGATAATACAGCAGATTCAATCGGTGCCTTACATCGCCTGTTCCGTTTGCTCTCACCACGGCAGTACCGTCGTATAATGCCGCTTCGCCGGTACCTAGCCTCCCCAACTCGTACACTGTGATGAGGAATCCCTCGCGTGCCAGATAGTTCTGGAACTGTGCGATTTGATGCACTGTGCACCCCGTTGGCGGAATCTCGACACCGGCGTTCGCAACAAGATTACGCGCTTCTGCACGCTGGAAACTGGACCTAGCGAATCTCACCATCTCGTAATGCTCGTGCAGAGCGCCACTGCGGTTCGAGCCTCTCTCGGCGTGAGCCTTGGCTACAACGAGGGCACGAGGTAAACACAACCCGTCACTGTTGACAATCTGCACGACGGATTTTTTGAGTACCCCCGCGTGCGTGATCGGCTTCGGCTTTCCGCGACCCTCCGGTACTCCAACACTGTGTACCGTCACGGTGAAGACGCTGTCGACACCAAACTCTGATGCGCTCTGGGCTACGCTGAAAACTAACTTCCAGAGGTCACTGTACCGCGAATCCCTCACCGGCCGGAACGATAACCACGCAGGACCATGATTAAAACTCTCCGCGCTCAACATGAAACCTATGTAGTCGCTACTCCGACACGTTGCTACGGCATAAGCATGCAGGTCTCTGAACGCGTCCTCCAGCCACTCCACTAGATTAACACCCGATTCAGGGGCCGCGATCTTCATTCGCAACTCACGCCCTGTGACCGCGAATTTACGAATGAATTTCGTTGATTCACCGATAACCGGAAACTGTCTGTGTCTCGTCATCGTCATCGGCATCGTCATCATCTGACTCTAATGTCACGTCAGAATCGTAATTCGGAGCCCTCCGGGCCCTACCCCCGCCGATCTGTATGCCCGAGGTACTGGCGCCCTCGTTCACGCGAAACGGACCAACAGTTTGCATAAGACCCCCTGTTGTACATATAAAACAAAAATGAGACTAAACCCTCATGGTAAAGCGTCGTCAATCCGCAAGTATAGTTGAATTTTGCGGTTTTACTAGAAACGCACACCCTAGAGTACCCGCGTGATTAGCTCCCCTAAAAAATATCCTCGTCCATCGCCGGCGGAGTATAACTCATCTGAGTGAATATTCCACTCTCGGGTGTCTGCGGCCACGAGAATATTATCGCCTCATCCATTGGGGATATGGAATAATTGTCTCCTTCTTCTTCTGCTACCGCCGGCTCATGAGCATCGACTGGATCTAATTACCCGCCCCCACCAGAGAAGAAATTGCTCGTGAGTTCATATCAAAATACCTAGTCTGCATTTTTTGTTTTCAAACTTTTCCTATATACCTTGAATTTCCAACACTCCTGACGGACCTGGACGTGACAACACTAAGGTCGACGCCTGTGATGAATCGATTTCTGCAACGTACACAATAACCTTCAGTACACGCGTGAAAGAAGAATTCTATAACTCTTGGAACACCGCTCACGCACAACGTATTTACACACGGGTACTCCATAATATACGGCATATCGTACAGACAAATCATCTGGACTTACCGTCACGAGCTCCGACAGAAATCGGCTCCTCGGCGGTCATATCGTTCACCATCGTCTCATTCACCCCTGCCTTTCCCGCAATCGCCAACTCCTCGCAGGCAACACAGCCCTCGAGAAGAGCTGCCTCGTTCTCGCTGGTATCATCCATCATGAATTCTAACACAAGGAAATTTTGATATACCACTCGCACACAACGTATTTATACGCGACAACTCCCTGCTACGTCACAGCGTACGGACAATCACCCGGACTTACCGTCACGAGCGGTAGAAACCGGCTCCTCGGTGGGCCTCCCCAGCGCTATTCTTTGCGACGCAATCGTCTCATCGGCGACGTCGACGACGATATCGCAAAGAGCCGCCTCATTCTCCGCGGAGTCCTCCAGCATCGCGCGGAATTCTAACGGTTGGAAAACTTGATCTAAATTTTTCCATATTACATATTTTCTTTTATCTTTTTACCCCACTCTGAAGATCCGGTAATTCAAACTCCACACAAACGTACACTGCGCACAACACAAATAACAACTTACCGTTTCGCTCGTTGTACTCAGCCATCAGCGCCCGAACAACGGCGAAGCGGGTGGCACCCCGCTGACGAATTACACTCGCGGCTACACTGAGGCACTCGTAACCCCGCAACGCACCGGTGCTGTGGAGGTGGGCCAGGGCCCGTGCCCCGCAGACCGCCAGAAGCTCTCGCAAATGCCGAAGCAATTCCGCATGTGACATACGGAACAACAGCTCCCGACGGAAAACAGGGCACACCCGCACAAGACTCGCATTAGCCCTCTTAGCTTGGCTAGCTGCCTTCACCACCGCGTAACGGAGATCGTTAATTGATTGCATTATTTAAAAAATATGGCAATAATTGAAACAGAATCGTTGTTTTCGCCAACACTGCGATTTTCTAACTGAGAAGATCTCCGGGCCCACAACTATTTATAAGTTCAACAGGTTGGGTTTTGTTTAGGCCAAATGTTATTACAATACGTTACCACGCCGCTTCTTGAGCTAAGTATACAAAATTTTACTATGGTCCGCTAGCGTAAACCTTCCGCGGCGGTTCACGGTGAGACACCCGCAGCCAGGGTGAAAATAAACCAAAGCCATCCGGACCAAACGCGGAGGCTGCCTGCTACATATGGCAAAACAAATCTATTGACAGCGATAATCATGGTTTTCTCATAATTAAACAAAGTTGTACAGCTGACGTCATTTATCCTGTTGATAAACTTGCATGCCTTAAAGCCTACTTTGATTAACGGGAGAATGGGTATTCGTCGAGACATATGAAATTTAGAGATAAAATAGAAAACGATCCGATGGATTCACTCGCAATTCCTACCTCAAATCGTGGAGCTGGTTCGGCGGTTGGTGACGGTTAGAAACAAGTGTATTTGAGAATAATGTTAATACTCTTCTCATGCGACGTCCATGTATACCGCCATCGATAAACTGCAACTGTTTGTACCACCCTCAGAATAGGAAACGAGTTACAAACCTAATGCATACTGGACCTATGGAGATTGTAGACTCATCTTGAGACATCAAAATGATACAGCCGGTGAGACCCCCCTTTTGTATTCCTTCGTCCACTGAGGCATAACAATCAACATACCGTAAGAGCGTACGTTGGAAAAACAGGGACCAGCCTACCGTCCGACGCAAGGCCCAAACATTGCAAGCATAACACGGTCCATGCTGTATACACCCACAGCTCTTCCCATCATCTTTCTTCTGTTACAATGATTACGTATACGTCCCTCGATAGACTGCAACTGTTTGCACCACCCTAGGGAACGGAAACGAGATATAAACCTAATGCAGACCTACGTAGCTTGTAGACTCATCTTGCGAATACGAAATGATACACCCGGTGAGGCCCCCTTCGTATTCCCACGACGACCACTAAGGCATAACAAACACCATATCCTAAGGCTGTACGTTGGAAAAGCGGGGACCAGCCTACCGTCCGACGCAAGACCCAAACATTGCAAGTATAACACGGTCCATGCTGTATACACCCACAGCTCTTCCCATCATCTTTCTTCTGTTACAATGATTACGTATACGTCCCTCGATAGACTGCAACTGTTTGCACCAGCCTCAGAAACGGAAACGAGATATAAACCTAATGCAGGCCTACGGAGATTGTAGACTCATCTTGCGACAATGAAATGATACACCCGGTGAGGCCCCTTTGTATTTCCTCGTCGACCACTAAGGCATAACAAACAACATATCCTATGGCTGTACGTTGGAAAAGCGGGGACCGGGCTACCGTCCGGCGCAAGGCCCAAACATTACGGGTATAATACGGTCCATGCTGTACACACCCACAACTCTTCTCATCATCTTTTCTGTTACAATGATTACATATACATCCCTTGATAGACTGCAACTGTTTGCACCAGCCTCAGAAACGGAAACGAGATATAAACCTAATGCAGACCTACGGAGATTGTAGACTCATCTTGCGACAACGAAATGATACACCCGGTGAGGCCCCTTTGTATTTCCTCGTCGACCACTAAGCCATAACAAACAACATACCCTAAGGCTGTACGTCGGAAAAGCACGGGCCAGCCTACGAGCCGTCACAAGTCCCAAACATTACGTGTATAACATGAACCATACTGTATACACCCGGAACCCTTCCCATTATTTTCTTCTCTTGCAATGTCTACGTATACATACCTCGATAGACTGCAACTGTTTGCACCGACCATAGCTCCGAATTCGAGCTCTAAACCTAATGCAAGTTTGATACTGGCCTATCGAGATCGTTGGGTTTTCTGGCGACATATTTACATTTGTCTTACTCCCCATCGTGGAAACGAAATATAATCAACGGCGTAAGCTTGATATAGTCTGGTAAGGAACGCCTGAATCATACGAGGCATTAGAATTTCGTTAATTCTTTTTAGTCACGCTGCAAACGCCGTTTTGTAGAGTGGGGGGTTACACCCTCTATATTCAAGTGAGATACAAAAGAGCGTCAGTCTTGCGACAACTACGGAAGAATCCTCACGTGAACTATGGCTACATCCAAATCTTCTGCACCAATGGGCAACGTGAATAAAATGTATAAAACATTCACGAAGGCTTTGAAAAAGACTGAGAAAAATCTGCTATTGTCGACAACGTATAGTCTAAATAATTCTTTTACTAAGAAAATAGTCATCGGTCTCGGTCTACGGCTCGACGATCAGTTTGAACCGGTCATCAAACTCGTCAACAACTCCTCCGGAGGCGTGCGTCTGACACCAGCGGCCTGGTCGCGACACGCAGATGAGTTGGACAATATCTCCGAATACCTTGACATAGAAGGATACACCGATGCCCAATGGTATTTTAATCGGATTGAGCTTGGTGGCTGCAACGTCGAATTGTCAACAGCACACGGTGAGCGAGCCGTCAGATTTGAAATACCTACGGAATCCGAAGTCACCGAATCAGAAGATAAGGAATCAGACTGCCCAGACTCGGCCACCCAGGATGAGAACTTTCAGTCACCCGCCAAACGCCAGAAAGTGTATCACCCCACCATTGTAATGCAGAAATCCACATTCAACGGACTTAAAGCTATATTTGTGTGTGTCGACGAACGGCTACGAAGGCTTCAGCGTTTAGCCCATTCAGTAAACGAGCGCAAGAAATCATACGTCGCATACATAGCCGAGAAAGTGAATATGACGCAGCTCAAGGAACCGAGGCTTCATCGCATCAGGCAAATAGCGGAGAAGGAATACGGCGCTGTCCTAGAACACATCGCGTCGTCAGCGAATCCTGCCTTTGCCGAGAATTACCTCAGTATTGTTCTCCTTGAAATTACCCGGCTGTTTCCATCATACCTCGCTGCTGAAATCAAGCAGGCCATCGAAACTGAGGACAAAGCCTTAGCCAGCCTCTGAACAAACTGTTTCGACACTACCATCATTAAGGGAGCTTTCCAGTGTGACAGCCCGAAAAATCGCTGTTTTTCGCGATTTTTTTTTTTAAAGAAAAAATAATCTAATCGGTCTGGTTTTTTTTTTGTATATTAATTGGGTATTGAAGAATACTAAACAATTTTTTAAAGATCGATTTATTCATTAATTAATATCTATAAAAATGATGAAACAATTGTTGCAGAAAATGCACTTGGATGTGGTGTCCACGTTGGGGGTCACAATTTTGATCTGAAACAAAAAACACAAAAAGATTATTGATCGGTATATAATTGGCTTTCGTGCTATGGAGGCTTTTTTCTTTTTTTTTTTTTTGCAAAAATGGCGCCGGTTTGAACAAAAAGTATCGATTTTAGCATTTTTTTTGGCAGTTTTTTTTACAAAAAAATAGGAAGATGTCAAAAAAAAAAAAAAAGCTTCCATAGCACGATAAACAATGACGTTAAGAATATTGTGTAAAAAATTCAACTCGATAGCTTTAAAACTCTGCCCTCCAAGTTGGACACCGTTTTGAAAAATGCTGTTTCGAGAAAAACGCGTTCAAAGTTTCAAGTGAGGAAATTTTAGGTAAATCGTTTACTTACGGTCAATCAGCGATGCCAGGTCCGTACAATATCCCTTCTGCTTCTTCGAAAAGATCGTGCTCAATGGATTGTTCAGTCCGACGAGCTGTCCTCGCCTCTTTGCTATCCAGGGACGCCTGGCGGTTTGCTTGGATGATGCGCGCATTCTTGTACTTAGCGGCGAAATCTGCGGCGCTCGGCCCTATCGTGCATCCCATCGTCTCCAAAATTTTTAAAATTGGGTCGTAACCTTCATTGAAGGTGCACACAGCACACTGCGTAGCGATTTCTACTATCTGCTTGCCGCAGAATACGTGCTTTGGGGCTAGTTGCCACACACAGTGATTGATTGATTTTCAAGAATTTAGCACGCCATCCGCTTTTTTTTTGAAAATTGAGTGCGACAAAAAAATAAGTCGCGCGACTAATTTACGGCTAATTAACGGCAAATTATGCAATAGTCCGAATTCACATTTTCGACAATTGGCGAGCCAAGTTCATGTACGTGCAGGTAGGAACGAGACAATAGAAATAACGGTCGCACGGGCAGACGGCCGACGCGGCAGCTGTAGCGCTCCGTTGCCTTCTTCCAAAAAATGCTGTACAGTAACCGAAATAATCTGAATTTCGGCATGAAAATTTCAGGGAATATTCGGAAGAGTGTATACACTTCGATAAAGCAAAAAAAAAAAAATCGATTTTTTGAAAATTTCACACTGGAAAGCTCCCTTAAGCATCGGGATAACCTCTTGTCCGCTATTTCGCAATAAAGACCAAGGGCACCGTACAACTCGAAATTAATCAAGAGGAAATATCAGACGTATGTGTTACCCTGAGAATTTTTTCATGCGAAGAGACTCGGATCAACACGGCTACACCCCGCCAAGCGAACGCAGATGCTGTAGATGAACTATTGTACGTGCCCGAAGAACAGCCTTATCCATGGGTGGTACTGTCTATACTCGTGATTGCTATAATTATTATAAGTATAGTGGTGATGTGGGGCGCTGTAACTATAACAAATAAAAACATCCTGCTCCAACAACAAGCAAACAAATAGTAATAACCATGTACGTATTTGCACCTGTGTTAACCGAATAAACCTGCGAGGATGAGATTTGATTTTTCTACGCAATCCACCATTGAGTTCTGTTTCCTCACCCACCCACCCTGATCCTCGTACATCTAAGTATGCCTATAGTCTTGCATTGAGAGAGAGAGAGAGTGACCAGGTCTATATTTTCCAAGCGCACGTAAACCTTAGGATAAACACTGACGGCTGGGTAAGGTCAGTGACACGAGCACCCGACACAGAGAGCAGGGATGGAGATAGAACGAGAGCCAGGGTGGAGGATCTGTAACCCCAAACGCCCAAGCCGCAGAGTTCGCTTCGTGAACGGAGGTAGCGGGGCCAGATGGGTAGGTGGCCCCAGAATCGGCCACATGGCCAGGGGCGCCAGGGTAAGGGGATCGTCCCATAGTCAGGGTGCACAGGCCCAGAGGCCATCCCGTAGAGTCCGGAATCTGATTCGCGGTGAACGGTACCCGGGGTAAGGGGTCGTCACACGATATTCAGCACGTGGCGAGGGGGTCGCGGGTGAAGGGCTGACGAGCCGCGGAACTTCGAGGCGGAAAAACCGCTCCTTGGTAAGGGGTTGCCAGAAAGGGGTGGTCGTCCGGAGAAGCTTTTAGAATAAAATACCTCTTTGACGAGGGGCTGCGGGGGAAGGGGAAGGAGTCCCAAAATTTGCTCCTTGGCGAGGGACGGCGGGGGGAAGGGGATGGCGTCCCAAAATTCGCTTCGTTGCGAGGGGCGGCGGGGGAAGGGGATGGCGTCCCAAAATTCGCTCCGAGGCGAGGGGCGGCGGGGGAAGGGGAAGGCGCCCCAAAGTCACTCTCAGGCGAGGGGCTGGCGCCAGAGAGGGGTGCGAGGGGGGTTTGTTGTGACGCCCCAAAATGCCCCTATACTTCTGCCCTGTGGAAGAAGAATAAACGTCAGGATATTTTCATACTCAATCAGCCCTGATTTTACTAGCCAATGATTCAGTTCCATTTAAACATTGTTTAGAATCAAGTTAATCTTATCAATTAGGAAATTATACTCACTAGCTTTTTGTAACATGCAATGTCAGCAATAGCCGTTTCAACGTCCTTCCGTGTTTGATCGTCTAATATAGGTAATACTGCGATGATCTTTGTGATATTGTCGTCATTTTGTCCTTCCGCGTCACGTTGCACATTATCATTATTTCTACGCCATTGACCCAGTAAAGTCATTTTGATTCATAATGACTATATTCATTTTTTGCTTGAGGTCGGCAAACTGTCTTATGACAGAGTTCTAGAAGTCGATGCTACCTATAAATATGTTGTTTCAGAAAGAAGTAAGATCCACATATTGAACTTGTATGTTTTTTTTTTTAAACGATCTAGTGATTGCTGTGAACCAAGAGATAGAATCCAACAAATATAATTACTGGAAAATAGGTATATTAACTGTTTTTGAATTTTTACCATTATCTGCAGTGGGAGGGCCTAAGCCTGTTATGCTTCGAACTAATTTATTTGCACAGACAAAATTAATTTGCTTTTTTTTTGCACAGTCGAATTAGCAGTACCGATTCAGCCAAATTCATTGGAACTTTGGCGTCCCATATTAGGTACTACATTGGAATCGTTAGAATCGTCATGCGTGGACTTCTTTGAAGATTTCATATTATTTGCTTTACAGGGAAGTTTTCTTCGGGGGATTTAATTGAAGTCTGTTGAATTTGATGATCTTCAATCTTCACTGTTCACATCATCGGTTTCTTTGGATTTAATTTTTTTAGCAGCAATCTGTGTACTCTGAATCAATGACTTCTTCACTGGTGGAGAAGGGTACTCGAGTATACGCGGATCCGGAGGTGAAGACTCGTCTGAATCTGAGATATCACTACTAGAGAGCTTTCTTGTTGCATATTGTTGCCTTCGTTTTCTCAGGGTTGTAACTTCCTCGTCCGAGTTGAGATCAGAGATCTTCTCCGCATCTTTTAACTTCTCTTTGGCTTTTTGAAAGAAGTCTGAAAAAGTTCTGTAATTTTAATTACTAAAAAGTGTGCCACATAAAATCAAATTTAGCAATCGCACACTATATCGAAGGTATATGTATGTCTGTATAATGTATTTGGTAGCGCAGCTGATTGGATTTGAAGATTAACTCAGTGGCTCAAGAAATTATAAATCTAGTAGTATGTCAATAATGTAAAATCTGTTGATCCAAAGATTTTTTCGACCGTAACAATTAAACATTGGGCATTATCGACGTCCTTCATTTTTTTGACTGCATTATCGTACGCTTCAAAGTTTTCGAGGTAAGTTGGCCAATAAGCTTTTGTTTTTTCTTCATCATAGAACCAATTCCGAGGTATTATTTGTAAACCGTATTTGAATTCGACGATAAAGTAGCGCTTATCAGAATCAGTCATCTTCAGCTGTATCAGCTGAGAGAATTGTTCTCATTAGAATGTTATTTCCTGTAACATTTAATACTATTTGTCCATAATGTACACATATAATACTAATATGTTCATAATATACACATGGATTTAATTAATTTCAATAAATACCTTATAATGATTGTTCATGCAGCATAGGCATTGCTACGAATTTATTATCCGAATAAGGGATCACAAATATCTTTTTATCTATCTTTGATGCCAGCCTGCATGAAGAGATTTGCATGAAGTTTTCATATTTGAAAGCACTGAACGAATCTAACGGGCCAAATTTTTTGACGTCAGCAGGCAAATAAATAAGACCGTGAATATTATGAGAAATCTGATGTTATCCATACAGAATTTTGAAAGTTGATACGAAATAGTCCAGTAATTCTTGGGCGTAGTTCAAATGTTGTTGTGATAAACTTTCGCAGCATAATATTCGAAATGCAACATGGAGCGTAAATGATTATATACATCTCTGGACAAAACGGGTTTGAGTACTACAGGGGCTGTGTATAATAATAGCTGCCGAAACTCAGTTGCTTTCCACTGCTTAACGTAACGAAGAGATCGTGGTTTTCTAGAAAATTCTATTGGAACAACTGGTTTGATTTTTTTTTCTAAACATACCGATATTAAGTCACATTTTCTGTGAGGAAGGCGAACATTGTGATCCCCATTCACCCAATTGGACGTCAGTTTTTTCATTGCGCCAAAACAACCCAGATGCAAAAAATCGAGTGGTATATTTTCAGCAAATTTCAAATATGGAATCGCTTCCAATATACTATTTTCTAAATGATAATTTTCATCACTATGGTTGCTCAAATCAGCATCAGTTTGTTTAGCTGCCCGAATGTCTGGAAAACAAACTCTACGTTGTCGATATTCTCTCTCAGTTATGCATTTTGTGCAGCTGCAATATCCTGTGTGAGTTTTTACATTGATAATATAAGATTTCGCGGGACCGTCACATATAATTTTATGAATTCGGATCTTATATGACTTTCCATTATGAGTCAAATTATTCTCAACTAAATCGACTGCTTCATTCACAAAATCTGCTAGAAATACGTTTGCCTCTTTTGGTTTTTCAGTACCATAATATGCTCCAATTGAATAAACAGAATTTGACGGATCGATGGAACGTAAAATTGGCCACAATGCATAGGTAGACGATCTAGATAACGGTAAACCGTCGACATTTATACCTACATGTAGAGTATTTATATCAGCTGTCAAATCATTGGCATATTCCTCAATGTACTGAATTATACAGTACGAAAACCTAAATGCCAATATGATCCAGGTGAAACATTTCTAACATTGGTGCTTTTTGGCGTATTGAGCAGAGTTCGTGGATCTTTTGCTAAATGCGCATGACAATAATGTGTCTTCAAGATTTTTAAAAGAGCAGATAACGCAGAATGTGTAATATTTTCACTAATCGCCCAATGTCTAAGCGAAAATTCAAAATTTTCATTATCCTCGAGGTTTTCTTCATCACGAAACTGCACTACATATTCAGAAATATTAGATTAAGTATTTGACGTACCATCGCCTGTCGAACTACTATTGCCTGCATCAATAAATTCTATAATATTCGTAACGCTTTGTTCCTCCTCACTGACAATACCATCGAGAACATCACACTCGCTGCTTTCATTACTTTGTGTAGCTTCACCCTGTACTTCTATGAAATCACATCTCTTCTGACTTGTGGATGAACCACAGTCTGATAATAATAAAGATTTCTGTACCGAGACCTCTTCGGCTACAAGTCGTCGCAAATGTCAATTTGAGAAATCTGAAATTTGCTTGTGGGTTCTATTAATTTTTTGCATATCGATCGTAATTTATAATAATTACGAACACTGCCCAAAATTGGTTTATCGCTATGTGCTTGATACCATATTTCGATCTAAGCAAATGAATATTTTTATCGCAAATATAGATTTACAACTTATCTGTACAGAATTCTACGGAAGAAAATGTTCAAATTTATCACAAATGCCGATGCTGCAAATGTGTGATTTGAGGTTATGTTAAAATTACAATGAAAATAAATTTAACAACAATTTTACCAACGCTTTCACCAATTCAGGTTATTCATACTTGACTTCAAAATTGCCTTAAACATTTATTCAATATCCAAAATGCATACTTACCGCTTTTCACCAGTTCCAGGTTCTAGATAGTAGCGAGAACACGTGCAACGCGCGTGAAAGTTATGTGGCAAAAGAGCTCGCATTCTAGCAGTGCGAAATATCACATATGGGATCACCAACCATAGCGCCGGACGGACATGCGAATTTTGAAATAATATTCACAAAGAAAATGTATATCACCGGTCAAAAATAGTAACAATATTATATGCAATGTGTCGGAATGAACTGTTACATACGCATCACACACGCGCGCGCGCGCGCGCACACACAGCCACACACACACACACACACACACACACCACGAACGCGCGCACGCACACACACACACGCACGCACGCACGCACACACACATCCTATAAATGTCCTGCATGTCCAAGTCCAACAATAGGATATCCTATGGACATTGGCGTGATCCTGGATTTATGCAGGATATCTTTGGGATATCGTAATAATCCAGGATATATATGGGCTGTATAAGACACAAGTGGGATATCCCATGGACGTGTTGTGCTGTTTAGGTTGTCACCGAAGAAAGACTATGTTCTTGGGCTTGTCGAGCTATTGACATCCAATTCAATCCCCATTATTGACGCGGGTTGCACAAGATTTCACATGAAACGAGCGAATGGAGACGATAATGATATTTTCACAATAGTCATGGGAAGCTGTGAACTTAAGGATATTGAAAATTTTCTGAAGACGACTCTACCTAAAATATATTGTGATCAGTCTGAAGGCTAATGACAATGAGCTGCATAGTGAAATTAGGTGTAATCAAATGGTGGACTTTCGACCACGGCATTCCATCGGTCGAATGTTTGGTTTCAAGTCGAATCTTCTCAGGGGTGGCATGACTCATAAATCCGAATTGCCCGTGGCTGTACTCTAAATCAATGCCCTACGCATCGAGTACAATATAACGGGTGCGTACATAAATCGCGCTCACACGATTCACGATTTTTTTCCCACTGTTCCACCCGGATATAAAATTGTGGAAGTGCCGGCCAACGTCATTTACCTTCCGACCATGGTTAAGACGATACATCATCTACAATTGCGAATTGTGGCTCAAGACGGGACGCGGGTGTATTTTCGCGGGGAAACTATAACGATACAGGTGCACATCAAATTTGTCAGACGGTGGGAATTTTTTTCGCGACGAAACGATCTGGTGCAGGATATAACAACGTAACACCATGCCGAAATATCGTCAGTCATTTAGCTCCTTTGATTCGCGTAATAAACACGTCTGAACGCTCAGTTTCTATAGAGCCGAGGTCTTCGACTTCGTAGCAATTTTGTAAAATAAAAATTCGTTGTTTTTTGTGCATAATACTATGGCGAAAATGATCAAAATCAAAACCCTGTGGCGTTCGATGAATCGATTGCCCACCACGAGATACATGCTCATCAACCATACGCGTCCTCTTCGTTTAAGAAAAATGATGAAATTCCAATCGCTGTTCAGAATCAAGATACGCGTTCATTGCCCAGTGAAAGCTCGTTACATATTTACGGAAGGATTACGCTGGTTGATGGTAAAACCGTGGTTGCAACCACCAGTCTGGTCAATATGGCTGTTTGACATTTGTTTGCGGCCCTCCGCTACAAATTAAACGGGCATGTAATTGATCAAAATGTAAATGTTGGAATCACTAGTGTTATGGAGGGATATTTATTATTGACTCCGGAGCAGCAACACTTCCTAGACAACACCGGCTTGTAGTGCAATGACGATGATACATCGATCGATGCTACCGGAAACTTTTACGTTATCATACCACTGATTTTCACTGGAATTCGCCGAGGATTACAACCGAATTATCGTTAACGCTGAACACGAGTTGATTTTAACGAGATCAAACACCGATTTGAATGCCATTCTGCAAACAACGGCTGAGGATGTGAAAATTTCAATAGAAAAAATTGAATGGCCATCACCCCATATCCGACTCGCGTACAACGAAAAGACGAAACTGTTAAATTACATTGTCTAGGTTCCAGCCATATTTATGAGTTTTCGATCTTGGGAGATGTACGAGTATCCGATGGTGCCACAGACAACGAGACACGTATGGGTCGTGAAAACATCAACGCAGCTGGGGAAACCAAGGCGCGTGATACTAGGCTTTCGAACTGGACAACGAAATGATGCGAAGAAAAATGCCAGCGAATTTAATCATTGCGAGATTGAAGATGGAAATTTTTTCACAACTCACAGTGATATCCCCATGGTAGCATGAATCCTCAATATTACCAACAATCAATATGCCATTCTCTACGATATGTACACTAACTTTCAACCGGCGTATTACAATAAAGAACCCGAACGTCTGCTCTCGCGGAGTACATTTTTGCCTAAAGCCCCACTTATAGCCATAGATTGTGCAAAACACAATTAATTGCTGAAAAACATCCATTCATGCATTCCAGCATTCTCCTAAATACTTCAGCTCGTTGTATGATTATACACGATCGTATCGTTGAATACAACCCACTTGGCGGTGTTGTAAAAAAAATAGTTTAAAGTAATATTAATTTTACCATTAACTCAGACTGAAATAATCAATGGATGAATAAAATGTATTCAAAATATATTCAATTATTCTTTATTCATCACATCCCAATCCCATTACATTGTTCACTTATTATTTTTCTAACATCATTGACTAATTTTCATACAACTTACTTTTATTATTAATATTATTATGATTTTTCAGACATTTTACATATAATTTATTTACCAATTTCCAAGCTAACGTTTTGTTGCAAAATTCAAACCTATCCAATTCTCCGCCAAGATAGTGGAGCTGTGGGCGTTTTTCAGCTACATCATCGATCATGGCGGCCAATTGTGTGGCCAAGCCAAATTTGGTTGTAATGCATTTGATGCCGCTTGCATCGTACTGCCTGTTAACTTCCAGCGCCGACATTTTTTCGTAGGGAGAAAGTCGCTTAGGCAACTGACGTGGTTGATTCGCCCGAAATCCAATGCTTCAGACTGAAAAACAAAATCGATAATAGGCATTTAGTTTTGAGAAACCAACTTGAAAAATATAAAACAAGAAGCAGTGGAGAAAAGTCGACGTTTTCCGAAAACTCGCATTTGTTGAGTCGTCTTCCGTAATAGTTCAGCTGGAGATGCTTCTCTTTGGCTGCATCGCTCATCACGATCAATTCATCGGGGTTTGCTTCCAGAAATTTTGCAATTCTCGATACCGAGAAAATTACGAATTCAGCGTCGATAGTTACAAGAATACCCACTCCAAACTTTGTATTTATTGTTTTGATCACTGTGATGTCGTATTTCAAACCGATTTCAAGTTTAGCCATCATTTTGGTTGGCGGGTAGGCATCCAGACAAGTGGTTCTGTTGAGCATAGCTAGATCCACTTTATTGATCTGGACGAGAAAATGAAATTTTATTCAGCACAAAATCAACCAAAATGAATGATATGTGAATTCAATCACTCCGAGAGTGTGAAAATTTGATATCGTCACCATGTTCGATATTCTCTTTTTGGTGAGTTTTTGCGGTTGTAGCGGGGTGTAGGCGACAGAAACTCATTGTTGCAGGGAGAATGCACTCTATGAGAAAAGTCAAGATGTACGAATATGATTTCCGAGGGTATGATCTGAGCTTATAAACAATCATCGTCCCCCACTCTTTGATCATCACCCCCGCTCAGAACCGATTCCCATGCAGGTTCAGACGCGTTCAAACCAATACCGTCACCCCACCAGGGTTGGCAGCGAGGGTTGACATCCCCATGCAGGCTCACACGTGTCTTTCGTTTGGAAAAGACACGCCATTTTCTGCCAGCCCCCCTTCATTTATAGTAATAATAATTACAAGAGATGTTGCAATACAGACAGTGTTTGATCATAGGTCTGGGTAAACTATAACCTTCATCATAATGCAGTTTGCATTTGCGACAGTTGGCAATATTTTTATTATTCTGCATAGTCGGTGATAGTTTATCACATACCTTGTCGATGATGTTTGACTTGTCGAAGAGAATAAATTGGTCGTCCGAAGATGCAATATCCTCAGCCTCTGTTCGTTTCAAGCTACCTACTTGAGTGTATATGCACAATGCTTTAGTGATATTTGCCGTGCACTCTTTCAAATACCACTCCTTTAGACGTTGAACGTTCTTGAAGGCACATGCGTAGTTGATTACATTCCCATGACAATCTCCATACTAGCGAATCACGTCAGAATCACGTCGTAGTATTCGGAAGCCTGGATAATCCAACGCTTCTGGATCAATTACAGCCTTTGAGTTGTCATCGATTATATATTCTTAATTCACTGCTCCTCCTCTTTTGCCTTGAGAATATAACTCGCACCCTTCACGATTCTTCTCACAACTTTCCCACATCCTTGTACGATGTATCACCCGCAGTCCATGGTGTCCCATGATAATTTTGAGTCAATCATCTTGTTCCATGTTTGGCAGATTAGCTACATGCAAAATAAAGCACATGCCCACTTTTCAATTGATTTAACAGAACAAAATAATTTTATTCATGATACATTCTGTTGTGCGTCGTTGAAGGGCCAGACGCGTGGCGTGCGTAACTGGTAACTGAAGAGCTCGAGGCGCCAGGCATCTGGAGAAAAAACAAAGAAACCCAAATAAAAAAAAGGAGAGGCGGTCAACCGTCGCTGCTGTCTGTAGAATTGTTGAGACTCTGTCCCTGTAAAAGCGCGCTGCACGCAAATTTGAAGAGAAAAACACGAACATACCGGCTACTTTGAAAAGAACAACTTTTCAAAAAAAAAAAATAGATATAAGATTATAGTAAATGAAATGCGTTAGACTCGATACAATATGAAGCATTGATCAACAGAGTGTTCGTGGTCCAACGGAAGAGGACGTAACCGAGTCACAGGTCTCTTGTAGATGCCTCTCGTGGTCTTAACTGTGGCCGTGTGGACGACGCCATCAGAGCCAGGATACACGGCCTCGACCTGCGCAAGTGGCCAACATAATAGCGGAGCGTTGTTCTCGCGAACGATCACCAAATCACCAGGGTTTAGTGAGGGTGCATCAGTTTTCCATTTCGTACGTTGCTGCAACTCATTGAGATAGTCGATAGACCACCTTTTCTAAAAGTGTTGCTTGATTTTTTCAACACGCTGCCATCGGGATAGCCGATTTTCTTTGGTATCGACCAATGTAGGCTCTGAAAACGATGCGAAATTCTCTCCAATCAAGAAGTGAGCGGGACTTAGATATGAGTGGTCATTAGGATCGCTTGATAATGGGACAAGGGGTCGTAAATTTAGCACTGCCTCGATTTGAGCTAAAACGGTCTGAAATTCGTCAGATACGAGAGACGCAGTTCCGGCTACCCTCTTAAGGTGAAATTTCATAGCCTTGACGGCAACCTCCCACAAACCACCAAAATTTGGGGCTTGTGGAGGGATGAAATGCCACGTTATTTCATTCTGTGCAAAAAAATCTGCCACACTGTCGCGATTCACTTCGTTGAGAAACGCCGTTCACACTTCCTTCAATTCTCTTGCCGCTTCCACGAAGTTCGTCCCATTATCGGTGTAAATGTCGGACGGGAGTCCTCGTCGTGAAATGAATCTTTTGAGTGCGTTTAAAAATGATTCGGTAGACAGATCGAACACTGACTCGAGGTGAATTGCCTTGCAGGAAAAGCACACGAACGCGGCTACGTAGGCTCGTACCATGAATAGCCCACAGTAATTGATGCCGCAATGAACGAATGGCCTCGCGGGAGATACTCTTGATGCGGGAAGATCTCCCATAATCGTCTGTCTCGCGATAGGGGCGTTACGAAAACACTTGGGGTAACTTTGTGTGACCTGTCGTACCGCGTTTCGTTCTGAAATCGGCCAGAAACGTTGACGTAGGGATGCCAGCGTCGATAGAGGTCCAGCGTGGAGTAATTTTTGATGCTCGTGTACTATTACCATCTTCGTGAATTTGTATTTTGAAGGCAATACGATGGGGTGCTTTGTCGAGTACGGCAACTGAGAATGAGATAGGCGTCCTCCAACTCGAATGATACCATCTGAGTCGATAAAAGGCGATAAGCCAACTAGCTTGCTGTTGCGAGCTATAAATTCATTTTTTTCTAGTGTCTTTAATTCGAGTGAAAACGAATAGCCTCGGACGACCTTCGCCAATCGAATATTGGCCTGATTTAACTCTTCATCGGTGAGAGGACCAACCCTTCGATTTGGTTTGTCCCTTTTCGTATTGTAAACGAAACGTAGAATGTAAGCCATCGATCGCATTAATTTGGTCAGGGTTGAAATCGTGTAGAAAATGTTCCATTCATGTGGCACGTTCACCGAAACCAAGGACGTTTTGCGAGCCTCCGGAAGTTCCTCGAGACTAGATGTGACGGATGAACTTGCGGCCCAATCCATTACCTCAGCATTGAACCATTGTGGACCATTCCACCAAAGCTGCGATTGAATTAGCTGGGAGGGCGTGATTCCTCGGGAAATCGCGTCGGCAGGATTTTCTTTGGTGCTTACATGTTTCCAAGATGATGGGTCTACCAATTGTTGGATTTGACCTACACGATTTGACACAAAGGTGTTCCAACGTTCAGCATCCGCCTTCATCCAGCACAATGTGATCATGGAATCGGACCAATGATAAATTCCATCGAATTTGATGCCGATCGATTGCCTTATCCTGTGAGTCATTTGCGCGAGAAGAAGTGCCGCGCAGAGTTCCAGTCTTGGCAAAGTGATTATTTTGGCCGGAGCGACTCGAGATTTAGCACAAAGCAGACGTATTTCTGGCTAACCGTCCTGACTCGTTGTTTACGTACGCTTCCATACTTGCGTCGTAAAATTCGTGCATCTCGGTAAGACATAATTCCGCGTGTTCGATAACCTTTCTCGGAATTCTCAGCGTGTTTAGAAGTCCCAATTGAGCTTCATAGGCACGCCATTCAGTCTCAACATCCAAAGGTACCGTCTCATCCCAATCTATCTTCATCAGCCAAAGTCTCTGCATAAGGATCTTTGCCGTTACGATGACTGTCCCGAGTAACCCCTTAGGATCAAAGATCCGAGCAATGTTTGAGAGGATTGTTCTTTTTGTCACGGTTTTTCCGGGAATCGCTTGTTTCACCTCATACTGCAAGGTATCAACGGCCGAATGCCACTGTAGCCCTAATACAGATGAATACTCATTTTTGTCAAGCGTCAAAACGGAATCGGGTGACACTGAATCAGGAAGATTTTCGAGTGATTCCTCAGTGTTCGATGCCCATTTTCTTAGTCGAAATCCGCTTTTGGCTAGCGTGGCTATTACTTCATCTCTGATCATGATTGCTCGATCCAAGTCGTTGGCCCCTGTCAATAAATCGTCAACATAGAAGTCCGACAGCACGGTCACTGCTCCCACTGGGAAGCTTGTTTGCTCGAGACGAGCTATTTCCTGTAAGGCTCGTATGGCCAAGAATGACGCTAAAGCGGTACCGTATGTGACTGCCTTGAGCTAAAATATCTTGACTTCTTCACCAGGATCTGTTCTCCATAAAATACGCTGATACTGTGTTTGAGAATTGTCAACGCGAACTTGCAGGTACATCTTCTCTACATCTGATGTCAGCACATACTGCCAACCACGAAATCGAAGGATAATGTCCAGAAGATCCTGCTGCAGAGTTGGGCCAACCATGAGCGTATCATTAGGTGAAATCCCTGTTGAAGTTTTGCACGATGCATCAAAGACTACGCGAAGCTTTGTGGTTACACTCATTTCCTTCACGACTGGATGATGAGGTATGTAATATCCTGCTGGCGAAGAATCATGATGCTCGAATAATTCCATATGACCCAGTCGTTGGTATTCTTCAAAAAACTCAACGTATTGGTCTCGCAATTCTGAGTTGTTCTTCAACTTTCGCTCTAGAGCGTAGAATAGGCGCAATGTTGTATTTTTTGACTCACCAAGTCGTTCGATCAAATCCTCCTTGAAAGGAAGTTGTACGACGAATCGACCGTCGTTCTCTCTTGGATAAGTTCGTGCGAAATGAATATCGCATAGCCTCTCATCGTACGTGAGATTAACGATTTCCGGACCTTGCTCGACATCCCAAAACCTCGTGAGACGCGTGTCGAGTTGTTGATTTGTGATAAGGTTACAAAATATTACAGTTTGAGGCCGAGTCGTCGTTTCAGCTGATCCGCCCAATACCCAGCCAAAGAGTGCCTTTTGGAGAACTGGATGCTCGGCAGTGGCCTTGATTTGTCCAACGTATAAACTTTCCCAAAAAACGCTTGCCCCGATGAGCACTTCGATGTTACCTGATATATGAAAGTTTGGGTTGGCAAGTCTCAAATTTTGCGGAATGTTCATTTGTGAGTTTTGAAACGATATCCATGGAAGCTTGTCAGTTATTCACTTCAAAACGAGATAATCTACATTTCTTTGGAAAAAGTAGTGTCTTGAAACTAATGAGACCTTTACGATGTCTCGAGTGACTCTCATCAGCTGATTCACTCCTACAATCGGAGCATTTGTTGCGTGGAGTGGAAGTCGCAACTTCCTTGCTAAAGCTTCTGTTATCAAATTGGACTGAGAGCCAGGATCAAGGAGAGCCCGGCATGAGAATAATTTTCCATCAACGTCCAATACCTGAATGATCGCTGTCGACAACCAAGCTTGGGAACCCTCATAATCGTGCAATGTATGAGTGACCGCGGAAACGTGCGATACCGGTTCCACCTGCTTGTCACTTTTTGGGAATCGCCTTGAGCGTTCGATGGCGAAGTGAAATACAAATACAAGTATTGTGCCGTTTGCCGCAATTTTTGCAACTACGAGCTGTGCAATTCTTCGTCTGATGCGAGGTAGATCGCATGCAGTTTAAGCATAATTTGCAATCTCAAATTGCCTTTGCTCTATCGGGAGGAGTCATCTTGAGTAAAGTTTCGCACATGTACACGAAGTGATTACCATTGCATATGGGACATTTGTTGTTTTGCGTTGCGACATTTGACGAAGTTGGTTTCGACTGGCGTTGCTTATTTCCGACCGGAGGATTAGACACAGCAGTTTTTTTGTATGTTATTTCCAGCGTATGACACCTGTGTTCCAAAAAATCCGTCAATCTCTCAAGATTCGGAATCTCCGGTCCTGTTAGGCTGTTTTCACACTCTCGATTCGTGGTTACGTCAAGTTTGCTTGTGAGCAGACAAACGAGTAGATCGTCCCACTGATCTGTGGAACGACCGAGCGACCTCAAAGCGCGTTTGTGTTTCAAAACCCCGTCGAGAAGCAATCGCAAAGACGAGAAACTTTCTTTCGATATTGCGGCCGAATCAAAAATAGCCTTTAAATACTTTGAATGATTAGTCGTTTGCTGTCGTACCGTTGCCGAAGCATCTGCCAAGCCTCTGCATAATTGTCCGCTGAAACCTCGAGTGACTGTATGACCTCAGCGGCTTCACCTTGGAGCGAAGATCTTAAGTAATGAAACTTTTAAATATTCGGAATAAATTCCACGTTATGTGTAAGACAATTGAAAGTATAGTGAAATGGATACCATTGTTCGTACCCTCCTGCAAACGTCGGAAATTCAATTTTTGGGAGACGCAAATTGTTGTTTGTGTTATTTGCTTCAGGCCCACGCTTATTTTCGCGATCATTTTCCCCTGTTGATGCCCGTTCCTCGCCGCGCGTGCGATTGATTATGAGCTGCTGGAACCGCGAAACTACGTCAAAATATGTGTTCTCAAAATTTGTTCTTCCATCTTTCACAATTTCACCTTCGACCGATAGATCGATCGCTGTTTGGACTTCATCAAACGTGCTCCAGATTTCTTTTATTTTATTTTTCGCTGACGTAACGCTAAGCTTACATCATTTGCTTCTTCAGACTCGAGAAACGTATTTGCTCGAGTGAGAGTGCTCTTGACCGTACTGCGCCTTAGATTAGCCTTTTTCAGTTCGGTTTGTGCCATGATAACGAGACAGTGCTAATGTCGGGATAAAATGCGGAAAAAGGGAGGGAAATGTAATTGGAGACTCACCAAACGACGCTGAAACGTGCCCGGCCGCCGTGAGATCTCGTTGTTGCGCCGTCGTCTGCCGTTGCTTCATCACGTATATACTTCGTAGGACGTACTATATATAGTACTATAAATTCGACAACCGTAATTCAGGACTGATTTTTCGCAGACAACCCTATACCGTCGTGTTCGTAATAAAAAAATCTTTATTTTAATATAACTTTAATTCATTAACCAGACCGGTTCAGGTTACTAGTATCGATTTACCTGCGTATACCTGCCTACCCAAGAGTTGTGAAATAATAGTCAACCTCATGTTTGCATATTCTATGGGCTTTATACATTCGATTGGTATGGAATTTGTCTATTAACCAAACCAGAAAAAAAAACAATTTTTTAATTGTTAATTAATCATATTCTGGACTTAAATTTTTAATACGACCTATTTTCAATATATTTGTTGACATATTTAATTGAATATAAAATACTTTTTATCCATTAACCAGCTCGGTGAAGGTCGTTCTATAGTGGGATCTTAGACCAATTCGCAAATCCCAGTTGGTCAACACTCAGCATGGCAGCTTCACACTTAGTTTTTGAAAAGTTGAAGACCGAAACCCTTTTTGTACGATTTTAGATGGAGACCTTTACTTAGGGCAATCGGTTCTATCGTTTTGTTATGCCGTTGGCTTTCCTCTAATTCTCGGTTGGCTACGCTTGCATCGTTTACAGCCTTCGCTATACTCGTACCCCCCCCCCCCCCCCCCCCCCCCCGCGAACGAACCCTGAGCATGAGAAAAGGTAAGAGTCCGCCAACTTTTAAGGGTACCGGTAGGACACGTGGTAATCGGACATGATGTTTACCGCCTTCTTTGTTCAGTTTCTCGAGCACCTTTGAGTGCAGACTTCATACTTGTTTTCGCGTTGTGGCTCGCAATCATAGACTGTTTTGCCGCGCGTATGATCTTGTTCAAGGAAACGTTCTTTGGTTTTCAACATCCCATGCCTAACGTTGTTATCGCCTTCATCGTGTTAGATACAGCCCAAGCGATTGCTTTTTCACCAA
Source organism: Neodiprion fabricii (assembly GCF_021155785.1). NCBI lineage: Eukaryota > Metazoa > Arthropoda > Insecta > Hymenoptera > Diprionidae > Neodiprion > Neodiprion fabricii. The sequence goes on from NC_060244.1 coordinate 12,835,633, forward strand.
AATTTGCGTCCTTTGCGAATACCCGTTTCCAGGCTTCATCGGCTAATATTGTATCCGCGGCGCTTCGAGGTTCAAAGTTCTCGAGATTTTTTAAATACGCTATATCGTGTTCCTTGCACGCTGCATCGAGAGGATTGATACCGGAATCGCCTCTCGCGAGTCTTTTCGTCAACTTCGTACCAGGACCGCAGTATTGGTAACCGGGAATATGCAACTCGATCGGGAGTTTATTGATGATGCTATTTACCAAACCTTCTCCACTTGATCGCCGTTTCGTGGATCGTTCACTATCGCGTGTGTGCACAATCATGTCCGCTCTGCGACTAAGGGAAAGTTTTTATAGACGATGCATCTATAGAAGATACAGCCAGTCACGTCTGAGATGATGTTTGAGACACAGTTGACCAAGCTGCCCGTGGTGAGTTTTGACAAATTTACGCAGCAGAGTGCGAATCGGAAAAAACTCCATGGGGAACTGTTAGCGGGTGGTGTACGCGCGATATTCTGCGGACCATCTAACTGTGGTAAAACCAATGCATTATTTGCACGTATAACGCATCCAAGCGGTTTTCGGTTTGAATACCTGTACGTTCACTCAAAACCTCTCAATCAATCGAAACACAAGTTTCTAAGTCAAGTGCTCGAAGGTGTCGACGGTATCGAGTACTTTCCCTTCAACAAGCATGAGCAGGTCGTTGCACCGAAAGAGACTCAACCTAACCCAATCAAGATATTCGATGACGTAGCGTGCGAGAATTAGGACAACATACGCGCTTACTTCTTAATGGGTAGACATCATGACGTAGACTGTTTCTGTCTTTGTCAGAAGTACCCTTGAGTCCAGAGCATCTCGAGCGCGACAACACCAACTTGCTGGACTCATTCAAACAAGACGAGATGAACCTGAGACACGTGTAGAATTATCATGTAAACACCGATATGTCGTACACACAGTTTGAAGCCTTGCGTATAGCATGCTGGAACGGCGACAAATATGGGTTCGTAGTGATCTACAAGGATAGATAGCTCGGTAATGGTCGGTATAGGAAAGGATTTGACAATCCCATAAACGTGACAAGAGAATAAAATGCACCATTATCGAAGGGAACGAAATAGTATCTTTCCAGAGCTAGTTGTATCAACATGCAGGAATTTCGTACGGAAAAAGAACTTTTGCGTCATATTGATCAAGCGAGTAATGCAATTCGTTGTAAGCATAGAATCCTCAAGATGGGAAAAGAGTCGCTGCAGGGAACAATAAAGGCTATCTTTGAACCTATGGTAACCTCGCTGCTGGAATTAGTCAATGTTTCTCGAGGCACGAAACCTATGAAGGAAGAGGCAAAGGAAGAGATCAAAACTACAAACGAAGGATTAGCCAATGAACGAAATGGAATCAGAAGCAGAAGATTCTTATGCAACTGCAGAGGAAGAGGATCAAACTATCACGAGTTGGATACCGTGTACGGGGTACGGATCTTTTCTACTGCCGGGCTGATGGTTGGTGACTCACCGATAAGCTCTGAGCACGATTCCGTTCGCATAGGCGGTACGATCTTTTCAAAAGCTCAGGGACTACTGGAGCTGTTGTTCAAAAAGATGTCCGACAACGCTCACGTTACCCACAACGACAAGGAGAATTACAGAAATATCCTTCTCGCAACAAATGCCCACAGAAATACTATAGCGCCGCCAAGCCCATCCAAACCGCTCAGCGCGCCAATTGCAAGCATCTGATTGCAGAGCTGCTGGATATTTTTACATTAGGCATAGGCGTATCCCCATCGTCACAGATGTTGAAGCATACAGGCAGAGGTGTTTTGTCACCGCAGGCTTGGGTTACTCAACAAGGTGTTAAAACAGATTATATTTTCTGGGACGACGCTAACGAGTTGGTGAAATGTCTTCGCTTATGACATCTCAAGCAGTTAGGAATACAAGTCACAACAATGAAATTATGTCTATACTTGACGAATGACAGGAAGCCGAAATCATTTCTTAGCCAAATCTCTTCATTTCTGCAATCATTCACGGGATAAGCGTCGATGTGTTTGGATGTCAGCTGAATAAAATCACAGCTGCGAGAACTCGCGGTCCTCCGGGTGTCGGGTTCCAAATAACAGGAGACGGGCATTACTATGTACAGAACAAGAGACTGTGCAATGTCGCTGATCCCGCAGAGTCGAACAATGCTGTAACTTTACAATTCTTAAGACGAAAATTCAACTTGCTGCAAAAACAAATCGACAACCTCGATCAAATGATCAAAGCTTTGGAGCCTACCACGGAAAAAGCCTTGGATACCTTCCACACAGACTTTAAAACAGGCAGAGACCTGTCGATTCAAAACGCTGAAATTATTCCTAAATTGGGCACCAGACTAAGAGCATTGGAATATGAACGATGAAAAGCAAACACTGGTGACGGAACTGCATAAGCCTGCACGTCAGAATTATTCGCGTCGACGTGTAGACCTGCGCGGCATCGACGAGACCTTGCAGGCGGATCTTGTTGATATGATGTCATACGCTGGACAAACCAAAGGCTACATACATATACTCACAGTTACTGATATCTTTTCAAAGTACGCGTGGACTATACCGATGAAGAGCAAGTCTGGAGATGGTGTTACGAAGACAATGGAATCTGTGTTTGTCCAAGGATGGGTACCGAAGAAATTACATGTCGACAGAGAAACGGAATTTCACAACTCGAAATATGAATCTCTCATTCCACGCTTTGGAATCAAACTTTACCCCATGTATAGTGATTTCGAGGCTTCGATCTGCGAACGACTCAATCGCACGCTCGAAAGTCAAATGAGAAAACGGTTTACCATGCAAGGAAGCTACAAGTGGCTCGATATCTCATCTGATTTGGTTCCGGTTTACAACAACGCCAAATACCGAACCATACGAATGAAACCGTCGGAAGTCACCGTTGCAAACGAGAGGCTGTTATTACGTCAGGCGTACGGAGGGCTTCGAGCGAAACCTCCCAAACTGGCAAAGTTGAAAATGGGCGACAAAGTTCGAATTAGCAAATTCAAAAATGTCTTCGAGAAAGGTTACACTTCCAATTGGACGACGGAGATATTCACAATAAGCAAAGTGGAAAATACTCATCCTGTGACGTACAAGCTCAAAGACTACCGAGATCAACCCATCGCTGGTGGTTTTTACGAACAAGAGTTTCTCAAGGTTGAACATCTGGATATTTATCTGGTGGAAAAGGCGCTCAAGAAGCGTGAAAGAAAAATATGTGTGAAATGGTTAGGTTTCGACAATACACACAACAGTTGGATAAACGAATTGAAGATGCAACATTGAATAAATGAATTTTTGTAAAAACGTATGTGCCTCTTTATTTTATACCCGATACATAACAAGTATGCCTCTTCATTTTTCAGACAATCAACAGACATATGCATCGTTGTACAATTTTAATATTTCGGAGCGTTCTTGTTCACTATCCTACATAATAATATTTTATACATCATGGTACAGTTGTAAATTTAATTCCACATACATTTCGATACGGTATTCAAAAAGCTGAGGTGCAGGTCTGTAGCCTCACGGAAGCGTGTCGGTTGTGTTTTGGAACACGATCCGCTTGTCGTCATTCCAGCTCAGTGCCATTTTCTGCTGTTCTACCTCGTGCCTTCGACTCAATATCAAATGCTGATTCCTAGATAAATTTTCACGTTTCAAAGCGCATTCCAAATCATTGTTAAAAGTTATTTTTCTCCACGCTGATCCTTTGACACCTTAGGCATGTTGATTGTCTTTTTAATCTTCCAAGACTCGGAATGCGTACAAGTTTGCTCCTAATCCTACAAATTGCAACATTATTTTCCCGTTATTCTCATCTGCGATTAAGATGAGAACTTTTCTGTTCGCTAGAGGCATTCTATAAGCGTTTTCAAGCGGATAAGCAGACGTATCGAATTCATGTAAGTCCTTCTTCATATGTTCGTATATGTCGGAAACGGTAAAGTTGTGAATCAAATTGTCGGTATCCGTATACATTAATTTTGCTATGTTACCAAATTTCCGTTCAATATAATTATAATGAAAATCGTAGTCATATGTTTAAGACAGATCCAGGATGGAGAAACCTGCATACAATGGTTCATTCAACTTGACTTTCATCTTACTCATTTCGACGATAATTATATCTTTGTCGAAAACGGTGCAGCTGTGAAAATTAGGTTTAGTTATGGTAGCTCTAGCACCGTACATCCCATTCGGTGATTAATCGAACGTCTCTGTACTTTCGCACGTTTTCCATTCTTTTACCAAAAACTGCATTGTTCATCAGTTTGTAAAAATTTTTCTAGAACTCGTTGTGATACTTTTTTCGTAAATCGTTATTCAAATCTATGTATTTTTTGAACCACGGAGTTTGCTTGAATTTGAGAACTATGTGAATTTTAAGTAATTTTAAGCCTAATTCTAAACATTGTTTGAAAACGCGATAGTGAAAAACGTAGTTTTTCTTGGAAAGTAGCATGGTTGTCAATTTCGGCTGTTTATTGTTCGAAATCGGAGGTACATAGTGCTCCGGACAAAATGGTAAATCTTTATGAGTTTCATGCAACTCCTTAGGATATTCCAAATCCACCTCCAGCATGTAACCAAACTCAGTTTCGTTCAAGATGGCAAGAACGTCGCACTCTCTGAAACCTGACACCCATTCGAAGGAATTACACGGCAGAGCAAAGCTCATAGCAGCACCGTACAAATTATTAATGTCAAAGTACATGAGATAAGATTTTTCGACTTCTGGATCGAATTTCTCTTCCATATATCTATTGTTAGCCTTTGCGTATCTGTTCGAGCACTGTGACACACCACCTTGAATACATTTTGTGATAAACGTAAGCATATCTATGTCGGTGAGAAGCTCGAGCTCGATGCCTGTACATTTTAACATTGCATGAAACGACAGACTGGGTGCTGTGTAGTGATGTAATGGGTCCAATTTGTACGTTGTCCAACAATTCTGTCAAAAATTTTGAAAAACGTAGCCTAGTCAAAACACGTCTGTCTGTAAATACAAGTCCGAATACTCTCCTAAAGTTTGAACGTTAAAAGTTTGCCAAACTTCACATTCATGTGCATAATCGTCGTCTGATACATCCCGATCATTTAATTTTAGGTAAAATTGTTGTTTGGATGGTAGACGTCTGTCCTCGAGCTTCTCCCAACTGTTTTTGTATTCGTACGGGAACACTCCTCCTCTGGTCAATAACTGAAATTTATCTGAGCTACGATAAAATTTACGTGTTATTGATTTTTGATCATCACCAAGATACGTTGTTAATTTCTCAAGACTACTGGGCATGAAACGGTTCGAATCTATGAATCCAAATTTTATATTTGTCCCCTTGACATATTTTGTGAAAGAAATATACTTTTCTTTGTTTACGGGTAGAAACTCAATTGTACGCTCGAACGATGTAGCCAACGCTTGGATCAGAAAATGTGAATCGTAACCCGACAGATTGTGGAATATCACTGGCATAGTGTGCAAATTTTGGTAATTTAGATTGCAACCTCGATCAGCAGCACCACGGTACTCTCCGGTGAAATGGCAGTGATCGCGATGTTTCACGTCTGTGAGTGTGAACGGTCTTTCGCAAATATCACAGATCATCCATAAATCTGATTGGTTGATCTCATCGAAATTGAGCGGTTCCATCGGTACAACAGTTTTGAAATAAGCTTCCAACGAATGTGCCAATTCCTCTTACTCATTTACAAACCATTGAATGCAAGTCTCTCCACAATCAATTTTGAATTTTGAAAGCGAATCGTCAAACGCACAATGTAGATAGTAAGCTATACTATACGGAAGATAGTACTGCCAAATTGTTCTATTTTCCCCAAAACTTTCAAGAGTAGGCTGCAGTAAAAATTCTAGATTTGCGTAAACGCAGAAGAGAACGGTTTCTTTGTGTTGAAAATGTTCAAATTTGAGAATCTTGTCCTCTTCTGCTAATAAGATAACTTTGGTTTCGTCGAAATTCATGCAATCTACATTGTCCTTTGTTGAGCATTTTTCAGATTAAAAGCGAGTCCAACGTCCATTACATAACCGAGTACGACCATTACGTGTAGAAATTTGAAAACTTGTTAATCCAGACAGATTTTCAATACAAGTAAAATGAAAGATTCTATTTTTTTCATAATTTTCCATATCAACATCATCGTCATCATCAGTGATTTCAGTTTCTATCGCTAAAAGATGAATGACAGGTTTATCAGACTCATTCTGACTCAGGTGAATCAGTACTATTTAACTTTTCCTTCGATCACCTTGGTCTCTGCCATAAACGTGAATTGAAAGACCGATAAGTTTTTCAAATTTTGGAATTTGATCCAAGGACATTGGGAAATTCGGACTTCCGGTTTTCGGTGTGGATGTGAGTGGCAGGTGTGAGAAAGAGTGAGAGTGGAGAGGCGAGAATTAGCAGGATAGCGAAGGTAAGGGGAAAAGGAAATAGGGCAGAGAGGGAGAGGGGAAGATCAGGATGGGCTGGCAGGTGAAGGGAATAGGGAGGTAGGAGCAACAGGGACGGACAGGTGAGGAAAGGGGAAGAGTTTTGAGGTTAGGTAGTGAGAGCTGGCGGAAGGCAGCGGGAAAAAAAATACAGAAGAACAGAAGTTGACATGCAGGGAGTAGGAAGGGGGATAGAGCAGAGACAGACAGGCGGCAGGCAGATAAGGTAGGGAGCGGGGGCGGAGAAAAAGAACATGAGTAACGTGGGTGGCCAGAAAGAAGGGGCGAAGAGAGTAGAGGAGGAGAAAAAAAAAAGGTAGGCCGGGTGCAGTAGCAGCGATAGGAAGGGAGAGGAGTCGTAGCCTGGGATCGATCATGACGGTGGTAGATTTATGGAAGAGAAAGCATGAGGAGGTAAGGGAAAAAGGGGAGAAGGATGCAGATGAGATAAAGGTAAGAGAAAAAGGATTTGGGTAAAGCAAGAAAGTGCAATGGTCGCCGGAGCGCAGGACAGGGGAGGAAGGAAAGGAAGAGGGAGGAAGTATACAGGATATGCTAAGGCTGATTAGGGAGGAGCTAAAGATAGGGCTAGAGGAGTTCAAAGGATAGGGAAGGGAACTCAGGAATGAAATGGAAAAGATTGGAGAGGAAATGAATGGAAGGGAAGAGCAATGGCAAGTAGAGAGGGGGGAGCCGAAGGAAGCAATAAGGGACGTAGGTAAAAGATGAGAAGAGGTAGAAGAGCAGAGAGGGGGGAGAGGAAAAGAGTGGAGGAAAAGCTGGCAGAATGAGAAAAGAAGAGTGTAGAAGGCGGGGGGGGGGGGGGGGGGGAGGCAGATACAGGGGAACGCGGAAGTGGCGCAGGTAGCAATGGATAGGCTAAAAGAGATGAAGTGGGCCTTGGAGAGGAAAGAAAGAGAACAAAGAAGGGGAAATATAGTACTGAGAGGAGCGAGAATAGAGAAGGGAAGGGAAAAGGAAGGGTTAAAAAAGATTATGCAGGTGATGGGGGTAGAGGTCGAGGTGAAGGATATGTGAGACGTAGGAGCGAGAAAGGGGGGAGGAAAGGGGATATGGATAGCAAGGCTAGGGAACAGAGAGCAAAAGAGGCAGGTAATGGAAAGAAAAAGCCTTCTTGGAGGGAGGGTGGGGAGAATAAAGGAGGATCTCACTTGGGCAGAGAGGAGAATGAAGTGGAAATTGAGGGAGATGGCAAGTATCGAGGAGGGAAGAGGAAACAGAGTAAGAATAGGGTATGCAAAAGGATTTGGATAGAAGGGAAAATGTGGAAGTGGGATGAGTTAGGAGAGGTGCTTAGGGACGGTGGAGGGAAAGAGAGGGAAAACGGGCAAAGGGAGGGGAGGGGAAAAGTAGGTGAAGGTGAAAGGGATAGGACAACAAGCAAGGAAAGGCAAGAGGGAGGTATAGAGGCACAGGCCGGGGGACGTAGGGAAAGGCAGTCAGGGGAATGGGTAGCGGGGAGGGGCAGAGACAGGGGGCGCTGAAGAGGAAGAGGAGAGATAGGGACGTAGGTGAGACGGAAAGGGAGGGGCGAAAGGTAGTGTTCTGGAATGTGGCGGGGCTTGCGAGGAAGGACGAGGATTTCCGGAGGGGTCTAAGGGAGTGGGATGTAATATTTCTAATGGAGACATGGATAGAGAAGAAGGGGTAGGAAAAGATTAGTAATAAGTTGCTCGCAGGGTATGAATGGGAAGTGCAGTACGCGGAGGAAAAAAATAGGAAGGGAAGAGCAACAGGCGGAATGCTGTCAGGGGTAAGGAGATAGTAAGCGGAAAGAGAGGGAGGGTAGAGGTAAAAGAGGGGATGATGGTGAGGAAAACAAGTGTAGGGGGGGAAAAATGGCTAGTAATAGGGATATACGTGAATGGGGATTTAAAAGAGAAGTTGGGGGTATTGAAGGAGTGGGCAGAAAAGGCAGATAAAATAGCAAAAGTACTAGTGGGGGGCGATTTCAATGCCAGGACAGGGCAGGAGGGGGGAGGATGCTGGGAGAAGGAGAGGAGGGCAGTAAAAGTAAGAAATCAAAGGACAGGAAAATACACGTAGAAGGTAAGCGGCTGGTGCAATTTTTGTAGAGACAGGATAGGCAATGATGAATGGGAATATAGAGGGTGATGGGGGGGGGGGAGGGGGGGGGGAGAATTTATATATATAGGAGGAGCGGGTGTGACGGTGATAGATTATGCTACAGGAGACAGCGAGGTAAGGGATAGGGTCAAAAGGCTAGACATTGGGAATAGGATTGACTCGGATCATCACCCGATGATAGTGGGGATGAGGTGGGCAGTGCCTAGGGCAAGAAAGGGAAAAAAGGCAGGGAAAGCTAGTCAAGGGGGCTGGACAGAGGAGGGTAGGATGAGGTTTTGTACGGCGGTCAAATTGGAGGGGGTAGGAGAAGCGGATGTAGGCAAGGAGATAGAGATAAGAATAGGGGAGTTGAGAAAAGCTTCAGAGGTAGAAGAGAGGGGGAGGAAAGTGAAAAAGGGTTGGTGGGATGAGGAATGTAGTGGAAAGAAAGTGGAAGTTAGAAAAAGTCTAAAGAGTTGGAGAAAGTGAAAGGGGGAAGGGGAAGCGTATAGAAAGGAAAGAAGGGAATATAATAGGCTATGCGAGGAGAGGAAAAGGAAAGAAAATGAGGGTTTTATAAAAGAAGCACCCTAAGCAAGGACAGAAAGCAAGGTATAGGAGATAGTTAACAGGAAAAGAAAGAAGTGGTAGAGGGTGAATGAGGAAATAGGCGATCAGGAGTGGAGGGAGTATTTCGTGGAATTATTAGTTGGAGTGGAGAGCAAGGTAACAGAAGGCGTGGGGGCAGCAAATAGGAAGGGCAACGGGAAAGGGGAGCTGCAGAGGGAAAAGATCAGAAAGGTGATAGGAAAGCTGTGGGATAGTAAGGCACCGGGGGGGATGGAATAGTTAGTGAGGTATGAAGATATGGGGGGGAAGAGATGGAGCAGTGGGTATGGAAAACATGTAATAGAGTTTTGGTGGGGGAGGGCTGGCCGGAGGAATAGGGAGAAGGACTGATCTCACCGATAGTAAAGAAGGGGAAGGGGAAAAGAGTAGAAGAGTATAGGGGGGTGACGTTGATGCCAACTCTGTATAAGGTGTATGCACTTCGTGGACCTGAAGGTGGCTTTCGATTCGGTGGACAGGAATGTGCTGTGGGAGGCTATGGAAAGGAGAGGAGTGAGGGAAGGGCTAAGGGCAAGGGTAGAGGAGATTTACAAGGAAACAAAGAGTCGGGTGAGGAGCGGGGGAAAGGTGGGAGTGGCGTTCTGGACGGCGAGGGGGGTAAGGCAGGGGTGTCCGCTCAATCCCCAGGTTTTCAACCTGCTACTGGCGGATTAAGAAGAGAAAATGGGAAAAGGGCGAAGGGCGGGAAGGGGGGGGGGGGGGTGGAGCTGGCTGGCGGTAGGGAATGGACGTTAACGTATGCTTACTATTATAGAATCTTGGTGATCGGTCAATTAAGAAAACGTATTTTTAGTCAACGTTTCGACCCGGATATAGGCCCTCCTCAGAACGATTTATTTTTTTAAACTGTCAAAAATAACAAAAGGATTTTTGTAAAATAAATAATAGTACTAGAAGTAATCAGACTTAAATATTGTAGATGTAATACTCTTAGAGCTATTATATATTGTTGATAGTAAGAACCTTATGATTAATTGAAATAAGGATGTCTTTGAGTGTTATTTACCTTTTGAATTAAGTAAGTGGACTAAGATGTAGTCGAATTCACAATTACAATTGGTGGAAACAGTGTTCTTTTGAGTGACGGTAGACAATGTCAATCTTCAAGTTATTTTATATGTGGGAGTTAATAGTTGGAAGTCATAAATTAAGAAGATTAAAAAACTATGTTTCTTCACAGTCAGTACGACATTGTGTTAAAAGGTTATTGAAGAAGGTCTTTTTAGCAATAAAATTAATTCACAGGTGTCAAAGAAGTGGAGGTGAGCTCTTTATAATTAAGTTCTACATGTCTAACGAAATATTGTTGGTTGAACCAATTGAGTCAACAGGTGAATAACGACTGATGGGAGAAAACAATGTTATCCAGAGTGAAGGTGAACCTATTATAAACAATTATACAGAAAAACAATAAATATTTTGTAAGAAAAGTTATGTAGAAAGAACTGTATAATGGGGACAAAAAATTTTTTTGTATGTAGTTAAGGTTAAACAATATTCGTTGTGTGGGCGGAGATTAGAGGTTTGTAAATATTACTTAAATGTTCAACATCTTGTCTAAGATTAACAGAATTGGTATGACCTACAATTTTGCACATTTCTAATAACAATCTTCTATAATAACTGTGTTCTTCACAAAGGATGTTTGTGTTGTCGTAATTAAAAGTGTGTTGTTTATCGATACTATGTTTCGTTAGAGCTGTGTGACGTTCTTCAACCTCATGTATGTTGCGTTGGTGTTCCCTAATTCTAGTGTTGAGATGTCGACCAGTTTGACCTATGTAGACTTGATTGCAATCATTGCATGGTATTTCATACACGACATTAGATCGTTTACCCATGGGGATCTTGTCTTTGCCTGTATCAAAAACTAGTTGTAAATCTTTAGAATTTTTTCCAACAAACTTGACATTATATTTGGCGAATAAGCGGTTAAGTGACTCAAAGAGGCCGGATACATATGGGATGGGGATATATGTGGTAGCGGGTCTATTGCTATCTTCAGCGGGAGCAGAGTCAATATTATTGTCAGGTATGTTGTTGATGTAGGTGCGTCTCTTATTAATTTGTTGGTGTAATAGGCCATGAGGGTAATCATTCCATCTTCGTACATTGTATATGAGCGACAGGTTTTTTTCCTGGAACTCTGGACTAGCTAGTTTGATAGCTCGGTCAACTAGGTTGAAGATGGTGCCTATTTTGAAGGACAAAGGATGGTGAGAATTAAAATTCAGGTATCTTTGCGACCAGGTTTTTTTGTGAAACCAATCTGTCTTGATATTATTATTGTTGTGTATCAACAATACGTCTGAGAAACTGATAGCGTTATTTTCTTCTGTTTCGATAGTAAATTGTAATCTTGGATGGTACCGGTTAAAAATATTAAGAGTGTGATGTATTTTTTCATTTGGAACGGCAGTAAGAATATCATCCACGTATTAAAAATAGAACGGTAAATCAAAACCAAGATCGTTAATGCAAGACGTTTCCAAGTCTTCCATGACCAGGTCTGACAGGATTGGGGAGAGAGGAGATCCCATAGGCAAACCAAACTGTTGTGCATAAGTATCGTTATCAAATTTAAATATTGCGGAGTCAAAACATATTTTTAAGGCTTTTTCAAGTTCTATGAGGGGAATTGGGATCTTATTTTCCAAAGAAGCCCACCGGTTCTTCATTGCACGCAATGCGAGATCTGTAGGAACGTTGGTAAAGAGTGAAATTACATCTAAAGATATTAACGTGTAATTGTCCGGGATAATCAATGTACTAATTTTATCAACTAAGAAAAAGCTATCCTTAACTCTCGAGATGGGAGGTGTGATGTTGGTGGTGAGCCATGTATTAATTGTTTTGGCTAAGGTATAGGTCGAACTTTTGACAAATGAGACGATTATTCTCAACGGGACATCCTCTTTGTGAATTTTTGGAAGCCCATATGCGCGTGGAGGGACACTATTGTACGTAGAAATGCTTCTATGTAGGTTTTTGGTTATAAGTTTGGAGGTAAACCACTTTAAAGTGAGCTTATTCACCCCAGTTTGTAGGGAGTTACACAAATCATATCTAGCAATTCTATAAGTACTGGTGTCAAAAAGCTGCTGTCTCATTTTTTTGTTATACGTGTCTCTATACATAGCAACCGACAAAAATACGTTTTCTTAATTGACCGATCACCAAGACCCTATAATAGATTACATACGAGGTCGAGAATTCTTATTCATCAGTTAGCGTATGCTGATGATGTAGTGCTAGTAGCGAAGCGTGAAGAGGAGATGGAGGTTATGATTAGGATGTAAGAAAGGTATATGGATGGGAAAAAGCTGACGGTAAATGTAGGGAAATCAAGGATTATGAGATTTAGGAAAGGAGGTGGCAGAACGAAAAAAATGGATTGGAGATGGAAAGGGAAAAAGTTAGAGGAGGTTAAAGAGTTTTGCTACCGAGGGTATACAGTAAAGTGCAATGGGGGACAGGAAGCACATGTGAAAAAGAGAGTACGGAAGGCAGGGGTAGTAATGAGACAGGTATGGGGCATAGGAAAAAAAAGGTTTGAGAAGGATGAGAAAAAAAGGATTTGGTTATTTGACAGGCTGGTATGGATGGTAATAGAGTACGCAGCGGAGAAATGGGGGTGGAGGGAATGTAGGGCGGTCGAGGCGATGCAGGATGGATTTTTGAGATGGACAGTAGGAGTGGATGGGAGAACACCGGAATATTTGGTAAGGGAGGAGCTACAGAGGGAGAAGCTATGGATTAGGGCAGGGAGAAGGGCATAGAGTTTTGAAAGGAAGCTGGAGAGAGAGCAGGGTAGCGAGTTAGCTAGTAGATGCTGGGGGGAGATAAGGGAAAAGGTAGAAGTTGGGAGGCAGGATTCGAGATGGGAAAGAGAAAGGGAAACCTTCTTTGCGGAAAGGGGAGTGGAGAGTAGAGAGGTAGTCGCGAGAAGGGAGAGGGGAAAGGTGGATTTTAGGGAGGAGGAGGAGAGAGAGAGAGGGAAGAACAGAGGAAAGATACGTGAGAGAAAATAGGGGAATCGAGGTACAACAGATGGTACAGGTTCGTAAAAGAAGGGATAGCAGGTTACCTGGGAAAGGGCTACAGGGGAAGTAGGTGGAAAAGGGTGGCATGATTTAGGTTGGGAAGCGAGATGAAGGAGGCAAGGTATTAGGAGGCGGAGGAAAAGAGAAGGTCAGGGTGTGCGAGGGGGAGGAGGAGACATGGGAGCACGTCTGGGAAAGGTGCATGGGCTGGGATAGAAGGGGGGAAAGCTGACAGGTGGTGGTGAGCGAGATGTTAGGTGAGGAGGGGGCGGGAGAAGTCTGGATGAGAGAACTGGAAAGGATCAGGGAGGTACGAGAGAATGGAAGAGTGAGAGATGAATGGGAAACGGACGTCGAGTAGGATAAGGACAAATAGGGAATAGAATAAGGTAAAATAGGATAAGGTTAAGTAAAGATAAGGATAAAGAATAAGGAAAGGATAAGAGGGAAAGTAAGGGAACGGCAAGGCAATGGCACAGGGCGCAGGCTGGCAGAAAATAAGTAAGGATGAGGTAGGATGTAAAAATAGGATAAGAATAGGTTGAAAAAATACGTCAAAGGTTTGTGAAAGGAGAGGAAAACAGGAGTCATTGTAACCCTAAGGGGAGCAATAAATATTACTACTATACATAGGGACTTCAAACCATCGTACCGCAGTACTGAGCTGAAATGCGGACACGAGCTGGTCGCGTTCGGATTGTTGTTGTCGGCTGGGAACTGAGCTGCGGTGACCGATCAAAGAAAGCAGTAAAAGTCGATGTTTCTGATGTTTACCACAGCCTCCTTATCACCGATATGCTTAGGTAACGGGGTGTGGGTACACAGACCAACCCGTAGTGGTGTATACTTGTTAATGTTGACGGCAAGATTCATAATTTCAAGTCACGACCAGCCTGAATCCTTTTTATGGAAATCTTCCACCTTTTTTAACAAACGCTCTGACGTGTTTTCGATAAACCATTAGTTAATATTCGTTGTCTGCAGGGTGATTTTATTTCCCGTATTAAAAAATGTGATCTTTCCCACCGTGTGATCATCTTTTCTAACTTCAAATTTAAAAGCCAGGATAACGTCGGCTTTCAAGCTCCTGTCTTTCTTTAAAGCGTTTTTCATTCTTGTCACAGCTAGTACCTTTTGGTCTTCTAGAAATCTCTCCACATCTTCATACTTCAAATTGACGATGGATCCAGTTCGACTTCTCCCCTCAAAAGCTGATTTTAAATCTTCCCAGTGAACTCGATCGTTTTTTTTTTCTTTCCGCGTACCTCCACCCGTTTTCTGAAGATGTTTGAATTTTTCCGCGAACACTTCCAAGAATCCGATCGTTGTGACGATTCTCGTCTTTTCTCCAATCGATGAAGCCTTTCGCAAAATTTTGTTGAGAAGCCAAATGTATTAACTTTCGAATTTCATTCATTTTTTAAATTCTTCTGTCACGTGCGGAGCGGTCTCGCACGCGACGGCTTCAACCCTCTAAGATCTCACAGAGGTTTATATTTAATTTTTAGGTGGATTGGGAGGTGAACGTCCTCTACAGGGCGTTCCCTGGGAATAGGTTTGGAAGATTTCAATTGATCGTACCAATGTTTTGATGGGAAGCAAAGTAAAAATGTTTGATAGCTCAAAACTAAAAGCAGAAAATAGTCTTAAAGTCTTGAGTAAATGTGCGGCGCTCGTGACACTTCTGTTGATGATAATTTGTCTAAGATTTTGTACGCAAATTTCATAATTTCAATTGATCTCAAACACTTCGTGGATTCCATATTTAGCTCTCTCCTCACGTGTACTTGACAATTTCATACTAAATGATTGTTTGCAGTGATGAGCGTTCTTTTTATAGGGCAGTTGTACGTATGTTTGTGTGTGCTCGTCCTGTGTTTTGCATTCCTGGAGTGATAGTTACCCAACACCGCAGATCCTTGGCTCTGAATGTATATCACCACAGCTATCAGTAGACCTTGCACTATGACCTTGACTGAACCTATTCAAAATTCATCGTAGAGTTCACTTCGCAGTTACAAACCAAAAATAATGTCACGTGGATGATAACGTATCGACATCCACGTTGGTAAGAAAAAAATTCTCAGAAACATCAATTTTGGAATGTCACGTGGTTGATAACGTGGGAAAGGAATGTTGGGTGGTTGATGTTACACATCAGCAGTCCTACCGTGGGAAAATAATTCGATGTCGTTTATGTTACACATCAGCAGTCCTATTGTGGGAAAAGAATGTGGGACGGTAGCCGACATCCAGGTCAGTAAAAAAGTTCATGTCTTCTACTATTGGCAAGCGAGCACTACATAAAGACTCTGACCTTCGGTCGGTAAGATTGTTGGTAAAACAACACAATCTTGACCTTCGACCGATAAGAATTGTCATATCATGGTCATTGATGGGATATTTTACCCACGATCATAGTCATTCGGGAAATTTTTTTTACCGACGTTCGATCGGCAGAGCATATTTCATCCTACGAGGGGTGGGGGTGACGTTCAAGGGTTTGCATCCGGGCAAGCCTGCCGGTAGAGAAGGTGTTTCTATGCAGAACCGGCATTGCTATACTTTCTATGTTTATTAACATTCAAAAAACACAGTGTCTGTGTCAGCTTCAACGCACGACTGGAGTTTACTCCTTACGAACGATAATCATGATATATATCGAATAGAAAAAGAGGGTAAATGAACGTATCTTCCAAAATGATAAGAGAAACAAACATATATCTGTAATTATTCGGATCATTTCAACTTTAATCACTTCATGATTTGTTGATTAGTTCATAAAAATATACGTATCAATGCATAGAAGTACAAGAAAACTTAAAAATCAAAACATTGAAAGTTGATGGTTAGGTTGCTGCTCGTGTACGTTGTATCGATACAATAAATGCTATTATATGTTGTAACGCTAAATTCTGTTACCCTCGGATGAGGACTTACCGTTGACACTTTGGCGCGATTCTCTACTTATCCGCAATATCAAACTATAACAAAATAATTACGTTGGGCGCCAGACGCGTTAGCGTCGATTTTGAAACAATAATAAAAATCACTAAAAATAACACAAAACCGTACAAAAGAGATAAATAGAGAACCCGTTGTATGGCTGGCTAGGCACAGGTACGATCGCGTACATCCCGGTAGAGTGGCGGTATTCAAGGCAGCTAACAGTGATTCCAGAATTCAAGAAAATAACAAAATAAAGAATGAACTCCAGTCAAAAGGAAAATGAACAGGTCAATCGATCATATGTTGTCGAGAAGATGAATAAGAATTCTCGACCTCGTATGTAATATATTATAGAGTCTTGGTGATCGGTCAATTAAGGGGTTAGGTGGGTTTCAAAATTTCAAAAAATCGAATTTTTTTTTTTTTGCTTATCTTATAATTGAATATGTTGAGAATATTCCTTTAAAATTTTAAAACGATCCGAGTCATATTCTAAGAGATATAGCCTTTTGATGTTTCACCCATCAGGTTATAACCGAGCGTGACGCAGGTATATGGAGGCAGATATATCGAGGCAGCTGCTTAGCTATTGTTCGTTTATTTTTGTGATGCGAATACTAGGCTTAGGACTTGCCGGATGTAAAAAATTCTGTGGTTTGATGGATATAAGTTCCTCATTCTTGAATGCATCAACGTACAATTTTTATGTTGATAAAATACATGAGTGCGTCATAACTGTTGCCGAATCAATTTTGTTGTCTGCTGCAAATCAAGAAAAAAAATTAACGTGTGATGAAAATAATGTTGAAGATACGACAGATGTTACCGTGTCAGGTGATGGCACGTGGAAAAAACATGGGTTTGCATCATTATACGGTGTAAGTACGATTATTTACATGTTATTTGAATGTAAATCTTCAATCGCGTTTTTCTCGAAACTACATTTTTGAAATCGGTAGTCACGATTTCTCGAAAACTTATGAACCGATCTCTTTCAAATTTTACACACTTCTTCAAAATAACATTATCTCGTACTTGAACGAAGGAATTTTTTTTTTTTCTATTCCAAGTAATTTTTCAAGGCCATGAAGGGTGCAAATTTTACTGAAAATAAGGGTTTTTTGTTTTCAACGCCGCCAAAAATGTAATTTTTGTTTTCTTTTTTTTTCCTTCGTCCAAGTACGAGTTTTAAACATCTACTAACAGAAAATTTTTGGTTTTTGCATTTCAGATGAATCTGTCATGAGTTATCCTGACTACGCCGAGAGAACTTTTTTTTGAGGGGTCATAGCAGACGACGTGTCCACGCCTTAATTTTCAATATTTTTCAATGAAAATTTCACAAACTACTTATAAAATATGTATCTTTTATGTGTTAAATTGATGGAATGAAATGTTCTGTTGATTAAGTATAAAAAAATTCATAAAAATGTACCTATTTTGAGCTTTCGAAACCCACCTAACCCCTTAAGAAAACGTATTTTTAGTTAACGTTTCGACCCGGATATGGGCCCTCCTCAGAACGATTTATTTAAAAAAAAACTGTCAAAAATAACAAAAAAAGGATTTTATAATATAAAAGTACTAGAAGTAATCGGACATAAATATTGTAGATGTAATAATCTTAGAGTTATTAAATATAGTTGATAGTAAGAACCTTATGATTAATTGAGATAAGGATGTTTTATGGTGTTATTTACCTTTTGAATAAAGTAAGTGTAATAAGATGTAGTCGAATTCACAATTACAATTGGTGGAAACAGTGTTCTTTTGAGTGACGATAGATAATGTCAATCTTCAAGTTATTTTACATGTGGGAGTTAAAGTTGGTAGTCATTAATTAAAAAGATTAAAGAACTATGTTTCTTCACAGTCAGTATGTCATAGTGTTAAAAGGTTATTAAAGATGGTCGTTTTAGCAATGAAATTAATTCACAGATGTCAATTAAGTGGAGGTAGGCTCTTTATAATTAAGTTCTACATGTCTAACGAAATATTGTTGGTTGAACCAATTGGGTCAACAGGTGAATAACGACTGAAGGGAGAAAACAATATAATCCAGAGTGAAGGTGAACCTATTATAAACAATTATACAGAAAACCAATAAATATTTTGTACGAAAGGTTATGTAGATAGAACTGTAAATGGAGACAAAATAATTTTTTTTAAAATAAAAAATAGTCAAGGTTAAACAATATTTGTTGTGTGAGCAGAGATTAGAGGTTTGTAAATATTGCTCAAATGTTCAACGTCTAGTCTGAGATTAACCGAGTTGGTATGACCTACAATGTTGCATATTTCTAATAACAGTCTTCTATAATAATTGTGTTCTTCACAAAGGATGTTTGTGTTGTCGTAATTAAATGTGTGTTGTTTATCGATACTATGTTTCGTTAGAGCTGTGTGCCGTTCTTCAATCTCATGTATGTTGCGTTGGTGTTCCCTAATTCTAGTATTGAGATGTCGACCCGTTTGACCTATGTAGACTTGATTGCAGTCATTGCATGCATAAACAACACACATTTAATTACGACAACACAAACATCCTTTGTGAAGAACACAATTATTATAGAAGACTGTTATTAGAAATGTGCAACATTGTAGGTCATACCAACTCGGTTAATCTCAGACAAGACGTTGAACATTTAAGCAATATTTACAAACCTCTAATCTCTGCCCACACAACAAATATTGTTTAACCTTGACTATTTTTTATTTTAAAAAAAATTATTTTGTCTCCATTTACAGTCCTATCTACATAACCTTTCGTACAAAATATTTTTTGGTTTTCTGTATAATTGTTTATAATAGGTTCACCTTCACTCTGGATTATATTGTTTTCTCCCTTCAGTCGTTATTCACCTGTTGACCCAATTGGTTCAACCAACAATATTTCGTTAGACATGTAGAACTTAATTATAAAGAGCCTACCTCCACTTAATTGACATCTGTGAATTAATTTCATTGCTAAAACGACCATCTTTAATAACCTTTTAACACTATGACATACTGACTGTGAAGAAACATAGTTCTTTAATCTTTTTAATTAATGACTACCAACTTTAACTCCCACATGTAAAATAACTTGAAGATTGACATTATCTATCGTCACTCAAAAGAACACTGTTTCCACCAATTGTAATTGTGAATTCGACTACATCTTATTACACTTACTTTATTCAAAAGGTAAATAACACCATAAAACATCCTTATCTCAATCAATCATAAGGTTCTTACTATCAACTATATTTAATAACTCTAAGATTATTACATCTACAATATTTATGTCCGATTACTTCTAGTACTTTTATATTATAAAATCCTTTTTTTGTTATTTTTGACAGTTTTTTTTAAAATAAATCGTTCTGAGGAGGGCCCATATCCGGGTCGAAACGTTAACTGAAAATACGTTTTCTTAATTGACCGATCACCAAGACTATAATATATTGTCGAGAAGGTTACATGATTGAGACAGGCAAATAAGATGGTATCGACAGCGGTAGTTAATAAAATAAATAATCGTTGTTCACAAAAATTTCGGTAAAATAGCAGTAAACGGTAGTTTTAAAACGAGAGACGGCAGTTAACAGAGTAAAATGAACGTAGGTCGGGAGATGCGATATAATGCAAGAATTGACTTAAAACTACACGTCACTGGGCGACGTGATCTTACCCAAGTTGCAAATGACGCTACGAAAATTATTATTCTGTCAATTAGAACGGGAGAACGTTACTGCGATCGGTAGAAAACAACGTAACGATAGTTCGGTAGATGATACGACAAATTAACCATAAATTATGACCAGTATGAGAGATTGACATTCAGTAACAATTTACCAAGTCGGCAAACGATCGACTAGATAGCCTTCGGTAGAAGTATTCATAAACGGTAGATTCGATAATTTATAATTATTACGTACTTGAGGAATTAAATAATGAATTCCTAAACATAACTTTTGAGAGAATACAAAATACAAAATTATGAGAGTACGAGAATTTCGGAGAGTTTACAAAATAGAGAAATACACTAAAATACACCGCAATACAAAAGAATAATTCACAGAACTTAATTTAACAAAATACAGAGAAATAAATAACTGGCAAAAATAATATGAAATCGCCAATAGCAATAAAGAAAAAGTGCGGTAATATCTAGCGCTGATTCTACGCTCGCTTGTGCTCCAAGGAACATGATATGTCATACAATAGGCACAAAAATAAATAAAAATATAATAAACAATAACAGAAATAAAATGTAAAGCACACTAATATCACAAAAAGAGTATGGAATGAAATATAAAGCCAATAGGGCTCAAAATACGATAGAAAGTGCAGAAGCAGGCTGATAGAGATTCACAAATAATCAGAAAAATCATAAATACAAGAGAAATAATTATTTGGCAGTTACGAGGTTGCTCAGATACGAAAATAATAAATTACTGAAATCATGCAGTCACACGGCGGCTTACTGCATCTTTAAGCCGTGGACCATGACTCACACAAAGTCGATAAATACCATAAGAAAGAATTTTTCAATTCAAAGGCAGAAGCCTTACCTTGGCGGTTGACTTCGGGCACACAAACTGACTCTAATTTAAATCATACGTTATACTAGCAAAACTGAGAAGGAAGGGAAAAAGAATAAAAAGACTTTATAGGATAAAGGTTTTCGGTAGAATAAACGATAGAACGATAGCGGTAGAAGGAAAGGTATCGGTAGCTCAAATCGGGAGAATAATCGGAAGGATGCGGAAAACAAAGCTGTCTCTCAGCAGGTCAAGCATAGAATAGGAGGTCGTAGTTCGGCTCGCCGATCTCGCGGTTGTCGTGAGGTGATTCTTCTTCTTTGATTGGTGGGTTGACCCCCACCGCAAATAGGCCATCCCCCTGTGGCGAATATTGGTTACTGCGTGGTCATACGTTTTCCAAAATTACCGCTAGATGTGGCGTAATGTGCTGCTCGCGATTTTGTCGTTGACACCAACTCGTACGATTTTGTAGCTGCTTCGGTTTACGGTCCAGGCCGCCTATCATCTGGGACTTCTTTGACAGAGGCATACACAGGGTGCCTCTCGGCCAAAGTTACCGGGTGGAGAGTGACGCCTCATTGTTCACCTCCACCGGCTTTTGCACAGACAGTAGCTAGCTGCCTGTACCTGAGGTCGTGCAGTCAGACGGTTGGCCAAACCGTGGACCACGACCCACACAATTAGTCCTTGCCGATAGGAAGGCAGCGTCGATCCTCAGAATGATGGCTTTATCAACCTGGACGTAGTGGTTTGGGGTCGGTCCGGCACCAGGCCGGTAAGTCGGAGGATGGCAGGCTACGGTCTGCCCTTTACGCCATCCTTACGGCATCCGATAGAGCTGGCGGCTGGTTCCTCTTCGAGAAACGGTGCCCTCGGCCGCCGGGAGGATTTTGATCTCCCTGTTCACCGGCAGTCGAGGCGATACGGTTCGGATGGATGCTACCCCAGGTGTATATAAAGGTGCACCAAGGTAGCCAGTGTAGTCTGATGAGACCGTCGGTAGGCGAAGTCGTCGAGAGCTGCAAGCGGTAGCTAGTGGTCCCTCGTTGGTCGGGATCATCGTCGTCCAAGTACCTTGTTAGCTTGCGCCGAAGCGCGAAATAAAGAATTTACAAAAAAGAATTAGTTAAAAGTAGTTATTGCCTATTTTGTATCGAATTCGGTTGGAGTACCCTGCTGAGGACGCGTAAACTAAAAATAATAGCGGTTGTGTGCCCTTGTGACGGGCGACTCTGAAACGCCACGTTACAATGTATTTATTATACAGCATGCATACCCTGTAGTCGGCAGCAGTATACAAGTGCGACAAAACTTCGTAATACGCAGGAACACAACACACACGTGCAAATATACGCACACATCCAACTCTCAGACCAGAGGTAGTGAAGTACACAGTGAGACTACGAAGCATCGCACGAAGAGGAGACCCCGAGTATAGGATACGCTGTGTAATGTATTCTATCCCCTTCTTTTGCACGTTCAATCCTACAGATGTATATGTTCGTCTCTTTCTATGACGCCTCAAGTTTTCGTGTTACACTTGATCTTACTCCTCATAAAATTTCCGTACCGGGCCTTATAACTCAAATCGTTTCTTAAGGAGTAAACTCCAAAAAAACTAATAGCACACACGAGAGCTCTGTACATCGCTGGAACCTTCCTGCGCCATATTGAATAGACCACGCCCATATGTTGGATCCAATAGAGTCGAAAGGCTTCCTTCAACGAATCGACAGCTGGTCTCAGTGAGCATCCTCTTCGAAAATGGCTAGAGCGGAACCTCACCGTTTCCGAAAATTCGGAATCGTTGTTTAGGTTCACGTTTTTCGTCCAGCTTTTAACTGGCTCTGGTTGATTTGGAAAACTGTATGAAAGAAAAAGTATGAGAAAATAACACAATAATCAATGCTACTATAACTGATGTATGCTTTATCCTATTACTAGCGAATTTCCGGCATAATAATTCATCGTAACCAAACTGATCTAACCTAACTTATTCAAGATCGATATGAATGACGTAATTTATGCTACAACTGTGTTTCGTTTGTGTACTTACCAATGAAATTATACGATGTCATCAGTTTTCTTTTATTCTTGACTACGATAACAACAGCCCGTTGATACTTTTGAATATTTGACATACCCACGCGTCGCTGTCACTGACGGTTGATTATTTCAACCGGTGTATTGGAGAAATCAGTCAACTTACAGACTTGTGTGGCTATCTGACCGACGAATGTTCATTAAGAATTCTGGCTTCACGTCATCTCTTCGTCGTTCTCGGTAACGCCGGTAAAAATAGATTACCATGCTTCAGAGCCGAATTCATCATTCACGCGGAGAACTGCGGTTAGTCGCCAATTTCTAGATTTCGTGCCGCTTCTTTATTTCAACGTGAAACCCACATGCTTTGAGGTCTACTTGTTCGGAATATTGTGAAAATAGCCTTCTTATACCTTTCACTCAATAAAAGGTGTCAAGGCTCTGATTTTGAATGACATAAGTGACGCGCCCACGTTTTACAATTGACATGACGTGTAATATTTCCAATTTTCGGATTTCATGCTTTCATCGGAATCCATTGCTCGAGAAATATCTAAGGCCGCGAAAAAATTCGATTTAATGCACAGTTTCCGGGATATCCCGAAAAGTTCTGCAAATCCCGAAATCCGTGGAATCGACCAGGGCACCTCCTGAACCAGCTGTTCGCGCCACTTTATTATTATTATATTAGTTTTGTAAATTTATCATAGCAAATACTTTAGTGTCGTTATATTTGTATGTTGCATCTATTTACCACGTATAAGGTGACTAAAGAGTCACAACAGTAGATTTACTTTCTTATTCCGCATGACGAGTAGTTCAACGTTATAGTAATTCAAATTACGTACTTATTGCCCACGTCAGAAATTCGTGAGCCGATACTCGAATCGGCAGTTACGTACGTTCGCTTGGCCGGTGAGGGCGCAGCGCAAGTTAGTTAGTCTCGAGCGCTCGAATAGGTAGGACGTGTTAGGTTTGCCTTAGACACGCGCGTCGATTATTTCGTTTCGCGTAGTTTTAAGATTTATCCGTTTAACACGGTCGGGGGAGACGCGGCACACCCTCTAGTAGGGCCGGAGGTGCCCGTCTCCCGGGCAAGGGGGAGACGCGGCACACCCTCTAGTAGGGCCGGAGGTGCCCGTCTTCCGGGCGAGCGTCATTGCTTCAGCGTTGGTTCCCGAGACGTCGGGACCGCTGTTTGCACGACATTGGGCCACCTTGATGCTCCCCACTCCCTGCTTCCACGAGTGCGTGGAAGTTGCGGAGCACGGTTTCTCATGGAGACTTAGATAAGTTGGCTTAAGATTATTGAATTTAGTTTAGTATTGAATTTAGTAATCATTCAATCTAGTTGACAAGGAACGCACCAGCGGCTGTATTATCCTGTTTTATGATGATCTGATTGGCAGTTAATAAACACTGGTCTTGCTTCGGCTTTTCCCTCTGCATCGCGAGGGTTTTTATGCCAAAGCAAGCGTCTTGTCTTTCCCGCGAAATTGTGTTATTTATTTATTTACCCTCTCACTCACTCATCCCATTCCGATTGAAGTTAGAGAAGAACTCTGATCAAACGACCAAAACACCAGCCTTACACGAGTAAATAAAAATTGTTAAAACCTAAAGGTAAGAATTGTCAAACAGAACTTGTTATTTGTTTATAAATGTGTATTTTAAATAGAATTGCATTTCATTAAATTGTATGTGTATTTTAATCACGCACAGTGATAGTTGGCACCACCCAAAATAACCTTATTTACAGATAGCAAAGAGCTGGACCCGAACCCTGAATGAATAAAACATGAGAGTACACACATATGGACACATAGAAAGGTGTGTAAACCTAAATGTAGTCTGAATCAAGCAGCAAATCAAAGATTCTGGCAAAAGTTCTTGTAGAACATGACACTTCCTTCCTCAATAAAATAGTGGCAGTGAAGGGGGTTGCCAACCGCAAATAATTCAAAAATTTGTAAACAATAAGCGCTAAAAAACTGCCGCACATGTAAAAAATTTTACACAGTAATGGACATACTGTAAAGAGGCATTTTTTGTGCGCGTTCCAAACGGCCCCCCGAACCCTAGGCGGAACCTGAAGTTAGGGATTTCGCGATCAGATCGCTAATAATTTCATAAAAGAGCGCCAGGACGAAGGTCACGCATCCGATACTGTGACAATGAGAGGGGTCACTTACGGGCTGGTGAATACGACTTTTCAGGATTTTTGTTTATTTTTTTTTTTTTTTGTTTTGAGTAAATGCGACTCCATACACGGGATCGGCGGCATATTCAACAGCGTGATAGGACCACAGTCGCGGCGGTTCGCGACGAGAGGTGGGCCTCACACGAGGCTACGGAGAGTGCGCCAACGTAGAGGTCTGCCGCGAGGGAAACCAAGGCGGACGAGACTTGTTGGTGGCCGGCGAGCCGTAGCCTCTCCTCACCACACTGACGTCCCGCAGCTTCGCGAAGCCGTCACCACGCCATTGCCAAACAATGGAGCACCGGAGAACCAAACAGACACTCGGCGTTTCGCGACAGCGGAAGTCAATGATAGCGACAAGTTAGGCTACAAGAATTTCGGGAAGCGAAAACCAATTAGATTGGGAGAATTTTTTGTGACTGATAGCGCCTATTTTCGTAGCATGTTCGGATTTCGGCTTCGCGTAGCAAAGCACTTCACTTGAGGCCCGGCGACGGTTCGTGACAGTTGCGTGGAGTTTTGATTCGGAAAACAAAAAGTAAAGAAAAGATATTTTGAGTGCGTCATGGCCGAGACTGATGTTGGCGAGTTCTTGGTGTGGGTGCGAAGCGATAAGCGCTGTTAATTCTTCGTGAACATATTTCTACATACAGAAATGCAGATGGCGTTGAAAAAGCCCGACACGTAAAAATTTATTCTGACTGCATAATTACTTTAAACAAAAACATTGGTCCTCAAGGTCAACGTTTCACGAGTGAAATCTAAACCCAACTGTGTAATCGTCGATTCGAGAAAATCAACTAAAGTGTTCGCGAAGACCCGGAGCCCAATTTCATCGACAAAAGTTTTTGAGGTTAGGATGCTAGCAAAAGTTCGAGGTTAGGCTGCTGTCAACGTCGATAAAGGACACATTTCTAAGGATATCCGAGAATATTGAAGAATGGCCACGCTCTTTTGCTCTGAGTGTGGGGAGTTCGAGAATCTGAATGACTCACAGGGGCTACAACTCTGTAAACTCTTCTGCGGCAGGGTCGCTGCCACAGAAATCAGGTGTCTTCAAATAAAAAAAGAACATTGATTCATTGAACATTGAGTATCCCTGAATTATCTGAAACTGTGAAAAATTTGCAAATCAGGCTCAACAAGGCCCAGCTAGATAATCAGTCAACATCAACCCAATCGATACTCGAGGCTATCGTTGCGTCTCTCGAAGATATGAGAAGTGAACAAGTCACGACGAACAGCAAGTTAAATGGTCTGTCTGGCCTTAAGGCTGGTCGAAGTGAAGCAGTACGTCAAGAGTTTACCTAAACAGGAAGACTATGAACTGCTAAAGAACGAGCTTACGGAATGTATTCAGGGGCTCCCACTGCAGAGAGCTCTAAAGAATTTAAAACGAGTGTAAGGGAACGGATTCAAGGCCTGCCGACAGCAGCCGACTATGCTCAGCTCAGAGAAACAGTGAACGAGCTCAAGCACAAGGTGGAAGACGGGACAGCCGAAGCAGACCAGGGGAAGAGGAGGGCAGCAAATAAGGAGGAAATTATCGAAAAGTCCGTCGAAAGGCAGAGGAGGTCGAAGAACATCATAATCTCTGGACTCCGAGAATCAGCCGAGGAGATAGCTGCAGCTAGAATGGAAGCAAACCTGGTCCAGTTCAGGGAACTCCTCCGTCCCCTGGGCGTGAATACAAATGACATCGGTGCTATTCGACTAGGTAAGATTCGTACAGGGGCAGATAGACTGCTCAAGGTCGTCTTCCCAACAGCGGAGGCAGCAAAAGCAGCTCTCGTGGGGTCAGAAAATCTACCAGCAAAGACCCGTATGAAAAACGACATGACTCCAAAGCAGCACATGTAACTCTATAATCTAAGGACTAAACTCTTGAGGATGCAAAAAGGGACAGGCAAACAATTAACCATCAGATTCATAAACGAGAAGCCAGTCATAGTGGAAAAGGCAAGGCACGTCCAGTCAAACCCGAGAAGTCGAGACACGCCAGATTCAAAAACTGTTTGGGCATCTGGCTCGGATGCGGATATTCTACACGAATTTGGCATCAACTACGGCGAAGCAAGACGAATTTCTACAGAGAATACAGCAATTAGAACTAAATATAATAATCATGTCTGAGACCTGGCTCAAACCTGAAATTCCTGATAATTCAATTAACATACATGGGTTCCAGCTCTTTCGAAAGGATCGAGAACGCCGCCGGGGAGGAGTTGCAATTTACGTGGCCGACTCGATCTGCGGCATCCCGATTGCGGCAACGCTACACCGAACTATCAATGGACGAAACACCGAGAGCCTATGTCTCGAGGTCTCGGTATCTGGCACGGAATTCACAGTAAGAGGGGTGTACCGCCGCCCACACGCAACGGATGAGGAAAACAGCACGCTGATCGACACACTTGAAGCAGCTGCAGACCGAGGACCAATAATTATCATGGGCGATTTCAACTACCCCGGCGTCGACTGGGCCTCGCTGACGTCACGTACGTCGAACAGACAAGAAACCGAATTTTTAGAATTTTTTGGAGGATCCTGTCTTACGCAAGAGGTAACACAAGACACGAGGTTTCGGCAAGGGCAGCAGTTCTCGTCTCTGGATCTCGCCCTAACGAACGAAAAAAACCTAGTGGCGACCTTGAAGTATGACCCGCCGATAGAAATGAGCGAACACGTCGTGATTCTCGCGGAATTGCAACTCGAGCTCCAGGATCGCGTTAGAAGTGTAGAACCACGAGAAATGAGGAACTTTCGAAAGTGGGATCACACGAGGGTCTCTGGCAGAATTGGAATGTGGTCAGAGATTTTAACAGGAATCCGTCGAGAGCCGGAAGATCTATGGAACGTTTTCAAGGACAAAATATGCGCGCTGGCAAAGGAGGGCGCGCCTATCCGAGTAGGAAGGCCGCCAAGCGGGCAAAAACCATGGATGAGGATAGACATCCGCCGTTTACCCAGGATGAAAGTACGAGCTTGGAAAAAGTATACGGAAACGCACACAGACACAGCATACACAACCTACAAAATAGCGAGAAACAGGGCTACAGCAGTTACTCGAAGGGCAAGAATACATTTTGAGGAACAACTAGTCGAGCAAGAGCCCAAGCCCTTCTACGGTTATCTACGGCGCTCAATAACAACTAAAATAGCCTTGCCGCAGTGTCTTCGGCGAACTGAAAAGGATATAATCCAGGATCCGGCCGAAATTGCGGAATTATTTGCAGACCAATTCGAGAGTGTCTTTGTGGTGTAATTGGGGGCTCAGGTGTTAGACTACGAGGGCATCGATAGGGTTGAGGCATCGATTCAGGATGTTAACATTACAACCAATGAGGTCGAGCAGATCTTTGCGGGGTTGGATGGGGACTTCTCACCAGGACCGGACGATATACACCCGCTACCACTGAAAAAACTAGGAGCACATGTCGCACCGGCGCTCGCTCACATAATGAGAATAAGCATCGAGTTCGGGACACTGTCGTGAGATTGGCTTGAAGCTTCAGTGGCTCCAATTTTTGAGAAAGGTGATAAGCTGCAAGCCATCAATTACAGGCCGATATCTCTAACGCCCACGAGCTGCAAAATCTTGGAGAAGATAATTGTGGGTAGGTTGCGCAAATTCTGTGATGAGCAAGGGTTGATCGCTGCGAGTCAGCATGGTTTCGTCCCAGGGAGGTCCGTCACGTCAAATCTTCTGCTGGCAACTAGCGAGTGAGCCCAAGCCTACGACAGGGGCAAACCAATCGACATAATTTATCTGGACTACGAAAAAGCGTTTGATAAAGTTCCGCACTGCCGCCTGCTGGGGAAGCTGGAACGACTCGGAATCCAAGGGCCGCTTCTAATTTGGATCACGGCCTATCTCACAGGAAGAACTTTTCGAGTGCGGGTGGGGGAGATACTATCGACGCCAAGACCTGTGACAAGTGGGGTACCTCAGGGCTCCGTCCTCGGTCCCCTACTGTTTATACTCTACGTCGGCGAATTGCCACGTATCGTCTAGGCTCAATCATCGATGTTCGCGGATAATACGAAACTCTTCGGCAACCCTCTCACGCAAGACCTTCAGGGAGAACTCAACAACCTGCGACGTTGGACCGAGAACTGGATGCTCACCCTCATCAAGGAAAAATGTACAGTGATGCATGTAGGGAGAACGAATCCACAAACACAATATATGCTGGGGAACACTCCACTCCAGGGCGTCAGCGTGCAGAAGGATCTCGGAGTTTTTATATATATATATTGAAAATGGTTCTAACGATTATCGATTGGAAATGATAATGTAGCTAGTTATTATTATGAATACTTAGTATTACTTGATTCAGTTTGAATCAGGGCCGAATTTGATTTAATTGCGGAAAATCGAATATCATGAAAATATCTGTTCGCAAAATAATGAGATTTAGTGAAGAACAGTAAAAATTGAAACGTAGAAGGTAGTGAGTGTTTTTCAGCTAACAGAACAAACTGAATGCTCGGTTTTGACGAATTAGCGCGAGACTTTAGGCCGGTCACAACTAAGTTTTTCCAACGCCACTCTTGCTTGAGAGGGCTAATCCGCGTAGACGTCCCCGCACTTCGCAACTTGACAGACGATGTTACAACGGTAATTAACCAATGAAGTACGAGGGCGACCTCCCGGCGCCAAAATCGCCACGGTCAGCGTCACTCCGCGCCTTCCGATGGTGTTCCGACGATTCTCAATCTCGTAGTTTACACGTGTAAGGTGCTGACAGAAAGTATCTTACGGTAATTCTCACATATTCATCCATACATCTTAACGTTTAATCTATTTTAATTTGGAGGTTCCAAAGTTAGTGGTTAATCCTAATTATCGATGATAATTTTGACTCAAAAACAGAGATATTTTGAGGCTGAGTGCTGCTGATGCTAATTCAGCAGTCTCTTGTCTCAGTTCTTGGTATCAGTTACAAGAAACAAAGTTGAACCTTATACTAGGGGTCATTGTTGGTCTCTACGTGACTTTTTCCAGGTGGGGTGGAACCCGCCGCTCTAGGCAGTACGATATTTTAATGTTATTTATGGCCGTAGCTTTCGTTACAGCGTTGAAAGAGAATTTTGGGATACAATCCACTTGTTGAGAATCGTAGTTACATTGTGATTTTGAAAAAGGTACGCCGAAGCAATACTCCGGACGTAACACGGGGAAACCCGCAAGGTTGAATGCGTATCCAAAAACGATATTACAGTAAGATTAGTACGCCTCTTAATGTCGATGCCACGTTAGATCCAATCTTTTTGCTAATAATGAAAAATAAATTAATTCTGAATCATATAAGAGATACTTCGTTGTTGCTTCTTGAAGCTGAAATTTGAATCGAGTTACGCTGTTTTTCCGCCCAACGGCTCGATTGAATAATATGTTTTTTTCTCAACAGTAGGGCCTCCAGCCTACAAATTGAAGTATTATTATATTTCAGTATACACAATAACTAAATAAATTACAGTCAGATCAAAATTTGAACAGTTAATAGCTTATTGCCAATTAGCAGAATAGACTATTTATGTGAATATTATAGTATGGAAAATAAGAACTGGACAATCTTACGAGTATAATTTGTACATCAATACAAATTAAAAATTCTGAGGGATCTCTGTTCAAAGACAATTTTCATCATTTCAGGTCTATTGGAGGCTCATAGAGACGGCAAGATCGCTAGTCTCATCGGCGTAGAAGGTGGACATGCTCTCGGAAATTCTCTCGGAGTCTTACGGACATTTTACGGGCTTGGAGCTAGATACCTCACCTTGACACATGCTTGTGATACGTCCTGGTAAGTAGGAAATATTTTCTCATCTGTAGTTATTTTGATTAATACTAAATTCATCCAATATTTATTCTTTCATTGAATCAACCAAAAATGCGCCCTGTCTGGTATTCCAAAATAATGTTAAGTGACTTCTAACGGAGAACGTTGGCGCACCATACAGGGTAAGTAGGCTTAAACTTAAGACGGAAAAAAAAATTACCGGAACATATTCAACTTTGATTGATTACTTCCATCACAATGCTATGCAAATTCCAAACAACAATGATGTTTTTATATTTCACTTTTATTCAACGGTGCGCAATGTTTTTCGAATTTGTCCAATACTACGGCCAAGTTTGTTTTATCGGCCTCTTCTTCAAATTTAAATGTATCAAACATTTCGAGGCCATAGTCTCCAATTAAATTGAGTAAGATGACCACTTTGGTTTTGCCAGAACTTGTCGATTTTCCTTTAGCGTCACAGAAATAGTTGAACTTTCGGTGAAATTTTTTCCAATTTTCCGCTACGTTGCCCGTGAAGCTTAACAGTGGTGGCGAACGGAAGACTGTTTCTATCTTTTTGCTTTAGATTAATTAATAATCTGTGGCCAATACGTTCCGATTTGCTTCGTATACTGATTCACTGGTCCACTTCTGACACCATTTATTATTTAGAGGGGGGTGTTGTTAATTAATGACACCGATTACTCGTATTTAAGGAATTTATTATATTTAGGCCTCTGATGCCGTTCGGTCGTCATACTCAACTCGGCTCCGGCTCACGGCTTACCTACGCTGTAGCATTGCGTGGTCTAGCACGTACGCTGTTTACTTTCATACATGACAGCTTCTACCCAAGGGACTGTTCCCTATTAAGTGAGGTGTGGAAGAGATTTCCGTGTGAAGTCGATTTCATATGATTTTTGTGATGTGATAAATGATTTAAGCTATTTTTGAAGTCATGTGATTTCACGTAATTTCAGTTGATTTCAATTGAATTCATTTGAATTCATCAAATCGGTTTCAAGCGATTGCTGAAATTATTGGAGGGAGAAAAAAGTCCTAAAATGATTAAATTTTTTTTTATTGACTAATCTTGTGAATCAAATTTGAATTAAAAATTTTTAGAATGAAAAAAGTGATTGAAAAAGACACAGATATAGATATTGAAAGAAATGTTTAATTTTTTCATACAGTTATGTCAATACAAAGACCCGTTTCGGCCAAACAAGGCGACGAAATAGTCAAACAGTATTGCTTAATACTAATAAATCCATGCACATCCATGGATACAGGTAGTAAATTTTGTGATTTCGGTATGATTTCATACCAATTACAAAGAACACCAATTTCTTCGAAATTCTCTTTCACGCGCGCGTAATGGCTCAAATACTCCTGACTTTTTTTTGTCGTACCATCTTAGTCCAGTCAAATAGAACTTGAAAATGGCAAAACGCATTGAAAAGTCAAATTTTTTAGGACAAGTAGAGAGTCATCTGAGATGCCCAAAAACATCAAAATCCAACCAAATTTCCTTGTGCATCGGCCGCCATCTTGAAAAACAGGTAATCCTCTATATCTCGGCTCCCACTGGTCGGATATTCAGAATTTAATCGTCTACAACTTTTATATGAAAAATTTATTGATCACATCGAAAGGGGGAATATAATTGACAATAAACATCATTAGACATCAATTTATGGCACTTTTTTTTATCGTAAAACGTTTTCATTCACAGCTATCAAAAAATACTTCCAATAAAAGTTGTAGATAATATTTTTCTCTAAAAAACTAAAATCAAAAATCGAAAATCCGACAGATGGGAGCCGAGATATCGAGGATTACCTGTTTTTCAAGATGGCGGCCGATGCACAAGGAAAGTTTGTTGGATTTTGGTGTTTTTGGGCATCTCAGATGACCCTCTACTTGTCCTAAAAAATTTGGCTTTTCAATCCGTTTTGCCATTTTTAGCTACTTTTCGGTCTAATTTGACTGGACTATCTGTGTATACGAAATTAAGAACTAAACCGATAAAACATTTCGGTGAACCTTTTTCAGTTTTTTTTTTCTTAAATAAGCACCATTCGCCGATATGAATTTCATCATTTTTTTTTAGTGAAACATTTCTCATCACGTTTACTATCTCTTTTTTTATATCGGTTCAATTCAGACTCTCTTACACGCTGCAGTCGGTCGCTGCTTAAATTCGCTGAATTGTTATGCAGGAGCCAACATATCGACGATTTCTTTACCACTAATTCGTTGTTGTGTCTATCTTTTACAACAACGAAAGGACTATCGGGCTGGAGTTTTAGTTTGTACTGATTGTAATTTTTAAGAAGTAAACTGCCTTGAGCATTGGAAAGAACGGACAAGTCTTGTAATAATTCAATCTGAGGTTCTCGGTCACTATCATCTCCATTATTCGGTACCGAGGCTCATTCGACCGATTCAACCGGGATATTCGGCTCGTTAGTAGATTCTTCTTCGTTGTTTTTTCTCGTAGTTATAAAAATCTACTGTTTCTTTACATTGCATAGGAAAATTGTCGCATTCTAGCTCGCTGATATTCATCCCCAACGATTGACCTTTCGTCAAAGCATGTTTTTTTGCTTGCCCAATTATTTCAAAAATGTCGTTCGTACCCGGTAGTAAACACTGTTCTCCAGTTAATCGACCGGCTATTTTTGCGCGTGGATAATTAAACTGAGCGCTTTTATCATGCAAATTACCTGAGGCAATGTCGTCTAGTAGTTGAATTCTTTTAACTCTATGAATAATTTCTAGAAAACTACTGTTGACTATTGTTGAGTACGTCCTACTCATGGATCTTAGGAGACGGCAAAAACTTTCGCATGGTTGGCTACTGAATTGCCATGGCAAAAACATTTCCGAAGAGTTTTGCGAAGATGAAGCGTATCTTTTCAGTTTCAAAATAGAATTTACCAAGCCATGGGCAATAATTTCCATACATATATACGTGTTAAGTGACAGAAAATTATCGTATACTGAATACTGTGGCACAGTATTCAACCATGCTCTCCATATTCGGAGTACAAAAATGCAGAACCAACAATTACGTATATATGCCGTCTAAATAGTACAGGCGAATAAGGCATGTAATCGACTGACTCCTATTCTTTTCGAGAACAGCTTCGCCAAAGTTTTCGTAGGTAGATTTGACCTCAACCAATGAGCCCTTGATTTTGCCGCCATATCAATTTAACGGCTGATTGTTTATAAAAATGTTGAAAAAAAAAATCGAATTTTTATTTTTAATTGTTTTTCTATCGGTGTGAGGAAAAAATGTTTGATATAAAAGTAGTAGGTCTCAACCGCGTGTATAAAAAAAAAAAATTTTGATTTCAAAAATAATCTTTAGTTCAGCCGGAAAATGTAAAGAACCAGCCATTTTTTTTTTAATTTCAATCCAGTTTCCTGAAATATAAATTTGAACCTTCGAAACTCACATGTCACGTGTGAAATTAGTGCTTCAAAAACCAGTCCAAAACTTATTCGATTATCTCTTACATCACGGCAACAAATAGCGATTTTCGAAAACAACTTTGGGTATCAATAGAATCCAACATAATGGGGTTACAGCGTGAAAAAAATTTCTCGTAGTACTTACAGATATGGAGATTACCGATACGATTGAAAAAAAATTTTTTTCCATCGACAAAGGTCGAAAAAAGGAAAGAAAATTTTTCTTACTTAACAAATAGGATTATTGCTGAAATTATTTACTTACGAAAGACATTTTTCAACATTATTATTTCTGTTTTTGAGACAAAAGATTAAAAAAAAAAAACCTCTTCATCTTTATTAGAACCGGATTTACACTTGTTTGACTTATTTTCAATTTATTATCAATGTTAATAATATTAAGATTTGAAAAAAATACTATATCTCGTCTATACCTCAAGGTTCAACCATGAATTTCTTCATTTTTATTTAAGCTCTATTTTTATCAAAATTACTTAGTGAATCGAGGCAAACGCGAGGCGTCGCATCCCAGCAGCGCGGCAACGTGAAAGGGTGGCGCGGTGACGCGGTGGAGGCCATACGATAGCGCGCGGTCGAACAGTAGTTGTCGAATAAATATCTCCGGTAAAAATTATCGAAGAAGAATTTTTTTTTTTCTCGACTAATTATTTTTTTCTTAGCTATCGGAATGTTCAATTAGGTTTTTATTTTGATTATTTTTTTTTCTCTTTTATATCGCAATATCTCCGGTAAAAATTGTCGTAGGTTTTTTTTTTGAAAGAAAAAAACATTTATCACAATAAAAAACTAATGACATATTCCGATTGCTGAGAAAAAAGTAATTAGATTTAAACAAAAAGGAATCCTTCTACAATTTTTACCGGAGATATTGCGATATAAAAGAAGAAAAAAAAGAAAAAAAATTATTGATCAATGTAAAAAAAAAAAGTGTGTGTGTCAGCTCTGACGTACGACCGGATTTCACTTCTCACGAACGATAATTATGATATACATCGAATAGAAAAAATGAGCAAATGAATGCATCTTCCAAAATGATAAGAGAAACAAACATATATCTGTAATTATTCGGATTATTTTAACCTTAATTACTTCATGATTTGTTTAATAGTACATGAAAATACACGTATCAATGCATAGAAGTACAAGAAAAGTTTAAAATCAAAACATTGAAAGTTAATGGTTAGGTTGCTGCTTGTGTACGTTATATCGATACAATAAATACTATTATATGTATTTATTATACAGCATGCATACCCTGTACTCGGCAGCAGTATACAAGTTGCGACAGAACTTCGTAATACGCAGGCACACAACACACACGTACAAATGTCACGTGCGCAGCGGTCTCGCACGCGACGACTCTAGGTAACCCTCTAGGTAACCGTAGAGGTTTATGTTTAATTTTTCCGTGGGTAAGTTGGCGATCGCCCTCTACAGGACGATCCCTGCGAAATGGATTGGAGGATTTCAATATTAAATTCAGGAATGTTTTCTGTGGAACCAAAATGTTTAATGAAAAAGGTAGCAAGAGAAATGGGAGACGGGGAAGCTTACAATGGTTTTATCTTAATGTTTACTCTCTCTCTCTCGCACTTATTCTTCGGTGGTTCAGCTCCGAATTCGCAGAACGGCTCACATTTTTTCACTCACAAGCAATTAAGACTACACAACTTGATTAAGTTCGTGGCACAGCTTCCTACACTTAAAGTCTAACTTCGAAAGGCTAACGTCGCGACGCCAGACGCTTTGAACACCGCGTGTAGAATTAGAGGAATTCTCTCTCTATTCGTCGGTGACTCTAAGACTGATAACTCTATACTCGACAGCTTGGAAGGAGCCTGTTTCCGTTGACGTTGGTTTGATCCTGTCTCTAACGGGACTGACTTCGCTCGCTCGTCCGACACCCCGTGGAGCGTCGGGCAGCGAGCGAGGTTTTTGCTGAATTTACAATTTTGGAACAAAGGCTCGCCTCGCGACGGTCATCCTCGAAGCGCGTGATCTCGCGCTCGCCTCATCCCGGTGTTGATTACACCCGGGATCTGGCGGGCGCGGAGACGCTGACGTTGCTGACGGTCAACTACGCCGTTGCGCTTTGGTGGTGCCACGAACTGTTTTGTAGATGAATATTTATAAATTTACTAATTAACTTAAAGCTATGCTTCCTTGTCTCTAAAGCGATATTAATAATTATTGACATGGTTATGATGATATATTTGGGTGTGAATATGCGGCGTTCGTGACACAAACATACGCACACATTCAACTCTAAGACCAGAGGTAGTGAACTACACAGTGAGACTACGAAGCATCGCACAAAGAGGAGACCCCGAGTATAGGATACGCTGTGTAATGTATTCCATCGCATTCTTTTGCACGTTCAATATATATGTTAGTCTCTTTCTGTAACGCCTCAAGTTTTCGTGTTACACTTGATTTTACTCCTCATATAATTTCCGTACCGGGCCCTATAACTCTGATCGTTTTTCAAGGAGTAAACTCCAAAAACTAATTGAATATTCCGATAGCTGAGAAAAAAATAATTAGTTTAGAAAAAAAAAAAAAATTCTTCTTCGATAATTTTTACCGGAGATATTCATTTAACAACTACTGTTCGACCGCCCGCTATCGTATGCCCCCCACCGCGTTGCCGCGCTGCTGGGATGCGACGCCTCGCGTTTGCCTCGATTCACTAATTAATTTTGATAAAAATAGAGCTCAAATAAAAATGAAGAAATTCATAGCTGACCCTTGAGGTATGGACGAGATACAGTATTTTTTTCAAATCTTAATATTATTAACATTGATAATAAATTGAAAGTAAGTCAAACAAGTGTAAATCCGGTTCTAATAACGATGAAGAGGTTTTTTTTTTAATCTTTTGTCACAAAAACAGAAATAAAAATATTGAAAAATGTCTTTCGTAAGTAAATAATTTCAGCAATAATCCTATTTGTTAAGGGGACCCGGTGGTCTAGCGCACGAAAATGACACCTATTTTCACGATTTTTTTTTTTGCTATTAAAAATAAAAAAAACGATGTTCTAACTTTTCGAGCTTATTACTACGTTTATTAATCATACAAAAAAAATTTTTTTTTTTTCAGAAACAATATTTATTATTATAAAAATGCCGCTAAAGATGACCCTCTCGAAAAATCGGATCCGAACCGCGGAGGTGATTTCGAGACTTCTACTCATCTGAAACAAAAAATTCAAAGACATTCTTAATCAGAAAGAGTGCAGTTATGGTTGGAACTAGAACAAATCAAAAAAATTGAAAATTGACAAAATGGCGGGCGTTGAAAAAAAAAGTTCGTAAAATCGGGTTTTTTTTCACTAGTTTTTTAGTGTAAACAATAGAAAATTATTCAAATAAAATTATGATTCTAGTTCCGACGATAGCCATACATGTTGTGAACAACATATCCAAATTTCAAGTCATTCGGTTGAATAGTTTTTTTATTTTCACCCCCGCCGTGCCGAAAAAAGTCGTTTCGAGATAAATGAGTTTGAAGTTTGAGGTACAGATATTTTCAAAAATTGAGTAAATTTTGAATACTTACAGTTAATCCGCGATTCCGGCACCATAGAGGATCCCTTCGGAACGTTTGTATTCCGAAGGAATTATATTGTATTCGGTTACAAATGTAAAGGTAAGATGCGGAGAAGGGTCGGGACAGCTGCCGCGCTCCGAGTGCTGAACCCGTTAGGAGCGCGCTGACCGCTCTCTACCTGGAATGGGCTGTAGAAGCTATAATATTGGGAATTTCCGCATGAAAATTTCACAGTATATTCTTAAGATACTATACTTTCGAAATATCGAAAAAGAATCGATTTTTTGAAATTTCTAGACCACTGGGTCCCCTTAATTAAGAAAAATTTTCTTTCCTTTTTTTTCGACCTTTGTCGATGGAAAAAAAATTTTTTTTTTACCGCTTTGATATCGAACATTTTTTCCTCGCACCGATAGAAAAAAAAATAAAAATAAGAAATCGATTTTTTTTCTTTCGAAATTTTTATAAACAATCAGCTGTTAAATTGATATGGCGGCAAAATCAAGGGCTCATTAGGTGAGTTCAAATCTACCCATGAAAAATCTGCGAAAGTGTTCTCGAAAAGAATAGGAGTCAATGCTTACTCGGCTGGACTAAAAGGCTTTATATTTCTTTTGAGAGAAACGCTAGTGAAAAGATGGATGATTTGTAAGTAAGCCATGACTTTCAAGTTCTAGTGACTTTTAAGTCATTAGTTCACTTCCGGGAACGTTCTGTTTCAATAAATCAATGACTTTCGGGTCACTTATTTTTTCGGCCGAGGCATAATTCATCTTATCTTTTGGTGATAAGTCTTTTTGATTTAGACAGTGTTTGTCTTTTGATGCTGTATCCATAAGAATTTTGAAGTGACTAGCTGTAATTATAAAGTCTCCCATAGGAAGAATTATCGATGGTTTTAACAATCGTGTTCGAAGTTTCGCACCTATATGTAACGTATCTTGAATGGCAATTATTTCGGGTTCGAACCTTGCATGAAAGTACGGGAAGCAGATTTTCGCTGCCGTTGCATCTAACAAGGGGACCTTACAGGTTGTTAGTCACGGATTTTGATGGGTCTCAGATTTGTTGTAGAGGGACCTATCCTAAGTACCTGAGTACAGGGATTTTTTTCAACGGCTCATGGTTTTCGAGAAAAATCGTTTTGAAATTTAACTGGTACCTATTATACTGGTGAAGTAATATATGTTCTGAGCAAGCGAGCGTCGCCCTGTGGGCAAGGTTCACGGCTCCGACTCTGGCGGTCCCGGGTTAAAGTCCCGCACCATACTTTTTTTTTTCCCACGAAATACAAATAAATTGAATGGACTGTGCAAAATCGTCTTATTATTTATTATTATTTTATTTATTATTATTTTCAGACTTCTTTATATTTTTTTCATTTGAAAATTTTTAAAAATAATTTTTGATCATTTCATTTTTCATAGCGACGTTATACCCAACGTATTTATTCACACAACTGATGCCTGCGAAGGACTGGCGTCGTCTGACTGCTAAACGTCCAAAATTCCGTTAGGGCTCGTATAACAAAGGGATGAGGTATGAGTGGGAATGGGGATTGCAGGTAGCAAACCTGACTAGGGTATTATATTTAAAATAACGGGCCGACCGTTTTAAAATTCATATCATAATCAAAAACTTCTTGTGAAGGATATTATAATTTCTTCTCCTGTAATAATTTTTTTCTGTGCGAAAAATGAAATAATAATAAATAATTTGAAAAAATTTTTAAATGAAAGAAATGAAAAAAAAAATTTTCAATAAAATATTACGTCCTCCAGACTTCATATTCCTTTCCCACGCTCTTAGTTACCTTACGCTCTGTAGTCTACTCTTATCGTTCGCGAGTCAGCAGGTTCTCCTGTAACTCGCGGCTAGCTTGCCTGCTACATCCCGCAAAACCAGGCAGATCCATCCCAGCGCTCAAGCAAGACACCTATCCCTCTAAACCAAGACCATACCTTTTTCCCTTGACCGACTCCGTTGCATTAACCACTGATAAACAATCATATACTTTAAATCGTTTACCTTCCCTTAATACCGATCCCTTTCTGTTCCATTCACTTCCTGCATTGGGAGTAGTAGCACGCGAGTGCATAGTCGACGTGAACGGACCCTACAATAGCCAAATAACACCTTGGCTGGGCGTGGAGTAAGCTCCGACTACCGCTCATCGGAGCCTACGCAATCCTCCCCGTAACATTTTGGTGGCAGCGGTTTTGCCCGTCGACCTACTCGTCAGTGCAGTGCTGCATGTTTTCTACGAAAGTGTTCAGTGCTCAAAATTTCTAACGCCGTACCAATCAGTGATAGCCGTGTGACGAACGAACTCCGGGCCACAAAGTACTGTGACAGGCACGCAGAACCTATTCAACTCGCCACGGATACAGGCTCTGCAAAGAGTCTCCAATTTCAATAACTCCGTCACATTTTGGTACTATTGAAATTCATCGATACGTACGACGTCGAATAACTGTGTAGCGAGTGAAAATTCAGTGCGATAGCCAAGTCAAGCCGCACACCGCATCTGAACACATCACCTTTCGAACCGACAAATATTGAATACTGCTCATTCGGACTCCTGCAACCCTCTTAAGACGAGAATCTGGACCCGAAAGTGACATCGCCCTAAGACCTGGATTACCACACTTATTTATCAAAACGCCACGGAGTACCTCATCTATACCCTCCTCGTGCCGACGCATGACGTGTATCGCCTCTTCAAGTTTCACCTGCGTCCAGCTGCCTAGAACCATGCTGTACTCTGTTTTTGCGTTCACCTTCGCCCTGTAAGTCTACTCTAAGTCTTAGTGTTAAGTTGATATTTTTATTCCTATACTTGCAATACCCTGCTTAAATCGACATGGCACCAACTAGCGAAACCTGTTCAAACTTTTGGTCAGTAGAAGATGTCTTGCCGACAATCCCCCCTTTCGACCGCCACAATATGCCCTTTGACTCATTTGTAGAACAATTACGTCACGTAGAGACTCTTATAAAAGCTTCGGATAAAATAAGTTTCGCCAAATTTGCGCAATCAAAGTTTACAGGCCCCGCTTCTCAATATTTAATAGGCATTAACTGTAATGACGTCGAGGACCTCATAACTGCCCTTAGCCGAGCATACCGCCCGGATATCCCCATATGCCAGTTACCTGCTCAATTAGATAGAATTACACAAAAACCATATGAGCGCATCATAGATTACTCGTGCAGAATGAGAGCAATATCAAAAGAAATAAGAACAGCGATCATATCCAAGCACCCACCAGACTTAGCAACGCTTCTACTGAATGATCTGAAGAAGGATACCTCTAGATCGTTTATTAGAGGGCTTCGACCAGAATTGGAGTGGAGAATCGCTACTATCAGACCAATACCGACCTTCGAAACTGCCGTCACCATCGCCGAAGGTGAAGAAGCCAAGCTAATTAACCGACAGATGCAATTCTCTGCACAATATTTTACCCCCGCTACACCCATGTGCCCGCCGTTACCCCCCCATTCTGCTCCTCCGTCTCAGGTGCCCGCCCTGGCCTCCTCTATCCCCCCCCCCCCCCCCCTGATGCCATTGCCCACGCCTGGTTACGTTTATCAACCAGCGCCTCGTACCGAACCCGGAACCTACGCCCAATCGCTCCATCCGAACACCAGTTCTGCTGACCACGTAAATGCTCTGCCCGGCACTTGTCAATTTTGTAACCACCAGGGTCACTCCATCACGGAATATCACCGTTTGCAAAGTGAAAGATATTGTACTAAATGTCGCAGAATGGGCCACTTCCACAATGAATGCAACAGGACCAACAAGAATCAAGAACCATACTGCGACAATTGTAATCGCAGAGGCCACAAAGTAGACCGATGTAGATCCTTTCCGCGTAATAACCAAGGCAATGCAGGCTTAAATAAACATTTAAACGGGAACATCGCCCCCGGGGAGAACGCGCCCGCGAGCAATGCAAACAACTAGCGTTCCGATCTTCAAGTCAAATCCTCATAACAGCTTCAGCTGACCCTCCAGTAATTTTGATCGACACGCCCGAGCTTATAAAAATATCTACATTTATTATTGACACCAGTTCAGACGTCAACTTGGTCAAAGGAAGTTCCGTTAGGCCCCTCGTACGACGAACAACCGACGAACGTTTGACGCTGACTGGTATAACAGACAAAAAGACGCAAACTATCGCAAAAGCGGAAATACGTTTTAATAGTAAATCCCATACCTTTCACTTAGTCCCTGACTCGTTTCCGATTCCGCACGACGGCATCTTAGGCCAACCCTTCTTACGAAGAGAAAGCAACTATTTCTTTTAACTCAAACTCGGTGATGCTCGGATCCTCATTGCCAATCCACTTTAATGAATTCGATGAACCCTCGTCCGCACCCGAAAACACGCGCGTAATTACAATACAGGCCCGTACCGTGAAAGCCATCCCACTAATAGTTGTGAACCCAGACACTATAGTAGGTTACCTTAAACGCATCGATTTAGGAAACAATGTTCTATGTGGTGAAGCGGTAGTTGAAAACCAGAACGGCATCGCTCACTCGTACGCGTTCAATTGTAACAATAAGAACCCCAACAGTAACCCTAGACGAGTTCGACGAGCCACTGAGTACAGTCATGCCCAACGCTACGCCCACTGCATCGAGTAACCACCACAGCGATGCCCGCGCCAAAATCCTCGTTTCGCACCCAGGCCCTCTCCTAAGCAACTAATTTATTCTTTCTGCCGCCTAGCGTACATCGCGAACGACTAATAATCCCCCCTCCTGCCCCATCCAGTCCACTGACCTCGCGCAACTGCAATCCGATCCTCCTATCCCTGACGACAGTACACCCTGTCCCGGTGCCGCAACAGTGCTCTTGACTGACCGTAGGTCAGAAAGATTGGACGTCCTAAAGAGCAGATTACATCTTGATCATTTGAATGAGACCGAAAAACAATCTATATTTAACCTCGTAACAGAATTCAACCATCTCTTTCATCTCCCAGGTGATAAATTAGGCCACACCAATTTATCTAATCACACTATCCCCACGACGGACAATACGCCTATTTATACCAAACAATACCGTTTTCCCAAAATTCACAAAGACGAAATCGAATCCCAAGTTGATAAACTACTCGAGCAAAATCTTGTTGAACATTCCTCATCCCCGTATAATTCCCCGGTGTGGATCGTTCTAAAAAAAACCGGATAGTAACAACAATAAACGATGGCGTATGGTAATCGACTACAGAAAACTTGACGAAAAAACAGTCGGCGACGCATACCCCATGCCCGATATCACGGAAATTCTTGACCAGCTTGGATGAGCTAAATACTTTTCCACATTCGACCTTGCTTCCGGGTTCCTACAAATTCCCATGCATCCGGGTCACAGCACGAAAACTGCATTTTTGACACCTAGAGGCCATTATGAATTCTCTCGTATGCCCTGCGGACTGAAGAACGCCCCCGCCACGTTTCAAAGGCTCATGGACCAAGTCCTCCTAGGCCTACAAGGCAACGAGATGTTCGTATATTTAGATGACATAGTTATTTACGCTCGAAACTTGCAAGAACATGAAATTAAATTTCGGAAATTAATGAAGCGACTAACCCCTGCTGGTTTAACTCTGCAGCCAGACAAGTGCGAATTCTTGCGCAAGGAAGTCGTTTACATCGGACACCTAATAACTGAGTCAGGAGTAAAACCTGACCCTGGTAAATTAATAGCTGTAAAAGAGTATTCTGTCCCCAAAAGTCCCAAAAATGTTAGACAGTTCGTTGGCCTTTTAGGTTACTACCGAAGATTTGTTCCAAATTTTGGAAAAATTGCTGAATGCCTTAACAATGCAACGAAGAAGGATACCCCTTCCATCTAGACGTCCGAACACCAGTCTGCCTTTGAAATCTTACGCGATTGTTCATGCAAAGAACCAATTCTACAACACCCGGACCTCAACAAACCATTTGCGCTCACTACAGACACGCCAAAATTCGCGATAGGTGCAGACTAGATTCTTCGCCGCCTACTGAAGTATGAATCACTTCCGCCCCTACATCTATGGTCAGAAGTTGACTTTAATTACAGACCACGAGCCACTCAAATGGGTAAAAAGCGTCAAGAAGCCTAATTCCTGTTTATTACGATGGAACTTAGAACTGGCAGACTACGACTTCGATACGAAATACAAGTCCGGAAAATCTAATACCAACGCTGATGCTCTGTCCAGGAACGCACTGCCCGACACCGCTCAAATTCTTCCTATAGATGCAAAACGCCCCCGTCCAACGACTGAAGCCTCTAGCGATAAACCAAAAGAACGCACTAAAATGACTTATCAGTACCCCAGACGCCCTCGACAGACCACAGACGAGTCCACCAACCCAGCTCCGCTGAAACACCCTAAAATCTCACAACCGTGTAAGATGATATACTCCTCTGATTCCTCTGATCTCTCCGACGATGAGTTCAGCGATAAAGAAACTCCGTTGCTCAAACCCCCCCTCATTGCCCCAGCACCGATCCCAGTACATCGCCAACCTAAACGCCTCATGAAAGACCATACCTGAGCTACTTTTCAGATACTTCCCTCAGCTCGGATGACTTACAGACCCCAGAAACTGAATCAGGAACCGATGACTTTTGTCCAGCCACCGATTTACCGGGCCCTTTTCATAGCGATTTCCTTATAGAAAGCGAAACTTTTCCTCTCATGCGTAATAGACGTGTCAAAGGAATAAAAGCTGACTTTTTACAGCAAAAGGATAACTTAGCTCATTGCATATCGGCTGACTGCCAAATGTCAAAAGGAATCGCTTCAGAACTGACAGAACGTAAATTCATAAACCGCGAACAACTTAGAGAATTCGACCCGACTGTGACTGACGTTATTTCTGTGGTACATGAAAACCGGAAAATCTATAACCTAGTTACAAAGCCCAAATACAGTGACAAACCTTCGCCCCACGTTTTTTTTGACACCTTGG
The DNA here is from genome assembly GCF_021155785.1 of Neodiprion fabricii. Classification (NCBI taxonomy): domain Eukaryota; kingdom Metazoa; phylum Arthropoda; class Insecta; order Hymenoptera; family Diprionidae; genus Neodiprion; species Neodiprion fabricii. Next base: position 12,880,453 of record NC_060244.1, read on the forward strand.
TTAACTTTAGGAAAACCTTGCAAGAAAATGGCGTAACATCCGTCTCGATACCTTTGATAGGTTGCGGACTCGACAAATTAGAATGGAGCGCGGTACGCAGAATGATCCATTATGTTTTTAAAAATTCAAAAATAAGTATCACCGTTTGCCGCCTCGACCCTCCGCTTCCTGCCACTGCGCGCCCCTACATTACACCCCCACCCGTTTATACTAACCCTCCTGACCCTGTTCCTTCCACATCTGGATTACCCCCCCGCCGCCATCTGCGAAAGGAATCGGAACGTCCGACTAAACCTGCAGCACCTCGTCCGATTCCACCTCCACCCCCACCCACTGACGTCATCATGCCCCCCCCCCCCCCTGTCGGGCCTCCGCGTCCCGCTAGGAGATACCCCCCGCTACTTCCAGACCGACGAACCCTTCCTTACACTCCTGTTCCCCTCCTCCATCGCCGCTCCCGCCCACCTCTGATAACGACGACAGTTCCGACTTGCTCACAGACACCGAATACTATACGTGCACTCAACAATTCAACTCACATACGGAAATTACTGACCATAACCACGACATTGCTCTCAACACTAACCATGCTCAAATTAATGACCCTCACGGTTTTGCATATTTTATTGACAACTTGGACGACATACCAGTATCGGACAATGTCAAAGATACCAATGATGGACTTTTTATGCTCAAAACCAATTATGCGCACTTCATATCGACAGACTGCGCTTATATCAAGGGTATACCAGCCCAACTTGCCGGCGAGAATATCGTTGACCCAAAAATACTAATGAGGCCTCGTCCGCGAAAATTTGATATCATTGAGTCTAAGCACAATAGTCGACGTATTTTCACCCTAGTATTGAAAACAAAAGGCTTAGATAAAAGCAACCTATACGATATCTTCAAGCTATTGTCCAAACTGAAAACGGCTTTAGCCGATTCAAACCTTAAGACTCTTCTTTGTAATATTCTGTGAGTGATTCAGTACGATAAGATGTCATTTATAAGTGTTTTTTTTATTCAAATGTATACTAACCCACTTAAACGCGCACTAACATCTAGGCGCCATATTTTAAGACTCTTCTTTGTAATATTCTGTAAGTGATTCAGTACGATAAGATGTCATTTATAAATTTTTTTTTTTTATTCAAATGTACACCAACCCACTTAAACGCGCACTAATATCTAGGTGCTAGATTTCAAGACCTTTCTTTGTAATATTCTGTAAGTGAGTCACTACATTTCATGGCATTCCGCTTTCTTCCGAACATCCTATTTCGTACCCTCACCGAATGTTCTTCCCCAAGGGGGGGCGTGTTACGTTCTCCAGACTTCATATTCCTTTCCCACGCTCTTAGTTACCTTACGCTCTGTAGTCTACTCTTATCGTTCGCGAGTCAGCAGGTTCTCCTGTAACTCGCGGCTAGCTTGCCTGCTACATCCCGCAAAACCAAGCAGATCCATCCCAGCGCTCAAGCAAGACATCTATTCCTCCAAACCAAGACCACACCTTTTTCCCTTGACCGACTCCGTTGCATTGACCACTGATAAACAATCATATACTTTAAATCGTTTACCTTCCCTTAATACCGATCCCTTTCTATTCCATCCACTTCCTGCATTGGGAGTAGTAGCACGCGAGTGCATAGTCGACGTGAACGGACCCTACAATAGCCAAATAACACCTTGGCGGGGCGTGGAGTAAGCTCCGATTACCGCTCATCGGAGCCTACGCAATCTACCCCGTAAAAAAAACATAAAAAAAAAATTCTAAAAATAATAATAAATAAAATCATAATAAATAATTAGACGATTTTGCACAGTCCATTCTATTTATTTGTGTTTCGTGAGAAAAAAAAAAATCATTGCACGGGACTTGAACCCAGGACCGCCAGAGTCGGAGCCGTGAACCTTGCCCACTGGGCTGCGCTTGCTTCCTTGGAAAACAGAGTACTTTACTGGTATAATAGGTACGAGTCAAATTTCCGAACAATTTTTTTCGAAAACTATGAGCCGTTGAAAAAAATCCCTGTACTGAGGTACTCAGGGCAAGTCCCTCTACAACATATCTGAGACCCATTCAAATACGTGAGTGACAACCTGTAAGGTCCCCTTGTAAGTAAACAGTCGAATCATTATCTACGTCAATAGGCGAATCAATTCCCGGCTCAGATCGAACACGCATTGCCTTTAATAATCGTGGATCTCCATCGGAAGAAATTCCAAAAACAGTTATGCCTTTTTTTTAAACACGAGATAATGTATTCCCACCGGTTCAGAACATTGGTTGCGTAAAACTTATTATCCGTGTTAAATATACACAAGCGAAATGACGGACCGTTTTCGATCAGGGGCTAAGCAATGATTACGTAAGTAGCAATACAAGGGGGGTTCTGGATAGAAACACCTTCTTTACCGACCAAGCCGACCAGTCCGCCTGTTATCGACGGCAGCCATTTTTTTTTTGATGGCGGCCATTTTGATTTTTTCGATGGGCGGGCAATTTTGACGATGGCCATTTTGACGGCGGCCATTTTTGATGGCGGTCATGATTTTTTCGATGGCGGCAATTTTGACGATGGCCATTTTGACGGCGGCCATTTTTGATAGCGGTCATGAATTTTTCGATGGCGGCAATTTTGACGATGGCCATTTTGACGGCGGCCATTTTTGATGGCGGTCATGATTTTTTCGATGGCGGCGATTTTGACGATGGCCTTTTTGACGGCGGCCATTTTTGGCAATTTTGACGATGGCTATTTTGACGGCGGCCATTTTTGATGGCGGTCATGATTTTTTCGATGGCGGCAATTTTGACGATGGCCATTTTGACGGCGGCCATTTTTGATGGCGGCCATTTTGACGGCGGCCTTTTTTTTTTGATATATAACCAATAGTTTGCCTCAGGCGAAAAATAATATTTTCCACGTACTTCGAATACATTCTTTTACGTTAATCGACCGGATGGCGCCATCGCAATTAGATTTCGCGCTAATAGTTTGCCTCAGACGAAAAAAAATAATATTTTCCACGTACTTCGAATACATTCTTTTACGTTAATGGACCGGATGGTGACATCGCGATTAGATAGACACAAAAAAAACAATATTTTCCACGTACTTCGAATACATTCTTTTACGTTAATGGACCGGATGGTGACATCGCGATTAGATAGACACAAAAAAATAATATTTTCCACGTACTTCGAATACATTCTTTTACGTTAATGCACCGGATGGTGACATCGCGATTACATAGACACAAAAAAAACAATATTTTCCACGTACTTCGAATACATTCTTTTACGTTAATGGACCGGATGGTGACATCGCGATTAGATAGGCAGAGCGGAAATTTCACATTCGAAAAAAATATTAATAGAATTCCAGATTCTAGAAGTTTCTCAAGGAATACGGATATAAAAGACTGAAATTCAGGCTCGAAAGACAGTCTTGTACCTTCAGCTCTCATGAAGAGAACTCCAAGTAAAGCAGAACTAAAACAGCGAATCGATCTGTTCCTAAAAAATATTCACGACTTGAAAACCATTGTGAATCAGAAGTCAGAACTAAGCACAGTGACAAAAAAGTTTGCAAATTTAAATTTATCAAAAACACGTAACTGGTGAACATTAAAAAAAAATGGATTTCACAAAATTGAACAAAGTGGCAAGCATGGCCGATTTTCTACCGACGAAGAAATTGACCGAGCTGGAAATTTTCAAAATATACAACGTCACCAATATTCGACAAGTTCAAACGAGGTTTGGAAAGCGTGTCGTCACTGATCTGAACGACGAATTCAGCATCTTCTTACCGGCACGGGTTGCGCGAATGCTCAACGAAGACCAGACTCAGTACCAGAAATTGGTGCAGGCGACGGAGGAGGAGCGGCTGCTCTTGCAATATCTGGGCGGCCAGTATGGGCAAATCGAGTTCAAAGATGCGTCGGCTCTCGTCTAACTTGTACACCGTACCAGGACAACGTGTACAGCGTCTCCTTACACCACTGTTCCATATATATATATATATATGTATAGAAGAATCAATTACGATAATTAACATTGATCGATGTAAAAAAAAAAAAAAAATGAAATGTTTTATTGAATAAACAAAAAAAATGCGTATACATTTTTTTTTTTGCTCTCTTCACCCTTTTAGTTCACTAATGATCTGAAACAGAGAAAAGCAGCGATTGCGATTTCGATCCCGTGCGTTCTCCATCGTTTTGACGATATTTGAGTATCAACAGCCATGACTTTAACGCTGATATTTGTAGAACTTTAATGAACTTTTGACTTGCATGTGCCGTGTAAGACTGATGAGTCTCGGCGTTGAATTCTGGAAGGTTCTGAAATAAACTCTTAACTAGTGGGACAGAGGTTCTGAATAAACGGTTGTTATTGACGATGCAAAATATTTTATTGAAAAAAACAGCTCAAGATTACAGTTTTACATGAAATTCGTAATGCTAATGTATGAGTGTTCTTACTCAACGGTATCGTATCCATGCGTTAGACAATGAGAATGAATAACTGTTCGAGGAGATACTGATTGTCTTTTGTGTTTGAGTAAAAAATTTCGCAGTAACAATACGTTTTGGGCTGCACAGTTTGGACGTAATATAGCGTGATGCGTACAGTTTGAATTCGTGTCCGACATTTCATTCAACTTCTGCAACGACGGACAAATCAAATCCATCATTTCAACGACTTCAACTTTTTCACCCAGAAGTTTCTGCAGCCAACTTTTCTTCTCCAAACCTTTTACGTAAACTGTTGAAGCCTTACGCAGCAGCGTACATTCGATGGAGAAGTCGAGCTTCTCGAAAGGTAAATCACCACCTTCCCAGGATAGTCCATGATAATTCCGTGACAGCCACAAATTGTCGCTTTTGAACGGAGCACGTAAACAATTCCAATCGTACGGAGGTTCGAAGAGAAAAATTGACGGGTTGGCCTCTTCGTCGAGTGACACAACTGCCAACTCTTTTGGTGTAAAACCGGAACCCTGTCTTCTGAATCCTTGTACGTCGACTATGAACTCCATCGTGAAAAAAAAAACTGAATCGATTGTCACAACGTTCAAGGTTTTTATACCAATTTTCTCACCCCACCACTCAGCGGGTTATATTCAATTATACGATCATGTAAAATCAAGCAGTAGGCAGATGTACCGGTAGGAAAGTTATTCTTCGCCTCAAATTCGATACGAATATCTACCGGTCCAGATTTCAGAGCCTCGTTTTGTTTTGAACAGTCGATGAAAATCAAAGGTTCGTACTGTAGAAATTCGCTCTTCGTCAACAGAGGCTCGGGTTCTTTGCCGTAATAGGTGGCTTGAAAGTTTGCGTACATCTCGTACAGTAATGCAAAGCGATTGTGACTCATGTCCAAGTTCAGGTTACCGTACGGATAATACTCGGAATTCAAGAAGAGCTTGACGTCAGTAATGTTACAGTGATCAAGATGACTGGCATTTTTGCCGGCTTTGTTTTTTCGATTCGTTTGAAAACCGAGCATGACAAATCGCGGTTTTTCCAAATGGGTGGACGTTTTCACAGTCCAAACGTGTTTCGTGGTTGCCGGTAGCAAAGGATATTCGTACAACTCCCAACTGCGGAAGCTCATGGAGACTGGTGTATCTTTCTCAATGAAATTCAACAGTGCGATTTTTCGTTGATCCGAGAGCTTCACGTAGGGTACTAACCATTCCACCTGATCGATCACGATTCTAAAGTCTTCGTCTTGATTTTGAACGATGGCATTCAAATCACTTTTTGATCTTGTAAGAATCAGCTCGTGTTTCGCGTTAACGACGATCTTGCGATAGTCTTCAGCGAAGCCCAATATCATGCTCAAGGGAATAACTACGTCAAAGTTACCATCGGCATCAGTTAATTTTTTCGTTTCCTGAACATCGAGCCATCCAGCATTTTCCATAAGCCAACTTTGACCAGGGTTGAGCGAAGCGAAACCTTTCAGCAGGCTGGTCAGACCAACGTTTTTACATTTATCAATCTCTACGGCGTTGAGTTCGTACCGTACATCTTCGAACAAATGGCAGATGGCGTTATTGACCAAAGTTGTGATCGCTGCTGCGGTACCGTCCGATTTGAGCAATTTTCCAAAGATATGCAGCGAACTCTTGCTCGGTAATACGCATAAGTCCTGATGCTGAACGGTGATTCGAATCTCATCGCTGTTGTTGAAAGTTGACGATGCGTACGGTTTGTGTGCGTGTATTTCTTGGTGTGCGATTGATTCGTCAAAGACGACAGGTGTTTGAATGCTCAATATTTCCTCCTCCATGGTACGGAGCATACAACGAAACAGCAGAATCGCAGTTTTATTTGTCGGAAATTCCTTTTCCAAAAGGTGTCAGCTTTAGACCCAGAGCTATCAGGAACTCCACGTTCCGACGTGTTAGCGGTTCGGGAATCGATCGATGACTGACTTGATCGGGACATGCTGACTTACTGATATAACTCTTTTTGGTCAATCTGTTATATACAATACCCATCTTTTATTGCGATTTGATGTGCAGTCTCACAGTTATAACTTCTCCACGAAAATTAACCAGATCTCCGTCTTGATCGACTAACCAAAGCTGCACGTGATCTATGGTCTTGACGGTGATCGGAAGGTAAATGACGTGCGACGGTACTTCCACGATCTTATATCCCGGTGGAACGATAGGGAAAAATTCGTGAATAGTATGCACTTTATATCCATTGACGTAGGCACCCGTTGTAATGCTGCATTCGACTTGCAACGCGTTGACCTTGAGAATAGTTACAGGCATATCCGAATGGTGAGTTTGATTAGCTGCCAATACGCGCGGTGTAAATCCGAGAAGCTGACCAATAGAATCCTCAGGTTCCAAATCTACGATATGGTTACATTTGATTTCGCTGCGTAACGTATTATTGTTAGGCTTTATACTGATTTCAATGTCGGTATTTTTTAACGCGTCTTGAACATACTTTTCAATATCCTCAATTTCGTAGCTGCCAGTGGATATAGTGACTACCTTGTCGGCTACGTAAATTTTATTGCGACCGACATCGACGTTGGGAATGGAATTGAAGGTTAACAGTTCAACGAGACCGAGAACATAATTTTTGTTCAGAGCAAGTTCGATCGGAGGAAAATATTGCGCTTCGAGAATCGACGACGTTCCCGATATCGTTAATGTAAACGAGTCATCCATGACTGCGAGTGCTCGACTGACGTTATTAAATTACATGTCATGTTTATATAGCTTATCGCTTAGAAATTTCAGACACAAGTGTCCGCAATCGAATGTACCGTAATCTTGATACCTTTCGTCGTTGTACTTAACGCTACCAACATCGAGATATTTCACGAGGTCTAACGGCGGTTGAAGATGACCGAAACTGTCGAAGTGAACTACATCGCTGCCGCGTTTCTTATACGCAACCCAGTGTGTCCCAGGACCATCTTTATTGTCGAGATTGACTACAGCTGTTTCGTTTTTACGCGGCCCGGTTTTGGGCATTTCGTTGCGCATAAAGACACCTCGGAAGTATGGAATTTTCATGATTTTTGCATACTTCAGCAAATCCCAATTGGTCAACGCTCGGCGTGGTAGCTTGACATTTAGTTTTTTGAAAGATGAAGACTAAGACCCTTTTTGTAAGGTTTGAGATGGAGACCTTTACCTAAGGCGATCGCTTCCATCGTTTTGTTATGCCGTTTGCTTTCCTCCAATTCTCGTTTAGCCGCGCTCGCATCGTTTACAGCCTTTGCTATACCCGCAGCACCTCCCGCTAACGCACCCGTAGCGCTGAGACTGGCAAAAATAGGTATGAGAAAAGGTAGAAATCCGCCAACTTTTGAGGGTACCGGTAGAACGCGCGGTGATCGAACTTTATGTTTACCACCTTCTTTTTTCACAGCTTCTCGAGCACCTTTGAGTGCAGACTTGATGCTCGTTTTCGCGTCATAGCTTGGAATCATAGACTGTTTTGCCGCTCGTATGATTTTGTTCAAGAAAACGTTCTTAGGTTTTCGACACCCCATGCCTAACTTTGTTTTCACCTTCATCGTGTTAGCTACAGCCCAAGCGGCTGCCTTCTCACCCAAATTTGCGTCCGTTGCGAGAACCCGTTTCCAAGCTTTTTCAGCTAATATTTTATCCGCAACGCTTCTAGCTTCAAGGTTCTCACGATTTTTCGAATACGCTATATCGTGTTCCTTACACGCTGCATCGGGAGGATTGATACCGGAATCGCCTCTCGCGAGTCTTTTCGACAACTTGGTGCCAGGACCGCAGTACTGGTAACCGGGAACATGCAACTCGATCGGAAGTTTGTTGATAATGCTATTTACCAAACCTTTCCCACTTGATCGCCTTTTTGACGATCGCTCACGATCACGTGTGTGCACAATCATGTCCGCTCCGCGACTGAGAGAAAGTTGTTATAAACGATGCATTTATGGAAAAATCCAGTCAGTCACGTTTGAGATGAGGTTCGAGACACAATCGGCCAAGCTGCCCGTGATGAATTTTGACAAATTTACACAGCAGAGTACAAAACGGAAAAAACGTAATGGCGAATTGTTGTCGAGTAGTGTACCTGCGATATTCTGCGGACCATCCAACTGCGGCAAAACCAACGCATTATTTGCGCTTATAACGCATCCGAACGGCTTGAGGTTCGAAAACCTGTACGTTTACTCAAAATCTCTCAATCAGCCGAAATACAAGTTTCTGAGTCAAGTGCTCGAAAATGTCGACGGTGTTGAGTATTACCCCTTTAACGAGCATGAGCACGTCATTGCACCGAACAAGTCGCGACCTAACTCGATCATGATATTCGATGACGTAGCGTGCGAGAAGCAGGATAACATACGCGCGTACTTTTGTATGGGTAGACATCACGACGTAGACTGTTTCTATCTTTGTCAGACGTACGCTCGAATCCCTAAGCATCTCGTGAGCGACAACACCAACTTGCTGGTCTTATTCAAACAAGACGAGATGAATCTGAGACACGTGTACAACGATCATGTAAACACCGATATGTCGTACGTAGAGTTTAAAGACTTGTGTGCGGCGTGCTGGAACGGTGACAAATATGGTTTCGTAGTGATCGACAAGGATAGAGAGCTCGGTAATGGTCGGTATAGGAGAGGTTTTGACAATTTCATAAACATGACAAAAGAATAAAATACACGATCTTCGAAGACGACGGAACAGTAGCTTTCCAGAACTAGGTGTGTCAACATGCAGGAAATTCGTAAGGAAAAAGAAGTCTTGCATCGTATCGCTCAAGCGAGTAATGCGATTCGCCGTAAGCACAGAATCCTCAAGACGGGAAAAGAGTCGCTGCAGGAAACAATGAAGGATGTCTTCAAACCTGTGGTTACCCCGCTGCAGGCATTAGTCAATGTTTCTCGAGGTACGAAACTTGTCAAGGAAGAGGTGAAGGAAGAACTCAAAACTGAAACGAAGGATGAGCCGAAGAACGAAATGGAAGATTCATTTGCAACTGCGGAGGAAGAGAATCAAACCGTCACGGAATCGACGGTGAGATCAGAGGATGAATATCTTGAGATGCTCAACGATAAACAAAGACAGCAGGAGTTGGATACCGTGTACGGGGTACGAAGTCTTTCTACTGTCGGGCTGATGGTTGGTGATTCACCGATAAGTTTCGAGCGCGATTCCGTTCGCATAGGCAACACGCTCTATCCGAAAACTCAAGGACTGCTGGAGTTGCTGTTTAAAAAGATACCCAACAGCGCTCACGTTGGCCTCAACGACAGGGAGAATTATAGAAATATCCTTCTCGCAACAAATGCTCACAGAAAGTACTATAGCGCCACCGAGCCTATCCGAAACGCTCAGAGCGTCAAATTCAAACATTTAATTGCTGAGCTGCTGAATATTTCTACGTCAGGCAAAGACGTATCACCATCGTCACAGATGTCGAAGCGTACGGGCAAAGGTGTTCTGCTACTTCAGGCTTGGGTTACTCGACAAGGTGTTAAAACAGATTATATTTTCTGGGACGACGCTAACGAGCTGGTGGAACGTCTTCGTTTACTCCTGGCATCTCAAGCAGCTGGGAATACAAGTCACAACAATGAAATTATGTCGATTCTGGAAGAATTGCGGGAAGCCGGAATCATTTATTAGCCAACTCTCGTCGACTCTGCAATCATTTACGAGATGAGCATCGACGTGTTTGGACGTCAGCTGAATAAAAACACAGCTGCGAGCACTCGCGGCCCTCCGGGTGTCGGGTTTCAAATAACAGCGGATGGGCATTACGATATACGGAACAGGAGACTGTGCAACGTCGCAGAACCCACAGCACCGAACAGTGCTGTAACTTTAAAAATCTTGAGACGAAAATTCAACGTGCTGCAAAAACAAATCGACAACCTCGATCAAATGACCAAAACTTTGGAGATCGCCACGGAGAAAGCCTTGGATGCCTTCTACACAGACCTTAAAACAGACAGAGACTTGTCGACTCGAAACGCGGAAATCATTTCCAAATTGGACACCAGACTAATAGCGTTGGAATATGAACGAGAAAAAGCAAGCACTGGTGACTGAACTGCATAAACCTGCACGCCGGAATTACCCACGTCGACGTGTAGACGTGCGCGGCATCGACGAGACCTGGCAGGCGGATCTTGTTGATATGACGTCGTACGCTGGACAAAACAAAGGTTACAAGTACATGCTCACAGTCATTGATATCTTTTCAAAGTATGCGTGGACTGTACCGATAAAGAGCAAGTCTGGAGATGATGTTACGAAGGCAATGGAATCTGTGCTTGTCGAAGGACGGGTGCCGAAAAATTTACACGTCGACAGAGGAACGGAATTTTACAACTCGAAATTCGAATCGCTTATGATACGCTACGGAATCAAACTTTACTCCACGTACAGTAATTTGAAGGCTTCGATCTGTGAACGTTTCAATCGCACGCTGAAAGGTAAAATGTGGACACGGTTCAGCATGCAAGGAAGCTTCAAGTGGCTCGATATCTTATCTGATTTGGTTTCGGCTTACAACAACACCAAACACCGAACCATAAGAATGAAACCGTCGGATGTCACCGTTGCAAACGAGAGGTTGTTATTACGTCAGGCGTACGGAGGGCTTCGAGCGATACCTACCATATCGGCAAAATTCAAATCTGGCGACAAAGTTCGAATCAGCAAATTCAAAAATGTCTTCGAGAAAGGTTACACTCCCAATTGGACGACTGAAATATTCACGATAAGTCGAGTGGAAAATACTCATCCTGTGACGTACAAGCTCAAAGACTACCGAGATCAACCCATCGCTGGTGGTTTCTACGAACAAGAGCTCCTCAAGGTTAAGCATCCGGATATCTATCTGGTGGAGAAGGTGCTCAAGAAGCGTGGAAGAAAAATATACGTTAAATGGTTAGGTTTTGACAATACACACAACAGTTGGATAAACGAATCGGACATGTAACTTTTGAATAAATAAATTTTTTTTTGTAAAAAAGGTATGTGTCTCTTTATTTCATACCCGACACATGACAAGTATACATCTTTGTTTTTTAGACAATCAACAGACATATGCATCGTTGTACAAATTTTTGTTTATACTTCGGAGCGTTCTTCTTAACCATCCTGCATAATAATATTTTATACATCATGGTACAGTTGAAAAAATTAAGCTCTACATAATAATAATACATCATGGTACAGTTATAAATTAAGTCTTACACAGATTACGGTAATTTATAAAGCTACGGTGCAGGCTTGTAACCCCACGGAAGCGTATCGGTCGTGTTTTGAAACACGATCCGCTTGTCGTCATTCCAGCTCAGTGCTACTTTCTGCTGTTCTACGGTATATACCTCATGCTTTCGACTCATGATCAAATGCTGATTTGAGGATAGATTTTCACGTTTCAACGCACAGTCCAAATAATCGTTGAAGGTTATTTTTCTTAACGCTGATCCTCTAACACCTTTGGCACGTTTGTTGTCTTTTTCATCTCCCAAGACTCGGAATGCGTACAATTTAGCTCGTAACCCTACAAATTCCGACATGATTTTCCCGTTATTCTCATCTTTCATCAAGCCGAGAACTTTTTTGTTTGCTCGAGGTATTCCGTAAACGTTGTCAAGAGGATAATCCGACGTGTCGAATTTGTGCAAGTCCTCCTTCATGTGTTCGTATATGTCGAGGACGGTAAAATTGTAAATCAAACTGTCGGTATCCGTGTACATTAATTTTGCTCGGTTGCCAAATTTCTGCTTAATGTAATTGTAATGAAAATCATAGATGTATGTTTCAGATAGATCCAGGATGGAAAAACCTGCATACAATGGTTTATTCAATTTGACTTTCGTCTTATTCATTTCGACGATAACCATCTCTTTGTCGAAAACGGTGCAGCTGTGAAAATTAGGCTTGGCTATGGTAGCTCTCGCACCGTACCGTCCATCCCATTCGGTGATCAATCGAACATCTCTGTACTTTCGCACGTTTTCCATAGTTTTACCAAAAACTGCGTTGTCCATTAGCTTGTAAAAATTTTTCTCAAATTCGTTGTCGGATTTTTTTCGCAAATCGGTATTCAAATCTATATATTTTTTGAGCCACGGGGTTTGCCTGAATTTGAGAACTCTGTGAATTTGAAGTAATTTTAAGCCTAATTGTAAGCATTGTTTCAAAACGCTGTAGTGAACAACGTAGTTTTTCTTGGAAAATAGCGTGGGCGTCAATTTTGGCTGTTTATTGGTCGAAATCGGAGGTACATAGTGCTCCGGACACAATGGTAAATCCTTATGAGTTTCATGCAGTTCCGCAGGATATTCCAAATCTACCTCCAGCACGTAACCAAACTCTGCATCGTCCGAGATGGTAAGAACGTCGCATTGTCTGAAGTCTGATACCCATTCGAAGGAACTGTATGGCAGAGCAAAGCTCATAGCAGCACCGTACAAATTATTAACGTCAAAGTACATGAGATAAGATTCTTCGATCTCAGGATCGAATTCCTCTCCCATGTACCTGTTGTCGGCCTTTGCATATCTGTTCGAACACTGTGATACACCACCACGAATACCTTTTTCGATAAACATAACCATGTCTATGTCGGTGAGAAGCTCGAGTTCGATGCCTGTACATTTTAACATTGCATCAAACGACAGACCGGGCGCTGTGTAGTAATGTAACGGGTCCAGTTTGTACGTCGTACAACAATTCTGTCGAAAATTTTGAAAAACGTCAGCCAGTAAAAACACGTCCGTCTGTAAATACAAGTCCGAATACTCTCCCAAAGTTTGGACGTTAAAAGTTTGCCATACGTCGCACGCGTGTGCGTAATCGTCGTCTGATATATTCCGGTCGTTTAATTTTGAATAAAACTGTTCTTTGGCTGGTAAATGTTTCTCCTCGAGCTTCTCCCAACTGTCTATGTATTCGTACGGGAAGACACCTTTCCTAGTCAATAACCGAAATTTGTTCAAGCTACTGCAGAATTTACGTGTTATTGTTTTTCGGCAATCGTCCAGATACGATGATAATTTATCGAGACTGCTGGGCATGAAACGGTACGAATCTATGAAACGGAACGTTACATCCGTTCCCTTAACGAATTTAGTGAAGGAAATGTACTTTTCTTTGTTGACAGGTAATAGTTGAACAGTACCTTCGAATGACTTACCCAGAGCTTTGATCAGAAAATGCGCATCGTAACCCGAAAGATTGTGGAATATCACTGGGATGGTGTGCGAATTTTGGTAATTTAGATTACAGCTGCGGTGAGCAGCACCACGGTACTTTCCCGTGAAATGACAGTGATCCCGATGTTTCACGTCTGTGGGCGTAAACGGTTTTTCACAAATATGACAGACCGCCGACAAATCAAATTCGTTGATCTGATTGAAATTTAGTGGTTCCATCGGTACAACAGTCTTGTAATATCCCTCTAACGAAAGTGCCAATTCCTTTAACTCGTTTACAAACCATTGGATGCAAGTTTCTCCGCGATTAATTTTGAATTCTGAAAGCGAATCGTCAAACGCACAATGCAGATAGTAAGCTATACTATACGGAAGATGCTTCTGATAAATTGTTCTATTTTCCCCAAAACTTTCATGTGTGGGCTGCAGTAAACATTCTAGATCTGCGTAAACGCAGAACGGAACGGTTTCTTTGTGCTTGAAATTTTTAAATTTGAGAATCTTGTCCTCTTCTGTTGGCAAGATAACTTTGGTTTTATTCAAATTCATGCAATCTACATTGTGCTTGATCAAACACCTTTCAGATCGGAAGTGTGATAGACACCTATCGCACAACCATGTACGACATTTATGTTTAGAAATTTGGGAACTTGTCAACCGCGATAAATTCCGAATCCATGCAAAATGATGTGTTACATTCTTTTCAATATTTTCCATACTATCATCGTCGTCGTCGTCGTTTTCAGACTCTATTACTAAAAGATGGATTGTAGGCTTATCAGACTTGTTTCGACTCAAATAAATGGGTACAATTTCACTACGCTTTTGTTTTTCCGCACTATCTATACCGTAAACGTTAATTGAGAGTTTGTTAAGTTTCTCAAATTTTGGAATCTGGTCTAAAGACATTGGAAAATGCAAACCTCCGTATTGTAGCACTGAGCTGAAATGCGGATACGAAGTGATTTCGCTGGGATTGTTGTTGGCTGGAAAGAGGGCTGCGGTGACCGACCAGAGAAAGCAATACGCGTCTCCGTTGCGGATGTTGACGACAGCCTTCTTATCTTGAATATCTTTGGGTAGTGGTGTGTATGTGAACACACCGCCTCGCAGTGGCACGTACTTGTTGATATTTACAGTCAAATTGATTATTTCGGTCAGCGACCAACCAGAGTCTCTCTCTTGTAAATCTTCCACCTTGGCCAACACTTTTTGCTTTACGTTCTCTTCGAACCACCCGTGTATGTCAGCTGGCTGGAGGATGATTTGGTTTCTGGTGTTAAAATATTTCATTTCCTCAACATGTTCAGCGTTTTTCGTTACATTGAATTTACAACACAAGACACAGTTTGCCTTTAAACTTCCCACTTTTCGTAGCATTTTCTTCAGTCTTGCAACGACGAGGTGTTTCGCATCTTCCAAAAACCTGTTCAAATCTTTATGCCGCAGATTGATAATGGCTCCCGTTCGAATTCGACTCTCGAAAGCTGTCTCCAAATCTTCCCACCGTACTCGATCGCTTCTTCGTCGGCTTCGTAATCCGTCACCCACTTTTTGAAATTGTTGAAATTTGACTGTCAACGATTTCAGAATTCCAATTGTAGTCAAAATTCTTGTCTTCTCCCCGATCGTTGAGGCGTTGTTGCGTAAGATTTTATTCAAAAGCCTGGTATTTTGGGTTCCGAATCGAATCCATTTTGCAATTTCTGCCGGTGACGATTTTTCAGATAAAATCTTGAACGCCGTTTCCATAATTTGTATTAATTTCAAACACTTTTCGGAATCCATGTTTCTTCTTCTTTCGACCACGCACACACTTGACAAAGATAGAGTTGTGAAGCTTCCTCTAGAATGACCGCTCTACGCTGACCCGGTCTCTTTTATGCTAATTGCGATGTCACCATCCGGTCGTTTAACGTAAAAGAATGTATTCGAAGTACGTGGAAAATATTATTTTTTCGTCTGAGGCAAACTATTAGCGCGAAATCTAATTGCGATGGCGCCATCCGGTCCATTAACGTAAAAGAATGTATTCGAAGTACGTGGAAAATATTGTTTTTTTTTGTGTCTATCTAATCGCGATGTCACCATCCGGTCCATTAACGTAAAAAAATGTATTCGAAGTACGTGGAAAATATTATTTTTTTGTGTCTATCTAATCGCGATGTCACCATCCGGTCCATTAACGTAGAAGAATGTATTCGAAGTACGTGGAAAATATTGTTTTTTTTGTGTCTATCTAATCGCGATGTCACCATCCGGTCCATTAACGTAAAAGAATGTATTCGAAGTACGTGGAAAATATTATTTTTTTTCGTCTGAGGCAAACTATTAGCGCGAAATCTAATTGCGATGGCGCCATCCGGTCGATTAACGTAAAAGAATGTATTCGAAGTACGTGGAAAATATTGTTTTTTTGTGTCTATCTAATCGCGATGTCACCATCCGGTCCATTAACGTAAAAAAATGTATTCGAAGTACGTACTATTAGCGTGAAAGTTTACGGATCGTCATCGGCATTCCCTGTCTATCTAATCGCGATGTCACCATCCGGTCCATTAACGTAAAAGAATGTATTCGAAGTACGTGGAAAATATTATTTTTGGCCTGAGGCAAACTATTGGTTATATATCAAAAAAAAAAGGCCGCCGTCAAAATGGCCGCCATCAAAAATGGCCGCCGTCAAAATGGCCATCGTCAAAATTGCCGCCATCGAAAAAATCATGACCGCCATCAAAAATGGCCGCCGTCAAAATGGCCATCGTCAAAATTGCCCGCCCATCGAAAAAATCAAAATGGCCGCCATCAAAAAAAAAATGGCTGCCGTCGATAACAGGCGGACTGGTCGGCTTGGTCGGTAAAGAAGGTGTTTCTATCCAGAACCCCCCTTGTATTGCTACTTACGTAGGCTAAGCTAGCAACACTACCCGTTTCAAAATATTCTGCAATGCTAGAGATCGACGTAGCCGAATATGTACCACTCACGGGCATTCCTTTTTTATCTAAAGATAATACAAAACCAATGAATACGTTTGAGCGAGTATCGTATTGTATTCGACCGGTGATGGGTGTCGCATCTTCACTCATCCATACTGTAAGAGGTAAATTTCGTATGACTAGAAATTCTTTTAATTCCTTGGCTCGACATATTCCTTCCTTGATATCACAGGTAGAGTTACCGATCACACGACTTATCGTACTCAGGGAAGGGATTGGTAAATTCGCGTACAAGGTTTTATACAACATTCTTCCACCTATTGTAATAAGGTGTGTACTAAAAAGATTCAGAGCTTCGTCATATCTATTTCCTCCTTTTTTTGTTTCTTCGCATTTGTTATGGGCACTTTGGAAAAGTTTAAATAAAAAGTTCGATTGTGACGAGCCTGAATCTGAAGCACACTCCGTAATTTTTTAACGTACGTTGCTTATATAAGACATTTATGCTCCATATGAGACCTCAGTGTATTTTTTACTTGCTCTTTTTCTTGGACGAGTTTTTGTAATTTGTCTTGTATCGGGAAGAAAGATGTAATACGCGGTTAATTTGCCCCAATTGACGTATGAATTTTCTTCATTCGATGAAATGCTCTGGTTTTCGAACAATTCCAAGCTGGATTCCGAACGTTTCCATTGTAGGAATCTTTTTATTGAGATTCTCTGTTCGGTGACAATCTCGATCTAATATTCCCCCACCTCCAAATTTCGTTCGATTGTATTTAAGACAGTCAACGTCGAAGGCACAGAAGGAGTTTCTGAAAACACGGCCTCAAAAATGAATTCATCAAGGTTGCATTGATCAACGTTATCTGAAACAATATAATAATGTTAACGATATAAGAATTCAAAGGGAGGAGGGGGGATGAGTTTAATTCGCTATAAAAAAACGGATTTAAATTTTTTTTTTTTTTATGACACAGTTAATGTATATTTATTTATGTAAGAATTTTATAACAAAAGGACATTTGAAAAATATCCTGTAAAATTTTCATTAATAATTATGCAGAAACTAGCCATTGACAGCAAATTTTTGCAGACGCCTCAACAAAATTGCAGTGAACTGCATAACTCATCACTGGATCATCAGAGATGAAAATACCAACAAATTTAATTAGTTTATACGTTTCTTGAGGTAATGCTTTCGAGTTTTTAAAATTCATTTTTTATCATTTTAATTCATTTTAAAATACTCAAGTTTCCGATTTTTTAAATGAAAAATTATATACATATATATATATACATATGTAAGGAAGTTTAATTCCTTAAGAATGGGTTGAATAGACCCGCTCTCACACGCGGGTCGGTGAGGTAGTGGACCCTCGAGACGAGTGAGGAAAAGAGAGAGGAGATAGAGGTTGCGAAATATATCAGGTGCGAATAATAAATAAATAGAATATCAAAAGAGCGAATAAAAGAGATGAAGAATAAACATTGAATGTAGTTTCTTTGTTTATTTCAGGTTAGTACATGGTTGGGTATGGAAACTATGTAAGTTTGAATAAGTGAATAAAATACAAAACTTTGTTTATTTCAGAGAAACGGTTCTCAGTTATTTTACACCCACCCATTGGACTACTCAATAAATCAACCAAATATCACAAAACTGCATTCTCGTTTGTGGAAAAATGGATGAATTACAATTCAAATTTAGAAATGTGCCTTTCGTAGATGGAAAGTCAAATATGATAATCATAACCTCAATTGGTACACAAGACAATAGAACCTTCTGCCTGCCTACAGAAGATCAAGAAGTGAGAATGCATACATTAATTCTTGCATCAACAAACTTCACAAAAATAAAAAACAGCTTGAAGAAGAGACATCAAACAAGAAAAATATGGATTACCCTGACTCCAGAAATGAAAGAAGATGGAAATATTCAATTCAATGATCTGTGTTCAGAAGAGATAAATGAAAGTATAGATCATACAATGATAAAATATGATTCAATAGCTACACTACTAGAAAAATTAATTGAAAACACTCAGAAATCTGAAGAGAAAAGTTTGATGTCGATAACTAAAGAATTCGTGATTGAAAAATTCAATAATTCAATTCAATTAATTTATTGTATTTTATGGACAACGTCCTGTATACATAGGATAGGGTGACGTATGCGGTACAATTATTATATAAACGGCATAAGTGTAAAAAGAAATGAAAAGTGGACCAATCTCAATATATTCAAATTGTAAACTTCGTGAGCAGGAATCAGGTGGAGTCGGACCAGCGGGTTGGCTCTTGCTTGACTAGATGAGTGTGTGCCGTAAAGTGAGGCAGTCTTGGAGACATGCCTGCAGTTTTTTCAGATCAGGTCTGTGCGTGACTCCCAGGATCTCGCCCAGTTTGTCGAAGTCTGAACCTTGGTTGATTTCGGCTTTCCAGTACTCGGTTCTTAGAGGTGAGTAAAAAGGGCATTGGATTAGAAAATGTAGGATTGTTTCCTTGTGACAAGCGCCACAGTACCTGCAGTCCTTGAGCGGTGAGAGCACTAGGGTCTCGTTGTTGATAGTGAAGTGGCAGGAGTATTTACTGGCGAGTCTGAACTGAATTATTGGCTTACTGAGGTGGTGAGGATAGATGATAGATGATAGATAGAGGATAGATGACTTGACAGCCCGAAAAGCGTGAATATCTTTCACGATCTGCGGAGGCTAAGTAGCGCCGAAATTTGCTCAGGATGCCCTCTTTGCGTTGCTTCCAGAGCTCAGGGTCCCTACTGTCCAGAATTTTGTCCTCATTAAATAGGCTGAGAAGATCTCTGAGTTGCTTGATCCAGTTTTGGATTTGAGGTTTATTAGGAGAGTTCAGCAGTTCTACCAGTCGCAGGAGGCAGATTTTCGGGAGACGATAATCGTCCATCTCCAGAATTTTGATGATCCAGTTCAGAGCTAGTTGCAGTATGTTAACAGCGATGTGTTGGATGTACAGTTCGATCCTAAGAGCATAGTTTGGAGTGCATCTGGAAAGTGAGAGAAGTCTGTTAACCCGTTGAGGACACACATCGAAAAAATAACGTTGAGGACACACGGGGTCCAGCGCACCCCACGCAGAAAAACAGTTCTCATTTGTGTTTCACGCTATGTATCGACTTAAAACCGGTGCGAAACTTTAATTTTATTCCATTAGACGGCTGGCGATAGTTCGAGGTCGAAGATTATAAGACATCTGTATATATACACACATATATATTTAATTAATAACCATTATTTATTGCTGAAAAAAAAAAATTCAATTCATGCATAAATACTTACGTTTACAGAAACACTATAACATCAATCAACGATAAAAAAAAATTGAATTTTTTTAAGATTTTGCCACAGTAAGGCCACACGGGGTCTACAGAACCCCAAAAAAAAAACATGTGCGCACTAATATGTCTCTGCAGGATGACTAATGCCAAAGAGACCTTCGTAACGTGTCAAAACTTGTTGTGGAGACTTCAAACAACAACAGATGGTGCTATATATCTAATTCCTAAGGGTCTTTGTAGATTTAAAATTGCATTGAAATTTGTCTGGGGTCCGTTGGACCCCATGTGTCCTCAACGGGTTAAAGAATTCCAGGTGGACTGATTCAAGTTTTTCTATGAAATCGTGATTAAGACACCATATAAGTGCCATGTAGAGAAACGTGCTCTTGACTAGGCTATTGTGAATTTTGATCTTCCCTTTCCATGAGTCGGCTTTGATTTTGGAGAGGATTGAAAGTGCAGTGCTTGTAGCGAGTCTGCTCTTGCTGATGGCGTAGTTAAGCGTTTGAATACTCAGGACCCTCGGTGAGAACTCAACTCCAAGATATACATAGGATTTTGTCAGCTCGATAATTTCGCCGTTGAAGTATAAATTTGGGTATTGCTTACGGCTTCTTCTATTTGAGTTAACCTTAAGCACCTTGGTTTTTTTCGAGTTGACGACCATGGACTTCAGGGCACAGTAAGCTTCAAGGACTTTGAGGCATTTCGTCAAGTGCGCGACTGAGCGGAGCATTATAGCGATGTCATCAGCGTACAGGAGCATGAGGACGTTTCTGTAGGCATTCACACTTATTCCCTCCAGGCCTTGATCCTCGAAGTATGCGGTGATGTCTGATAAGTAGAGTACAAACAGAAGTAGGCTCAGGACTTCGCCTTGTAAGACTCCTAGAGTGACATCTATTGGCTTGGAGAGCTGACCGTTGACTCTGACCTGCATTTGGGCGTTGTCATACAGTAATTTCAGTATTTTAATGATTTTGCTACTTACTCCAAACTTGGCCAAATTACCCCAAAGTGTGAGTAACAGAGTCGAACGCCCTCTTGATGTCGACAAATAGGACAAAGACTGCAGAATCGTCGTGTCTCAGCTGAATTTGTAGAAGAGCAAGCATTGAAAAAATGTTGTCGGCGCAGCTTCTCTCAGGTTGAAAGCCGGCTTGTTCTTCCGGGATGAGGTTCTTGGTCTCTGCCCACTTTTGAAGCCTGTTGTAAAGAATTTGGGTAAACACTTTCGTAATACAGTTGATCAACGCTATACTGCGGTAGTTCTCAGGGTCGTGAGGGTCTCCTTTCTTGAAGAGCATGATTCTAATGATGCTGGACCAGTCAGCAGGAGTCGATTCAGACGTCAAGATCTTGTTGAAGAAGGCTAGTATGAATAAAAGCCAATTGTCTGGTGAGTTTTTCAAGAATTCGTGACTCATATCATCAGCGCCAGGCGTTTTATTGGTTTTTCCCTTTTTTAGGCTTGCACGAAGTTCTTCTATGGTAATTTCAGTTCTAGCATAGGATCAGATTGGAAGGCCGGTAGCAATTGGACCAATTCACGAGGCGGGTACACTCTGTGGAGGAATGATTTCCAGTCATCTAGGGAGATGGTGGATGTTATCGAGGGCCATCGGCGGACTGATCTGACTGCCTCCCAAAATTCGTTAGGGCTCCGAACGTTGGCAAATTTTCCTTGAATGATGTTGCTATATTCTAACTTCTTCGCTTTCAGGTAGTTGAAGCAGTTCTTTCTCGTTATCAGGTAATCAGGCCAGAGTGCGTTGTTATCACTAGAAGCCTTGCATTGTCGCAGCAAGAGTTTTAGAGTGTGTTTAAGAGACTTACAGCTGTCATCAAACCAGGGTTTGATGCTTGAACAGTTGGTTTTGTTCCTGCAGGTGACAGTCATCTGGGATGTGCTGGCTGCAGTGCAGATGGCGGGGCTGAGTCTACGGTTGAAGTCTTCAACTGAAGCCTCATGTGAGTCGATTTTTATGAGCGGGGACCATAAGATGCACTCGTGGTAGCAATCAGCGAGTTCATTCTTCCGTTTCAGTCTAGGTGATCGCGATGTATGTTCACGAACGTTTCCTAAGGATTCTGCATGTGGAACTAGCAGGTTTATTGCTACTGGAAAATGATCAGAACGTGTTAAAACAGGTTCAACCCGCAGGTCGTTGACGAGATGCAAGCTGGACGTATCAGCCCATACGAGATCAATTGTGCTTTGGCCTAGGTGACTACTGAAAGTAAAGGCTCGTCGGCTGTCCCCGAGAGTTCGTCCCTTGAGCAAGATGAAGCCGAGCTCTTCCATGAATTGCAGAAGATTTTTTCCCTGGCGGTTGCTGGTTGTATCAAGAGAGTTTCTCAACCCAAATATATTGGTGTTTTCGAAGGCATCATCATTCAATTGACCAGCGTTGCCCACTCTTGCATTGAAATCGCCTCCAATTATGAAGAAATCGTACTTCTGTGAGCATTGTATCTTAAGAATGAGTGTTCTGAACTGATCTAAAGTTTCTTCCAAGTTAATATTTGGCTTAAAGTAGACGAGCACGATAATAATAACGTGTTTGTTGGTCGATGCTTTAGAGATGATGCAGTATTCTGTTGAGGCAATGACTGAGGATTCTAGGGTTGAGTATGTGACTAGTCCTCCACTGGGTCTCCCCTGTTTTTGTGGTTTTGTTGCTGGTACGGTGAAGCACATTGTATTGCACATGTTATGAATAGGAGTATCAGTTGAGGTCCAAGTTTCCGAGTTGCCATAGAATTGCGCATTGATGCTGTTGGTGAGATCAGCAATGTTGTAGTAGCTGTGGGCGTTCCAGAAAATGATCTTAATGGTGTTGCAATCGTTGATGTATTGAGGTTGGTCGGCGTTGCGTTATTGTGTCTTATGTGATAGTAGAGACTGAGAATTGGGCGTTGAGATTGATATTCCTGAGGAGGCTAGTGCCTCCTTGGATTGTGCAGTGTCTTGAGAAGACGGGGGGTTTGAAGCAGCAGGAGATGAGTGACAGGGGACAAGGGCTTTGGATGCTACGTCCCAGGTCATCGGTTTGCCATTTACAAAAAGTTTCTAGAAACCGTGCCTAATTGTGTTGCCCTGTTCCATAAGCCTCTTTCCCTCATCTCTGAGTTTCTTTACAATGGCACCTTCAGTTGGAGTTAGGTCAGGGTTAATGTAAATTGGAGCTTTCAAGGATTTTTTGTTGCTGAGAATTTTATCTTTGGAGGTTCTGTCCTTCATGGTCACCTTGACTTTGTCCGGGGCGTTGTTTAAAGTTTTCACTTCTTCTATGCAATTTCCAACGCTAAATTGTTTTTCGAGAAAGTCGGCGACCACTTCCTTCACATTGGATTCATTGAATGACAGACCCTGTATAATGACGTTATTTCTTCGTAAGTGCTTTTCAAAAGAATTGATGCTGGCATTTGTGATGCGAGTCTCAAAGGCTCGAGTAGAGGAACCGGAAGCCACGGGAATACTGACGTTTGATTCAAGATCAGATAGTCTGGCTTTGACGGACGTCAGCTCCTTTTTCAGAGCTTTATTTTCAGCGGTGAGATCCTTTTTTAGCTTATTAATTTGGCTCTCACAGGATTTCTTTATATCCTCTTTCAGCTCAGCGAGCTTGTTTTGGTCTTCCATTCTCCACATTAGCATTTGTTTGAATAAATCACTGATTGTCTCTGGAATAGGAGTCTCAGAAGTGTCGTTTCCCATTTTTGAGCGAGTTGACGGAGGAGAGGATGAAGCACGAGGAACTTTGTTCGGTGGAGAGATGAGGTTTTTTTGAGTAGGAGGGGAACTACTGTCCCTTGTCCTTTTCAGATTTGTTTTCTGGAAGTACGCTGGGATACTGCTAAGAGAACTGGATCGTTGTGGCTTCAACTGGGCAGCTTTGGATGGTCTACCTCTTGGGGCAGGTTTCTGGGTTTTTGGGTTTCTTTGTTTCTTTGGTGGCTGCGGTGTGAAGAGAGTCTCTGGAGCGTTGAATAAAAAGACCGGAGCGTTAGGATTTAAATCGCTCGGAGTTAAGTTCCCAGATTTATTCGAGCTGTCGGTGCTGACGATTGGGCCGCAGCCGCTATCTAGCGAGCAAGCTGAAAGCTTTTCCAGAGAGTGTATTCCTTGATCGATAATGTCTATGCCTTTTGCGCCAGCGCTGACAGCTGGCATGCTAGAGGTTATGAGAACCTAACCTATTAATTGACACGCCAGTGACTTTGTAGTTGTTTTTGTTTATAAATTGCAATAAAACACGTTAATTTATTTTATGTAGCAGAGAAGGAGAGCACTAGGCACCTGATGGTAGTAGTATTTAGATTTTAAAGTCACTGATAGCACTTTAACACACAGATTACATCTACGGGCTAGTTACGCACGTCCGTACCCATCTGTGACTCAAACGCCTCCCCCGAAAAATTCAATAATAAAACAACAAATGCCAACCAGTGGATGTGTGAGTTTTGAAAAGAGTGTGCAAGATTTGATGGGAACCAGGATAAGAGAAAAATTGAAGCATTAAAACTTTTCCTGTATGAACCATATTTAGACTGATATAGCTGCATGCTACTGAAATTATCTATAGATTCAGATTGGGATCAGTGGAAGAAAATCTTTTATGAAACTTTCGCTAACAAAGGCTGGACTCCAATAAGGTATGCTATATCATACAGATATCAAACAGGAAATTTAATTGAATATGCTATAAAAAAAGAAAAGTTATTACTGGAGGTTAGAAAAACAATTGATACAGGCACAATGATTGATTCAATAGCCAATGGATTACCAAAGTTGTATTGCCGATAAAATAGACGGAGAAATTATAGAAACAACAGAAGAATTATGTAATAAATTAGGTAAACTAGAACATTGCAGACAAAAAAAGTTTACTACTTCACAAAACAACACAAATGATATAAAAAAAAGCTACCTTCCCACACAGCAAAAATACGTCCAAAGTACGTCTTTCGGACACCTCGAAAATTGTCTCGTGATAGTATTGGGATCGTCCCATGGGACTCCCATACGCTCTTAAATGTCCGCTACGTTTACCGGAATGGGACAGTCTCACTGACGTCATTACGACGTCCAAAGGTTTGCTTATAAGCCATATCCTCAGGACGTCTCTTGGACTGCTAACACAGTAGAGTGGAGATATCGATAAGCCATTATCGAGACTGCATTAAAACGTCCTTAAGATATTGTTAAGACTATATAAAGTTGGTATTGACACGGTGTTCAGATTGGATAGAGACGTCCATGGGACTTAATCCAGACTGTATAAAGACCTCCATGGAATATCGTTGAGACTACAAAATGACGCTTACGGATTAGATATTTAGACTGGACGAGACGTCCATTGGACTTAATCCGGATTGTATTAAGACGTCCATGGAACATTATCGATACTGTAAAAAGACGCTTACAGGATAAATATTTAGACTGGATAGAGACGGCCATGGGAATTAATTCAGACTGTACAAAGACGTCTATGAAACATCATCCAGACTACAAAAAGACGCTTACGGGACAGATATCTAGACTGTATAGAGATGTCCATAGGACTTAATCTAGACTGTATTAAGACGTCCATGGAATATTACCCGAGCTGCATAAAGATGCTCGTGGGATACTATCCAAACTGTATCAAGACGCTGATGAGATATTAATCAAATTGTGTTAAGACGTCAATAGGACCCATGGAATAGAACGAAAAAGGGGGGTCCTCATATGTACATTTTTCAGCGGTATACTGTCACAAGTATTCACCTAATCGATATAAAAAAATTTATACACACTCCTCGGAATTGCGTATTTGTGTACTCAATCTGAAGTCCAGTTATTCAAAATTGAATAACGCACAATAATAGCCGATGAGACATACGGATAATGCTCGGGTGGACTCAACTTGTATACCGATGAGATACACAACCAAAGCAATATAAAGGTGAGAAGTATACGCACGAGACCCTCCTGAACAGACGATATTGGATTTCATAATTGATGAAGTACACACAAGTATATTATTAAAAAACATATAATTCGTATATTGCACATACATAGGAACAATTACACTCTCGGTCTTTGCCCGACAGGATTCGTACTTAATATCAACTTATAATATTAGATATGTATATTATATCCTTATAGATAGTATGATGAGTATACATAACCGCTTTGCTAAACGATCCTATTTAGAATGAATTTATAGAAAATAGAAAAAAACTCATGTAAAAAATAAAATAATTTTGTTTGTGCTGTCGCAATAAACTGAAAAAGGAATTGCCGTCTTTGGAACAAAATATCGGAGCGAAATTTTACCATTGCAATCTTCTAAACTTAATAATACTCAAACTTATATAGGAAGAAAACCCAAAAAATTAAATTCAAATAAAGCTTCAACAGGCGAATAATACTATCGTTGAGAAACAAAAAATAAATTTTTATGTTGATAGCTTATTTGTTAGAGAGGAAAAAAAACTCATGAAAAAAAAGAAAATAATTTTGTTTGTGCGGTCACAATAAAACCTAAAAATTAATGAACGTGTGCTATGAATTATGACTCTACACCTTATATTTCTCAGTGGAATTGATGTCTTTGGAACGAAATATTGCAGCAGTATTTTACCATTGAAATCTTGTAAACGTATTAATACACTCACATAGGAAGAAAACCCAACAAATCAAATTGAGGAGAAAAGGTTTAACAGTCGAACATTACTGTTGAGAACCAAAAAATAAATCTTATACTGATAGCACATTTGTTGAAAAAAAATCACAATATTTTAACGTAATACGGTCTTTTATAGAGCCGCAGCTCTATAAATTACGTTATAATTACGTTAATTCGACAATTATATAGTCTATCATGATACAAAAACAAAAAAATACAGATCTCCTAAATTTGCGGCTAAAAAATCTAAAAAAATTCACCAAGTACTTTTAAGCAGTATTAGAATTTGCTCAGTTATATAAATTATCTGAGAGTGTAAAAAAAATCGTAGCTCATTTGACGAAGAATGTCTTATATATTTTTAAATACCATCATTGAATTGCAATAAAATAATTCGAATGCAGTAATTATGTAACGTGTATAGAGTACACTGAAAAAACTGTCTATACTTCGCGTAAAAATCCGTGATATCATGATTTATTTAGAAAAATATGTGGAATGAAACTCACTTTTCTTCTCGTGCCAAGCGCGCAGGGGCATGACGCAGCCATGATTTAATGGGGTCAGTAATTTCCTTATTTACAATAAGAGGTTTCGTGAAACGGCAGCGGATGATACCCATATAGATTAAATTCATTTAATCTATAATCTACATTGCCATTGAAAGTTTATCGTAATAGTTTACGAATAGAATCACGATAATATTTTGATATGAATTGAACTTACTTGATACAACATCGCAGATTTTCAATTTTTCAAAAGCTTTTTTCTTGTGGGCTCCGTGGAAGCTGTAATTTGCGGCCAGTGCGTGGTTCATAATTTCGTGCATGAATTTCGCTACGGTTATTTTGACATCGCTTTGCACGAGAATAGCCAAATCCTTAATCTGAAAGAATATATATATATATATATTAGGGTGGGTCAAAAAAATCAAGTATTTTTTTTTTTGGATTCGACACACGAAAACTAGTTCCTAGCTACCTCTAGAAAGTACTTACCAAATCTAAGCTCTTAATATTAACGGGAAGATTATGCTCATCATAGTTTTCCATTTTCAATTTAGTCTTATATAAAAATGGCCATATCTTATCACCAATAGATTGTTAAATTAGTTGCATCGTCAATATTTATAGGAAATTGAACGCTCTACAAAAATGGTCTCTTATACTTTTTTCATTAATCTAACCATTTAAAAGATATTCAAGGTGAAAGGTTGAAGTATTTTAAGGAAAATAACTTTTTGTTTTGAATTTTGTAACTTACTAAAAAATAATTATTGTCAAATGAGTTTCAGATATTTTCATAGGAAATTGAACGCTCTACAAAAAAGGTTTCTTGTGGTTAATCGATTACTGTAACCATTTAGAAGATATTCGCAGTAGAATCCCAATGCCTGTTGATTTTAATAGTTTTTACGTGGAGTAGCGCTGGTATCTGAATACAACCAATGCTTGACAAAAAACGAAGACCAGTTTCAATATTTATTGCAAGTTGTCAAGGAACATCGAGCAAAATTTCCGAATTGCAATAAAAGTCAATTTTTATAACTTAAACAAAAAGAAAAAATATATTTTTGTATCAATACTGTATTGAATTATAAAATTTCATATGGTAAAATAGAATTTTTTTTTTCTGCTGATATATTTGATGATATTTCTTAAATGAAAACCTTCTCTTTCTGGGATAGATCATAAATTATCTCAAAATCCATCAAATAAATGGATAAATTGGAAATAATTATTTAAAAACTATTAAAATCAACAGGCATTGGGATTCTACTGCGAATATCTTCTAAATGGTTACAGTAATCGATTAACCACAAGAAACCTTTTTTGTAGAGCGTTCAATTTCCTATGAAAATATCTGAAACTCATTTGACAATAATTATTTTTTAGTAAGTTACAAAATTCAAAACAAAAAGTTATTTTCCTTAAAATACTTCAACCTTTCACCTTGAATATCTTTTAAATGGTTAGATTAATGAAAAAAGTATAAGAGACCATTTTTGTAGAGCGTTCAATTTCCTATAAATATTGACGATGCAACTAATTTAACAATCTATTGGTGATAAGATATGGCCATTTTTATATAAGACTAAATTGAAAATGGAAAACTATGATGAGCATAATCTTCCCGTTAATATTAAGAGCTTAGATTTGGTGAGTACTTTCTAGAGGTAGCTAGGAACTAGTTTTCGTGTGTCGAAACCAAAAAAAAAAATACTTGATTTTTTTGACCCACCTTAATATATATATATATATATATATTTTGTAACGTGGCGTTTCAGAGTC
This sequence comes from Neodiprion fabricii, assembly GCF_021155785.1. Classification (NCBI taxonomy): domain Eukaryota; kingdom Metazoa; phylum Arthropoda; class Insecta; order Hymenoptera; family Diprionidae; genus Neodiprion; species Neodiprion fabricii. The sequence goes on from NC_060244.1 coordinate 12,909,391, forward strand.
GCCCGTCACAAGGGCACACAACCGCTATTATTTTTAGTTTACGCGTCCTCAGCAGGGTACTCCAACCGAACTCGATACAAAATAGGCAATAACTACTTTTAACTAATTCTTTTTTGTAAATTCTTTATTTCGCGCTTCGGCGCAAGCTAACAAGGTACTTGGACGACAACGATCCCGACCAACAAGGGACCACTAGCTACCGCTTGCAGCTCTCAACGACTTCGCCTACCGACGGTCTCATCAGACTACACTGGCTACCTTGGTGCACCTTTATATACACCTGGGGTAGCATCCACCCGAACCTTCCGTATCGCCTCGACTGCCGGTGAACAGGGAGATAAAAATCCTCCCAGCGGCCGAGGGCACCGTTTCTCGAAGAGGAACCAGCCGCCAGCTCTATCGGATGCCGTAAGGATGGCGTGAAGGGCAGACCGTAGCCTGCCATCCTCCGACTTACCGGCCTGGTGCCGGACCGACCCCAAACCACTACGTCCAGGTTGATAAAGCCATCATTCTGAGGATCGACGCTGCCTTCCTATCGGCAGGGACTAATTGTGTGGGTCGTGGTCCACGGTTTGGCCAACCGTCTGACTGCACGACCTCAGGTACAGGCAGCTACTGTCTGTGCAAAAGCCGGTGGAGGTGAATAATGAGGCGTCACTCTCCACCCGGTAACTTTGGCCGAGAGGCACCCTGTGTATGCCTCTGTCAAAGAAGTCCCCGATGATAGGCAGCCTGGACCGTAAACCGAAGCAGCTACAAAATCGTACGAGTTGGTGTCAACGACGAAATCGCGAGCAGCACATTACACCACATCTAGCGGTAATTTTGGAAAACGTATGACCAAGCAGTAACCAATATTCGCCACAGGGGGATGGCCTATTTGCGGTGGGGGTCAACCCACCAATCAAAGAAGAAGAATCACCTCACGATAACCGCGAGATCGGCGAGCCGAACTACGACCTCCTATTCTACGCTTGACCTGCTGAGAGACAGCTTTGTTTTCCGCATCCTTCCGATTATTCTCCCGATTTAAGCTACCGATACCTTTCCTTCTACCGCTATCGTTCTATCGTTTATCCTACCGAAAACTGTATCCTTCCAAACTCTTTTCATTCTTTTTCCCTTCCTTCTCAGTTTTGCTAGTATATCGTATAATTTAAATTAGAGTCAGTTTGTGTGCCTGAAGTCAACCGCCTATGTAAGGCTTCTGCTTTTGAATAGTATCGTTACGAAGTTGCTCATAATTTCTATTCTTTCTTATGGTATTTATCGACTTTGTGTGAATCATGGTCCACGGCTTAAAGTTGCAGTAAGCCGCCGTGTGGCTGCATGATTTCGGTCATTAATATTATATTTACTGTTTCTTGGTTGCATCGTGTGATGCCAGTTTTGTGTGAATCATGGTCCACGGCCTAGAGTTGCAGTAAGCCGCCGTGTGGCTGCATGATTTCAGTAATTTATTATTTTCGTATCTGAGCGACCTCGTAACTGCCGAATAATTACTTCTCTTGTATTTATGATTTTTCTGATTATTTGTGAATCTCTATTAGCCTGCTTCTGCACTTTCTATCGTATTTTGAGCCCTATTGGCTTTATATTTCATTCCATACTCTTTTTGTAATAGTAGTGTGCTTTATATTTCATTTCTGTTATTGCTTATTATATTTTTATTTATTTTTGTGCCTATTGTATCACATATCGAGTTCCTTGGAGTACAAGCGAGCGTAGAATCAGCGCTAGATATTACCGCACTTTTTCTTTATTGCGATTGGCAATTTCATATCCGAATCCATGCAAAATGATGTGTTACATTCTTTTCAATATTTTCCATACTATCATCGTCGTCGTCGTCGTTTTCAGACTCTATTACTAAAAGATGGATTGTAGGCTTATCAGACTTGTTTCGACTCAAATAAATGGGTACAATTTCACTACGCTTTTGTTTTTCCGCACTATCTATACCGTAAACGTTAATTGAGAGTTTGTTAAGTTTCTCAAATTTTGGAATCTGGTCTAAAGACATTGGAAAATGCAAACCTCCGTATTGTAGCACTGAGCTGAAATGCGGATACGAAGTGATTTCGCTGGGATTGTTGTTGGCTGGAAAGAGGGCTGCGGTGACCGACCAGAGAAAGCAATACGCGTCTCCGTTGCGGATGTTGACGACAGCCTTCTTATCTTGAATATCTTTGGGTAGTGGTGTGTATGTGAACACACCGCCTCGCAGTGGCACGTACTTGTTGATATTTACAGTCAAATTGATTATTTCGGTCAGCGACCAACCAGAGTCTCTCTCTTGTAAATCTTCCACCTTGGCCAACACTTTTTGCTTTACGTTCTCTTCGAACCACCCGTGTATGTCAGCTGGCTGGAGGATGATTTGGTTTCTGGTGTTAAAATATTTCATTTCCTCAACATGTTCAGCGTTTTTCGTTACATTGAATTTACAACACAAGACACAGTTTGCCTTTAAACTTCCCACTTTTCGTAGCATTTTCTTCAGTCTTGCAACGACGAGGTGTTTCGCATCTTCCAAAAACCTGTTCAAATCTTTATGCCGCAGATTGATAATGGCTCCCGTTCGAATTCGACTCTCGAAAGCTGTCTCCAAATCTTCCCACCGTACTCGATCGCTTCTTCGTCGGCTTCGTAATCCGTCACCCACTTTTTGAAATTGTGGAAATTTGACTGTCAACGATTTCAGAATTCCAATTGTAGTCAAAATTCTTGTCTTCTCCCCGATCGTTGAGGCGTTGTTGCGTAAGATTTTATTCAAAAGCCTGGTATTTTGGGTTCCGAATCGAATCCATTTTGCAATTTCTGCCGGTGACGATTTTTCAGATAAAATCTTGAACGCCGTTTCCATAATTTGTATTAATTTCAAACACTTTTCGGAATCCATGTTTCTTCTTCTTTCGACCACGCACACACTTGACAAAGATAGAGTTGTGAAGCTTCCTCTAGAATGACCGCTCTACGCTGACCCGGTCTCTTTTATGCTAATTGCGATGTCACCATCCGGTCGTTTAACGTAAAAGAATGTATTCGAAGTACGTGGAAAATATTATTTTTTCGTCTGAGGCAAACTATTAGCGCGAAATCTAATTGCGATGGCGCCATCCGGTCCATTAACGTAAAAGAATGTATTCGAAGTACGTGGAAAATATTGTTTTTTTTTGTGTCTATCTAATCGCGATGTCACCATCCGGTCCATTAACGTAAAAAAATGTATTCGAAGTACGTGGAAAATATTATTTTTTTGTGTCTATCTAATCGCGATGTCACCATCCGGTCCATTAACGTAGAAGAATGTATTCGAAGTACGTGGAAAATATTGTTTTTTTTGTGTCTATCTAATCGCGATGTCACCATCCGGTCCATTAACGTAAAAGAATGTATTCGAAGTACGTGGAAAATATTATTTTTTTTCGTCTGAGGCAAACTATTAGCGCGAAATCTAATTGCGATGGCGCCATCCGGTCGATTAACGTAAAAGAATGTATTCGAAGTACGTGGAAAATATTGTTTTTTTGTGTCTATCTAATCGCGATGTCACCATCCGGTCCATTAACGTAAAAAAATGTATTCGAAGTACGTACTATTAGCGTGAAAGTTTACGGATCGTCATCGGCATTCCCTGTCTATCTAATCGCGATGTCACCATCCGGTCCATTAACGTAAAAGAATGTATTCGAAGTACGTGGAAAATATTATTTTTGGCCTGAGGCAAACTATTGGTTATATATCAAAAAAAAAAGGCCGCCGTCAAAATGGCCGCCATCAAAAATGGCCGCCGTCAAAATGGCCATCGTCAAAATTGCCGCCATCGAAAAAATCATGACCGCCATCAAAAATGGCCGCCGTCAAAATGGCCATCGTCAAAATTGCCCGCCCATCGAAAAAATCAAAATGGCCGCCATCAAAAAAAAAATGGCTGCCGTCGATAACAGGCGGACTGGTCGGCTTGGTCGGTAAAGAAGGTGTTTCTATCCAGAACCCCCCTTGTATTGCTACTTACGTAGGCTAAGCTAGCAACACTACCCGTTTCAAAATATTCTGCAATGCTAGAGATCGACGTAGCCGAATATGTACCACTCACGGGCATTCCTTTTTTATCTAAAGATAATACAAAACCAATGAATACGTTTGAGCGAGTATCGTATTGTATTCGACCGGTGATGGGTGTCGCATCTTCACTCATCCATACTGTAAGAGGTAAATTTCGTATGACTAGAAATTCTTTTAATTCCTTGGCTCGACATATTCCTTCCTTGATATCACAGGTAGAGTTACCGATCACACGACTTATCGTACTCAGGGAAGGGATTGGTAAATTCGCGTACAAGGTTTTATACAACATTCTTCCACCTATTGTAATAAGGTGTGTACTAAAAAGATTCAGAGCTTCGTCATATCTATTTCCTCCTTTTTTTGTTTCTTCGCATTTGTTATGGGCACTTTGGAAAAGTTTAAATAAAAAGTTCGATTGTGACGAGCCTGAATCTGAAGCACACTCCGTAATTTTTTAACGTACGTTGCTTATATAAGACATTTATGCTCCATATGAGACCTCAGTGTATTTTTTACTTGCTCTTTTTCTTGGACGAGTTTTTGTAATTTGTCTTGTATCGGGAAGAAAGATGTAATACGCGGTTAATTTGCCCCAATTGACGTATGAATTTTCTTCATTCGATGAAATGCTCTGGTTTTCGAACAATTCCAAGCTGGATTCCGAACGTTTCCATTGTAGGAATCTTTTTATTGAGATTCTCTGTTCGGTGACAATCTCGATCTAATATTCCCCCACCTCCAAATTTCGTTCGATTGTATTTAAGACAGTCAACGTCGAAGGCACAGAAGGAGTTTCTGAAAACACGGCCTCAAAAATGAATTCATCAAGGTTGCATTGATCAACGTTATCTGAAACAATATAATAATGTTAACGATATAAGAATTCAAAGGGAGGAGGGGGGATGAGTTTAATTCGCTATAAAAAAACGTATTTAAATTTTTTTTTTTTTTATGACACAGTTAATGTATATTTATTTATGTAAGAATTTTATAACAAAAGGACATTTGAAAAATATCCTGTAAAATTTTCATTAATAATTATGCAGAAACTAGCCATTGACAGCAAATTTTTGCAGACGCCTCAACAAAATTGCAGTGAACTGCATAACTCATCACTGGATCATCAGAGATGAAAATACCAACAAATTTAATTAGTTTATACGATTCTTGAGGTAATGCTTTCGAGTTTTTAAAATTCATTTTTTATCATTTTAATTCATTTTAAAATACTCAAGTTTCCGATTTTTTAAATGAAAAATTATATACATATATATATATACATATGTAAGGAAGTTTAATTCCTTAAGAATGGGTTGAATAGACCCGCTCTCACACGCGGGTCGGTGAGGTAGTGGACCCTCGAGACGAGTGAGGAAAAGAGAGAGGAGATAGAGGTTGCGAAATATATCAGGTGCGAATAATAAATAAATAGAATATCAAAAGAGCGAATAAAAGAGATGAAGAATAAACATTGAATGTAGTTTCTTTGTTTATTTCAGGTTAGTACATGGTTGTGTATGGAAACTATGTAAGTTTGAATAAGTGAATAAAATACAAAACTTTGTTTATTTCAGAGAAACGGTTCTCAGTTATTTTACACCCACCCATTGGACTACTCAATAAATCAACCAAATATCACAAAACTGCATTCTCGTTTGTGGAAAAATGGATGAATTGCAATTCAAATTTAGAAATGTGCCTTTCGTAGATGGAAAGTCAAATATGATAATCATAACCTCAATTGGTACACAAGACAATAGAACCTTCTGCCTGCCTACAGAAGATCAAGAAGTGAGAATGCATACATTAATTCTTGCATCAACAAACTTCACAAAAATAAAAAACAGCTTGAAGAAGAGACATCAAACAAGAAAAATATGGATTACCCTGACTCCAGAAATGAAAGAAGATGGAAATATTCAATTCAATGATCTGTGTTCAGAAGAGATAAATGAAAGTATAGATCATACAATGATAAAATATGATTCAATAGCTACACTACTAGAAAAATTAATTGAAAACACTCAGAAATCTGAAGAGAAAAGTTTGATGTCGATAACTAAAGAATTCGTGATTGAAAAATTCAATAATTCAATTCAATTAATTTATTGTATTTTATGGACAACGTCCTGTATACATAGGATAGGGTGACGTATGCGGTACAATTATTATATAAACGGCATAAGTGTAAAAAGAAATGAAAAGTGGACCAATCTCAATATATTCAAATTGTAAACTTCGTGAGCAGGAATCAGGTGGAGTCGGACCAGCGGGTTGGCTCTTGCTTGACTAGATGAGTGTGTGCCGTAAAGTGAGGCAGTCTTGGAGACATGCCTGCAGTTTTTTCAGATCAGGTCTGTGCGTGACTCCCAGGATCTCGCCCAGTTTGTCGAAGTCTGAACCTTGGTTGATTTCGGCTTTCCAGTACTCGGTTCTTAGAGGTGAGTAAAAAGGGCATTGGATTAGAAAATGTAGGATTGTTTCCTTGTGACAAGCGCCACAGTACCTGCAGTCCTTGAGCGGTGAGAGCACTAGGGTCTCGTTGTTGATAGTGAAGTGGCAGGAGTATTTACTGGCGAGTCTGAACTGAATTATTGGCTTACTGAGGTGGTGAGGATAGATGATAGATGATAGATAGAGGATAGATGACTTGACAGCCCGAAAAGCGTGAATATCTTTCACGATCTGCGGAGGCTAAGTAGCGCCGAAATTTGCTCAGGATGCCCTCTTTGCGTTGCTTCCAGAGCTCAGGGTCCCTACTGTCCAGAATTTTGTCCTCATTAAATAGGCTGAGAAGATCTCTGAGTTGCTTGATCCAGTTTTGGATTTGAGGTTTATTAGGAGAGTTCAGCAGTTCTACCAGTCGCAGGAGGCAGATTTTCGGGAGACGATAATCGTCCATCTCCAGAATTTTGATGATCCAGTTCAGAGCTAGTTGCAGTATGTTAACAGCGATGTGTTGGATGTACAGTTCGATCCTAAGAGCATAGTTTGGAGTGCATCTGGAAAGTGAGAGAAGTCTGTTAACCCGTTGAGGACACACATCGAAAAAATAACGTTGAGGACACACGGGGTCCAGCGCACCCCACGCAGAAAAACAGTTCTCATTTGTGTTTCACGCTATGTATCGACTTAAAACCGGTGCGAAACTTTAATTTTATTCCATTAGACGGCTGGCGATAGTTCGAGGTCGAAGATTATAAGACATCTGTATATATACACACATATATATTTAATTAATAACCATTATTTATTGCTGAAAAAAAAAAATTCAATTCATGCATAAATACTTACGTTTACAGAAACACTATAACATCAATCAACGATAAAAAAAAATTGAATTTTTTTAAGATTTTGCCACAGTAAGGCCACACGGGGTCTACAGAACCCCAAAAAAAAAACATGTGCGCACTAATATGTCTCTGCAGGATGACTAATGCCAAAGAGACCTTCGTAACGTGTCAAAACTTGTTGTGGAGACTTCAAACAACAACAGATGGTGCTATATATCTAATTCCTAAGGGTCTTTGTAGATTTAAAATTGCATTGAAATTTGTCTGGGGTCCGTTGGACCCCATGTGTCCTCAACGGGTTAAAGAATTCCAGGTGGACTGATTCAAGTTTTTCTATGAAATCGTGATTAAGACACCATATAAGTGCCATGTAGAGAAACGTGCTCTTGACTAGGCTATTGTGAATTTTGATCTTCCCTTTCCATGAGTCGGCTTTGATTTTGGAGAGGATTGAAAGTGCAGTGCTTGTAGCGAGTCTGCTCTTGCTGATGGCGTAGTTAAGCGTTTGAATACTCAGGACCCTCGGTGAGAACTCAACTCCAAGATATACATAGGATTTTGTCAGCTAGATAATTTCGCCGTTGAAGTATAAATTTGGGTATTGCTTACGGCTTCTTCTATTTGAGTTAACCTTAAGCACCTTGGTTTTTTTCGAGTTGACGACCATGGACTTCAGGGCACAGTAAGCTTCAAGGACTTTGAGGCATTTCGTCAAGTGCGCGACTGAGCGGAGCATTATAGCGATGTCATCAGCGTACAGGAGCATGAGGACGTTTCTGTAGGCATTCACACTTATTCCCTCCAGGCCTTGATCCTCGAAGTATGCGGTGATGTCTGATAAGTAGAGTACAAACAGAAGTAGGCTCAGGACTTCGCCTTGTAAGACTCCTAGAGTGACATCTATTGGCTTGGAGAGCTGACCGTTGACTCTGACCTGCATTTGGGCGTTGTCATACAGTAATTTCAGTATTTTAATGATTTTGCTACTTACTCCAAACTTGGCCAAATTACCCCAAAGTGTGAGTAACAGAGTCGAACGCCCTCTTGATGTCGACAAATAGGACAAAGACTGCAGAATCGTCGTGTCTCAGCTGAATTTGTAGAAGAGCAAGCATTGAAAAAATGTTGTCGGCGCAGCTTCTCTCAGGTTGAAAGCCGGCTTGTTCTTCCGGGATGAGGTTCTTGGTCTCTGCCCACTTTTGAAGCCTGTTGTAAAGAATTTGGGTAAACACTTTCGTAATACAGTTGATCAACGCTATACTGCGGTAGTTCTCAGGGTCGTGAGGGTCTCCTTTCTTGAAGAGCATGATTCTAATGATGCTGGACCAGTCAGCAGGAGTCGATTCAGACGTCAAGATCTTGTTGAAGAAGGCTAGTATGAATAAAAGCCAATTGTCTGGTGAGTTTTTCAAGAATTCGTGACTCATATCATCAGCGCCAGGCGTTTTATTGGTTTTTCCCTTTTTTAGGCTTGCACGAAGTTCTTCTATGGTAATTTCAGTTCTAGCATAGGATCAGATTGGAAGGCCGGTAGCAATTGGACCAATTCACGAGGCGGGTACACTCTGTGGAGGAATGATTTCCAGTCATCTAGGGAGATGGTGGATGTTATCGAGGGCCATCGGCGGACTGATCTGACTGCCTCCCAAAATTCGTTAGGGCTCCGAACGTTGGCAAATTTTCCTTGAATGATGTTGCTATATTCTAACTTCTTCGCTTTCAGGTAGTTGAAGCAGTTCTTTCTCGTTATCAGGTAATCAGGCCAGAGTGCGTTGTTATCACTAGAAGCCTTGCATTGTCGCAGCAAGAGTTTTAGAGTGTGTTTAAGAGACTTACAGCTGTCATCAAACCAGGGTTTGATGCTTGAACAGTTGGTTTTGTTCCTGCAGGTGACAGTCATCTGGGATGTGCTGGCTGCAGTGCAGATGGCGGGGCTGAGTCTACGGTTGAAGTCTTCAACTGAAGCCTCATGTGAGTCGATTTTTATGAGCGGGGACCATAAGATGCACTCGTGGTAGCAATCAGCGAGTTCATTCTTCCGTTTCAGTCTAGGTGATCGCGATGTATGTTCACGAACGTTTCCTAAGGATTCTGCATGTGGAACTAGCAGGTTTATTGCTACTGGAAAATGATCAGAACGTGTTAAAACAGGTTCAACCCGCAGGTCGTTGACGAGATGCAAGCTGGACGTATCAGCCCATACGAGATCAATTGTGCTTTGGCCTAGGTGACTACTGAAAGTAAAGGCTCGTCGGCTGTCCCCGAGAGTTCGTCCCTTGAGCAAGATGAAGCCGAGCTCTTCCATGAATTGCAGAAGATTTTTTCCCTGGCGGTTGCTGGTTGTATCAAGAGAGTTTCTCAACCCAAATATATTGGTGTTTTCGAAGGCATCATCATTCAATTGACCAGCGTTGCCCACTCTTGCATTGAAATCGCCTCCAATTATGAAGAAATCGTACTTCTGTGAGCATTGTATCTTAAGAATGAGTGTTCTGAACTGATCTAAAGTTTCTTCCAAGTTAATATTTGGCTTAAAGTAGACGAGCACGATAATAATAACGTGTTTGTTGGTCGATGCTTTAGAGATGATGCAGTATTCTGTTGAGGCAATGACTGAGGATTCTAGGGTTGAGTATGTGACTAGTCCTCCACTGGGTCTCCCCTGTTTTTGTGGTTTTGTTGCTGGTACGGTGAAGCACATTGTATTGCACATGTTATGAATAGGAGTATCAGTTGAGGTCCAAGTTTCCGAGTTGCCATAGAATTGCGCATTGATGCTGTTGGTGAGATCAGCAATGTTGTAGTAGCTGTGGGCGTTCCAGAAAATGATCTTAATGGTGTTGCAATCGTTGATGTATTGAGGTTGGTCGGCGTTGCGTTATTGTGTCTTATGTGATAGTAGAGACTGAGAATTGGGCGTTGAGATTGATATTCCTGAGGAGGCTAGTGCCTCCTTGGATTGTGCAGTATCTTGAGAAGACGGGGGGTTTGAAGCAGCAGGAGATGAGTGACAGGGGACAAGGGCTTTGGATGCTACGTCCCAGGTCATCGGTTTGCCATTTACAAAAAGTTTCTAGAAACCGTGCCTAATTGTGTTGCCCTGTTCCATAAGCCTCTTTCCCTCATCTCTGAGTTTCTTTACAATGGCACCTTCAGTTGGAGTTAGGTCAGGGTTAATGTAAATTGGAGCTTTCAAGGATTTTTTGTTGCTGAGAATTTTATCTTTGGAGGTTCTGTCCTTCATGGTCACCTTGACTTTGTCCGGGGCGTTGTTTAAAGTTTTCACTTCTTCTATGCAATTTCCAACGCTAAATTGTTTTTCGAGAAAGTCGGCGACCACTTCCTTCACATTGGATTCATTGAATGACAGACCCTGTATAATGACGTTATTTCTTCGTAAGTGCTTTTCAAAAGAATTGATGCTGGCATTTGTGATGCGAGTCTCAAAGGCTCGAGTAGAGGAACCGGAAGCCACGGGAATACTGACGTTTGATTCAAGATCAGATAGTCTGGCTTTGACGGACGTCAGCTCCTTTTTCAGAGCTTTATTTTCAGCGGTGAGATCCTTTTTTAGCTTATTAATTTGGCTCTCACAGGATTTCTTTATATCCTCTTTCAGCTCAGCGAGCTTGTTTTGGTCTTCCATTCTCCACATTAGCATTTGTTTGAATAAATCACTGATTGTCTCTGGAATAGGAGTCTCAGAAGTGTCGTTTCCCATTTTTGAGCGAGTTGACGGAGGAGAGGATGAAGCACGAGGAACTTTGTTCGGTGGAGAGATGAGGTTTTTTTGAGTAGGAGGGGAACTACTGTCCCTTGTCCTTTTCAGATTTGTTTTCTGGAAGTACGCTGGGATACTGCTAAGAGAACTGGATCGTTGTGGCTTCAACTGGGCAGCTTTGGATGGTCTACCTCTTGGGGCAGGTTTCTGGGTTTTTGGGTTTCTTTGTTTCTTTGGTGGCTGCGGTGTGAAGAGAGTCTCTGGAGCGTTGAATAAAAAGACCGGAGCGTTAGGATTTAAATCGCTCGGAGTTAAGTTCCCAGATTTATTCGAGCTGTCGGTGCTGACGATTGGGCCGCAGCCGCTATCTAGCGAGCAAGCTGAAAGCTTTTCCAGAGAGTGTATTCCTTGATCGATAATGTCTATGCCTTTTGCGCCAGCGCTGACAGCTGGCATGCTAGAGGTTATGAGAACCTAACCTATTAATTGACACGCCAGTGACTTTGTAGTTGTTTTTGTTTATAAATTGCAATAAAACACGTTAATTTATTTTATGTAGCAGAGAAGGAGAGCACTAGGCACCTGATGGTAGTAGTATTTAGATTTTAAAGTCACTGATAGCACTTTAACACACAGATTACATCTACGGGCTAGTTACGCACGTCCGTACCCATCTGTGACTCAAACGCCTCCCCCGAAAAATTCAATAATAAAACAACAAATGCCAACCAGTGGATGTGTGAGTTTTGAAAAGAGTGTGCAAGATTTGATGGGAACCAGGATAAGAGAAAAATTGAAGCATTAAAACTTTTCCTGTATGAACCATATTTAGACTGATATAGCTGCATGCTACTGAAATTATCTATAGATTCAGATTGGGATCAGTGGAAGAAAATCTTTTATGAAACTTTCGCTAACAAAGGCTGGACTCCAATAAGGTATGCTATATCATACAGATATCAAACAGGAAATTTAATTGAATATGCTATAAAAAAAGAAAAGTTATTACTGGAGGTTAGAAAAACAATTGATACAGGCACAATGATTGATTCAATAGCCAATGGATTACCAAAGTTGTATTGCCGATAAAATAGACGGAGAAATTATAGAAACAACAGAAGAATTATGTAATAAATTAGGTAAACTAGAACATTGCAGACAAAAAAAGTTTACTACTTCACAAAACAACACAAATGATATAAAAAAAAGCTACCTTCCCACACAGCAAAAATACGTCCAAAGTACGTCTTTCGGACACCTCGAAAATTGTCTCGTGATAGTATTGGGATCGTCCCATGGGACTCCCATACGCTCTTAAATGTCCGCTACGTTTACCGGAATGGGACAGTCTCACTGACGTCATTACGACGTCCAAAGGTTTGCTTATAAGCCATATCCTCAGGACGTCTCTTGGACTGCTAACACAGTAGAGTGGAGATATCGATAAGCCATTATCGAGACTGCATTAAAACGTCCTTAAGATATTGTTAAGACTATATAAAGTTGGTATTGACACGGTGTTCAGATTGGATAGAGACGTCCATGGGACTTAATCCAGACTGTATAAAGACCTCCATGGAATATCGTTGAGACTACAAAATGACGCTTACGGATTAGATATTTAGACTGGACGAGACGTCCATTGGACTTAATCCGGATTGTATTAAGACGTCCATGGAACATTATCGATACTGTAAAAAGACGCTTACAGGATAAATATTTAGACTGGATAGAGACGGCCATGGGAATTAATTCAGACTGTACAAAGACGTCTATGAAACATCATCCAGACTACAAAAAGACGCTTACGGGACAGATATCTAGACTGTATAGAGATGTCCATAGGACTTAATCTAGACTGTATTAAGACGTCCATGGAATATTACCCGAGCTGCATAAAGATGCTCGTGGGATACTATCCAAACTGTATCAAGACGCTGATGAGATATTAATCAAATTGTGTTAAGACGTCAATAGGACCCATGGAATAGAACGAAAAAGGGGGGTCCTCATATGTACATTTTTCAGCGGTATACTGTCACAAGTATTCACCTAATCGATATAAAAAAATTTATACACACTCCTCGGAATTGCGTATTTGTGTACTCAATCTGAAGTCCAGTTATTCAAAATTGAATAACGCACAATAATAGCCGATGAGACATACGGATAATGCTCGGGTGGACTCAACTTGTATACCGATGAGATACACAACCAAAGCAATATAAAGGTGAGAAGTATACGCACGAGACCCTCCTGAACAGACGATATTGGATTTCATAATTGATGAAGTACACACAAGTATATTATTAAAAAACATATAATTCGTATATTGCACATACATAGGAACAATTACACTCTCGGTCTTTGCCCGACAGGATTCGTACTTAATATCAACTTATAATATTAGATATGTATATTATATCCTTATAGATAGTATGATGAGTATACATAACCGCTTTGCTAAACGATCCTATTTAGAATGAATTTATAGAAAATAGAAAAAAACTCATGTAAAAAATAAAATAATTTTGTTTGTGCTGTCGCAATAAACTGAAAAAGGAATTGCCGTCTTTGGAACAAAATATCGGAGCGAAATTTTACCATTGCAATCTTCTAAACTTAATAATACTCAAACTTATATAGGAAGAAAACCCAAAAAATTAAATTCAAATAAAGCTTCAACAGGCGAATAATACTATCGTTGAGAAACAAAAAATAAATTTTTATGTTGATAGCTTATTTGTTAGAGAGGAAAAAAAACTCATGAAAAAAAAGAAAATAATTTTGTTTGTGCGGTCACAATAAAACCTAAAAATTAATGAACGTGTGCTATGAATTATGACTCTACACCTTATATTTCTCAGTGGAATTGATGTCTTTGGAACGAAATATTGCAGCAGTATTTTACCATTGAAATCTTGTAAACGTATTAATACACTCACATAGGAAGAAAACCCAACAAATCAAATTGAGGAGAAAAGGTTTAACAGTCGAACATTACTGTTGAGAACCAAAAAATAAATCTTATACTGATAGCACATTTGTTGAAAAAAAATCACAATATTTTAACGTAATACGGTCTTTTATAGAGCCGCAGCTCTATAAATTACGTTATAATTACGTTAATTCGACAATTATATAGTCTATCATGATACAAAAACAAAAAAATACAGATCTCCTAAATTTGCGGCTAAAAAATCTAAAAAAATTCACCAAGTACTTTTAAGCAGTATTAGAATTTGCTCAGTTATATAAATTATCTGAGAGTGTAAAAAAAATCGTAGCTCATTTGACGAAGAATGTCTTATATATTTTTAAATACCATCATTGAATTGCAATAAAATAATTCGAATGCAGTAATTATGTAACGTGTATAGAGTACACTGAAAAAACTGTCTATACTTCGCGTAAAAATCCGTGATATCATGATTTATTTAGAAAAATATGTGGAATGAAACTCACTTTTCTTCTCGTGCCAAGCGCGCAGGGGCATGACGCAGCCATGATTTAATGGGGTCAGTAATTTCCTTATTTACAATAAGAGGTTTCGTGAAACGGCAGCGGATGATACCCATATAGATTAAATTCATTTAATCTATAATCTACATTGCCATTGAAAGTTTATCGTAATAGTTTACGAATAGAATCACGATAATATTTTGATATGAATTGAACTTACTTGATACAACATCGCAGATTTTCAATTTTTCAAAAGCTTTTTTCTTGTGGGCTCCGTGGAAGCTGTAATTTGCGGCCAGTGCGTGGTTCATAATTTCGTGCATGAATTTCGCTACGGTTATTTTGACATCGCTTTGCACGAGAATAGCCAAATCCTTAATCTGAAAGAATATATATATATATATATTAGGGTGGGTCAAAAAAATCAAGTATTTTTTTTTTTGGATTCGACACACGAAAACTAGTTCCTAGCTACCTCTAGAAAGTACTTACCAAATCTAAGCTCTTAATATTAACGGGAAGATTATGCTCATCATAGTTTTCCATTTTCAATTTAGTCTTATATAAAAATGGCCATATCTTATCACCAATAGATTGTTAAATTAGTTGCATCGTCAATATTTATAGGAAATTGAACGCTCTACAAAAATGGTCTCTTATACTTTTTTCATTAATCTAACCATTTAAAAGATATTCAAGGTGAAAGGTTGAAGTATTTTAAGGAAAATAACTTTTTGTTTTGAATTTTGTAACTTACTAAAAAATAATTATTGTCAAATGAGTTTCAGATATTTTCATAGGAAATTGAACGCTCTACAAAAAAGGTTTCTTGTGGTTAATCGATTACTGTAACCATTTAGAAGATATTCGCAGTAGAATCCCAATGCCTGTTGATTTTAATAGTTTTTACGTGGAGTAGCGCTGGTATCTGAATACAACCAATGCTTGACAAAAAACGAAGACCAGTTTCAATATTTATTGCAAGTTGTCAAGGAACATCGAGCAAAATTTCCGAATTGCAATAAAAGTCAATTTTTATAACTTAAACAAAAAGAAAAAATATATTTTTGTATCAATACTGTATTGAATTATAAAATTTCATATGGTAAAATAGAATTTTTTTTTTCTGCTGATATATTTGATGATATTTCTTAAATGAAAACCTTCTCTTTCTGGGATAGATCATAAATTATCTCAAAATCCATCAAATAAATGGATAAATTGGAAATAATTATTTAAAAACTATTAAAATCAACAGGCATTGGGATTCTACTGCGAATATCTTCTAAATGGTTACAGTAATCGATTAACCACAAGAAACCTTTTTTGTAGAGCGTTCAATTTCCTATGAAAATATCTGAAACTCATTTGACAATAATTATTTTTTAGTAAGTTACAAAATTCAAAACAAAAAGTTATTTTCCTTAAAATACTTCAACCTTTCACCTTGAATATCTTTTAAATGGTTAGATTAATGAAAAAAGTATAAGAGACCATTTTTGTAGAGCGTTCAATTTCCTATAAATATTGACGATGCAACTAATTTAACAATCTATTGGTGATAAGATATGGCCATTTTTATATAAGACTAAATTGAAAATGGAAAACTATGATGAGCATAATCTTCCCGTTAATATTAAGAGCTTAGATTTGGTGAGTACTTTCTAGAGGTAGCTAGGAACTAGTTTTCGTGTGTCGAAACCAAAAAAAAAAATACTTGATTTTTTTGACCCACCTTAATATATATATATATATATATATTTTGTAACGTGGCGTTTCAGAGTCGCCCGTCACAAGGGCACACAACCGCTATTATTTTTAGTTTACGCGTCCTCAGCAGGGTACTCCAACCGAACTCGATACAAAATAGGCAATAACTACTTTTAACTAATTCTTTTTTGTAAATTCTTTATTTCGCGCTTCGGCGCAAGCTAACAAGGTACTTGGACGACAACGATCCCGACCAACAAGGGACCACTAGCTACCGCTTGCAGCTCTCAACGACTTCGCCTACCGACGGTCTCATCAGACTACACTGGCTACCTTGGTGCACCTTTATATACACCTGGGGTAGCATCCACCCGAACCTTCCGTATCGCCTCGACTGCCGGTGAACAGGGAGATAAAAATCCTCCCAGCGGCCGAGGGCACCGTTTCTCGAAGAGGAACCAGCCGCCAGCTCTATCGGATGCCGTAAGGATGGCGTGAAGGGCAGACCGTAGCCTGCCATCCTCCGACTTACCGGTCTGGTGCCGGACCGACCCCAAACCACTACGTCCAGGTTGATAAAGCCATCATTCTGAGGATCGACGCTGCCTTCCTATCGGCAGGGACTAATTGTGTGGGTCGTGGTCCACGGTTTGGCCAACCGTCTGACTGCACGACCTCAGGTACAGGCAGCTACTGTCTGTGCAAAAGCCGGTGGAGGTGAATAATGAGGCGTCACTCTCCACCCGGTAACTTTGGCCGAGAGGCACCCTGTGTATGCCTCTGTCAAAGAAGTCCCCGATGATAGGCAGCCTGGACCGTAAACCGAAGCAGCTACAAAATCGTACGAGTTGGTGTCAACGACGAAATCGCGAGCAGCACATTACACCACATCTAGCGGTAATTTTGGAAAACGTATGACCAAGCAGTAACCAATATTCGCCACAGGGGGATGGCCTATTTGCGGTGGGGGTCAACCCACCAATCAAAGAAGAAGAATCACCTCACGATAACCGCGAGATCGGCGAGCCGAACTACGACCTCCTATTCTACGCTTGACCTGCTGAGAGACAGCTTTGTTTTCCGCATCCTTCCGATTATTCTCCCGATTTAAGCTACCGATACCTTTCCTTCTACCGCTATCGTTCTATCGTTTATCCTACCGAAAACTGTATCCTTCCAAACTCTTTTCATTCTTTTTCCCTTCCTTCTCAGTTTTGCTAGTATATCGTATAATTTAAATTAGAGTCAGTTTGTATGCCTGAAGTCAACCGCCTATGTAAGGCTTCTGCTTTTGAATAGTATCGTTACGAAGTTGCTCATAATTTCTATTCTTTCTTATGGTATTTATCGACTTTGTGTGAATCATGGTCCACGGCTTAAAGTTGCAGTAAGCCGCCGTGTGGCTGCATGATTTCGGTCATTAATATTATATTTACTGTTTCTTGGTTGCATCGTGTGATGCCAGTTTTGTGTGAATCATGGTCCACGGCCTAGAGTTGCAGTAAGCCGCCGTGTGGCTGCATGATTTCAGTAATTTATTATTTTCGTATCTGAGCGACCTCGTAACTGCCGAATAATTACTTCTCTTGTATTTATGATTTTTCTGATTATTTGTGAATCTCTATTAGCCTGCTTCTGCACTTTCTATCGTATTTTGAGCCCTATTGGCTTTATATTTCATTCCATACTCTTTTTGTAATAGTAGTGTGCTTTATATTTCATTTCTGTTATTGCTTATTATATTTTTATTTATTTTTGTGCCTATTGTATCACATATCGAGTTCCTTGGAGTACAAGCGAGCGTAGAATCAGCGCTAGATATTACCGCACTTTTTCTTTATTGCGATTGGCAATTTCATATTATTTTTGCCTGTTATTTATTTCTCTGTATTTTGTTAGATTAAGTTCTGTGAATTATTCTTTTGTATTGCGGTGTATTTTAGTGTATTTCTCTATTTTGTAAACTCTCCGAAATTCTCACGCTCTCATAATTTTGTATTTTGTATTCTCTCAAAAGTTATGTTTAGGAATTCATTATTTAATTCCTCAAGTACGTAATAATTATAAATTGTCGAATCTACCGTTTCTGAATAATTCTACCGAAGGCTATCTAGTCGATCGTTTGCCGACTTGGTAAATTGTTACTGAATGTCAATCTCTCATACTGGATATAATTTATGGTAAATTTATCGTATCATCTACCGAACTATCGTTACGTTGTTTTCTATCGATCGCAGTAAAGTTCTCTCGTTCTAATTGACAGAATAATAATTTTCGTAGCGTCATTTGCAACTTGGGTAAGATCACGTCGCCCAGTGACGTGTAGTTTTAAGTCAATTCTTGCATGATATCGTATCTCCCGACCTACGTTCATTTTACTCTGTTAACTACCGTCTCTCGTTTTAAAGCTACCGTTTACTGCTATTCTACCGAAATTTTTGTGAACAACAATTATTTATTTTATTAACTACCGCTGTCGATACCATCTTATTTTCCTGTCTCAATTATGTAACCTTCTCGACAATATATGATCGATTGACCTGTTCATTTTCCTTTTGCCTGGAGTTTATTCTTTATTTTGTTATTTTCTGTAATTCTGGAATTACTGTTAGCTGCCTTGAATTCCGCCGCTCTACCGGGATGTACGCGATCGTACCTGTGCCTAGCCAGCCATACAACGGGTTCTCTATTTATCTCTTTTGTACGGTTTTGTGTTAATTTTATTGATTTACATTATTGTTTGAAAATCGACGCTAACGCGTCTGGCGCCCAAAGTAATTATTTTGTTATAGTTTGATATTGCGGATAAGTAGAGAATCGCGCCAAAGTGTCAACGGTAAGTCCTCATCCGAGGGTAACAGAATTTAGCGTTACAATATATATATGTATATATATTCATCATATATATATATCAGTTATCCCATGCCCCATCACCGAGTTTTTAACGCGACCTCTTTCGATTTAGCCGATCTTTGCATATGTTTTTATACTCGGTAACTGAAACGAGTGTTCATGATTTTGTTCAGAACTTTTTCCCAAGCGGTTCAAAAGTTACGATAATCTTTCTTCAAATACTTGTAATTCGGGCAATAATGGCTGAAATTTGATTTTTTTCGTATTGAAATGTTGAGTTTCTTTTAAAATTTTCAGAAAAAAAATACTAAAAAAATGTAAGAACTGTCGTTGACCTCAATGTTTGCATTTTTGTACTTTACGATTGTTTTTTGAAGTGTTAGTTATTTTTTATTCTTTTTGAAACATTTATATGTCAGAGAACACCTAATTATACGTATTGCGTGTAAGTTTTGTTATGGTGATTTGTCTCGTTCTAGTTTTTTTTTAAATTACGAATGTTTCAAAATATATATATATTAGGGTGGGCCAAAAAAATCGACTATTTTTTTTTCACTTTGTACTCCAAAAACTTGGTTGGTAGAGACCTCAAAAATATTCTCTCCAAGTATGAGCTCTTAATTTTAATAGGAAGGTCCTCCGCCTCGCAGTTTTCTATTTTTTTCTTATGGTGAGGAAGAAAAATACATATCTCGGTATCTGCTACTTATAAAAAAAAAACATATATCATATTTTCGTGAGAAATTGAATTCTCTACAAAAGAGGTGAATTACAATTTTTTTGTATACCTCACTGTTCAGAAGTTATTGAAGGTTGAAGTTTGATCATCTTAAGGTAGATGTCTTTTTTTTTACGATTTTTATAACTCTTCAACAAAAAGTCATTATAACACACGCAACTCACATTTTCATAGGAAATTGAATCTCTCCAAAAAAGGTCTCTTACAATTTTTTTGTATACCTCACTGTTCAGAAGATGTTCACCGTCAAACTTCTAGTGTGCATTGAATGAATTTTATAACTCTTCAACAAAAGGTCATTATGATACGCGCAACTCATATTTTCATAGAAAATTGAATTCTCTACGAAAAAGGTCTCCCAAAATTTTTTTGTATACCTTACTGTTCAGAAGATATTCACCGTCAATTTGGCGTGGAATACTTTATATAGAAATTTACTAAGTGCACTGCCGATTGAAATATTTATTTTTAGAATATTTTGGCAGCAAAAAATATCTGCAAATGTGCAGAAAGTACACATTCAAATTACATGTACAAAATTAACGGCAATATAACAAATATTGTTACTCTCACCACAGTATTCTTGTAATTTGCGTCAGTCCGTAGACGTTGTTCCACTTCCGCAAAATCGGCTTCTTTCTTCAAAGGAAAAGCTTTCAGAATTTGACTCTCGGTTTTCTCAATTTCTTCATCGGAAGTCTTCACTGCCAATATTGGTCCAATGTTCCGAACCTCGGCTGCCAGAGCATCTATTTTCAGATTGAACTTAGCCAGTACTGTGAGGATTGTTTTAATCCAATCTATGAAAATGATGAGAATGTAGCGTAAAATGGGCAATACACTATTATTATAAATCTTTACAATCTTTTTAATTGACTTGCTAGGTACCATCAAGATTTTCAGGCGTTAAATTCGATTGTACGGTTCACTCAATGACGGACGGTTTGTTTATAGAAGAAATTGGATCCTTTGTATTTGACCGTACGCTAGTTTTCCGTGCACTTTTTTTTTATCGTTTCGATAGCCGAATCTTCATTACCACTGGAGAAGCATGCTGCACCCTCGATGTCAATCGGTGGAAATGGTCCAATGATAGCAGACGACTGAGTCGATTTTTTTATCCAATATTATCACGCTCCGAATCAGTGTAAATATCAGATATTACCAAAGCCTCTGTACATTTAGTTTGTCCACACTTAAATGTTTCTGAGAAAGATAACGAGTATATTTTGGAATTGATTGTTTTGAAAAAAAAATAATAATAATAATGATTAATGACTTGTACAAACATAATGTCTTCTACATATTGACTTGTACAATCGTTTTTTACATATGCATTGGCATACAAGCATGAAATTTAATTTAAAATTAGTTGAATTTACTCGTCGAAGCCAATAATTTTATAATATCGTACTGAGGCCAGTTTCCGGTAGCGTCCTCTTGATTCTCAACAGCCTTCAATAACCTTGATTCTTTTCTACATGGAGGCCAGTAACAATGTGTTTTCCGAGGTGTCATCCATTTTTCCGCAGCAAGACTAACGCCATGTTTGAATTCAATAACCGCATATCGATTAGATGCCATCTTTGAGAGACCTGAAAATTTAAGATTTCAGTATTACCGATGAATGTCAAGATGGACGATGTGTACTCATTGCTTAACTGTATGATTCCAATTCACCTACATCCGAACATTATCCCATGACTAACTAATGCAATGGACTTCTGGTTCTCAAGTGTTTTAATGCAAAATATTTAGTAATAGCGACGAAAGAAGATGTAACACGAACCCCAATACACTTGATTAAACTGAATTATTATCATGGAGAAATGGGAAAGCAACGAATGTTGATTTGTGTGGGATCTTTACACACTTTTTCGCAATATCACTGTGTGGGTGTATGGTCAATCTTTCAATGCGTTTATATTTCACTTTATGTATTCCTGGCAATGATGATGGGCATGGAATAGTCAAAAAATCTTCCTCGGTAGTGAGTTGTTTTCCTATTATCACAAATTCTCGAGTTTCGTGATAGAAAGCTATATTCTGAACGTCAATCAGATCACCGTTTTTCAGAATGCAGCAACTATCAGCATTCCCATTAGTTCTAATAGTAAAATTCGATGATTGAATGACTTTATAACGTGGATTTCTGCAGTTATCAGGTAGCGGGCCTTCTACATGAAGAAAAATGCCAACAGGTACCAAATTATCGTTCATGTCTTCAGCGTACTTTGAACATGCAGTTTTCATTTTTTGAATTTCGCCGCAGCATCGAGCGATTTGTTGTAATGGTTTTTCTGATTTGCTTATCATAGGTTATAATATTTGCATAAGATTTTCGAATTGAAAGGCACTAAACTTCTCAATAGATCCGTGTGATCTTCTACGAGGTGGATAATGCCATGCACGTTGTGCGTCAAGTGATGGACGCCGTATATTTTGGCAAATGACTTAATAAGGTGTTTCGCGAATTGCGTTGCGTAGTTCAACTTATTTCGATGCTGCTCCACATCGCATAATATTCATATCAAAACATGGAGCGTCATGAAGTGATGGTACATATCTTTTGGCAAAATCTTTCTCAAAACGATTGGTCCCGTATATAAAAGAAATTGTTAAAACTCAGTAGCTTTCCATTTCTTCAAGAACTTCAACGACTGTGGTCTTCGACCAAAATCTTGTGGAATAAATGGCCTCATATCATTTATAAGCCGTTTCGATATTTTTAGAATTTGTAAACGACTGAGTCTATAGTTGTTTTCGCCATGAATCCATAACGTTAACATTTTTTTAACAATACCGAGCAGAATTAAATGCATGTAATTTAAAGTTACATTAGAAACTAATCCCAATCCTGGTATAGAGTCGAGACACGTTCTTCTTTCATGGTACGTCTGATCGCTATAGTTCAAAAAATCTTCATCTGTTCGCCGTTTAGCATTTAATTTGGGGAATACCTGTGATTTTTTTTGTTTTTCCGTTCGTCACACATTTAGTGCAGCTATTCAATCCGTTGAAATTTTTCACGCACAAAATAAATGATTCTGCAGGAGCACCACAAACGATAAAACGAATTGAAAAGTTGTAATTTTTTCCGCCAATCATAATGCCATTTGCGGACAACTCAATGGCTTCTTCGACGAATTCTTTTAAATAAATATTCGCATCTTGAGGCTTCTTGTGGCCGTAGTACACTCCAATCATAAAATCTTCTTTGTACGGTATAATATTTTCCAAAATGGGCCAAAGCGCTGCGGTAGAAGACTTGAATAACGGGACCCCATCAATATTCATAGCAACAGCTATTTCATCAACTTTTAGATTTGCAATTCTATTGCAAATGTCCTCAATAGTTGAGGCAAGTCCGAAATGGTAGTACTCTCCCGGAAAAACTTCCCGAATATCGGTTCGTTTTATAGCTGCAGTAAAGTACGAGGATCGCTTGGTGAAACTGTTGATAGGCTTGGGACAAATTTTAACAAGTTAAGTAATTTTCTTAAGCTGTTATGCGATATTTTTTGGTTAATAGCCCATACCCCTAACTTCATCTTAACATAATCGACGATCTGCGAAGAGTCTACCAATGTTTCTATTCGGGGAACTTCAACAACGGAAGTTATATTTATATCGTAATGCGGATTTTCGTCACTGCTCAGATAATTATCCATTTGAAAAGGATTATTTACAGCTTGTATTGAGATAGAATTATCTTCAGAAGATGTTAGAGAATCAGGCGAATCATTTGAGTATGCTAGTTCAATCTTTTTTGGACAGGGTGATGTGTCGATAATCGTGTTTGCTGGAGACAAATCGGTTAATCCATTAGCGGGTTCAGATTGATTTTCCCACTGCTGAATAATTGTTGCAGTTCGACGTCGTCGTTGCCGGCTACAAATTTGAGAGTCACTTTTCCTTTTGCGTGACTCCATTGGTGGAACAAGAATTGCTTCTTAGGGCTTCATAGATTTTTATATGTACGAGCATAACGCAGTGCAACTTCGATTAAGTTAATTTCCATAACATTTACATCTTGCCTAACTAAAAAAAAGGAAACAATTTTTTTCACGCTAATTCTCTTTCTTGACATTCCGATCGCAACTACAAATAGATTTATAGGGCGGGGAAAAATTGAATCAATGGGTTAGAGAGTAACTGAATTTTCCTATAAATTGCTTTTGAAATAGAAATTGTTTTTAACATATCCATAAATGTTCGTATTAATAGTGAAGTTATTTTGAAAACGTAAAAAATAGAATAAGTATATGCATTATTTTATAATGTAAAACTTTGTTCTATCTAACCGCTACCCGAAAGCCTCGAGAGATTTCTTTTCAGAAACATGAATCATAAAACTTTACATATAAAAACTACTCATTTAACATCGTGCGAATGGAAATAAATAAGAAAATTTTTCGTGATTACGATTGTGGTTTCGTATGAGCATAAAATCAAGCTAGATTGATCGAGTAATATAATAAGCTATCGACTTACAAATACCAACAGGCGAAACAAAATTTGCCACCTACATCGATTAATGTCGGGTATGCGCGTGGTACAAGAGTTTCATATAAGGATGATACAATACGAAAAAAGCAAATGGAAGAATAGACACGTCTATATACCTAGCCGTCCTCAAAAGCAAAAATCAAAAATCTATACCCGAGAAATTACGAGCAATTTATGAGCAGGCAGAATATTCAAGTTTCGATTTTTGAGCAGGAGCGATGTAGCAGGAATTTCGGTTTTTGAGAGGGGGGGGGGGGCAGCTACGTAAGTACCCCAGACAGCACACTTGCTTCGTTTATGTAGCTGCTAGATCATAATGAAAACGTCAATGATATATCTGGTTAGGTACATAACTGATATGTTGTATGTGCCCTTTAAGGTACGTTGACGTTAGTATAATATAACCGCTACGTGAAAATGCTATATTAAATTCACAGAACAGATGTGGCGTAACATTTGTGTCTCAAAGCATTCGTCTTTGTGTGGTCCAAAGAATTGATATATCTGTTACATAATAACGTATACATAAATAAAATATATCGTCGTTAACGTCACAGATATGTGTCAAGGGATTCATTCTAGTCTGTTTCAAAGTATTTGTATCTTCGTTACATAATTATTTTTATGTAACAATTATGGACCATTACTAACGTACTTCATATATTCGCTCGGTTCTTTTTTTGTGTGTTTCAAGGAATCGATAGTCTTATTATATAATTATGTTTACGTGAGAAAAATCTTCAACCTAACTAATACATATATATACAAGAAGAAAAATATTAGTATTTCGAACGAACTCTAAAAAATGTTTTTTAAAGCTCAAATTTTTGTAGAGTTACTTTTTTGACAAGTACTTACAGCCATCAAACCCAATCGTAAAAAGAATCATCAATTTTATTTGCATCACCCGCTCAGGCCCCGCGACGTTGAGGGTTCGCGGCCGCGTGGCGGTGGTTGCTGTGTTTGGTGGGGGTATAGCGTGAGTTAGTTAGGATCGAGCGCTCGGATAGGTAGGACGTGTTGTGAAGTTTTTCTTTCTGTTCGTGCGTCGCGATTGCATCATCTTTTTCGTTCTGCGTAGTTTCAAGGTTCGCGCGTGCCTAGTTTTGGTTTGTGGGGACGCAGTCCATCCTCCGGTGATCGGAGGTGCCCGTTCCCGGGGCGAGCGTCGACGCGGCGACAAATCTGTTGCTCGAGCATCTCAGCGTTGGATCCCCGAGACGTCGGGGCCGCTGTTTGCACGGTTGTGGACCATCTTGGACGCTCCCCGTTACCCCGCTTCCACGTGACCGTCGGAAGTTGCGGCGTTTTATTCATTTAAATCCGTACTTGGTAAGCTAGTTTGATATTATTGAATGGTCATTCAATTTAGTTAAGAAAAAACGTGTCAGCGAATTTATTGCCTTGTATTCTGTCAATTCGATTTGTGCTGAATAAATATTTGACTTGCTTCGCCTTTTCCCTCTGTCTCGTGAGGGAAATTATACCGCAGCAAGTATCCTTTTCTTGTTTCGCAAAATTAAGGTTTTATTCATTCGCCCTCTCACTCATTTATCCCATCCCGATTAGCGTTAGAAGAGAACTCTTGATAAGTGATTAAACACTCGAAGAACCATGTTAAGTAGCGTGTACTTATTTCTCGCTGTAACACGTTGAATTTTGATATGCTCTCACCTGTATATTAAGCAAACTGCGTGTAACGGCAATATACCGGGACAATCTCTTGAAACTATACATATAACGCGCATGCGCCAAATAATTTTATCTCATTAGTCGGTGAAATCGCGCCGCGGTGATGTTTTCATCTGCTGAGCAAGGCGCCAACGTTCACAAAATGAAACAAAAGCTGTAATTCTCTCGCGCGTAACGCCGTGGATTGAGGTTATGCTGCTGTTTATTTTTACGTAGCGTGAATTGTCTAAGAAGAATAGCATCGTTCAGCAATACCGTGGTTGATTTCGGAAGATATTCAACCGACGCAATAAAGAATTTAACGGAAAAGCAAATATCAAATGATACAGAAATTGGGTGTTATTTATTGAAAGAAGAAATCTGAAATTCAACGTGAAATGTCATTAACAAATGGGAGTCTGGACAAACAGAGGTAGGTAAGTAAAAACAATGTTTATTGTGAACAGATTCTTTATTTACATAAAATTAAAAATAAATGAATGGTTGAGACCCAGTAGAAGGTATTTCCAGAGTAGATTCGTTACGGTGCAGTGCTCCAGAAGTCTGTTATTAGTGCCGATGAACATGAAATAAATAAAAGAAATGAGTAACAAGGAATAAAGAAATTATTCATCTTAAACACGAAGCTTAGGAGGACAAAGAGTAGCAATTAACAGAAAACGTACCCGACGCTATACTCACAAAAACCCTCGCTGACATCATTGATTAGTTGACAAAGTTTTTGCAGCTCCATTGTACAACAATCAATGTTTCGTTAAAAAAGAGGGTTCACCAGATATCCAAGAATAAAAAGAGAAAAAGAACAACAGTTAATATTACAGTGTAAATCATGCTATTAATGAAAAATTAGGAAACAAAACAATAACTTACAAGACAATCGTCCGATAACACTGGGAGACCAATCTCCACTCTTCTGATCACCCCTCGTCTGGCCATTGGTTGCCTTTCAAAAAGTGCTCAAAATGCCCTCCAGCAGCTGCAGCGCAGTAACCGAGCCGGTCGTAGAAGGCATTTGTCGTGTTGGATATGATATCCGGAGACAGGTTCTGCAGAATGTCCAAGATCCTAGCTTGCAGTGCGGCAAGGTCTTCAATCCTACCTTGGGCATACAGAACATTTTTCAAATGGCCCCACAAGCCGTAGTCTAAGGGAGCGAGATCAGGTGAACGGGCTGGCCACTCGACCTCCGGGCTTGCCCTACCAATCCAGCGTCCAGGGAATTGTTGGTCGAGGTAATTACGCACCGCACGTGTGAAGTGCGGTGGGGCTCCATCCTGCTGAAACCAAACAGGTTCGCCCTAAACACAGAAAATGGTACATTACTTGTAGTAAGCGTAAAATTATTCATTTTAAAATCATACGCACTCTGCTAATAATAACGCCAGCTCTACATGATAAAATACACTCACGATTTCTTCTTCAATCAGCCTAAGAGCCGGTACAATCCTCTCTCTCAGCAACTAGAGATACTTTTCGCCGTTGAGTTTTCCATCAATAAAAAATGGCCCAATGAGCCGATTGCCAATCGCGCCAAGCCAGACGTTGAGCTTCAACGGGTACTGTGTGCCCGCCTGAATGAACAGACGAGGGTTGTTTCGACACCAGGCTCTGGTGTTCTGCATGTTCGGTTTCCCGACAAGTATCACTGTATTTTCATCTGAGAAACAAATGCGACTCAACAAGCCCTCGTCTGCGTTCAGACGTTCCATCAACTCGTGGCTGAAGCGAAGACGACTATCGTTATCACCAGCCAAGAGTTCTTGATGGACTTAAAACTTGTACGATCTGTACTTGGCTTCACGCAATACTCTTCTGACCGACGCGTTAGATATTTCCAAGTCCTTGGCGATGCGGCTGATCGGCTTGAATAGATCCTCTTCGACGGTGAAGCAGATATCCAGCTTGGTATCCCAGCTCAGCTGACGGTTTGGTTGAGAGATTTTCCTGGTCCTCTCGTCGACACTACCAGATTTTTCAAATTTTAGGACCAGATTCCTGATGGTCGCTAACGAGGGTGTCGGTCGATCCGGGTGTGTGACGGCGAAATGGTCTTGATTTTCCCGGTAAGACAGGCCCTGGTAATGATGCTTAACTAACTCCACCTTTTCCTGCACAGAAAACTTGTAATGAGGCATTTTTTATCTGATGAACACGATAAAAAAATTCACCAAAAGATCGAGGTAATTGATCGACACGTAGTTGAAGTTGCGCAATCTTTTTGCAAAGTGGTCAATTTACGCGGGCGGGGTTATTTATATTCGCGGGTGGGAAAGTTACGAAACTCTGGAGAAAGATGATTGTATTGGCTGATACCAGTCGCGATCGTTGCCCTCATCCAATCAAATTCTGGTATCACCGGAATCGTGGTTTTCGCGCCCTCCCAGTGTCGCCGGTATGCACAGAATTAGGATACGAATTATCTGGTCAAATACCACGTGGTGATCTGTCTCTGAGTTTCAATTCTAGAAATCGATGTCCCTCTTCATCATTACGTAGGAAAACAAGGAAATAGTTTCGCGATGTGATGCGCGATGTTTATTCACCTCGTATTCAGCGGTTCAGGTGAACGAATTTCAGTAACCTCGCGATCATACCGTGATATTCGCAATCATATTGTGAATTTGCTATTCGGAGAATTTTGTTGATTTCGGAAAAATATGGACTATGAAAAAATCCACAATACAAATTCAATAAATGGTATTCACAAAAGCAATACGTCAAACGATATCTAACGATCAGTAATTTGTGATTGTGATTTTCGAGCTTTAAGCCAGGTGATGTCTGGTGGCAATGCGTCTCATTAACGTTTTATGTTTTGTGAATTTTATTGGAAATTAGTTGTATTCAAAAATACCAAAAGATCCTGTTTGATGATAATAGCTTCTAATATTTTCAGGTACGAAATAATTCATTGTCAAAGCGGGACTAAATTTGTCAGCCATGGAAGCATGTAAGTAAATTTCCAATTACGTGATCTTTGACACTGACAATATTTTAACATGGATTCAATGATAAAATTGGTTTTTTTTTCAGCAGGCTCGAAGTTTAAACTTTAATTAACACGAGGTAAATTATGCCTTACCTGATGGTCAAAACGTTTAGGTGGCAAGGATCCTGGTTTTTCGAGCGGTGCAATCATTAGAACCATCGAACCTGGTTGTTTCGTCAGACATCAGGTGCCAGAGTGAATTTTATCAGGCCATCGCCACCTTCTTAACATCAGTTGACGCAAAATTGAAGAGCGCGATATACTACAGATCATAATGGCTGAATATCCCATCATTTTACTTTGATCGAGCCAATAGCGATAAGTTTGTTACTTAACCGTTGCTGCCAATTCATTTTACCGAGAAATCATTCTGTGCACCATTGTAATTCAAGCATTATTATTGACCAGCATTGTTTTTCAAACTTTATACCATTTAATTTGGTATCTTATTTTGAAGCTTACTTTCACTCTCTTTGGCATTGAATTCAGATAAATAGTCTTTCAAGTCCATAATTAGATTGTAGGGTTGAATTTTGCTAGGCAAACTGAATCAATCTGAATCTAAAACTGTTAAATGAGTTCAGTTAAAAATGTCTTTAAATTTAATCTTAGTTGACGGTGTCATCTCGCTAGCTAGTTGCACGATAACTTGAAACCAAATTCAATTTTCCACTCTTTATAGGGTCCTACGCTAAGACTGAAAGCTTGCAAATCTCCATGTACCGCAAGTATTTCTGCATTTCATGTTAGCATTATCTGGAGCAAAAAAAATCCCATTTCGAGATTGAAAATGGAACCTGAAACACAGAGTTATTCAGTAGCACGAATTGAAAACCAAGAATTTTATAATGGTTCCTGCATCAAAGGGATTCTTTCCAAATATCTTTGTTAGAAGGTGATGTTCGGAGGACTATGAACAAGATATTGTATCGGATTACATTATTTGGAAAAAAATCTTCATAAACTTCGTTGAAAATTAGATATTCATTTATTTTGATGGAACAAGGGACACAATCTTGAATCCGATAAGTCAAGATCCTCGTAATAATGTTCTGACATTACTCTAAAACATGATTGTCCTTGAAGCTAATTGTGACATTGACGTGCATTTTGAGAAACTTGATTTTCAACTTGTGTCACAGGATGTGATTTACGTTCCTGAGTTCTACGCTTTCGATTAGATTTTCTTTGTTTGGAACCGCACTAACATGAAATAGAGAAATCATTTTAATAAATCTAATTTACTTGAATTTTCAATTTGAGTATTAGGTTCCCTTCATTTTTTTAATCGAACATCATTGAAAATTAGCGAAATAAATTTTGATAATCATTCGGAAATTTTAAATAGTAGTAGCAATAATTTGTTAATTGGAAAAAATACATTGAATATCGACTATTCGTAAATTTTGTTGAACTATTTTCAAGAAAAAAAAGATTCACAGTTCCGTTACAGATAGTGAGATATTTGAATTTCTTGAACGATCGGTTTAATGTCTCATTTTCGAAAGTGATAAAATTCAATATTACCGCCTGAAATCACAAAAGAGTGAGAAAGTTGCTTAGTTGCTTGAAAGTGGCAATGATCTTTGTACGTCTGACAAATTGAATTGGCAGATAACAGTGAATATCAGAGATGTAATTATTTTGGCCGTATCACCTGTTGATAGATAAAAATCCCATTGTTATTTCTAATGTACGAAATAATAAAAATGATTAAATAAAGTGTTCGCACTTACCTGCTGCGTTTCTTCCAAGCACCCAACATTTAAACAGATTTCTCATTATAGTCGAATAAAGCCAATTTTCAAAGAGCATTAGCATCAAATTTCCGAGTCACTACCTCGACTGTTTGAGATTCTAACCTCAAAAATTCGTATGAACTACAACGCCGCCAGAAACAGAGTTTGACAGCTGAAACTCGGAGTGGCCAGCCTGCCCGAGCAGCCGATAAAACTCGCGCATGCGCATTATATGTATAGTTTCAAGAGATTGTCCCGGTATACTCGTTTCCCACATTGTTACTTGTATGACACTACATGTTGAATTTCTATATTCTAGTATCTTTGTTATGCTTTGACATTTCAAGCTGGTTTCGTTTATGACACATTCTATTTCAATGTTCTGGGTGGTAATAAACAATCTTTTCTATATATATATTCTGGTATTTGTGTACTTTTTTTAAGTAGCGTGCACATGTGCAAGTGCGCATAAAATGAATCGCAGGATGTTACGCGGGGTAGCAGATATGTGTTAAGTACGTTATCTTCATGACTCTGATTTGGATATATTACATAGCAGTTATAAATCTGATCTGTCACTATAAAATATTACTGAGTTGGATGCAACACATAAGAACATAAATGATACATAACGGACTTGGAAGGATATGTATCTCATCTACATCTGTGATATCATTGATACGTATCTCTGTCCTGTGCCTGTTACATAGCTGCCACAATGGTTTGTGGCGGGCATAATGGAGTACATGTACGGTACATGTAGAGCACATGTGATGTAGCTGTGATTTAGGAAGGAACACGATTCAAGTATTTGTTACGTACTGAACATATGATTGTGCTACCTGGGACTCAGCCCCCCCCCCCCCCCCCCCCAACATTAAAAAATGACAGAAAATACAAAAAAATACTCGAATTATGAGCACTTTCTGAGTAGTCGAAACATGCAAGTTTCGATTTTTGAGCACAAGCGGTGAGGCAGGAATTACGGTTTTTAAGTGGGAGGGGGGCCCAGCCCTCCGACCAATGAAAAAAAAAACTAAAAATATTTGACAATAGCTAAATTATGGGTACATTATGCGCAATCCGAACATGCGAGCTTCAATTTTTTAGCACCAACCCCCAACGACCTACCTCCACTTATACGTCCAGCGTCACGAGAGAATTACCCTTAAATTCAATGAAATCGGAAGATTCATTTTTGGAGAAAGCCCAGCGACTTATGAGCAGATGAAATACCGCAACTCTAATTTTTGAGCTGCAAACCCCGAACGACCTACCCCGCTTATACGTCCAGCGTCACCAGAGAAGTACCCTCAAATTCGGTGGAATTGAAAAAGTTCTTTTTGGCGGATGCTCAGTGATCTATGAGCAGACGAAATACCGCAACTCTGATTTTTGAGCAGCAACACCCAACGACCTACCCCCGCTTATACATCCAACGTTGCCCGAGAAGTACCCTTAAATTCAGTAAAATCCAAATAAAAAAATTTCGAGAATGCTTTGCGATATATGAGAAGACAAAGTGAGGAATTTTATGCAATCACTGAGGGATTTTATTTTAGATACACTAGAACACTGTTTCTTGCCGACCGGCAACATACAATGGGGCTTTCCACGCGAAACCGGCCACTGCTAAACCTGTGCTTCTTTAAATTTTTCAACTCTTCATTCTCATTTTGCGTTTATGATAAGGAACCTTCCTGATTTTTTCGAGCTTTATCTGAAAATATGCACTCAGTAGGATTTTTCAAAAACTTTTCAATTTCTTTTCTCGTTCATCTATAACTTTCCGAAAAATCAAGCGATCCCAAAAAATGAGAGGTCAAAATTTTTGTTTTGAAATACCCTTCCGTTCATGATTATTTTTGCAATCATTCATTTTCTAATTCAATAATTTTTCTTAATGTCAATCATAAAATCTCATTTTCCATATAGTTTGTATCCTTTGATTTTTTTTCATTTTTTTCAATGGAAAACTGATATTTATTTCAAGAATCGCAAGCATAGTTTCATAGTGGGCAACTCATTCTTTATATTCTTTCAAATTATTATTTTTTTTTACCATCAAATTGAATTAAAATAAATAAAATTGATTTTAAAATTTCTGTAATTCAGTGAAAAACCGAAAGAAGTGTACAGATGAGAGACCAAAAATATATTTTTTTGAATGCAATTGTTAAATGTGTAAAATTCACCCGAAAGACATTTTTTATAACATGTTGAAACTGCAAATTTTTTCATGCTGATATTATGTACAAGAAACAACGACCTCATTCATTAGTATTCTAGAAATGTGAGGGATTCGGGAAAATAATGGAATAATTTGTTGAACCAAGGTATGCATTATTGATCAATTATTTATTGCCGTACCCGTTCGAAATTTTTGCAATCCTTGGTTCAAGTATTTAATTAATTATTTTTCTGAAGACCTTATATTGCCACAATCCTAAGAAAAAGTCATTGTTCCTTGTATATAATGTCAAGCACAAGAAAATTTGCTGTGTTTATATTCTATCAAAAATGTCTTCCGAGTAAATTTCACAAATTCAACAATTGCATTCGAAAAGATACAATTTTGGGCTCTTATCCATACGATTCGTTCGGTTTTTCACTGAGTTATAGAGAGTTTAGAATTGATTTGATTTAATTCAATTTAATTTGAGAACAAATACGAATAAAATAATCTTAAAAAACAGAAAGCATGAGATTCCCACTGTGAAACTATGCTTAAAATTCTTTGAGCATATTGAGGATTGGGATAAGCAAGAAAGAAATTTGAACACAATCTAAATGATATTTTTCTATATTATGTATAAACTGAGAAACGTTAGATCAGTACAATGTGTTCATATGACAGCGGTCACGACAAGAGTAAAAAACTGTACTAAAGTAAAGGTGGAGCGCGTAATGCTCGCAACACATATCTGCATCGACAGGTGCCAGCTCCTCACGGTTCATGCTGGGAGAAAGAGTGTCATATTAATTTCAACAGAATAAATAACACTATTTTATTTTAAAAAAATGAAAAAAAATCGAAGGATACAAATAATATAGAAAATGCGATTTCATGCTTAGAATTAAAAAAAATTATTGATTTAAAACATGAATGATTTTCAATATAATCTTAAACGAAAGAGTATTTCCAAACAAAAATTTCGACCCCCCATTTTTTCGAATCGCTTGATTTTGTAGGAAGTTGAAGATGAACGAAAAAAAATGGAAAATGGTTCAAAAAATCCAACTGGGTGCATTTTTTGAGATAAAAATCTGAAAAAATCAGGGGAGTTCCTCATCATGAGCTTAGAATGAAAAAATAATTAGCAAATTTGAAAATGCAAAGGTTTAGCAGTGGACGGTTTCGCGTGGAAAGCCCTATATATTATTTCAAATGTCATGCCCACGATCTTGACGAATGGAATATCCTCGAACGGTCACTAAACTGAGTTACCAATTACGAGTGAGATTTTTGTATGTAAGCATTTTACATTCTCGTTATCATCTGGCTTTGCTCATTGGGAATCGTTATTTTCAATATAATGACTCGATATGGTCCGTGACATAAATGAAAATAACTTCAGCCTTACTTTTTCAACAGCTTTGAATGAATGCGAAACCTACAGTCAAAGTAGGTCACCTATAATAATACGAATATTTGATTGGTACTTTTCCAATCTGACTGTGTTTTTGAATGCTTCTTGTAATATATTTTTGGCTAATGCAATGTTTGTTTCAATCCTTTTTTTTTCCTCTTCTGGAAAGCGAATAATAATCTGTTGTACCTCATTTAGAGCTCCTCATTAAATTCAATTTCACATAGTGTTAACTTTATACTTTGATCAGTTGTCAAGTTTTACATTTTTTCAATTTGATTTTTATACTGTAATCTTGATTTTTCCACGCGATCGCCAAGATGGAGGACCTGACGACCGCGAACCAATGTGTACAAAAATTTGGCACCAGCGATGATCCTTGATCAGATGGTCGTATCGTAACTAATTGAGTTGGGCGCCAGGTGCATTACTGCACCAATTTCTAATCGAACTTCACCACAACTCAATCTTTTTGTTATGCCTTGTCTTACACAGTATTGCGAAAGGGGCTGAGTAGTTTCAGGATAGAGTGAGGCACTCGACACGACTTACTCATTCAACAGAATTAAACAAACAGAATATATTCTTCATTTGAGTGATACAAAAATAGATAAAGAACAAATCAAAAAGGTTTCAATCTGCTACGGCAATCCCAAAAGAAATTGATACAAAAATAATTTCGCCTTTCGCGAATTAATCAAATTGACTGCCGTAATTGAAACAACAAAATATTACATTTCAAAGTAACATTAGCTCACTAAGTGTTGTCGCAAAACAAAATCAAAATCTCACTCATCATAATTAGATGCGGTAATCGCCATGAAATCCTAAAATCTAAGTAATTAGCATTATAAACGCGATGCTTTCAGTAGTGTATATATGACAGTTCTGAATCAAAGATGGCGGCGCTCCCCCCTAGCTCCCCCCTAGCTCTCCCCCAGCTCCTCCCTAGCCCCCCCCCCCCCCTCCCCCTGGTCATTTTTCACGGTTTGCCGCAAGATAGCTATTTTCATAGGATTTGACACACACACACACAATAATTCCTGTCGAGACTTGTTTGGCGCTGGAAAGCCGCACATAAATCGGATAGGGTAAAAACTCGCTAGATCTATTGAAGAAATTCCAGGAAATTGCTCTTTGAGATGGTGCCGACAATAAACTTTGTTGGTGGTGATGCACTTAAACCAGTCTGGGGCAGTGGAAGTGGTCCCATAAAAATTCCTCGCACAATATGCGTGTCGAGACTTGTCGAATGGAAAAATTGTAGTGGGGGTGGGTGGTATATAAAGCGTACGTCTATCGTGATCCTCACTCTGTTCTCATCGTATTCTCATTGTGAACTGTTCTCGCTCGTGAAATAACCTCGAAACGCGATGAATCTAGCAAAAGTTAACCACGTCAGCCGCCTGGAGAATCTGCCAACCAAGAAGATGTCGGAACTCGAAATTGGGGGAGTGTATGACGTCATCGGGTTACGACTGGTCAAAACAAAATTCGGAGTACGTGTTCTGGCGACGATCGATGGAGAATACAACGTCTTCTTACCACCGAGAATCGCAAGAGTTCTACAAGAAGATTCCAGTCAGCTGACTGAAATGTGTAGCATGGCCGGGGAAAATCGTTTGCAAATGAAATACCTAGGTGGAGAATTTAACAAGTTCGAATTTTCATGCAGTTATGCGCCTTAAATGAACTATGCGATCCCCCTCTACTTCCACAAAATTCATCCACGAGGGGGTAAAAGCGGGTGTGCTGGAAATGGAATAGTCAGTCTTCCACATACCATCCGTCAGTATATAATCGAGCGCAACATTCCCACTCCTCAACATGGCGATGATCCTAGACAAGCAATGTTTTATCGGTCATAACATGAAGTTTGTACCCAAGGAAGTCGCAGTCGTGAATGTAAACGGGTCGGGTCTGGATTACATCATTTTCAAGCCGCCCTATGATTTGGCAAGCCTACCACTTGAATGTAGAGCTACCAATGTATGGTTGACGCACAATCACCACGGAATATCATGGAATGCGGGCAACAAATCTCACGAGGATGTGACGGAGATTGTGAGAAAAATGGTTGGAAATGCGTGTTACGTATACGTCAAAGGGGCGGAGAAGAAAGCATGGCTGACGGAGATCGTCGATGAAACAACAAGGGTTATTAATATGGAAGATTTGCATATCATACCCCCTGCAATGAAAAAATTAAGGTATATGGAAGCGGCATCGTGGCACGACGCGAACCATGGATACTCTCCAGCGAATAACCTCCAGCAAGCAGCAGTGCCAGGCTCAATTTGGTATGATGACAACTCTGAATACATCCCGGCATACGATTGCGCCTTTGAAAATGTGCAGCGACTGAGGAGTTGGTATTCGAAGGAGTGTACCAGCTCCCTCGAGAAATCCTTCCGTCTGTACAAAGAATTGGACGGTTTAAGGGGAATGATGTCCGAGGATATAGCTTTTTTACCAAAAGAATTTATCCACACGTTCGCATCAAACTCCATCAATGATGCGTGGGATAAACTACCAGAAAATATGAAAATGGACTACGTCATCGCAAGTTTCCGGAGATGTAGCATACATTACACACCAGGACCCGATGGCGATATCGTGGATGGACCAAATCCTCTAATTGGAGACTGTTTAGGTTGCAATCGTGTGTATAGATGATATGGACAATATTTACCAAAATAACAATAAAATTTATTACGATATATACAATTATATTCTGATTCATATGTAGAATATTTGATAGAATTAATCTCAATTATATCATGGCTTATACATAGAATTGAAAAAAATTACGATTCGATAAAATTATAATCTAGAAATATGATACATTACAAATATGTATGTCACGAGCGCCGCATATTTACTCAGACTATATCGCCGATTATGTCAATTATTATCATCTCTAGAAACAAGGAAGCATAGCATAAATATATCAGTTAGTCTATATAAAATATTTTATTATAACCAGTTCGTGGAGTAACCGAGCGCAACGGCGTAGTTGGACGGCCAGCAACGTCAGCGTCTTCGCGCCCGCCAGATCCCGGGTGTAATCAACACCGGGATGAGGCGAGCGCGAAATCACGCGCTTCGAG
The DNA here is from genome assembly GCF_021155785.1 of Neodiprion fabricii. NCBI lineage: Eukaryota > Metazoa > Arthropoda > Insecta > Hymenoptera > Diprionidae > Neodiprion > Neodiprion fabricii. Next base: position 12,946,872 of record NC_060244.1, read on the forward strand.
GATGACTGTCGCGAGGCGAGCCTTTGTTCCGGAATTGTGTTCTTAGCGAAAACCCGGGATTGTAAATTCAGCGAAAACTCGCTCGCCGCCCGACGTTCCAAGGGGTGTCGGACGAGCGAGCGAAGGCAGTCCCGTCTTGAGACCGTCTGAATAACGACATCAGCGGAACCCGGCTCCTTCGAAGCGACCACGTATAGAGCTATAAATCCTTTTTCCGAAACCGACGATTAGAGCGTAATTCTCTAATCTACGCACGGCCGTTAAAGGTTACTTGCGTCGCGGTGTAAGTCTTACGAAGCTAAAATAAGTGCAAGCGTTAAGCCACGAACTGTATTGAGCTGTGTAGCCTGTAAGTAAGTGTGTGTGAAGGCGTGTATACTTCGGCGAGTTCGAAGCCGAAGCTGCGAAGCGAGAGAAGGAGAGAACGTGAGTAGTATAAGACCAAAATAATTGTGAGCTTCTTTGTTTCGAACCTTCTCTGCTTTTAGTTTTTGACCTATGAAACATTTGAACTTGCCTTTCCATCAAAACATTGGTACGATAAATTGAAATCTTTTAAACCTATTCCCAGGGAACGCCCTGTAGAGGACGTTCACCTCCCAACCCACCTAGGAAATAGATATAAACCTCTGAGAGAACTTAGAGGCTTGAAGCCGTCGCGTGCGAGACCGCTCCGCACGTGACATATATCTTTATAACTTTTACCCATTCTCGTCATACAGAATGTAAATGTTGTGAATTTTTACTTGTGAAAAATACATGATCAATAATTATGAATTTAGCGTGGTTTATTCCTCGAAATAATCCATAAAATCGCTATCCTGTTCGTTAACATTATCATCATCATCATCATCGCTATTTTCGACATCTGTAATTATTACGATAGTTTCATTCGCCCATTTTGCTACAATTATTTCCGTACATATATCACCGTAATTTATATAATATTGCTGTTTGGTCTCACTCGAGCAGCTCGCGCATCCTCAACGAGATCCCGAAGCTCCTCCAACGAGAACTCGCGTGTTGCTCCGGAAAAGCCTATAATTATCTCTTCCTCAGCCTCCTCATCCTCGCCCCAATCAACGCTCGACCACTCATCGTCATCATCACTCGAATGAGATGGCATTTTTTTTCGTTCCAAAATTGATTCGCGATGAAAAATCTGTGAAAAGAGCAAGCCGAAATAGAAAAGTTGATGCTGCTGCACTCATCATTTATATGCGTGATAAATCTCCAATTCAAAAATGTTTCCACCTATTCAAAATGAGTGATACGGAGAAGGTGTGGAAGATACTAGAATTTTATTTTAATGTAGTGCTACACACCAATCCTTGTCCGAATAATAACCATCATCGTCAGCTCTATCTATGTCTCCCAGCATTTGACGGATTTGATCAATCTGATCAAGAAGTAAACCGAATCCGATGCGTACGTCAGTAACTTAAACCCTTTTCCGCTCCGCGTAGCCCAGACTCAAACCCTTTTTCGCGATGACGTCACAGTCTGCCGTACCGAAGGTCAAAACCGTGCAACCTTACCGACAAATGTATCGATCGAGGGTCAAAATCGTGCTGTTCTACCGACAATCTTACCGACCGAAGGTCTGTAGTGCTCGCCTGCCAACGGTAGAAGGCGCAACGGGGGGCGAGAACTTTTTTACCGTCCCGCATTCTTCTCCCACGATAGAACTGCTGATGTGTAACATTAACCACTCCGAATTCCTTTCCCGGGGTAGGACTGCTGATGTGTGACGTCAACCACCTCACATTTCTTCCCACGTTATCAACCACGTGACATTCCAAAATTAATAGTTCCGAGAATCGTGTTTCACTTATTCGGATGTCGGTTTGATATCAACCACGTGACATTTTTTGGCTTGTAACTGCCGTGTGAACTCAACGATGAATTTTGAACGGGTTCAGACAAGACCAGCGTGCAAGGTCAACCGATAGCCGCGGTACATTCAGAGCCAAGGATCTGCGGTGTTGGGTTACTATCGCTCAGGGAATGCTAAAAGGTGCGCGCGCATCCGTACAGCTGCCCTGTAAAAAGGACGCTCATCAAAGCGAACGATCATTACGTCACAACTTGTCAAGTATACGTGGGGAAAAAGCTCAAGATGGAGTCCGCGAAGTGTTTGAAATTGATCGATATTATGGAATCGGCGTTCAAGATTTTAGACAAATCATCATCAACAGCAGAGATTCGGAAATGGTTAAAATTTGGAAGTCAAAATATTCGGCTTCTGAACAAAATTTTGCGAAAGGCTTCATCGATTGGAGAAAAGATGAGAATTATCACAACGATCGGACTCTTGAAAGCGCTCACGGAAAAATTCAAACGTCTTCAGAAAACGGGTGGAGGTACGCGGAAAGTAAGAAGAAGCGATCGAGTTCACTGGAAAGATTTGGAATCAGCTTTCGAGGAGAGAATTCGAACTGGATCCATCGTCAATTTGAAGCATAAAGATGTGGAGAGATTTCTAGAAGACGCAAAGGTACTAGCTGTGACGAGACTAAAAAACGCTCTGAAGAAAGACAGGAGCTTGAAAGCCAACGTTATCCTGGCTTGTAAATTTGAAGTTAGAAAAGATGATCGCACGGTGGAAGAGATCAAATTTTTTAATACGAGAAATGAAATCATCCTCCAGACAACAAATATCAACGAATGGTTCATCGAAAACGCGACGGAGCGTTTGTTGAAAAAGGTGGAAGATTTCCAGGAAAAGAATTCAGGCTGGTCGCTGACTGAAATAATCAATTTGACTGTGAATATCAACAAGTACGTGCCACTGCGAGGCGGTGTCGTTACATACACACCACTACCCAAAGATATTCAAGATAAGAAGGCTGTCGTCAACATCCGTAACAGCGACTCGTATTGCTTCCTCTGGTCGGTCACCGCAGCTCTGTTCCCAACCGACATCAACAATCCCAGTAAAATTACTTCGTATCCACATTTCAGCTCAGTGCTACAATACGACGGTTTGCATTTTCCAATGTCTTTAGACCAGATTCCAAAATTTGAGAAACTTAACAAACTTTCAATTAACGTTTCTGGTATAGATAGTGCGGAAGAGCGCAGTGAAATCGTACCCATTTATTTGAGTCGAAACAAGTCTAACAAACCTGTGATTCATCTTTTGGTGATAGAAACTGAAATCACTGACGATGACGATGATAGTATGGAAAATATTGAAAAGAATGTAACACATCATTTTACATGGATTCGAAATCTGTCTCGATTAACGAGTTCTCAAATTTCCAAATGCGCACATCAGACGTGGTTGTGCGATAGGTGTCTGTCTCATTTTAATTTCGAAAGATGTTTGTCTAAGCACCGAGTTGATTGCATGAATTTAAACAAAACCAAAGTTTTTCTACCTACGGAGGAGAAAAAAATTCTAAAATTTAAAAATTTTAAGCACAAAGAAACCGTTCCATTCTGCATTTACGCGGATATCGAATGTTCACTACAACCCACACATGAAAGTTTTGGGGAAAATAGAACAATTTATCAGAAGCATCTTCCGTATAGTATAGCTTACTATCTGCATTGCGCGTTTGACGATTCGCTTTCAAAATTCAAGAGTAATCGCGGAGAGACTTGCGTTCAATGGTTTGTGAACGAGTTAGCGGAATTGGCACATTCGTTGAAAGTTTATTTCAAAACTGTTGTACCGATCAAACCGCTCAATTCCAATCAAATCAACGAATTTCACTCAACAACAGTGTGTCACATTTGTGAAAAACCGTTCACACTCACAGACGTGAAACATCGTGATCACTGCCGTTTCACGGGAAAGTACCGTGGTGCTGCTCACCGAGGTTGCTATCTAAATTACCAAAATTCGCACACTATCCCAGTGATATTCCACAATCTGTCGGGTTACGATTCACATTTTCTGATCAAAGCACTGGCTGCATCGTTCGAGGGCAGAATTGAGCTTCTACCCGTAAACAAAGAAAAGTACATTTCTTTTACAAAACATGTCGAGGGGACAGATATAAAGTTTAGATTCATAGATTCGTACCATTTCATGCCCAGTAGTCTTGAGAAATTAGCAACGTATCTCGGTGATGATCAGAAATCAATCACACGAAAATTTTATCGTAGCTCGGATAAATTTCAATTATTGACCAGAAAAGGAGTGTTCCCGTACGAATACATAGGCAGTTGGGAGAAGCTCGAGGACACACGGCTACCATCCAAACAACAATTTTACTCGATATTAAATGATCGGGATATATCAGACGACGACTATGCACATGCATGTAAAGTTTGGCAAACTTTTAACGTTCAAATTTTAGGGGAGTATTCGGACTTGTATTTACAGACGGACGTGTTTTCACTGGCCGACGTTTTTCAAAATTTTCGACAGAGCCGTGGGACGACGTACAAACTGGACCCGTTACATTACTACACAGCGCCTGGTCTGTCGTTTGATGCAGTGTTAAAATGTACAGGCATCGAACTCGAGCTTCTCACTAATATAGACATGGTTATGTTTATCGAAAAGAGTATTCGAGGTGGTGTGTCACAGTGTTCGAATAGATACGCAAAGGCCAACAATAGATATACGGGAGAGGAATTCGATCCTGAGGTCGAAGAATCTTATCTCATGTACTTTGACGTTAATAATTTGTACGGTGCTGCTATGAGCTCTGCTCTGCCATACAGTTCCTTCGAATGGTTATCAGACTTCGGACAATGCGACGTTCTTACCATCTCGGACGATGCGGAGTTTGGTTACAGACTGGAGGTGGATTTGGAATATCCTGAGGAACTGCATGAAATCCATAAGGATTCACCACTGTGTCCGGAGCACTATAGATCTCCGATCTCGAATAGTAAGCAACCGAAATTGACGCCTACGCTACTTTCCAAGAAAAACTACGTTGTTCACTACCGCGTTTTGAAACAATGCTTACAATTAGGCTTAAAATTACTCAAAATACACAGAGTTCTCAAATTCAGACAAACCCCGTGGCTCAAAAAATACATAGATTTGAAAACCCATTTGCGCAAAAAATCTCAGAACGAATTTGAGAAAAATTTTTACAAACTGATGAACAACGCAGTTTTTGGCAAAACAATGGAAAATGTTAGGAAGTATAGAGATGTCAGACTGATCACGAAATAGGATGAAAGATACGGTGCTAGAGCTACCATAGCCAAACCCAATTTTCACAGCTGCACCGTTTTCGGCAAAGATATATATAATTATCGTTGAAATGAGTAAGACGAAAGCCAAGTTGAATAAACCATTGTATGCAGGTTTCTCCATCATGGATCTGGCTAAAACATATATCTACGATTTTCATTACAATCACATTAAGCAGAAATTCGGCAACCGAGCAAAATCAATGTACACGGATACCGACAGTTTGATTTACAATTTTACCGTCCCCGACATATACGAACACATGAAGGAGGACTTGCACAAATTCGATAAGTCTGATTATCCGCTTGACAACGTTTACGGAATACCTTGAGCAAACAAAAAAGTTCTCGGCTTGATGAAAGATAAAAATAATGGAAATATAATGCTGGAATTTGTAGGATTAAGAGCTAAACTGTACGCATTCCGAGTCTTGGGAGTTGAGAAAGACAATAAACGTGCCAAAGGTGTCAAAGGATCAGCGTTGAGAAAAATAACTTTCAACGATTATTTGGAATGTGTTTTGAACCGTGAAAATCTATCCTCAAATCAGCATTTGATATTGAGTCGAAAGCACGAGGTATACACCGTAGAACAGCATAAAGTAGCACTGAGCTGGAATGACGACAAGCGGATCGTGTTTCAAAATACAACCGACACGCTTCCGTGGGGCTACAAGCCTACACCTTAGCTTTGTAATTTTTAACTGTACCATGATGTGTAAAATATTATTATTATGTAGGATAGTGAATAAGAACGCTCCGAAATATAAGAAATTGTACAACGATGCATATGTTTGTCGATTGTCTGAAAAATAAAGACGCATACTTGATGTGTGTCGAATATCAAATAGAAAAGGACATACGTTTTTACAAAAAAATTCATTTATTCAAATGTTACATATCCGATTCGTTTATCCAATTGTTGTGTGTATTGTCAAAACCTAACCATTTAACGTATATTTTTCTTCCGCGCTTCTTGATCACCTTCCCCACCAGATAGATATCCGGATGTTTAACCTTGAGGAGCTCTTGTTCGTAGAAACCACCAGCGATGGGTTGATCTCGGTAGTCTTTGAGCTTGTACGTCACAGGATGAGTATTTTCCACTCGACTTATCGTGAATATTTCAGTCGTCCAATTGGGAGTGTAACCTTTCTCGAAGACATTTTTGAATTTGCTGATTCGAACTTTGTCGCCGGATTTGAACTTTGCCGATACGGTAGGTATCGCTCGAAGCCCTCCGTACGCCTGAGGTAATAACAGCCTCTCGTTTGCAACGGTGACATCTGACGGTTTCATTCTTATGGTTCGGTGTTTGGTGTTGTTGTAAGCCGAAACCAATTCAGATAAGATATCGAGCCACTTGTAGCTTCCTTGCATGCTGAACTGTGTCCACATTTTACCTTTCAGCGTGCGATTGAAACGTTCACAGATCGAAGCCTTCAAATTACTGTACGTGGAGTAAAGTTTGATTCCGTAGCGTGTCATAAGCGATTCAAATTTCGAGTTGTAAAATTCCGTTCCTCTGTCGACGTGTAAATTTTTCGGCACCCGTCCTTGAACAAGCACAGATTCCATTGCCTTCGTAAGATCATTTCCAGACTTGCTCTTCATCGGTACAGCCCACGCATACTTTGAAAAAATATCAATGACTGTGAGCATGTACTTGTAGCCTTTGTTTTGTCCAGCGTATGACGTCATATCAACAAGATCCGCCTGCCAGGTCTCGTCGATGCCGCGCACGTCTACACGTCGACGCGGGTAATTCCGGCGTGCAGGCTTATGCAGTTCCGTCACCAGTGCTTGCTTTTCCTCGTTCATATTCCAACGCTCTTAGTCGGGTGTCCAATTGAGAAATGTTATCAGCGTTTCGAATCGACAAGTTTCTGCTTGTTTTAAAGTCTGTGTAAAAGGTATCCAAGGCTTTCTCCGTGGTGAGCTCTAAAGCTATGATCATTTGATCGAGGTTGTCGATTTGTTTTTGCAGCACGTTGAATTTTTGTCTCAAGATTTTCAAAGTTACAGCATTGTTCGGCTCTGCGGGATCTGCGACATTGCACCGTCTCTTGTTCCGTATATTACGCTTCGACTGCCATGACTTTGACGTTGATATAAGCTGAACTTTGTATAACTTTTTTGACTTGCATGTATCATGTAAGACTGACGAGTCTGCATCGGATGCGTTGAGCTTATATATATTGTAACGCTCTGGACGTTACGTTAATAAAATATGGATCCGCGAGTCAATTGAATCAAGAGCGTGAACAAAATATCGTGAAAAATGCTTTTAATGCAAGATACGTGTTTCTCATTTAAAGTCTGAAACGAGACTGTTTTTACAATAATGTCGGTTGGCGCAGCAACCTTATTCTTTTTAAAGACATAAGAGGTTTATAAACGTCTTTTATCTATGCTGACTACTAGATCATTAAAGAGGGGGCAAAACGGGTGATTTCACCCTTTGTAACACTACTCCCCCCCGAGGAAAAGAGTCGTCCCGACTCGGGAAAGATAAAACAATTATAAAAGTAGTCTAGTAGTCAGTGCTCAAAGGTGAGTTGGAGCTGTGGCTCTAAAAATTTAAGAACTTCCTTTTTTACCATCTGGCATTCGCCCACAGTCTCAAGGTAAACCACAGAAAACATTGAGCAGATAGTTGAGCGTTAAATAATTCCAAAAATTTATGTGCCTTGTTTTATAAAGGTAAGTGTTATTTAGTGTCATTCGGCTTCATGTATTTGAAGACAACAAATCTTCCGGATCGCGTTCGAAAAGAAAATCCATTCCTCATCAGGGAAAATAGTGCGGTGAAACAAACACAGATGTACGACGAGGCAGGAAACGATATATGGAAGAACTCTGGGTCCTAGGCTACATAAAAGCTGATTCCCTCTGAGAACCGGCACAGGAAACAGGGAAAAGGAATGGGTGACTGAATCCAAAGTTTCTTCTGAGACAGCACACCCTAGAGTTTTGAGGACAAATGTGAGTGGTGGTATAACAATTCAAATTCACTAAGTGAATTTGAGAGAATACTTGAATAAAATAAATGAAATATGTATTCAAAAGAAAAGAAACGATCTTCTCTGAATCATTTTTGCATCCTTCTTCAAAATAAGACCACCAGTCATCTTCAGGAATCGGGGAAAGATTGGATGGGAGAAGGCTGTGTCAAGTAACCTGAAAAAGTACTCACAAAAACTGACACTTAAGGTTAATAAAATGTGAAAATCAAGCAATCGCTCATCGACCTCGAAAAATAATCGTGGCTCTTTTCACATTATTAAACCAAAGCCTATCCGACACAAAACTCGATTCTGAAGAAGAAATTTCTAGAAGGAAACAAAACCCTCAGGAAAACAAAAGATCTCCTGAAAACAAACAACTTCTTATTGAAAACATCGTTGTTGCTCCCCGGCCGGCACGGACGCCGGCCGGGGCATCATCCCACCGATTTCTCGTCGCCCTAGAACTCGTCGACAGTGTGTCGGGCAAAGCCACTTCTCTGTTGTCCGGCACCCTATCGACGAAGCGCGAGCCCGAAGAAGGTACTTGACCAGAACTCAACTCTAATCGACACGGTAACGGTCCCTGGAGCCGCGCTGAAATCTGACTCCTTCTCAACGATAATCAATGTAAGCTCTTTGAAAAGTCTTTCAATCAAAAGAAATGATTCAATTCTAATTAAAAAGATCCAAATGAAAAAAGCAAACCCATGTTAAAATCACTCTCTCTTATTTATAGGGCAACGCTTGAAGCAACATTAGGTTCGACGCAGTAAAATCGAGCCGACCAAAACCCAATTTTCGTCTAAGCGTCATCACGCCTTAAACCTACAAAATGGAGACCAGCTACGCAAAATATCGATTGCTAGAAAATTAATTTTGAAAACATAACCTTTCACAATCTTTATATTTTTCAATTAGGAAAATCTATTTTATCATTTTTTTATGTCTTCTACTTAATTAAGTGTATCCCTTAATAAAGCAAGTATAAGTTAACTATATACTATCCGCATGTTGAGGAAGTACAAAAATCTTTAAAAACTTGATCGGCCGTAGCTTCTGCATTGATAACTAAAACAGGAGCCGATGAAGAAGAAAAGGTTTGTTTTACTAGCCAATCTTCATGAACCTCATGAATAGTTCTGAGTAGCTCTAAAGAAATACTCGATTGTTCCTTACGAGAACGGGCACTAACTCGAGCAAAAGAAGTTTCTGGGGAAACTCGCAAATAAACAATCAAATCTACTCTGAGCTCAGACGAGCGAATGAGAAGATCAAAATTTTTTGTCAGTAAATGAGATTCGAAGTCGCGAAAATTACCTAACCTTCGACGAGCTTCTACAAAACAATTGCTACTGTATATCGATCTTTCCATCACCTTTACAGGTAATGAAGTCGTCGGCAGATGTTCATCTAACATAACCATTCGAGCGAAATGCTGAAAATAATAGCAATAACGATCTGCGTCTTGATACATCAAATCTAGAAGATTAATTCCAGCTACATCTCGATATTCCTCAAGAGGTTCTAAAAGTGTACAGACCTGGCGATCTGCTAAAACCTCTTGGTGAAAGTTGTTTTTCCGCATCCGATATTTCCTTCAATAATAATCGTAAGCGGTCGAGTTTTACTCAAATGAATTCCGAAAGGTAAATTCTTCTCCCAATCGATAACCGACTGTAAAGAAGGCCAAATCGATCACAGTCGTCAAGGGTGTTCGTTTGAAGATCTAACCCCGAAGGATGTTCCTGGTCTTGGAGAGACTGTTCCAGGTTGATCTTCTTCAAATGGAGCAAGACGATCCAAGTGAACCACTTTCTGACGCGAATGAGGAGATCTTCGGATTCTATAAACAACATCATTTATCCGGTTAACCACTAAGTAAGGGCCTTCCCAATTTCTTTGTAGCTTTGGACATCGTCCTTTCTGTCTTCGAGGTTGAAAGAGCCAGACAGAATCTCCAGGATTAAATTTTAAATCTCTGGCTCGAATATCATGATGAGTTTTCAATTTATCTGAAGCCATAGAAATTCTATTCCTAGCAAAGTGATGAATTTCTTCTAAACGTTGTTGTAATGAAAAGGCATAATCTGTTTGATGTTGTCTTTGCACAGGAATAGGGCCTTTCTCTAAATCTGACGGAAGTCGAAGATTTCTTCCAGTAAGCATGAGGGCTGGCGTCTGCTTCGTCGTCTCATGAATCGCAGATCTGTAAGATAAGAGGAAGAAAGGAATCCAGGAGTCCCATTCTCTCTGATTCTGCTCTACGAAGGACGACAAATATTGTAGCAAAGTCCGATTCAGACGCTCTATCATGCCATCAGATTGCGGATGCAAAGGAGTTGTACGAGTTTTTCTAACCCCTAAAATCTGAGTAACCTCTTTCATTAAGGTTGACTCAAAATTTCGGCCTTGATCAGTATGAAGTTCTAGAGGAACTCCGTGTCTACAAATAAACTCTTTAACGATTGCCTGTGCTACAGTAGAGGCTTCTTGATCAGCGAGAGGGACCACTTCAGGCCACTTAATAAAATAATCAGCAATAACCAAAGCATATTTATTTCCAGAATGGGTTATCGGGAGAGGTCCAAGAATATCCATTGCTATTCTTTCAAATGGAGCTCCCACGTTGTAAATTTGAAGAGAGCTTTGTCCCTTCGCTCGAGGTCCTTTCTTTGCCGTGCAGATTCGACATCTTCGACACCAATCTTCAACGTCCATCCGGCAACGGGGCCAAAAGTAGAAGTTGCGAATTCTGCCCAGAGTTTTATTTGATGCGAAGTGTCCGCCTGCAGGAGAATCATGATGCAGAGCAAGAATCTCTGGAACTCGTGACCTGGGAACCAAAAGTTGCCACCTGATTTCTTTCTAGTCTGCAGATTCCCATTTTCGGTATAAAATTCCATCAATTAAAAGAATAGAGTCCCATTGAGCCCAATAAATTTTCAAATCTGGCTCGGCTGAAGATATATCCTGCCAGTCCGGGCGAGTTTCTGCTTCTTTCCAAGACTTTACTTGATTCAAAGTATCGTCCTCTTGTTGCGATTTTCTCCATTCTTCCTGGTTATTTTCGAAAGAAATCTTCCGTATTATAAGAGAGGGGTCACGATTTTTCTCTAATCGTGCACACTGTTTACACTCTGGCATTTCCTCGCAGGGTCTTCGAGAGAGAGCATCGGCGTTTCCATGATGAATTCCTGCTCGATGACGAATATCAAAATCGTACTGACCGAGCCTTTCTAACCATCTAGCTACCTGACCTTCGGGAGATTTAAACGAAAGTAGCCACCTGAGAGAAGCATGATCTGTACGTATCAAAAATCTCCTGCCGTACAAATAATGGTGAAAATGTACTACGGTCTTAACAACAGCTAAAAGCTCTCTACGAGTGACACAATAATTCCTCTCGGTTTTACTCAAAACTCTGCTGAAATAGCTTATCACTCTCTCTTGACCTCCCTGAATTTGTGACAGAACCCCGCCTATTCCTGAAAGAGATGCATCCGTATCTAAAATAAAAGGAATTTCGACCTCTGGATAAGCTAAAATCGGCGAAGAAATAAGATTTTCCTTCAATTTCTTGAAAGCCTCTTCGCATTCCGGGGTCCAGTCAAAAGGAATCTTGATTCCGGTCAAATGATGGAGAGGTTTAGCTATACTAGCGAAACCTTTCACAAATCTTCTGTAATACGTACAAAGGCCTAAAAAGCTTTGAATTTGTTCTTTATTCTTAGGTGTCGGCCAAGAAGAAACCTTCTCTATTTTGGATGGGTCGGTCTTCACACCTTGTGCTGAAACGATATGTCCAAGGACTTCTTTCTGGAACAGATGGCATTTTTTCGGCCTCATTTTCAGACCTGCTTGCTTCAGCCTATCGAAAACTTGTCTGAGATTTTGAACTTCTTCTTCAAAGTTCTTGCCAAAAACGATTATATCGTCTAAATAAACGAGGCATATTTTGCCAGTGAGCCCATGGAGAACAGCCTCCATCATCCGTTCAAAGGTAGCCGGGGAATTACTCTAACCAAACGGCATAACCTTGAACTGCCATAATCCTCCTTAGCCCGTAAAAAAAGCTGTTTTTTCTTTATCTAGAGGATCCATTTCGACCTGCTAGTATCCACTCTGAAGATCTATGGTGCTGAACCAAGTTGCACCAGCTATCAGGTCGAGTGTCTCGTCGATTCTGGGTAGGGGGTAAGAATCTTTCTTCGTTATATCGTTCAGCTTCCTGTAATCGATACAAAATCGTTTGGATCCGTCCTTTTTGTTAACAAGGACGATTGGTGAGGCCCAGGGACTAGACGATGGTTCAATAACATCGTTCTTTAGCATGTCTTCCACAAGCTTCTTCACCTCTTCTCGGGCGTTGAGAGCGAGTCTTCGAGGAGCTTGTTTAATTGGTGAACTCTCTCCGACGTCAATCTTATGCTTGACAGAAGTACATCGGCACTTATCACCACTATCTTTGGCGAAAGAATCTATGAATTCTAGCAAAAGAGATTTAAACGATTCTACCTGAGCTGAATTTAACGAAATCGAAGATTTCTCAACAAGGCTCTGTAAATGTGAAGGGAAATGTTGTTGCAAATCTTCCTCCGAAAGTTCTATTTCTCGAATTCTAGGAGGGGTCCAATAAATTTCATTTCTATTTGTACAAAGAGTGATTTCGCGATTGTTTGAAGCTAGTGAATTTCTCTTAGTCGAGATAACACAGTTATGAGCTGTAAGACAGTCTATTCCCAAAATACCTTCATCCTCTATATCTGCTATAAAAACCTCATGTGGAGAGTCGATACACCCAAAAAAGTTAATTTGGACAGTAGCCTGTCTCAAAACCGGGGTCGTCTCTCCAGTGGCTGTTCGCAGAGAAAAAGAAGGAATAATCTGGTCATCGGATTCAAAGAGATCCGATCGAACTACGGTTACTTCCGCGCCCGTGTCTATTACCCACAGACAATCGACGCCATTAACAGTACCACGCGCGTAAAGACCAGACCGTCGTAGACTTCTAATTAAAAACTGTTCTCTAAGAGGGCTTTCACTTCCAACAATCTGCAATGATTTTCGCCCTGACAAATCATCTGAAATTAGTTTTTTGGGTGAGTTCCTGTTGAAGAACTCGATTGAGGATTTGCTCCCCCTATTTCTATATTTTTCTTACGCCAGTTATAAGAGTTTGAATTCGAGTCTTGCATTGGTTCTCCACTATTCTTTTTAAGTAAAAAGCAATGATCAGCATCATGTCCTATTTTATGACAAAATAAACAGGTCAAGCCGGTTTGACTCGTCATGACCGCGTTCTTATTTACACGCTTGTTTTGTTAGTTTTGAAAAGAACCTCGATTTCTTGGTTTAAAATTATTATAGTTATTTTTATTTCTATAATTTTGAGGTTTTGACTCCTCCGAGTGTTCAAAACTTCGTCTTTTTGAGGCGTTTTCGGACACCTCAATCCGACGAAGCTTGTTCACTCCAAAATATTGTTTCCTCATTGCCTCCACCTCGAGGGCTTTGGCCGTTGCCTCCCGCAGAGAAGTGAGGCCCGATGTTCCAACGGCCATTTTAATCTCCGGATCATTGATCGCATTTAAAAAAGCTTGTGTTGCTAATAAATTACGAGACGGCTCGTGATCTGGCAAAGCTATACGAGAAAGCCGTTCAATATCTTGACTAAGAGACGCGAGGTCTTCGTCTCGTCCTTGTCTTCTTGTCTGTAATTGTGCCGTGTACAGTTTTGTCACGTGGTCATTTCCATATCTCAATTTGAGTGCAGAACTAAGTTTCTCATAATCGGAAATTTCTTCCTTAGACAATGCCGTTAAAACATTCAAAGCCGGCGTTCGAAGACAAGAGGCAAGACTGTGGGCCCTCATGGCGGAGTCCCACTGGTTATGTTTAGCAATCGTATTAAACTGACGTTCATAATCTGCCCATGGAATCTTCCCGTCAAAAATTGGCGGTTTTGAAGGATAAAGAGGTTTCTCGTCAATCTGAGAAGCAACCTCAGGAAATCTCGAATTATTTAATTGATTAAAATGAGAATATCGAGGCCGAACCTGAGTCAAAGACTCGGAAAAACCAACCTCATTATTTACTCTTGTTCTACTAATTGGAGATTCATCTACTCTCCTAATAAAAGGCACAGACCTTGAATCTCGAACATCCTGGATTTCTCCTGGATGTCGGATGTCTTGAACAACGGGAACAGGAACAGGCAAGGGAACAGGAGAGGGAACAGGAGTAGCGACTCTAGAACCTTGTGGTGTAACAGCCGGTCCTCCAGCGCCACTCATTTGATGAACGGATTGAAGGGCCGCCACAGTCGTCCGAAGAAGGTCTTGAAGATTAGTTTCTGAACGCTCTCGAGCCTCCCCTTGCTCTTAAAGCAGCTGGATTAGTTTTTGCTGTTGTTGAGCAGCAGCTTCTTGTTGTTGTCTTGCCGCTTCTTGTTGTTGTGTCAAGGTCTTTAGCAAATCAAGTTGAGAGACCGTCGAAGGAGTTAAAAGAGGGTCCACTGAAGGTGATAAAATTTCTTCTGGAATCCTCGAGTTTTCCATAAGAGAAGATTCTTCTCCACTCTCCCTTCGACGTGAACGCGTCTTACGACTACTGCTCATTGTTTATTACACGCACTGAATCGACTTAATTAAAAAGAAACTCAAGATCCCGCTTCTGACACCGAATGTAACGTACTTTGACGTTACGTTAATAAAATATGGATCCGCGAGTTTACTTATTAAGTCAAATAAATCAAGAGCGTGAATAGAATATCGTGAAAAATGCTTTTAATGCAAGATACGTGTTTCTCATTTAAAGTCTGAAACAAGACTGTTTTTACAATAATGTCGGTTGGCGCAGCAACCTTATTCTTTTTAAAGACATAAGAGGTTTATAAACGTCTTTTATCTATGCTGACTACTAGATCATTAAAGAGGGGGCAAAACGGGTGATTTCACCCTTTGTAACAATACATATATATATAAACCGATAGATCGCAAGAATTTGAAAACGGTGCGCACTGCGTTCTGCGCATATCAAAAAGAAAAATGACGTCAGAAATGCTGTGCGCACTGCGTTCTGCGCATCTCTGAGTGAAAAAATGACGTCAAAGACGGCGGGAGAGCAATAAAACTCAAAAATTTAGGGATGGCGTGTCGGATAAAGGGTGTACCCAGTCGTCTCTGACGTCATTTTTTCACTCCGAGATGCGCAGAACGCAGTGGGCACCGCATTTCTGACGTCATTTTTCTTTTCGATATGCGCAGAACGCAGTGCGCACCGTTTCCAAATTCTTGCGATCTATCGGTTTATATATATATATATATATACATATATATATATATATATATATACACATATATAAGCTCAACGCATCCGATGCAGACTCGTCAGTCTTACATGATACATGCAAGTCAAAAAAGTTATACAAAGTTCAGCTTATATTAACGTCAAAGTCATGGCAGTCGAAGCGTAACATACGGAACAAGAGACTGTGCAATGTCGCAGATCCCGCAGAGCCAAACAATGCTGTAACTTTGAAAATCTTGAGACGGAAATTCAACGTGCTGCAAAAACAAATCGACAACCTCGATCAAATGATCAAAGCTTTAGAGCTCACCACGGAGAAAGCCTTGGATACCTTTTACACAGACTTCAAAGCGGGCCCACCAAAAGGGGAAAAGAATTTTTGACTAGCCCCCACTTTTTAGGAATCCAACTTTTTTCGATTGTTCCAGGTTGTTCTCGTTGTACTGAACATTGTTTCAAAACGGTCTGGTCGTAAGTTCAATGGCGAGCCTACCAAAAGGGAAAAAGAATTTTCGACTAGCCCCCCACTTTTCGAGAATCCAAATTTTTTCGATTGTTCCAGGTTGTTCTCGTTGTACTGAACATTGTTCCAAAACGGTCCAGTCGTAAGTTCAATAGCGGGCCTACCAAAAGGCAAAAAGAATTTTTGACTAGCCCCCCACTTTTCAAGAATTCAACTTTTTCGATTGTTCCAGGTTGTTCTCGTTGTACTGAACATTATTCCAAAACGGTCGAGTCGTAAGTTCAATAGCGGGCCTACCAAAAGGGAAAAAGAATTTTTGACTAGCCCCCCACTTTTCGAGAATCCAAATTTTTTTGATTGTTCCTGGTTGTTCTCGTTGTACTGAACATTGTTCCAAAACGGTCCAGTCGTAAGTTCAATAGCGGGCCCACCAAAAGGCGAAAAGAATTTTTGACTAGCCTCCCACTTTTTGAGAATCCAACTATTTCGATTGTTCCAGGTTGTTCTCGTGGTACTAAACATTGTTCCAGAACGGTCAAGTCGTAAGTTCAATAGCGGGCCTACCAAAAGGCAAAAAGAATTTTTGACTAGCCCCCCACTTTTCGAGAATTCAACTTTTTCGATTGTTCCAGGTTGTTCTCGTTGTACTGAACATTATTCCAAAACGGTCGAGTCGTAAGTTCAATAGCGGGCCTACCAAAAGGGAAAAAGAATTTTTGACTAGCCCCCCACTTTTCGAGAATCCAAATTTTTTTGATTGTTCCTGGTTGTTCTCGTTGTACTGAACATTGTTCCAAAACGGTCCAGTCGTAAGTTCAATAGCGGGCCTACCAAAAGGCGAAAAGAATTTTTGACTAGCCTCCCACTTTTTGAGAATCCAACTATTTCGATTGTTCCAGGTTGTTCTCGTTGTACTGAACATTGTTTTAAAACAGTCAAGTCGTAAGTTCAATAGCGGGCCTACCAAAAGGCAAAAAGTATTTTTGACTAGCCCCCTACTTTTTGAGAATCCAACTTTTTTCGATTGTTTCAGGTTTTTCTAGTCGTACTGAATATTTTTCCAGAAGCACAATGTAGTGGGTCGTACTTCATCATGATTTGAGTTTTCGGATTTCGTTATATTTGATACTCATTAATTTATGGGTTGGTTCATTTTACGTTTTCAATCATGGTGTGGATTTAAAGAAAAAAATTATTAAGTATCATGTATTTGGACGGGGTGCTTGAGCTCTGTTACGGCCCGATCCCAGAGCCTCTGGGCTGTTGGTACTTGCTGCTAGCTTCAGTCACATGAGCCAGACTTGGCGTGGAGAACGTAATTCACAACGTGAGTAGTTTTTCATGAGATCATCTCCCTCGCGTGACCAACTTGGCAAAATATTAGGGAAAAACGGGAGCAGTTTTTATCAGGTTCTCTCCCTCGCGTGACCAACTTGACAAAATATTAATGAAAATCGGGAGTAGTTTTCTTGAGGTCATCTCCCTCGCGTGACCAACTTGACAAAATATCAATGAAAAACGGGAGTAGTTTTCTTGAGATCATCCCCCTCGCGTGACCAACTTGACAAAATGTTAATGAAAAACGGGAGTAGTTTTCTTGAGGTCATCTCCCTCGCGTGACCGTTCAAATTTTTAGCTATGTTGGTAAATAACTTTTTCACCGAACACGATTATCCTCTAACAATTTCCTACGTCCTTACATAAATACATAGGTGCGGGCTTTTTTTTGAGCATCTTTTGGCGGACATAACGGTTTGGGCTTCAAGTCGTCGAATTTAACCCATTTGGTATCTTTTTTCACGTATGCAGTGTAGTGGCCCACTGATCTAGCCGTTCTTTCACCGACATATATAACGAGCCCTGCTAACATGTATTTTTTTCGATCCAGTTCAATCGAATTTGGAAACTGTTCCAACGAAACTGCATTAGTCGAACCATTGTCGCATTCAATAAAAATTTGTGGTCCGTATGTAACAACGGATGAAAATGATTGATTGCAACATCTTCTTTCTGAAAAACCACTGATCTGCAATGCCTCGCCTAATTTCTGGAAGCTACTCGCTATTGTATTTAAGTTAATGAGAGGTATAGTCTTACCAACACGTTTATTTTTTTTTGCACATGTCACATGTCAATTCCGCAATTGCACTCCAGTCTTCATGGAAAACATATTCACATAGATTGCAAATATTCGATAATGCATCTATTTTTAACAGTTCAGGCACCCGCGATGGTTGCTTGAAGCATTTGACTTGCTTTAAAACATTAGCTCTCAACTTACACACTTCATTCGATGAACCTTTTTCCAAAAATAATCTTAAGAATGCGTAATCCATCGTCCATGCATTCTTCAAAGAATTGATACGACCAAAAATGGATTGTTGAACCATCATGAACCCCACCGTCACTTTCATCTTGGATAGATTCTAACTCCTCCTGTGAGGTAACAACCTTTGTAGAGTCATCCAAATTGTACATATTGCCCACGTCCGGAGTACCTTTTATATCTTGGCAAATCAAAACACGTGATTCCTCAGCTAGACTGACAGCACCGGTTTGAGTATTGCCACAACCTTGACTGGTACAGAGGACAATAGCTGATTTTACTAACTGCCTGAAGCTGATAAAATCTGTAACTTTAGTGAGTAAGCACATAAACATTATATAAAATGTCTTCACCCTTGGGTGTAGAGAACCAAATATCTTCCAGCGCGCTATAAATGCTACGTAACGGGATATGTCTAATCTTAAAAAGCAGGCGGGTTTTTCTGTATCTTTGCCACTGACAACTTCTAGACATTTATTGAGGTAATCCCTCAAGTTCCTACAGTGACCAAAAGCTCTCGCTATTGCTCCCATCAGAGCCTTGTCGAAATCACAAACAACTTCACGGGGATTGGGGAAGTTGGATTTATGCGTGCTTCCTATTCGCATAATTTCGAGAAGCCAGTGTTGAATTGCGTTCGTGTGTTGTACAGCACTGAGCATTTGAAATACTGGCATTTTTGAGGTTGAGGTTTCACATACGATCTGATATGAGTATATATGTGGTGAAAGTTCACTGTTTGGTAGTTTTAATTTTTTAACGAGAGATCCAGTAGCATCTATAGAAATGCGATGGGGAAAAAGTACGTATGTCGCTATTTGCTCCAATGTCCAATAATGAACACAAAATGGATCGCATGCAACCGTGTGAATAACTCCCATATGAGTTTCATATTTCATTTTGCAAATATTTCCTATTGGATCAACTCCTTGACTCAGGCCTAAGATTTTATCTCTGTATTCTTGTTTCGCCTTTCGTAGCGTAGCGTTTTTTGGTAAATGCGGCGGTTCAGGATCACCAAATTCCATCAACAGGTCGGCTTTATTCCGACGCCAGACACATGGCAGTTGATTACCTTCGGTCAAAGTTTTGGAAACTACCGCTCGACGATGTCCTTTCAACTGACGTTTTTTAACATGTTTTACTGCTGGATCGAAATTTGTAACTGAACATTCCATGGTCACAGAAGACTGAGTAATAGGCTTGTTCACGACACAACCATCAAATGTGCAGCCACATTCTGCACATGACCCTGAAACAGTCAGATACATGCCAGTTTCTGAAGTTTTACAACGCTTGAAAGACATGGGGCATGTTAGCTTAGTTTCATCGTATAATGCGTAGAATAGTTTATCCGTCCAAATGCGTCTTTGTAAAGTACCATACTTCCTTTTACCACAAGATTTATCAGCATAAATAACATTTTCTATCGACATTTTCACCCAAGTCTTATACGGAAATTCGATTACAAACTCGTGTTTTTCTTTACTACCTAAACTGTTATCAGCAGATGTTTCAGCGACTGATTTCTGTAATGATATGTCAGCTTCGATGCCATGAAACTGTAAGATTTTATCCAATATGTTGTATCGATTATTCTTTATCACCACATATATATATTTGTGCTGTATGGTGCGATTCATTTTGTCACTTATTTGCTTATAAATCAAATTACTCGGAACAGCGGGTGTTCCATGTGCATCGACGACATTTCTGAAATCAGGTGTTAATATCACATCCAGAAGACGTGGAACGTGTTGAAACATGACGTAAAAATATCAACGCAATGGCAATGTACAATCAAAGATTAGAAAAAAAAAAAATAAATGGAAAAGAAGATCGACGATCGAATGCGATTGAAATAAGTAAATTTTGCTTGAGAGTAAGAATAACACGCAGGCGCAATATCCAGATCAGTGCAGTCTTTCGATGAAATGCGCCCTTGGACTGCCGAGTGCGAGGTGTCTACCGGGGTGCGGAGTGATCGAACGATATGATGTGTGCTCCGACAGGCTTGTGCATTAATATACGATTTGATAGATTCCGATACCATATAGAATGCGTGGCAGATTCACCGGTACCATGTCGACAGTGGTAAACCACTTGGTTCTAATCTATCTATCGTCGCACTTTGCTTGCGGGCGAAGCAATTACGACTGCACTGGGCTGCGCCTCGCCTTGGTGGTTGTAGGAACTTAGTATGGAGTGGGAGCCCGGAACACCAAGAGGTGCCGCAGAGCAATGCGGCGCCCTCCACTCGGCCGCTCCCCGGGACGCACGCATATAGCCGCCGCTATATGCATACAAGAACTGGACAGGCGCTCGTACCTGCCCCTCTCGTGGCCAGTGTTGGGCAGCATCCAATTACTTTTTGTAATTAATTACATTTACTATAATTTGTAATGAAAAACAAAATCAATTACAAATTAAAAAAGTAATTTATTTGATTTTACGAGTCTATGGATCGACCCACTACATCGTGCTTCTAGAACAATATTCAGTACGACTAGAACAACCTGGAACAATCGAAAAAAGTTGGATTCTCAAAAAGTGGGGGGCTAGTCAAAAATTCTTTTTGCCTTTTGGTAGGCCCGCTATTGAACTTACGACTTGACCGTTTTGGAACAATGTTCAGTACAACGAGAACAACCTGGAACAATCGAAATAGTTGGATTCTCAAAAATTTGGGGGCTAGTCAAAAATTCTTTTTGCCTTTTGGTAGGCCCGCTATTGAACTTACGACTTGACCGTTTTGGAACAATGTTCAGTACAACGAGAACAACCTGGAACAATCGAAATAGTTGGATTCTCAAAAATTTGGGGGCTAGTCAAAAATTCTTTTTGCCTTTTGGTAGGCCCGATATTGAACTTACGACTGGACCATTTTGGATCAATGTTCAGTACAACGAGAACAACCTAGAACAATCGAAAAAAGTTAGATTCTCGAAAAGTGGGGGCTAGTCAAAAATTCTTTTTCCCTTTTGGTAGGCCCGCTATTGAACTTACGACTCGACCGTTATGGAACAATGTTCAGTACAACGAGAACAACCTGGAACAATCGAAAAAAGTTGGATTCTCAAAAAGTGGGGGGCTAGTCAAAAATTCTTTTTCCCTTTTGGTGGGCCCGCTATTGAACTTACGACTTCACTGTTTTGGAACATCGTTTAGAACAACTAGAACAAACCAGAACAAGAAAAAAAAGTTTGATTTTTTAAAAGTGGGGGGCTCGGTCAAAAAACGGTTTTTAGCATTTTTCAAATGTGTTACACGAGTTATCAATATTAAGTTTCGGAACAATGTAGAACAAACTTAGAACAATCTGGAACAATTTTCGAAAATTCCGATTTCTCAAAATGGGGGGCTAACTTCACGTCGCGCGTCGGTGTAATATGTGGGGTATTTGTTCATGTTCTCGATTTGTGTTCAAAGCCGGTGCCAGGAGAGGAAGAAGGTTACGGCCAGAGGCGACTCTGTAGTTCTTGCTCGGAAATTTCAGGGAAAGCCGTAATTGATGTAGTAAATTCCCGTAAGCAGGAGAACTGGTGTGGACTGTCTGTACAACCCCTGAAGAAGAAGTCGCGATACCCGCGAAAGAATTTTACGGAAAATGAATTTCTTTTACATGACAAAATAAAAAGGTTCCGATTATAAAAAATGGCAGTTCCTTGACACTACAAACAACCAATTTGAAAGGAAAAAAGATAACCCTGACGAATACCTGTGCATTTGATAATATATATAAAATTTGTTTGACTAGCATATTTGACAGCATCCGGTTTAAAGACGAATGTTTTAAATTAACTGAAACAAGCTTTTTTTTCGAATGATAAAAGATACAGAAAGTAAAGGGATTACTAAAGACACGTATTATCTAAGAACTGAAGCGCTAGTCAACTTATTTCCATCAGAACCTGGGTATCACAATACCGTAAAAGTGAAATGCGCGGTGACCGTAAGTCACTCATGTTTACAACTTTTTAAAAACACACCTTGTGTTACCGAGGTGTCATTATGCGATGAAGGATGTCAGCCCAGAATCAAAAGATTCGCAACCATACCAGTTCATCCAAGTTATCTACTTCAAGATAATTTCAACAAAGTCATCGAGGACAACTTTTTTTTGGTCGGCCCCAGTTACTGCTGCCAGAAGGACTGTTATGGAATTGAGACCACTGCTCCACCTACAAGTGGTAAGAAAATTATTTAGAATACTGATCACCGTTCTATTTTGGAAATATCTATTATTTCATCCAATTAATACATGTTTGGTATTAAGTATAATTTTACGTTCAAAAATGTGGTGATTCATGCAAAGTCTTTCACGTGATGAGCTTAAAAATGTTTCGTAATATTGAAAAATGTGTAATGGGAAACGGGTGTCTTAGACTTTTCTATTATACTACTCTTTCAATAGGTCTCATACTGTTGAGGGCAGCGGTACTGTAATAATTGCCTTGAAAAACTTAACCACGTCCAGGATATCTAAATTCATGTATGGTCGAATAATCCAACAAGAAATTTTGAAAAATAACTAATGAAAATTGTTTTACAGTTCAAAGAAATGACACGGAACGCCTTTAAAAAAGATTATTAAGTAAGATTTCTGTACAATAATTGTCTAGGTATATGGCAAAAGATGACAAAATTCATGAATTGTATGTGAAGCATTACTTATGAATAAAGATATCGCATGTCTAATGTCAAAAGGTCGTAAGCGCCATTACACATCTTTTTGAGGTTACTAATGGCAAAAGGTTGTATGTTTTCTTTTTGGATTTGGGGTTGGAACATGAAAATGTACCCAGAAACGTTGACATTAAATTACAGGTCAACTAATAGCAAAAGGTCACATGTACTGGCAGATACGACTTTATATTACTAACTTAATGAAAAAAAAAATTCGATTCCTAATTGCGTATGGTCTTATCGACTCCGACTCGAAACTTGAAATTTTCCTCCAATCTCGGCGTTTCGGGTGAAATTGGAGTAATGTATATAAAAACAGAAACATACGACCTTTAGTCGGGTGAAATTGGAGTAATGTATTGTGACGTGGTATTTCGTACCCCGTCACTTTGTTTCATTATCGCATTCCCCTGGGTGCAGATATCGCTAAAAATAACGAAAGAACGTCTGAGGCCAATACTCCCAAAATAAACGACTAATTATCTTTAAGTTGAATCCTCTTTACTAAGCTGATTGTATGCTATTTTCTAATTCTGTAACGCTCTACGAGAACCATCTGCGAGACCTTTGCGTCAAGATACCAGGACACTGCCTGACGGGGGTCACGTACCAGCTCAACATCGACCACCACCGACTACAGACGAACGAATACCGCTGAGACCACTCCCGATGGATGCCTATCTAGTTGTCGAACAGGGTCGTGCGTGATGCACAAACAGTACCTCCGACTATTTACGACTTATCGGCCAGGAGCCGAAGCACGAATGAATGCTTCTACCGCTCGGATGCATCGTTAGGCGGCGTACAGGGCTGTGCGTCAAAAACACAACAAAGCCTCCCGTCGACGATACTTATCAGCCTGGAGCTGAACCGACCCTAACATTTACTAAGTCGTCGTCTATCAAATAGAGGACGGTTTTCTCTTCACGAACCGTCCTATCGAAGGACTGCGGCGTGGAATAGGCTAATGATATGCTGACCACGTGGATATGGTGGGTATAGTGTGGGGATCCGGGTTGAGGGCCATCACCACCAGATCGTTCCGGCATGAGGGCTTCAATGAGCGAGGGCCGGGATACAGCGCCGACGAAATAGCTACAACGGGGAGTACCAGTAAAGCAAGGAGTGAGTTACAGTCGGTCGTAAGTCCAAAGGACTGGTGACGTAATATTGCCGCATACCTCAGTATCGCAACACATGAGCAGTACGACCCCCCCCCCTCTCACCAACGATACCGCACAGCTGAAGGAAAACATCTCTGACCACCTTCCGACGTCCCGATACCTCGATACCTGTCGTCGAGGGAGAAGAAAAACAAGCGGCGAGGGATTATCGCCGCCTACCCGTAGACCAGACCTACGCGACCTGCTGGTCCAATAAGAATACCGCAAATTTAAGGAAGAATCACGTGACAGCAGCTCGACGAAAATCAGGATCATCGCTCACCTCGTCACTCTACGTTCAGTTCTTGTATCATACCGACGTGCTATCGTAGTCTTCAGTGCCTTATCGCTACTGTTTAGAGAGATGGCAAAAAGATATGGATCATTGACGTGGGATCCGCGAATTAGTGATAAGAACGAGTGTGAATGAAACGAAATGATGTAGAGATGGAGAGAGATGATGATTAATAGTAACAGAGAACTTTTATTCGTTTTGATGCGGCGATACAGACCGTATCGCAAGAGAACGTTACAGAGAGTGAAGATTTTACAGAGCGAGAGAACACGTAGATTATACACATACATGATTTCGAGACAGTAGACAATACATGAGATACAGCTGATGGGTTTTGAGTCGCGACACGGGCAAGCGGCGAGATTTGACGCAGAGACGGCAAGTAAACATTGCACGCGAGTGTGCGTACATGTGCGAGGACGATTTTGAGTGTCGCGAGACACACATTTAACTATTCGATACCTTGCCGAAACAGCTACCTATCGCTTTAATTCTCGCTATCATACCGCATTCGCTAGTACATGCTATATCTTCTTTTACGTAAGTGAGGTTCCTTTTCTATTTTGTGAAGCCACGAGATTACTTGCAATATATCGTACCTTTACCTTTATCTCTTTCTCTCTTTATCTTGCAGTTGGTCTGCTTGAGCCACCTGGGCTCGTACCTTATTCTCTCTTATCTCTTATCTTGTCCCTTTCTCTGTCTTATTGCAAGTAACTTCGCCACTGGTTGACTATTACTTACGCATTGTAGTGACTATTGCTTTATTTTATTATCTTTCTCTCCTGGAATATTCGAATGTCTAATATCGCTGTCTAGCAGCGCGTTCCGTTGGAGGATCAATTTTTATCTTAGCTACTGAGCATTGTTATTTCGTTATATTTTCTCTGATTAGTTTATATCTGTCTCTTTACCTATTACCGTTGATTATCGTACCTCAGTGAGTGTACCGCGGGAGCGATCTTACATCGCTGCGCGGTCCCGCTCGTCGTTCATTTAACATTGGAGTATTGTGCCGTATCGCATAACATCTTTTTCATTATTTTCTTCGCTAATATCGCTGATCGTAGTTGTCCGTAGTCTATTTGGTTTGCCGTACGTTGCATATTAATTATCTTGAATATTGTTTGCCGTATCTTGAATTACCTTTTATCGTACCGAATATTATCTCTCTTTCTCTCGCACTTACCGCAAACTAGAGACTATTGAGTAAAAAAAAAGTTATCGGACTTTTCGAATAGTCGCGCGCCTGCGTGCGCACTCGATGCGACGCCATCATTAACTATGTTCCCATGCGTGGCCGAGAGAGGCGTTATGCGAGAACGCGGCCGGAAGGCGAGTCAGTCGTCTAACATCAGCTATCGAGTATAACACGTTTTCGTGCAATATTAAAAAAAAATAATAAAACCTTATCTTTCGTTTGTACATGCTTGATGATGTCTATCGTTATTTATATCCGAAAACATCCTGCTCCCTTAAACCTCGAGACATTTGACACTGCAATAAACGAGTCGTTTATCTCAATAGGTTATGGGCCCAGGCAATCGTGCTGCGGGGTTTT
This sequence comes from Neodiprion fabricii, assembly GCF_021155785.1. Classification (NCBI taxonomy): domain Eukaryota; kingdom Metazoa; phylum Arthropoda; class Insecta; order Hymenoptera; family Diprionidae; genus Neodiprion; species Neodiprion fabricii. The sequence continues at coordinate 12,972,845 of NC_060244.1, forward strand.
AAGGGACAGCGCGAATTTTTTCGAGTGGCAACGAGACGCGTGGGTCGGGATTGTCGACCGCGTGGCGGACATTTTGGAAGCGTGTGTAAGATACCTGTGGGAGTGAAATATTCTCGTGTGGGGGTACAATGGCCGACGAACAGTCGGTGAGAGGAATAGTGAAACTCGATGGGACAAATTATGTGACGTGGAAGTATCACATAATGTCGGTTCTCGAGTCTGCGGACGTCGACGACGTAGTGGATGGGAAGAGACCGAAGCCAGCGGATGACGCGAGTACGACTGAGAAGAAAACGTGGAAGAGAGATAATGCGAAAGCAAAAGTACTAATCGCATCGTCGGTGGAAGCGGGAGAGCTACGTTCCCTGGTCACGTGTGCGACGGCTAAAGAACAATGGGACGCGCTGAGTCAGATGCACGAGCAAAAGACTGCGCAGAATCGTTTGTTTCTGAGACAAAAGTATCACGAGTACCGCATGGCACCGGGAGATACGATTGCTCAGCACGTGGCAACGGTGAAGGGAATGGTTCAACAGATGAAAGATCTCGGTGGGACTATCGATGATGTCGATGTGATGGCAAAAATCCTCATGGGTCTGACGTCGAGATTCGAAACGTTTCAGACAGTGTGGGATAACGTTGCCGAGGCAAATCAAACATTAACGAGTCTGATAGACAGCCTGATTCGCGAGGAAGCACGACTCGGATCTGGTGGAGAAAGAACGGAGGCTCTTTCGGCCGTGAAAAATACAAGTGCGAAAAATACGAGTACGAAAAACGCGAGTGCGAAAAATGCGGGTACGAAAAATAAATCGAAGTCGACGGGAAATTCGAGAAAACCGCGCGCGATAGAAGACGTGATGTGTTTCAAATGTCGAGAGAAGGGGCATTACGCGCGGGATTGTCCAACAAAGAAAAATAATCGTGAGAAGCGGGACCGTAGTGGTTCGCGTGATTGTGCGTTCATGGTGTCGGGCGGCGAAGAGCGAGGGGGGGCGGGAAGCGCGAGAGAGTCGTGCGAGTCCCTCGGCAGAGCAGGTTAGACGCTTGCTCGGTGCCGGCAACGCAGATTCGTGGTTAACCGACAGTGGCGCGTCGCGACATATCACATACCGACGCGAGTGGTACAGCGATTTTCGTCCGAGTGAGGGCGGCACTGTTGTTCTCGGGAACGACGGTGTGTGCAAGGTCGCGGGCGAGGGGACAATTCGAATAGAGAAATTCGTCGATGGTCGGTGGCACAAGGGCGTAATCGAAAACGTATTATATGTACCAGAGCTGAGGAAAAATCTTTTCTCGGTGGGCGCGTGCACGGGAAAGGGTTGCGATGTTGAATTCAACTTGACAACGGTTTCGATAAAGAAAAGGGGTGAGATCGTGGCTATCGGTGCGAGGCAAAGTAATGCCATATATAGAATGTTTTTTCGTGTCGAGCTACCGCGAGTGACGAGCGAAGTGAATGTCACGTCGATAGATCTCAGGCTGTGGCATGAGCGACTCGGACACGTGGGTGGTCGAGCTTTGTGCGAAATGGTAAACAACGGTCTCGTCGACGGTGTAAAAATTAAAAATGCGTCGAAATTCTTTTGCGAATCGTGTCAGTTCGGGAAGGCACATCGACAACCGTTTCGAGTGTGTGACAGCAAGCCAAATACACAGCCTGGTGAGATGATACATTCTGATGTATGCGGTCAAATGCAAGTCAATTCTCTCGGAGGTGCGTCGTACTATGTGACGTTTATAGACGATGCGTCGGGGTTCTGCATAGTGTATTTTCTCAAACACAAGAACGAAGTTCTCGAGAAGTTCAAACTGTACGAGAGTATGGTGGCGAACAAATTCAGTACGAGGATAAAAATCGTGCGGTCGGATAATGGGGGAGAATACAAGAACGAGAAAATGGACGAATATTTAGAACAGCGCGGTATCGTGTTAGAGAACACAGCACCGCATACACCTCAACAAAACGGCAAGGCGGAGAGAGCTAATCGGACGATTGTCGAATGTGCGAGGACCATACTCAGGGCGAAGGGACTTCCGTTGAACTTGTGGGCGGAGGCAGTGGGAACTGCAGTCTACGTGTTGAATCGAACGGTGCATTCCAGTCGTACAGGGGTGAAGACGCCGTACGAAGTATGGACTGGACGAAAACCGGATTTGAGACACGTGCGAGTATTCGGCTCGGTGGCATACAAACACGTGCCAAAGCAATTCCGAAGGAAATTTGACGACAAGTCGAAGAAAGTGGTCTTGGTGGGATACCAAGGAGAATCGTCGAACTATCGTTTGTACGATCCCGTTACAAGGCGAGTATCAGTGTCGAGAGACGTTGTCTTCGATGAATCAGTGGGAGCCGGAGATTGGCGACCGAGAGAACACGTGTTGGTGATACCTGATGACAAGTTACAGGAAGAACAACACGAAGACGGTGCTGATGAAGAGCCGAGAGTCGAGGAACGGGGAGAAGACGACGAGATCAGAGAACAACGAGAAGTTGTTCCGCTGCAAGGAAGAGACGAACCAGTGCAACAACAGGAACCTGAGCTCGGTCGGAGAGAGCTGAGAGTACGTGCGAACATCAGAAGACCGTTGAGATATGCCGGAGGGGCGGATGAGGGCGTGTTTGAAATTGATGTCGTCGAGTATCGTGCTCCTGAGACTTTTCGCGAAGCGGTAGGGGGTCAAGACGGCACGAAGTGGGTTGCAGCTATCGAAGAAGAACTGCTGGCTCATGAAAAGAACAATACTTGGTCATTAGTGAAGAGAGACGAGGACATGAAGCTGATAGACTCCAAGTGGGTGTTTAAAGTCATACGAGGGAAGAAAGAAAATGCGCAGCGTTTTAAGGCACGTCTCTGTGCGCGTGGGTTTCTACAACAACGTGGGAAAGACTACAATGAGACGTTTTCTCCTGTCGTGCGATATGACTCGCTTCGGATGTTCTTGGCTCGAGTCACGCTGGATGATCTCGAGTTGATACAGTTTGACGTTTGTACGGCGTTCTTGTACGGTGAGCTCGAGGAAGAAATCTTTATGAAGATTCCTGAGGGGCTGGACGTAGGAGAAGAAAACTGTGACAGTGTGGTGTGTCGACTGAATAAGTCTCTATATGGGCTGAAACAATCTCCCAGATGCTGGAATCGTAAATTCAGCGATTTTATAAGAAAGTTCGATCTTGAACAGTCGACGAGTGATCAGTGCATTTATACTGGGTGTGTCGAAGGTGTGAGCGTGTATCTAGCGTTATTCGTCGACGATGGGCTTGTTGCCTCGAAATCGTCTCGCGTGCTTGAAACTATGATAACTTTCTTGAAGGGTGCGTTCGAAATAACCCTAGGAGATGCGAGTAGATTCGTCGGTTTGCAAATAATACGCGACAGAAAAAGGAAATCGATGTTTATACATCAAAGCGAATACGTAGAGAAAATACTAGAGAAATTTGGAATGAGGAGTGCGAAAGCAGTGAGTGTACCTGCGGATCCTCACGCGGCGTTAAGCGCAGTAGAGTCAGACGGCGAAGCTATAGAAAATGTACCGTACCGTGAAGCGGTGGGTTCACTTATGTTTTTGGCGGTACTGTCGCGTCCTGATGTTGCATACGCGGTAAATTCTGTGTCAAAATTCTTGAACAAGCATAGTCTCATACATTGGAGAGCGGTGAAGCGTATCTTCGCGTATTTGGTCGGCGCAAGAGATCTCGGTATTGTTTACAGTAGCAAGGGCAAAGAAAATGAGCTCATGGGTTTTTGCGATGCAGATTACGCGGGCGATCTTGACACTCGTCGGTCAACGACGGGCTACGTATTTAGTTTTGCGAATGGGCTAACGGCGTGGGCGAGTCAGCGGCAGAAGCTAGTCACGCTGAGTACCACAGAGTCGGAGTATGTGGCGGCTATAGCAGCGGCGGGCGAAGCAATCTGGCTGAGAAATTTGTCGCTTGATCTGGGTTCGACATGTGATAAGGCTGTTAAACTGTACGTAGATAATCAAAGTGCAATTCGGTTGGCGAAAAATCCGGAATTTCATAAGCGCACAAAACATATTGAAGTGAGATTTCATTTCATTCGAGAAAAGGTAGCTAGTAAGGAAATTCTAGTAGAATACGTGCCCACGGAGAGTCAAAGGGCGGATATATTTACCAAAGCCGTGCCGAGAGATCGGTTTGTGAAACTTCGCAGTATTTTAGGGTTGATGTCATTCGAAGAGTTCTCAAACAGTGAGTGTATTGAGTAAAAAAAAAGTTATCGGACTTTTCGAATAGTCGCGCGCCTGCGTGCGCACTTGATGCGACGCCATCATTAACTATGTTCCCATGCGTGGCCGAGAGAGGCGTTATGCGAGAACGCGGCCGGAAGGCGAGTCAGTCGTCTAACATCAGCTATCGAGTATAACACGTTTCCGTGCAATATTAAAAAAAAAATAATAAAACCTTATCTTTCGTTTGTACATGCTTGATGGTGTCTATCGTTATTTATATCCGAAAACATCCTGCTCCCTTAAACCTCGAGACATTTGACACTGCAATAAACGAGTCGTTTATCTCAATATTATATGTATTATATGTTAGTACCTATATTTTATGGTAATTTTCTACTTGACCTGTTGCTTGAATTTACCTTGTAACTCATAATTCCCTGTATGCCTATTTCTGATCATTCTGGTAATGTGATAACTATTACAATTGTTGTATTTCGCATGTGTTTATAATCGCTTCTCATATTTTATGGTCTATTTGCTTACTGCTTAATTCAAGTACCGTATATCTTTTTCTGTTCTGCCTATCTATCATAAAACCGTGTTAATCATTACCTTTAGTATCGCGAGTTTGCGCATATTTCCCGCTTATTCGGAAAACGTTCCGTTATTTGTTAACTCTCTCGCTTAACCTTTCTCTGGCTGTAAATATTGTTAATTATTGCATTTATCGTAATTGTATCTCAATCTCTTCAGCTATTTGCTTGTCATTAAACCTATCGCTTCTTACTTAATATATTTGATATTATTCCTGCTTCACCTGTTTCTTATTTTATCTATTGGATTCGACTCCGCCCCTCTACCATTATCTTGTCTATCTGAGCGAACTGTGCAAAACCGTCGTAGAACCTGACCATACCTTTATCTATTACCTTCACCTTTACCTTTATCTCTTTGTCTAATTATCTATTTTTGACGCATGTGCGTCTGGCGCCCAACACTCGTATCTTTCTCTCTTATTACCTCTCTCTCTATCTAATTATTCAGGTTAGTGACTGCGCCGTAGGGTAACCAATTATCTCGTTTCTATCGTTTACCTTCAACTCATCAAAATTTGTTACAGTATATAAAAACAGAAACATACGACCTTTAGTCGGGTGAAATTGGAGTAATGTATATAAAAACAGAAACATACGACCTTTAGTCACGTCGCTCGGTTCGCTAATGACAGAATAGATCTATATATACGTTTTCGACCTTCTTGAACCGAATGCAAAACAATAAATTTTTCATAGGACCTTTTGCCACCAAATGGCATTTTTGACGCTTACAATTTTCTGTCATCAGACACGCGATATAATGCCAGGAATTTTTCGGAAAACCGTACACCTGTTGCGCAAGCGTCAAATTATATCATTGTTGGGCAGTGAGCGTCTACCTGACAGCATGAACTAGCTACAATAGTATTAAAGATGTCATTAGTTTTCATGGCAAATTGTATATTAGACTGTGCCAAATGAAAAGACTATTTTTTTTTGTTTGGTCACATACGTAAATGACGTTGTCTCTTACAAAAAAACAATTCTGGTGAAGTTTTAGTTCGATATGTCCATTTTTTACGTAGCGCTCGCGTAAATAAGAATTTTCCAAAGAAAAAATTTTTGTCCCAACTTTATGTTGTATAACTGATTAAATATGATCGATCGCAAACAGACCAAGGTGTCATTTTGTAGGGAATTAGATTCTCTACAAAAACCATGTTTGATCGAATCAAACAAATAAGCCACTTTTTTTCTGAAGTTAATTAATTTTTTTTTTTCAAAATTCACATTCATATTTATTGTTGACCACTTGGAATACAATTATTTTATGTATAAACCTCGTTGATTTAAATTTTTCAAAAAGCTGTATGATCTAAAGGAATAGTTTTCGTACTTTAAGCAAGTAAATTAACTTTAAGTTACTTATATTAACGATTTTCGTAACAATACTTTTCTTTCGTTTTGATTTTTTTCGCATATAACCTTTCCATCAATTTTTATCTGTGATAAAATATTGCTCATAACAATTATTTTAAGATTCTGATACTGTTTATGAAAAAATTTGATTTTCTTGATGAAAATATACACCGTTTATAATAATAAAATGCGTCAAAAAATTCAATTGAAGGAAAAGGCGATGTTCTGGCTTTGCAGAAAATTCTCTTTCGATTTTGTTACTAGTTTTTGAAAGGTTATAATTCTTCAGGAGAGGTCTCACTTACGATGAAGAACGGAAACAGTTTTTACTACAAGTTGTTGCTGACCATCGTAAGAAATATCCAGATTATAGTGAAAAAAAATTTATGTTTGTAATATGTTCTCCTGAGAATGAGAATTTAATTCCGTACAAAATGTCACCTTGGTCTTTTTTTGATCGATTATATTTAATGAGTTATAGAACATAAAATTGGGACAAAAAATTTTTTTTTCGGAAATTTTTTATTCATGCGAGCCCTAACTGAAAAATGGACATATCGAGCTGAAGCCTTACCAGAATTATTTTTTTGCGAGAGATAATCTAATTTTCGTATGGGACCGAACAAAATGGTCGTTCTATTTGGCACAGTCTAATGTATATGTTCATAATTTTTTATCGAAGTTCGTAATTTTTTGCGAGACCATTCGAATTGTATTTAAGTTCGAACAAAAGTTGTCATTATTTAAGAAAATTCTTTATACTGCAAAAATGAAATTGTTTGTAAAAATTATTAACAATTATTTTGAGTTGAAATTTTTACTCCGTCCCATCGTGTTCTGCGTAACAATTCAGGTCGATTCTATTTATAAAACAAAATAAGTAATTCTGAAGAAAACTTGAGAAATGTCGGTATTTTCGGTCCTTGACCATAAATCAGAATTATAATTTCGGATCCGTTTGGCAAACCGATCTCAAGATATCCTCTAATACTTCTGAGACTTGCACCCCTGCAAACTTTTCGAAGGGTAAGAAATATTTGATGGAATGTTTTTTGTCATACCTATGTACTTATTGGCTCGCTCGAATTCGACACGTTTTCTATCACTGGCATACCATTACTTCGAGCGTCGGATCGTGGTTGGTGGAATGGTTGCATTCCGGAAGTAATATTTGTCGTTTCGCATTACACATTTTGTCAATGATTTCGAGGAATTTACCGATAAACAGATGTAATATATAATACAGTATCTCCTTAATTTTTTTGCGTTAATGTAATATAAATAGATGAAAATGTAATAAATATATGAAAATACATACCTAATGACTAGTAAATATGTTACTCAATAATGATAATTAAACAATCTTATTCGGAGGTAGCTTTGTTACTTGCGACATATTCGACCTCGGAAATGAGAATGTAACAACCGAGTTGGATAAAATTCCAAGGAAGATAAAATTATCGTGTATGCCACATCCGTACCAGTTACGAGGTGTCGTCCACTGGACACCTCCAGGAGCTAAAACTCGAAAATCGGATCCTGACCTTCGTGCAATAGGTCACTATTCAACGATTTGTTGTCGACCAGATCAGTCATGGGTACAGTACGATGACACCCATCAAAGTGGAAAGAGGGTATCGTGTAATTTTCCTGCGAAGTTGCAAATAATCGTTTATACGACTTGAAAACACGCTTTCCAAGATTGTACTAATAGTTTTAAGACCTTTATTCGTGATGTACCTGTATTTTTGTTGCATGATTATTATCATTAATACTATTATTATTGTTGTTTTTGTTGTTATCATTATCATTAATTTATTATACTGGATTGACCACTTCATGTCACACCCTTAATTATTTCTGACCTTTTGTTCGCAGATGAAGATTATAACTCTGCAAATGTCTATAATCTATAAACAACTAAAATGTCACATCTTGCAAATTCTTCGTTAAAAAAAAGCCTTGCAATATGCAATATACTGTCATCGTCAAATCCATTGTATTCAAGTATTCGTGAAAAACTTGTTATCCAGAGCACATAACTTCATAGATTGATTGTCGAAATTTTCTTTGAAGTAAATACCAGAGAAACGGGATTCGTTACTCCGTACTTCTACAAACTGAAAAAATGCCTTATATTGTTATTACAGTTAAGTATCAGTTGATCAGAACAAATAATATTTTGACATAGATGCAAAAGACAATTAAACACTTTATTTTATTAACTGATATTGTCTTGCAGCGTTTCCGTACCCGTAATTGCCTTTCTGTTTCGTTAAATTCCCAGTGTACAAATCGAAGTTATATTATTGTTTCAACTTGAATTTATTCAATATCATTATTCTTTTTTTTAATTCTAACAGGAAAATGTAGAGTAATTACGGGGGTGCCCTGATCGATTTCAACGTTCACGTGTATATCTCCAAATATCGAAGTCCACGTATCTCAAATGCGAGAAAGGGTTTAACAACGCCATTCTATACACAATTCTGAACAAAAAGATTCCAATAAATTTTCATTTGATGCAGAAATAAAGAAATGGTACGAAAACCACAAAATTGCGACAGTAAATTCGTAGTTTTCATACCATTTCTTTATTTCTGCATCAAATGAAAATGTATAGGAGTATTTTTGTTCAAAATTGCATATAGAATGGAGCTGTTGAGCCTTTTTTCGTGTTTTAGATACGTGAACTTTGGTATTTGGAGATATATACGTCAACGTCGAAATCGAACAGGGCACCCGCTTAGGATCAATTATTTCTTCTTTGAAGTTTATAATTTACTTGAAACTCACTTCATACATTTTGATAGGTTTTCACTTTCTCAGTATCTACGTATATAAAAAGTTTTGAATGCATGAGTACCTGATTTATGAAAAAAAAAATTAAGAACGTTACATTTTTGAAGCTTCGAAAGGTATCTCTATTACCGTCTTTGTAATAGAAATTCTTAAATTTTCCAAGTTTTCGAGACTAATCGCTATTCCGTAATGTGTAAAATCATTAGTAAAGTTAAATCGATGCCTGTTCTCTAAGTATGAATCACTGGCAGTTAATTGATAGTCTTCGGTTATAAGTATATTACGGAAAAAATCAATGGTATTTACTTATAAATTTTCGTAGGTGAGTAGATCAATATCGCCAAGTGACTGAATTTCGCCTTTTTAAAAATATACTATAACAATAGGAATACATAACAAATACAAATAGATTGAATCGATACGATGAGTTACGAAAATACGGTCTCAAGGAAGGTCAAGGAAGATCGTGTAAACAAAACAGCGAGCTCTGTTCCATGAGCGACGTAGTACATGTATCTCCCAACTGAAGCACGCGGCTACGTGAACAACGTGCGATGATAATCTCAATGGTGAGCAATAAGGGCAACTCACCGGTATATTAAATGATTATTGAACATCTGCATCTGGTTTATTACCTTAACTCACAGGCAATCCAAAGAAGTGGAGTGCACCCGTTATTTCACCTCGGGTTACGCTCTCTGTCACATACACATTAAGGCTATTATATATTAACTGTGGCACTTCACTTTGTGACACGTCTTTATTCACAAGGTGTTATGATCTGAATGATGGCCCGTGTTACCGGGCAGAGGTGGCTCAGAGCCCCCTCCCGCCGCTCTACTTCCGAAGGGATACGTTTGCTTGAATAACTCTATTTTCGCGCCTTCGCGTTACAGTATATTCGTGTCAAAGTGGTAAATGATATTAGAATCAGTTTTTAAAATTACGTTCTTGAAAGCTTTCCGATTTGTAACTACCGACAGTTAATAATAACTAGCTGCTATAAGTCCCTCACTCGCTAAAGCTCGTTCGGTGTGTTGTCCTTTCGGTTATGCCCCTTTGGTCGTCATAGATTTTCGGGCTTTGACGTCGAAATAAAAAAAAAAAAATCGGTGACGTCATTTTCTGGCCATCCGAACATCCGGACATTCGAAATTTTCGCCTTGGAACTTTAATATACAGATAGTATCATGATTTGAGTTGAATTGTATTGCCAGCTAAATCTCTGTATTACCTGTAAAGTACAATATTGTTAATAACTTTGCGTACAATCAATTAGTGCTACTTACCATAAGGATGAAAAACACGTGGTAGACGAATTGATGACACTGATGTCACACCTCGACTTTACCAACAAAACTAATATTAGTTTTTTTGTGCAAGATTGCACGCAAAAGTGAGAGAAAACGAATCTCTGAATAATCGTCAGCACGATTTGACTCTCGTATACGTTACGCGTGTCCGAATGGCCATGTCTTTTGATCGAATCATGCGATTCATCCCCACCCAGGTCAAGGCTACTCTTGGATTGATCATTTTGTCGTGCAAGCGTGATAACTCGCCCGCGTTAGCGGAATGCTTATTATGAAGTAGCGTGCTTAAGGGAGATTCGTCTTTGCAGCAGCTGCGAGGAACACATTGCCCGATCGGACTTCCCCGCCAACCTGGCTGTAACTCGCACAAATAATGAGCGAACGCTTTTGTTTACGCTTCTGGTTCGATTTTAAAAGGCGTACTACTAATCTCCTTTATATTTTGGGAACATAATCAAAAAGATTTGTTTCTTAGACTAGGAAGTTCTTCGTGACAATGTTGATCTCATAATTGTTAATTTCGATGATTAAAGATCGTTTTCGGTTGAACCTCCCATAAATTTGAAGATCGATTTATGTAAATTGTGGAACTATGTAGTTGAATTCCGTTGCAATTTTCTGGAAGATTGTTTTTCGTAAACGATTCGTGCTATTAATTCATGATTGCCAGAAAGTTGCACCGTTATTGACACAGTCCCAGACCTTTATTCATTAATAAATGGAAAACCCCAGTGATTTTATAGAGACTGAAATTTTAATGTTATTACTTGGATATCAGAAGAAGCATAATAAATTGATGTTTTCGAGCATGCTGTAGTCAGTCTTTATCGAAGAAATTATCGATTTATTAAAACATGACAAACTGTTTCGGCAAGGTATCGAATAGTTAAATGTGTGTCTCGCGACACTGAAAATCGTCCTCACACATGTACGCACACTCGCGTGCAATGTTTACTTGCCGTCTCTGCGTCAAATCTCGCCGCTTGCCCGTGTCGCGACTCAAAACCCATCAGCTGTATCTCATGTATTGTCTACTATCTCGAAATCATGAATGTGTATAATCTATGTGTTCTCTCGCTCTGTAAAATCTTCACTCTCTGTAACGTTCTCTTGCGATACGGTCTGTATCGCCACATCGAAACCAATAAAAGTCTCGTTTATCGGTAATCATTATCTCTCTCCATCTCAACAACACTTTCGTTTCATTCACACTCGTTCTCATCACTAATTCGCGGATCCCACGTCGATGGTCCATATCTTTTTGCCTTCTCTCTAAACATTTTTTGGTCCTTCGAGCCGGATCAGTCGCGAATCGAATCGGATCATTCGCAAATCGAGTCGAATCTTTTGAATCGTTGCGACTTACGGGAAAACGAATTAGCTAGTGACTGAAACGGAACTATCGCGTGTGCATCAAGTTGCGAAAGTTCACGTTATCAAAGTGAACTATCTCGTTATCGGTGAAAACCATCAATAAAAATCAGTCGCGTCCGTTAAATTCAAACGTGCGGTGTCCTCTGTAGTGACCGTGACTAAGATCTGAGCGTCAACAACACCGATCTCTCGAAGTGTGAATCGCGTCGCGCTACTATCAGTGTGTTTGTGTCTCGTTCGTGAAAACTCAGTTCGTTGCGTGAGTTTAAATCCTCTCGTACATCAACATGTCGATCGAAGAACATATCGAACGTCAAAACGACTACATTTGGCGCATCTCTCGCGCCGTCGACAACCTGCGCAAGCTCGGCGAGGCAAAAATCACTCATGGGCAGGTAAGCTTAATGCTTTAAATTCAAGTTGGAATAAGTTCCAAGAGAATCACGAAAAGATCAGCGAGATCAAGTTCGCAGCAAAAGGTGATCAACTCGACGCGATCAAAAAGCATTCGTACTTCGCGAAAGATTATTACGAGCTGTGTGAAGAGCACTTCTTGAGTGGCGAAGGAGTGATGCTTGATCTTCTCGAATCGCTAAAGCCTGCGCCTGCAGCAACCGTGCAAGCCGCTGCAGCTCCTCAAGACGCACCAGCAGGAGGATCATCAAAACGGTGACCGCGTATCGAACTGCCCACTTTCGCGGGCAGCTACTCAGAATGGAAGCCGTCTCACGACCTCTTCTCGTCGATGATTCGCGAAAATTCGCAACTTTCAGAAGTGGAAAAGCTGCACTACCTCAAAACCAGTGTGACCGATGAACCGTTACAACTTATCAAAAACATTTCTCTCACCGCAGAAAACTTTCCTCGAGCATGGGAAACTCTCGTCTCACGATACGAAAACAAGCGGCTTCTGACTGATTCTCATCTCGCGACACTTTTCGCGATTCCTCGTGTCACTAAAAAATCATCATCGGAACTGAAGAGCTTGCACAGCAACACTTGCGAAGCTCTTGGCGCGCTCGAACTTCTCGATAGTCCCGAGAAATTAGGAGATCACATCATCGTACACATGACGATTCGCAAGCTCGACCCAGCATCTCTCGAAGAGTGGGAGAAAAGTGTTAGCGAGAAACTCGAGCCCCCCTTGTTTGCGGAGCTCAAGGCGTTTCTCATCGGTCGCATCCACACCCTCGAAGCCGTGGAGCAAGCTCATGCTCATAATCAAATCGCGACGTCGAAACCACACTTATCGCAAGGAAGGTCAAATCTTCAGACGACAAGGTCACATACAGCGCAATCAAAGGAACAGTCGTGTGCTCGTTGCGAAGGCAACCACTACATCTCGTTCTGTTCGACCTTTCGCGACAAATCTCTGGATCAAAGAAGAAAAGTGGTTTCTGCGAAAAAGCTTTGCTTCAATTGTCTCGGTCCACATCAGCAGAAGGACTGTCGATCCAACAAAACGTGTCGCGTGTGCAACGGTCGACATCATTCCTTGCTGCATCGAAACTCTTCCTCAATCTCGACAGCTGCTAACAGCGGCACATCTCAAGTACAGGCTGCAGTAGCGCAACCTGCAGTGCAGAACGCACCGATCTCGAATAGCGCCTCTCAGGTGAGCAACCACTCAGCTCAGCCTACAATGATAAAGCGCTCTCCAGTTCTTCTCGCCACAGTGCAATTGATCGCCTCGAATCCGGAGACTGGAGAAAGAATCATCGCTCACGCTCTACTCGATCGAGGATCTGAAAGTTCATCCGTCACGGAGTCGCTCGCGCAACAATTGCGACTACGTCGGCATCAAGCAACGATACCGATCATTGGCATCGGAGCTCATCAATCGGCAGTGACTCGCGGCATCGCGACATTTCAACTCCAATCTCGTGCTCACACCTCGTTCTCGCGTCAGGTGGAGGCACTCGTGCTTCCACGACTCACATCGTATCTACCCTCATTACGACTTCTCGTCGAAGACTGACCTCATCTACGAGGACTCAACCTCGCGGATCCAAGCTTTGCACATCCCAGTCAAATCGATGTAATTCTCGGAGCTGACATCTACAGCAACATCATTGGTCAAGGAGTTCGAAGAGGAGCACCAGGAACACCAATCGCGCAAGAAACTCAGTTCGGTTGGGTCCTCTCCGGCTGCGTTTCAGCGGAAGCAGCAAGCCTCTCGTATGGCGCAGTCCAAGGCTTCCAATGCTCCCTCGATCACGAACCGGTCGATCTCGTGCAGCAGTTTTGGAAGCAGGAAGAAGTGTCGAAACCTTTGGCACTAACTTCCGAAGAAGAGCGTTGTGAGCAACACTTTGGCGAAACGGTTTCTCGAACTGCGTCCGGTCGTTACGTAGTTCGGCTGCCGCTCAAGGACAATTCGGTAGAGCTCGGCAACTCGCGGAATCCCGCGCATCAAATGCTCCTTCGTTTGGAGAAACGGTTCGGTAGCGACGCGAACTCAAGGAGGCTTACTCGAGCTTCCTTCGTGAATATCGTGATCTCGGGCACATGCGTCGCGCTATCAATACACCTGAAGACAATTCCTGCGTGTTTTATCTTCCGTGTTCGTGTTCTTCATCAACTCGTTCAGGACGAAGGTAAGCAGTATTCCTTTGCGAGCCACGTCATTCTCGAGAACACGTACGTCGACGACATCCTCTCAGGAGCAGAGGACGTTGATCAAGGTCGCGAGAAAATCAACGAACTCAATCAATTGCTCAAGTCGGGTGGCTTTGAACTTCAAAAGTGGACTTTAAGCCACCCATAAACTCTGGTTGACATTTCTCGAAACCATCAAGAGATCGCGATGCATCTGAATCTCGATCAAAGTCCATTCTTTCGGGCTCTCGGTCTTGCGTGGAGACCAGACATCGACGCGTTCGCGTTCTCTCCGCAAATTCATCAAACTCGGGACAATTTCACGAAACGAAAAGTTCTCTCACAAACCGCGCAGCTCTTTGATCCTCTCGGATGGCTCTCGCCGATCACGATCAGAGCCAAAATCTTTATGCAGGAATTGTGGGCACTCGGTTTCGACTGGGACGAGCCGCTCTCAGCTTTATTGTCCTCGCGATGGATCGAGTTTCCACAAGATCTTCAAGGCATCTCAGCTATCACCATCCCACGATGTATCGGGTCAAGTTAAGCATCTCTCGGGATAGAGATCCACGGTTTCGCGGACGCCTCTCAAAGTGCATTAGGCGCAGTGATCTACGCGCGAACGTATATCAACACTCACGAAGTGCGCGTTTCACTAGTGTGCGCGAAAACTAAAGTCGCGCCGCTAAAGAAGGTGACAATTCCTCGTCTCGAACTCTGTGCTGCGAATCTTTTCGTCCGGTTGATGTGTCATGTGGAAAAGACTCTTAATTTTGAAAACACCCCGGTTTATCTGTGGACGGATTCCACAGTCGCGCTCGCGTGGATCAAAAGCCACCCATCGCAGTGGAAGGAATTCGTTCGTAATCGCGTAACGGAAATCCAAGAGTTCGCGCGCGCTCGTCGGTATCACATCTCGGGTTTTGAAAACCCCGCTGATCTTGCGTCTAGTGGTGCATCTCCGGAGCAACTCCAAAAATCAGAACTTTGGGCCTTCGGACCATCCTGGCTCTCGAAGCCTTCTGTCAATTGGCCATCCTTATCTCCGCGACCGGAAGAAAACATTCATCTCGAGGAAAGAAAAGGGCTGTCGACGCACATCGCAACTGCTAAGCCGCTACAAATCTGGGATCTCGTCGATCGCTACTCAAAACTATCGACTCTCCTCAAAGTCACATCATTGTGTAAACGCGCAGCAAATCGGTTTCTCGCGAAGACGACATCGAATCGCGTAAACACGTCTATCACTGTCGGACCGATCTCTACTCTCGAATTGAGCGACGCCCAACTGTTTTGGACCAAGGTGACCCAGCAGGCGTACTTTGCAGAAGAAATTCGCCAAATCGAGACAAGCTCAAGTCTCACTCGAAGTCATCCACTATCGCGACTCACGCCGTTCATCGATTCGAACGGATTCCTCAGAGTCGGTGGTCGACTGAATCACTCATTGCTTTCGTATGACGAAAAGCACCCGTTCATCTTGCCTCGCGAATCATCGTTCTCCACATTGATCATCGATCATCATCATCGGTTGACGCTCCACGGAGGTCCGCAACTCACTCTCGCTACAATCCGACAGCGTTACTGGATCCTGGGAGGAAGAGTACCGATCCGCATGTTCATACATCATTGCGTTCCTTGTGCGCGTCATCGCGCCACCCTCAGCAGCCAACAGATGGGCCAACTCCCTCAGTCTCGAGTCACGCAATCAAGGCCGTTTTTTCACTCTGGCGTTGACTACGCTGGTCCATTCTCGATTCGAGCCTCCCGCGGAAGAGGAGCGAAATCATGCAAGGGATATATCGTTATCTTCATCTGCTTCACGACCTCGGCTGTGCATCTCGAGCTAGTTTCGGACTACACGACGGAGGCATTCATCGCGGCGTACAAACGCTTCACATCTCGACGAGGAATTTGTGCCTCAATCGAAAGCGATTGTGGAACGAATCTCGTCGGCGCAGACTCAGAACTTCGCCGTCTTCTCGCTGCATCGTCAAAGGAGTTCGCAGAAATAGCAAACGTCCTCGTATCACACGGAACCCAGTGGCGGTTCAATCCTCCCTCCGCGCCTCATTTCGGTGGAAAATGGGAAGCCGGAGTGAAATCAGTCAAATAACACCTCAAACGAGTCATCGCAGAAGCTACTCAAACGTTCGAGCAATTCGCGACGTTCCTCACGCAAGTAGAAGCCACGCTTAATTCTCGACCTCTTTGCGCTATTTCGGACGATCCACGGGATCCAAGTGCCTTGACTCCAGGACACTTTCTCGTCGGCTCAGCATTGAACACAATTCCTGAGCCGTCACTCGTCGAGGTGCCAGTTCAACGGCTATCGCATTGGCAACACTCGCGTCAAATGCTGGAGCGTTTTTGGAAACGGTGGAGTACGGAGTATCTTCAGTCCTTCCAAAACCTCTCGAAATGGCAGACTCATCACGGGAACATCAAAATCGGATCGATCGTTCTCGTAAAAAACGAAAATCTACCTCCATCTGTGTGGCCCCTCTCGAAAGTGATCGAAGTGCATCCGGGAACCGACGGTCTCGTTCGCGTTGTGACCGTTAAAACGAAATCCTCTGTGTTAAAACGTCCAATCGTAAAATTGTGTGTGCTTCCAGTGTCCTCTTAAGACTATCATTGACTCTAAGAATAAATAACGCACGGCGGGCGGCATAATCTAATTTCGCGATCGTTACCGATAGCGAAGCGGGCGGTATGTTTCGGCAAGGTATCGAATAGTTAAATGTGTGTCTCGCGACACTCAAAATCGTCCTCGCACATGTACGCACACTCGCGTGCAATGTTTACTTGCCTTCTCTGCGTCAAATCTCGCCGCTTGCCCGTGTCGCGACTCAAAACCCATCAGCTGTATCTCATGTATTGTCTACTATCTCGAAATCATGAATGTGTATAATCTATGTGTTCTCTCACTCTGTAAAATCTTCACTCTCTGTAACGTTCTCTTGCGATACGGTCTGTATCGCCACATCGAAACCAATAAAAGTCTCGTTTATCGGTAATCATTATCTCTCTCCATCTCAACAACACTTTCGTTTCATTCACACTCGTTCTCATCACTAATCCGCGGATCCCACGTCGATGATCCATATTTTTTTGCCTTTTCTCTAAACACAAACCAATTGGAAATATCGATGTAATACGGCTTTATTCGATGAAATATAAAAGGAAGCCACTGAAATTCGCCTAAATATAGAAAAATGCGCGGTTTTTCGATCGTGAAGTGTGAACACGTCACTTTGAGTGAAACACAGAAGTTTTGGTATGTATATATTCAGTATTTCATGCAAAATGGCACTTAATTATACGTTTTCGCATCAGTGTTATGTAGGCGTTGTGATAAGTAAGACCAAGTGACGTGCCCACACTTCGCGATAGAGTAAGCGCTCGTTTTTCTATATTTGGGCGAGTTACATAGGCTTGTCTTCATATTCATAAAAAGGAACCATTATAACATCGATATTTCCGATTAATTTGTCATATTTCAAAAAATCAATAATTTAGTAGATGTAGACTGACTACTGTATGCTCGTAATCAATTTGAGTTACAATTCAACCTCACGCAGGACTTCAAAGTACGGGATGACAATGACCTGATATAGAATAGTGGGGTTAGTTCGTTAGGGGCTGCTGCTGAAAAATCAGAGTTGCGGTATTTCGTCTGCTCACAAGTTGCTGATCATCCTCCAAAAAGAAATTTCTCGATTCCACTGAATTAGAGGGTACTTCTCCAGTGACGTTGGACGTATAAGCGGGGGTAGGTCGTTGGGGGTTGCTGCTCAAGAATTAGAGTTGTGGTATTTCGTCTGCTCATAAATCACTGAGCATCCTGTAAAAAGAAATCTTTCGATTTTATTGAATTTGAGGGTACTTCTCTGGTGACGCCGGACGTATAAGCGGGGGTAGGTCGTTGGGGGTTGGTGCTAAAAAATTGAAGCTCGCATGTTCGGATTGCTCATAATGTACCCAGAATTCAGCTATTGTCAAATATTTTTATTTTTTTTTTTCATTGGTCGGAGGGCTGGGCCCCCCTCCCACTTAAAAACCATAATTCCTGCCTCACCGCTTGTGCTCAAAAATCGAAACTTGCATCTTTCGACTGCTCAGAAAGTGCTCATAATCCAAGGATTTTTTTTTTTTGTATCTTCT
Organism: Neodiprion fabricii; assembly: GCF_021155785.1. Taxonomy (NCBI): domain Eukaryota; kingdom Metazoa; phylum Arthropoda; class Insecta; order Hymenoptera; family Diprionidae; genus Neodiprion; species Neodiprion fabricii. The sequence continues at coordinate 12,991,251 of NC_060244.1, forward strand.
GTCAATTTTCAATGTTGGGGAGGGGGGGTGGGCTGAGTATATACGTACCTGGCCCTCCCACTCAAAAACCGAAATTCCTGCTACAACGCTCCTGCTCAAAAATCGAAACTTGAACATTCTGCGTGCTCATAAATTGCTCGTAATTTCTCGGGTATAGATTTTTGATGTTGTGGACTTGGGGGGGGGGGGGGGGGGGTAGATATACAGACGTCAGTTCAAGTGATTCTGCGAGATTATAGGCGAGCTTCAGAGATTCTTCACGCGTCAGCGGCATACATCTAATCGACCAATCTATCACGTGATCTGCCAGCACGTTTTTGTACTCCTCGGAGAATGTGAAATCGAATCTCCCCCGTCGAGGCTTAAAAGTGCAGTCACCCCTACTTCTCATAATTTTCTCGCGATCGCACAAAGTACTTTTTGGTACTCCATATCTCACCGCAGCTTCTCTACCTTTTATATAGCCACTCAAGACTCTTTGAACTGCCTTCTTTATATTTCCTTTGGAATATTTCCTTCTCTCGAGTCCTTTTGATTGGTTAGCCATGGTAGAACAACACTAAAACACGTCAGAACAAGTTTCGTATAAATAATTGAATTCAGAGAAAAAATTGGGTGTCTGCTATTTGGGGACAAATCGGGTGTTCGATAATAGGGACCCGTAATGCACAGCTAATTAATGAAATATGTGCTTGTTTGCAAATATATCAACTTTCATTGACCATTATCTGAAAGAATGCATACCAATGAACATCCCAGACCAAAAATAAAATAACAGAATCAAATGTTTCTCGGCGATACACGGGCGCTCACGGCCTCGTGCGGCGCATCCCCACCGCTACGTCCGTTGTGCAGGTTCGAACCAAGCAAGAAAACTATAGATGCTATGTTTACTTTGGGATATACGACGTGTGATCGGTACTGGGTGCCATCCGGCGTTACGGGACTTCCCCCTACACCGACACTGACAGCCTTATTTACCAATTCAATATACCAAATATCTATAATATCCTCAAACGTAATGTCCACGCAATGTTTGACACTTTTGACTACCCTCCCGACAATGTGTACGGTATTCTGCTCAAAAACGAAAAACGTCTGGACCTGACGAAGGATGAAAACACCGGAAAAATGATGAAGTTTATTGGGTTACGAGCGAAACCTTACACATTCACCACCATGGGTGACGAATAAAAGAAATACATCAACGACATCAAAGTGAGCAAACGTGCCAATGGTGTCAAAAGTTCAACATTAAACACTATTATTTTTGACGTTTATAAGCGCTGTCTGTTGGCTTACAAAGAGTTGGCACGACCACAATGTCTAATACGTAGCAAGAAACACCAAGTTAGCACTATCGTACAGAAAAAATTGGCTCCGACTTGGCAAGATGACAAGCAGCAATTGATACCTGGGCAGACCGACACCGTACTTTGGGGGTTTACCGGTGCCCGACAATGAACTAGCCATAGTGTGAAACTGCAGGCATAGCACCGTTGTAAATATTTGCGTCAGACACCTTGCACGATCCTTCATCAGGCACAGACGTTTCTTCATCAATACGATATTGGACGGATCAAAGTTTCAAATGTGAATACCATGTATTGAAAAATTCATATATTCAAAAATTATTTATTTACTATCAATATATTCAGCAATTATTCTGTATGTTTATTCGTTTACCGAAGAAAAGTTGTCAGAAAATGAAAAAAGTTTTCCAATGTTTTTGCCCATTTGATTAACGCTTGAGAAAAAATTTCCATAAATAACTAAAAGTTTTCCAGAAACGAAAAGGTTCCCAAAAAATAAAATATCTATTAATCGTATGGAAAATTGTGTGTTAATGTTGTTATTATCATCATTATTATTATCATCATCTTCAAAGTAATAGATATGACATGTGTTTACAAAGGAGAACAAATGCAGAAATATTTCTATAGTTAAATCTTTTATTGTAGTTCTGCAAATACGTGACAATTATGCTACATGTCTGATTTATTTATCCAACTATTTTGCAAATTGTGAAACCCCAACCATTTCACATATAGCTGATTCCTACGTTTGCGTAATACTTTTTCCACAAGGTAACCGTCAGCGTATTTTACTTTACTGAGGTCTTCCTCGTAGAAGCTTCTTTTGATGAGATGATCTTAAGGTAGTAGCCCGGTGTGACGGGTTCAAAAAATCGATTTTTTTTTTACATTTTTCGGAAGAAAAACATCTTAAAAATATGCTATAAAAATTTCAGACATAAATTTTAATTATTCTTAAAGTTATAGCTAAAATAAGAGAGCGCGCCGTAGTGTGTATGAAATCGTGTGTATGAAAGCGTCGCTGTCAAATCTGTTGCTAATATTGTGCTTAAAAAGCCAACTCCAAAGAAGCCAGAACTTTACGTAGAGCTCTAAAAGCTGCTGAAAATGACAACTTTGAGAAAACGGAAGGACTGCTCTATGCACCAGGCATAGCTGATTAATGTAAGTATAATTTTATTGAAAAAAATCTGTTGGCAAAACTTTAAAAGCGTTTTTCTCAAAACCATGTTTTCGAAAGTTCGGGGAATCACTGACTCAAAACTATTCAACCGATTTAGCTAAAAATTTAACCCGTTATTCTAGACACACATATCTAGATGCCGAACCTTTAAAACATTTATTTTTTTAATTATAAACTATTTTATTTAAACAATTTATGAAGAAAAAAAATTAGATTTTGAGAACTTTTTTCACAAGTCCGCCATTTTGTTTTTGTTTTTTTATTTTTATGTATATTTAAGGTTCGGGACCTAAAATGAAGTCTACAGAATAATAATCTCTTTGAATTTTTTATTTCAGATGACTTTGGAAAGCTGTGTGTTTCCCCGAACCAACTCATCTTTTCTTTGAGGACTCCATATTGACGTCAAAAATTTTAAACAAATTAATGTAAAATTAACTTTAAAAAATTTTTTTTATATACTTCAAAACACCAATAAAAACATGTAAAAACTTTAAAACGATAGCATTTTATTCACTTTTTAAAAAAAAATCATGAAAAAACGTCTAAATTTCGGTCGTCACACCGGACTACTACCTTAATAATCGGTGAGTGGATTGGTATTTTTCACCTCGCTCAAGGTGAATATTTCCGTTATCCAATTGAATGTGTCACGAGCGCCGCATATTTACACCGACTATAATCATAATCATGTCAATAATTATTAATATCGCTTTAGAGACGAGGAAGCATAGCTTTAAATACATTAGTTAATCCATATAAAATATTCTCTACAAAACATTTCGTGGCACAACCAAAACGCAACGGCGTAATTGACGGTCAGCAACGTCAGCGTCTTCGCGCCCGCCAGATCCCGGATGTAATCAACACCGGGATGAGGCGATCGCGAGATCACGCGCTTTAAGGATGATCGTCGCGAGGCGAGCCTTTGTTCCAAAATTGTGAATTCAGCGAAAACCTCGCTCGCCGCCCGACGCTCCAAGGGGTGTCGGACGAGCGAGTGCAGTCAGTCCCGTTAGAGACCGCTTAGAAAAACCACATCAACGGAACCCGGCTCCTTCGAAGCTACCGCGTGTAGAGTTTATAAGTCCTTTTTCCGACACCGACGATTAGAGTGTAATACTCTAATTCTATACGCGGCTGGAAGGGCTTCCTGCGTCGCGATCTGAGTCTTATGAAGTTAGATTAAGTGCATAACCTCGAGCCACGAACTCCTTAGAGAAGTGTAGCGATAAGCGTATGTGAGTGTTGCTATTGAGTATAATCGTGTGAGAGCGTGAGCCATTCGGACTGTAACCACCGAAAAGTGAGTAGTTGAATGAGTGGGAACAACTAGATTAAGAACATTCTGTAAGCTTCCTTGTCTCGAATTTTCTCTTGCTTTTCCTTCATTTTGATTCCATTAAAAATTGGTTCCATCATAAAAATTTCTAAAAACATAAATATTGAATCCTCCAACCCTATTCCCGGGATCGCCCTGTAGAGGACGATCACCTCCTGACCCACGTAAAAATAAATATAAACCTCTATAGATACCTAGAGGGTTAAGTCGTCGCGTGCGAGACCGCTCCGCACGTAACAAGTGTATAACTTTTTTTTTAATACATTCTTGTACTTGCTGATTCGAACTCGATAACCTACATTGAATTTCCGCGTCCGATCACTTCGTTTGATTTGCCGAGGCTTGTATACGTTACGATATAGTTGTTTTTCATTGTCCGTGTTGACATCCATCGCTTTCATCCGAATGGTGCGATGCTTGGTGTTATTGTAGGAATTCATCAAATCACCCAAAATATTAATCCACCTGTAAGATCCTTGGGGAGTAAACCGCTCCTACGTTTTATTTTTCAATTTTCGATTGAAACGTTCACATATCCAAGCCTTCAAGTTGCTAAATGTCGAATACATGTTAATATTGTGCTACTTCATGAGTGCTTTGAATTCATTGTTGTGAAATTCTTTGCCTTGAACAACGTGTAGATGTATGAGTATACGGTTCTGCGTCAGTATAGATTTCATCGCAGCAGTCACATTTTTCCCACTTTTGGACTTTCTTGACACCACTCACGCGTACTTGGAAAATATATCGATGATTTAGAGCAGGTATTTGTACCCCTTGTTGTACAAACTGTATGCCGTCATGTCAACGAGATCAGCTGGCCAGATATCATCCAGTCCACGTAGATCTACGAACCGACGCGAATAATTACGCCGAGCGGGTCGGTGAAGTTCATCCGCTATTGTGGTCTTCATTGTTTCACTCGCTCTGTGCTACCTAATTTTTCAAACTTTAATTCATGCGCTTCTGCTCTTCAAACTGAACTGATTCTTTCCTGGTTTGTTCCAATGCCGTCACTTTAATATAAAGCTTCCAAGTGGGCTCAAATAACTTAAATGCCTGATTGCGATTATTCTTGTTATGCTCGCTCACCTGTTTGAGGGTCTCACTGATTTGCGATACTCTTTCGTGATGTTTTTCGTCCAAACTATTGAGAACTTTGAGGGAAGCAGCATCATTGGGCTGTTATGTGTCAGCTATGTTACACAATCGTTTACCGTCTAGATCATACTGATTGTCGGGGTTTATTTTGAATCCAACGCGTGAAGGTCCGCGAATAAATTTTTTACCTCCACCACACTCCGAATATCGCCCAAATGAGTCCATGCTCATCACTAGACGGTCACTAAACAAATGATGATTCTATATTAATCTGCCATTAATAAACGATTCAAGCTTCCCGCAACTCTTTTATGATAGCGAATATTTCGCTGAAATGGATGGTATCACCTGCAGCTTGCGACACCATGAGTAGTCGGAAACGATCTACAATTTCATTTGGGTGATCCCAGTATACGTAATCAACTTCTTGCCTCTACTGTCGCGCAATATTACAGTCGGTTAAGCCTTTACCTGATTTTTTCGGCGAGCCGACGTGTTGTGCAGTGAAATTTTTATACTTTGCACTTTTTGAACCGTCGCAAAGACTTTCATAGGCTTGGTAACGTTTCCGGTGCGAATTTGTCATCGTTACAATTTTTATGTAATCATTCTTGTCTGCGTCATTCATGTACGATGCATCGAGGGATTTTTGAAACAATAATTAAAGTAATCCCGGCGCTCTCTCATTACTTTTATTCCCGACGTTGATCAAATTATCGATGAAATTGATTCGTGAATTACCAATCATCATATCGTTAGTCAACTTTCGAACGCCATATTGGTATCCAAATTAATCATTTTGCTTGTGCTGAACATTTTCAAATATCGTGCCACGGCATCAGTTGTTTTTTTCACCGGTGTGCTTGTAGTGGAAGTTTCACTAAATTTCAGTGTTTCATCATTTGCATCCATGAAATTCCCCTCGTACATATTCCCATTATCCTCATCGTCATCCCAAGTACTCTCGTCATCTTTTTCTTCTTCTTTTTTCATTGTAACATCCGTTGGTTCCGTTTCAATTTTTTGTTTAATATGCTGCTGCTGATGCTGATGCATCTTCCGTTTTCACAACCTCCTTGTTCTCTCCAAACGAGAAATAACCCGCGCCCTATACGGGTTCTAGTAACTTTTGCAAAAATTGATACTTTAGCTGGATAAGAGATTTCGAATAAACATAGATATTTTGGAATCGCTATCCGTTACTGTGAGTGATGAGTAAGAGGAGAGCATTAATTTTACCGTAATTGAATGGTTCGCAAAAAATTGCTCTCATGGTATTTGGCAGCAATTTTCGATGACGTTTTTTTATCTTCCTCTTTTTACGCGGAACCATTTCGTAAAAATTCGCGACAGGCGGTTCATCAGGCTGATCTTAAAATCTCATGGTGCTTGGTTATCATGTCAACAATAACTAAAATTACAGCATATAAATTCATTCTTTTATGGAACTCTCGTTAATGGCTGCTCGACTATGAAGACGTGCGCACGTAAGAGACGCGGTGGAGGTTAGTTGAATAAAATAATTAATCATCTCTAGATTGAATTGCACGTGCCATGGTATCAGTATGGCGGACCCGTAACGAAATAGACCAGGAGGTTGGCTCGTGGCGATCTGGAAATCAATCCACTGGATGCTGAATGTAAAGATCACGACATTGCATATGCAAAGAATCAAGATATGGCAGCAAGAAATCCTGCTGACAGAGTGCTCGCTGAGAAATCGTGAAATCGTGACTTGGCCAAGAACGCTAGTGTGGGTAAAAAGGCGGTAGCCTGGAGAGTCACCAATACCATGAAAGCTAAATCTAGGATCGGAACGGGTGTAGCTGTGAAGCAGTCGAAATTTGGAGCGGCTGAGAAGAAGAAAACCATAACAGGTGGCAAGAGTGAAGAGTGGAAGAGGACAGTGAATCTCAAATCTATTATTAGAGCTGCACAGGTCACCATACGACCAGGTCATAGAGTTGTAGAGTCGGCATTAGCGGGTGCGGGTGATTGGGAAGAATGTTTGTGTGCCTCGCTTCATACCTGTGCGTTAGAATTGCCAGCATCCTACCACTCCTCATTCCAATTCTGGCCGGTCTAAGCGCTACTGGGGATCCAGCGGGTAGTGCTGCGGGTACAGCTAAAACGGTCAACAAAGCTAGCGTCAACAAACATGGTTTGAACGAATCAAACGGCACAATGCAACAATAAAGGTGATTGCGCTTGGCAAGGGATTATATCTGAGCCCCTACCGCAGCGGCATGAGTCTGTATTCACAACCGATGAAAAACTAACAAAGCTACCACACCGAGCTTTAAATATGACAATTTCACATTTTCATGGCGTTTTCATGCGGAATGATCGACCGAAATCACGATCAAAAATCCAAGAATCTGCAATTAATAATCTTAACCCTTTCGGTACGGACGCATTCTACGTCGCGTCGTCCCCGCTGACCGAGCAGTCGCGGCAGGCGTCCGTACTTGCGGAACAACTGCAAGCGCCCGTCAGACGCACAATACCACGCTATCTTACGCAGAGCGAGTGCAGTCGCTCGTAAGAACAATGCTTAAAAAATTATAACATAATGTTGGGTTACCATGGTCACCGTTCGTACATAACAAGCGTCAAATGTTGGGTTACCATGGTCACCGCTCGTACAGAGCGAGCGTCGGGCGTTGAGTGACTATAGTCACCGCTCGGACAGGCGAGCGTCGGGCGTTGGGTGACTACAGTCACCAATCGGGCCAAAAGGGTTAATGATAAAAACGGTCCAGGAACATATTGATGTTACGGGGTAGATTGCGTAGACTCCGATGAGCGGTAATCGGAGCTTACTCCACGCCCAGCCAAGGTGTTATTTGGCTATTGTAGGGTCCGTTCACGTCGACTATGCACTCGCGTGCTACTACTCCCAGTGCAGAAGTGAATGGGATAGAAAGCGATTGATATTAAGGGAAGGTCAACGATTTCCAGTATACGATTGTTTATTAGTAGACAAAGCAACGGAGTCGGTCGAAGGAAAAAGAGATGGTCTTGGTTTAGAAGGATAGGTGTCTTGCTTGAGCGCTAGGATGGATCCGCCTAGTTCAGCGGGATGTAGAAGGCAAGCTAGCCGCGAGTTACAGAAGAATCTGCTGACTCGCGGACGATAAGAGTAGACTACAGAGCGTAAGGTAACTAAGAGTGTGGGAAAGGAATAAGAAGTCTGGAGGACGTAACATTGGGTTGCGTACAAAGAAAATGGCGATCACGTTGTGTATTTCGATAGTTACAGTGATTTGAAACCGCCTAAGGATTTGATGAAGTATCTCGGTGTTGGTAGCGTGAAATACAATCATAAGTGGTATCAGGAATATGATACTGTGATTTGTGGCCACTTATGCCTTAATTTTTACAGCAGATAGCTATAAAAAGACGAGTGCCACATGAGCAAGTATCAGTCATGTCAGAATCTTTGACGTTGACACCGCCGGGCACATCATCCGTGCTGGATGCTCAATATTCTACCCCAATTCAGTTATCATCAGAGAAAAACTATGTTCTAGGACTCGGCAAGTTCCTGACATTCAATTCAATACCTAATTATCATGAGTAATGTAATAAATTTTACCGGGACCGAGCGAAAAACAACAGAGAAGTCATCACGATACCCACGAAAAGCTATCTCTGACATCAATTTAAGTCTGAAAGCCAACGACAACGAGCAGAACAGTGAAGTCACATGCAATCAAGAAGTACTCTTCAAACCCAAGGATTTCATCGGTCTATTATCGGGATTTAAAATGGCCGAGCTCGCACGAGACATCACTTATAAATCAGAATTACCGGTGGCCATACTAAAGGTGAATACTTTACGCGTTGAGTGTAACATCACCACAGGAGCGTACATAAACGAGCGTCGAGCTCACACGATTCATGAATTTTTCCCTACCGTTCCATCAGGATATAAGAGTGTTAAAGTGCCTGCTAACGTCATTAATCTATCAATCACCACACAGTCACTACACCATTTACAGCTGAGAATAGTCTATCAAGACGACGAGTAAATTAATTTTCATGGAGAAACGATAACTGTGCGCTTAAACGTAAAATCTCTTAAGTAATCGGAATCATGTTTGGGACGCAAAAGTCGGACAACAGTTATGAAAGCGAGAAGGTATGGTCAAAAATCATCAGTTGTCCAGCACCTCTGGTAAAGCTTACCTCTCCAACAGGGCTGACACCTTTGAACGTTTGGTTTCTCCGGAGTCTAGGTCTTCTATTACGTGGAAATTTTGGAAAAGACGAATTCGTGTTTGCTGCATTGTGTCCGTGTTATCATGGAAGAAATAATAAGAATACAGAATCCAGAGGCATTTAACGAATCGATGGCGCATTCTGAGATTTATGCTCATCAGCCATTTGCATTATTCACCTTCCAGAATAACGATAGCATCCATATTGTTGTTTCACATCAAGACTTGTGTCTACTGCCTAGTAAAAGCTCTCCTCACATTCACGGAAAAATTACAAAGGGTGATGGTGTGACTGCGGTGGCGACTGCGAAATTGATCAATATGGCTGTTTGTCATTTGTTTGACGAAGTTTGCTACGAGTTGAACGGTGTGGAGATTAATTGGAATAAAAATGTTGGTATCAGCAGCGTCATGAAGGAACTCTTCCTCAACTTGCAGTGTTATCCCTACGGAAATTCGAATCTTGATACATCCAATAATCAGTACACCATTCTCTATGACATGTACATCCGGTTTCGAACTGCCCATCTCAACAAAGAAGCTGAACTTTTGCTATCGGAGCGTGAATTTATAAAGCAAGTTGTTGAAAACTGGACCGGCGGATACTCGATTGGAATTTGCAGCAAGCGTGAAATTTTCCGCAAACACTGCAGCCTATTGCAAGATCTTGCACGATCGAATTGTTGAGTACAGCCCGATTAGTGGCACGGTAAAGAAATTTGTGTTAGTCACTTTTGGAATGAGATGTTCAATTATCATTGCGCCAATAAAGAAAATACATGTATGGTTATTTGCTTGATTTGAAATAAGCTGATCCATTACCATTATCACGTATAAACTGAAGACAGGATGTACTTGCTGATGAATAAAAAACATTTATTCAAAATATTCAACAGTTATCTTTTGAAACGTTATATTTCACCCAACCACATGATAGAAAGTAGCCATATTGCGGCGAACATTGGAAACAACGCAGAGTCGAGCGATAGAACATCGATTGATCCATAATGGAGTGGCACCACATGCGACAAACCTGCAGCAACACTTCTGCCCAGTAACACCAACTGCCGGTAAGGTCAGAGGTAACACCATTTTGCGGTGGATATTCGGCGCACAACAGAGCCAATCGGTCGAACAGCGACTAATGGCGCCATCTATGTCAATGCTCTTATCGGTAACAATTCCGTCGATACAATGTCTGCTTATCCGGAAGCAAAAAATTTAAAATGGTTGCTTATCAGACAACACAAAAATCTCATTGTCAAACTGTCTGTCGGTCAAATCGAACTAAAATACAGGCGACGGCATCTGTGATTACGCCACCGTCGGTAACACTATATCAGGTAAGGCTTATGGGTAACATACCGACCGTCGGTGAGGTGGTAATTGAGGCTACTCTGCCTGTACTCCGCCATTTTGTGGTCCAGAACTCACGTATCTATACTACTTTGTCAAGCAAGATTCAACGGCTCCACCCTTGTTTCGTCAAAACTATCGTATTGTACCGGAAATAGCAAGATTGGATCGTAGAATCGAGGTAAATTATAACCGAAATCGACCGGAAATCACTCTGCGATTTGAGGGGTTCAGAGATATATTGTATAGGAGTTGACGGCTTTAGCCTTGTTTTGTGAAAATAACCGTATTGTACCGGAAACTGCCAGATTGAACCGTAGAATCGAGTTAAGGGCGTTGCCTATGCCTCGAAAAGCGCGCGCGATCAGAGACTCACGATTTTCCTTCTCATTTCCTCATTTTTGAAGAAAATCGGGTTCTTAGGGGGTCATTTTGAAGATAAAGAATAGATCTGTGTCGCCTGTTTTGCCAAATTTTTGATTTCGCTTTCAGATTTGCGAAAAACGTACTTTAAAGTAGGTTATCTTTGAAGTGAGACACAGCGGACAGTGAATTTGTTTTAGAAATTCGGCAAAACAGGCGACACAGATCTATTCTTTATCTTCAAAATGACTCCCTGAGAACCTAATTATCTTCAAAAATGAGGAAATGAGAAGGAAAATCACGAAGCATAGAACAGCAAATTTTTCGCGCAAAAGGCGGGCGGCTGCTAGCGCCACGACCGCGTTGGCCGGCAACTATGCAAATTACAGGCGAGGAGAGTAGACTCAAACCCCCCCGCTACAATTCCGCTCTTTCGAATCCTCGTCGCTCGGCAAGTGGATAGTGTTTCGCGCTTTTATTTTTGCTTGTGTTCTTCTACCGTGTTTTTTATTATTTCGAGTTAGTATTTATTCCCGTGATGGCTAAAAAGAGAAGGAACCTGTCTTTGAAGAAGGAGAAACGACCTGGCATAAAGATTTTGGCAAATTTCAGGAAAAAATTAGGTAAATCGAATTATTTATATGATTGATGTCGCATTCTCTCCGACTTCGAAAATCAATCACTTGAGTATGAACAATCGCAGGGCTTCAATCTAAGAAGGTACTTTCAAGAGCTGATATTGCTGTTCATAATAGCAGTATAAATTCATTCTTAAGTTTTTTATACATACGAAAATATAAACTAGAATGCATTGTGACGTGTGGTACTAGCCCGGTTTGCATGAGCCGCTAAAATATGTGATCAATTTATTACGTGTTCAGGTTAAATGATCAAAATCACTATTCGGCAATTTGCATTAGTGTTTACACCTTGTCGATCATAAGGAATATTCTCATCACTTATTGTGATTACCTAAGTATCCAAGGTAAAATTACAAGGTATCTGGCAGAATTTCCCATTCGAAGTAAATACGGCGCGTATGTATTAGGCCACTAAAATACGCCCGTTTTGATTTTAGAAATGAACTTGTCGTAATTCTGGGGTAATAATACCTGCATACATTACCTACAAAAATGCCACCTACGAAACTGTCATCAAATCAGATACTATTGCCAAGTACGATTTATTTATAAACTAATGATGATTTTGATATACTATAACCAATGATGACAAAAAAAAAAAAAAATAAATTGAAATCAAAATTGAAATTCAAAAAAAAAAAAAAAATTGATAAAAAAATATAAACAATTGGAGTACGTGGTACTTGGCGGGCCCATGCTTATATTGCCATTACAACATTATTATAGCTCGACTTGTTTTTTTTTGTGCTTGTTTTAAAAAGGCACGCCATGTACCACTATCTCCAATTTTTTTTTTTTCAATAAAAACTTTTTTTTTTTTTTTAATTTCAATTTTGATTTCATTTTTTTTTTGTCATCATTAGTTATAGGCAGTAGTATCTGATTTAATGACAGTTTTGTAGGTGACTGTTTTGTGGGTGGCTGTCACAATAATATACTTGGCGAAAGGTTTTTGCACCAGAGGTGCTTTTTGGGGATATCAGTACTTTTTGTGGGATTTCGCCTGAACATTTAAAAATTTTGCTCGCTCGCCACGCTCGCTCGATAGATTTTTGGGATACAGAATTAATGAATAGAAAGTTTTCGTCTCTGGAGCACCTGATGTAAGAATGTATGTAGATGAATGTTTACATGTTGGAATCTTACGCTTCTGATGGGAAGCACGCAAGACGGTCAAAGCCGTCTAATAAATGATATGCGGATATGCAGTATCATTAGTTACGAGAAAATTCAATTATTCAATTCTAGTGGAGTAAGGCTCCGGTCAAGCATCTCCGGATACCAGGTTCGATTCCTGGCTCCGTCGTTAATTTTTCAAAATCACCGGTTTTTCAAATTTACATCTCATACAGAATTAATATTTGAGACAAAAGCCATCGCTGGAAAAGCCAAGTTAGAGCTTTCTCATAATTACATGTATCAGGTCCAAGGTCTTCTACACATTAAGAATAGGAAGTAGTGCTATTTTATAGTTTGGACGCCAAAGGGATTGATTTTTGATAAAATGAAACGTGACAATAAATTCTGGACCGAAAAAATGGAGAATAAATTAGCAGATTTCTTTCACTTTTGTTTGTTACCCGAGATACCGTAGATTCTAGACGCGCCCGACAACTCTCAATCCGCGAACCCCCTCAAGAAACAGTGAATTCATGACCAACAGACGACAAAAAACTGTAATATAAATATATGTACATGTGTACTGTGACGTGGTATTTCGTGCCCCGTCACTTTGTTTAACTATCGCACTTCCCTAGGTACAAATATCGCAAAAAATAACGAAAGTACGTCTGAGGCCAATACTCCAAAAATGAACGACTAATTATCTTCAGTTGAATTCTCTTTACTAAGCTAATCTTATGCTATTTTCTAATTCTGTAATGCTCTACGAGAACCATCTACGAGAACTTCGCGTCAAGATACCAGGACACTGCCTGACAGGGGTCACGTACCAGCTCAACCTCGACCACCACCGACTACAGACGAACGAATACCGCTGAAACCACTCCCGATGGATGCCTATCTAGTTGTCGAACAGGGTCGTGCGTGATGCACAAATAGTACCTCCAACTATTTAAGACTTATCGGCCAGGAGCCGAACCACGAATGAATGCTTATACCGCTCGGATGCATCGTCAGGCGGCGTACAGGGCTGTGCTTCAAAAACACAACAAAGCCTCCCATCGACGATACTTATCAGCCTGGAGCTGAACCGACCCTAACACCTACTAAGTCGTTGTCTGTCAAATGGAGGACGGTTTTCTCTTCACGAACCGTCCTATCGAAGGACTGCGGCGTGGAATAGGCTATGATACGCTGACCACGTGGATCTGGTGGGTATAGTGTGGGGATCCGGGTTGAGGGCCATCACCACCAGATCGTTCCGGCATGAGGGCTTCAATGAGCGAGGGCCGGGATGCAGCGCCGACGAAATAGCTACAACGGGGAGTACCAGTAAAGCAAGGAGTGAAGTACAGTCGGTCGCAAGTCCAAAGGACCGGTGACGTAATATTGTCGCACACCTCAATGTCGCAACACATAAGCAGTACGACCTCCCCTCTCACCAACGATACCGCACAGCTGAGGGAAAACATCTCTGACCACCTTCCGACGTCCCGATGCCTCGATACCTGTCGTCGCGGAAGAAGAAAAACTAGCAGCGAGGGATTATATTAGAATACCGCAAATTTGAGGAAGAATCACGTGACAGCAGCTCGACGAGGATCAGGATCACCGCTAGTCTCGTCACTCTACGTTTAGTTATCGCTAATAGCAGACATGCTTTTGTTAACTCTACTTTCAGTTTCATTAATAGCAGATGTGCTCTTGTTAACTCTACCTTCAGTTTTCGGTAATAGCAGACGTGTTCTTGTTATCGCTACCAAAGTTCGTCGTACCGCTATCGTATCGCATTCTCTAGTACCTGTTAGATCTTCTTTCACGTAAGTGAGGTTCCTTTTCTATTTTGTGAAGCCACGAGATTACTTGCAATATATCGTAACTTTACCTTTATCTCTCTCTCTCTCTCTTGCAGTTGGTCTGCGTGAGCCACCTGGGCTCGTACCTTATTCTCTACTATTTCTTATCTTATCACTTTCTAGTTCTTATTGCAAGTTACGTTGCGACTGGTTAACTATTACTTACGCATTGTTAGTGACTATTGCTTTATTTTGTTATTGTTCTCTCCTAGAATAGCTGAATGTCTAATATCGCTGTATAGCAGCGCGTTTTCTTAAATGATCAATTCTTATCTTAGTTATTGAGCATTGCTATTTCGCTATATTTTCTCTGATTACCGTTGATTGATTTATCTTAGTGAGTGTACCGCATGAGCGATCTTACATCGCCGCGTGGTCCCGCTCGTCGTTCATTTGACATTGGAGTATTGTGCCGTATCGCATACCATCTTTTTCACTATTTTCTTCGCTAATATCGCTGATCGTAGTTGTCCGTAGTCTCTTTGGTTTGTCGTATGTTGCATATGAATCTTCTAGGATATTATTTGCCTCATCTTGAATTATCTTTTATCGTACCGCGTATTACCTTTCTTTCTTCTCGCGCTTACCGCAAACTAGAGACTACGTTTTATCTGTTAGTACTTATATTTTATAATAATTTTCTACTTGACCTGTTGCCTTGAATTTACTTTGTAATTCATAATTCCCTGTCTTTGCATATTTCTGATAATTCTGGTAATGTGATAACTATTACAAATTTTGTATTTTACATGTGTTTTATAATCGCTTCTCCTATTTTATGGTTTACTTGATCCATGCTTAATTTAGGTACCGTATATCTCTTTCTGTTTTGCCTATTCATTATAAAATTGTGTTAGTTATTACCTCGAATCATAGTATCGCGAGCCTACACATACCTCGCGCTTATTCGGAAAACGTTCCGTTATTTGTTAAATCTCTCGCTTAACTTTTCTCTGGCTGAAAATATTAATTATCGCATCTATTTCAAGGGTATCTCAATCTCTGCAGTTGTTTGCTTGTTATTAAAATTTATCGCTTCTGAATCAATATATTCGATACTATTTCTGCTTCACCTGTTTCTTATTTTGTCTATTGGATTCGACCTCTCCCCTCTGCCATCATCTTGTCTATACTGAGCAAGCTGTGCAAAACCGTCGTAGAACCTGACCTTACCTTTATCTATTACCTTTACCTTTACCTTTATCTTTTTCTCTAATTATCTATTTTTTTTTACGCATGTGCATCCGGCGCCCAACAATCATATCTTTCTCTTTTATTATCTCTCTCTATATCTGATTATTCAGGTTAGTGACTGCGCCGTAGGGTAACCAATTATCTTGTTTCTTCGTTTTACCCTCACCTGAAAATTGGTTACAGTACATGAATATAATAGCTTTGTATACGGCTTACGTGCAATATTTCTGTGATCTATGTTTAGTTAGTTATGTGTATTACTGTGCCAAAAATTTGTTAGTCATATCGTTATAATTATATATCTGATTATTCATTCCAGAAATACTTTCTGTAGTCTGACCAAACTGCGTGTATACCTATATATTATGTCAATATTCTGTAGCCTATTTTTTCATTACTATCTGTGACCTGCACTCGTGACATACTACGTTTCATAGTTTGCGCTTTTTAGAGAATTTATTCAGCCATATAACGTATACAATGCTCGATGCCTTATTATGATATCAATTTTATCGATCAAGATTACTGTCATGTTTCACTTATACTGTTTCAATTCAATTTCTATGAGATCCTTTTCATACAGATTTCGTGATTATGTTTGTTAAGTTGAAACGAGTTTAATTTTACTTTAACCATTTTATATTATTTTTTATCATTTTGAATTTGTTTGATGCAAACCCGATCATGTTCGGGAGGTACGGACGGGTTAGGTGGGTCTCTGTTTGATAGCGACCTCCACGTGGTGAGACCTGGGAGATTGATGATATTTTCGTTGTTATATCATGAATTTGCTAACAGCTATTCGTTGCTATTTTCAATTTGAAATGACCTGTGACCACGTCTGGCCGGTATTCATAAATAGTTACGTATTATTTTCGAGACTGTATTAGGAACAGCTCTCAGCCAATCAAGCTATGCTTTGAGCTGGCTCAAGACAGTCCTGCAAATCGAACCTGACTATGAATACCGGCTATTGGACTATTACCAGTCACGTGATCGCATTGCAGAGAAATACGGTCGCCGGTGAATATAATTTTCGTTGAAATATTAAGAATGTATATTTATATCAACATACGTATAAGAAATTCTACGTCACGTAAATCAAAAAATGACCTCGTATTTTTTCAATCTATTCATACTTTTTTTCACTCCAAATAAAGGTACAAAGAATCGATACGCATTTTGGTGTTCGTCCGAAATAATGTTTGTTTTCGTAAGTTACAAGACAATCATTCAATTTTGATGCAAAAGGAGCGCGCATGTATCCGGTTCTATTCGACGTACAGACATCATTTTCAGTGCATTCGGAAGCGAACGAATAAGTTTTTATAAGAAAAAATTGCAATGTTGAACATTATTGAAAATCCCAATTTTTATAAACAATTCAGATGTTTGACGATTTTTACCTCATTAATGATGTTCACAACAACCTTGTGAAACCAACTTGTCGGTCGCGCGCCGCACAATTCACGCACCGCAACAAGCGTTTCACGCTTTCCAGTCGCGCGCCACAGAAGAAAGCACTCACCACGTCACACGCGCCGCTCACGCCGCCCACGCAGCCGAGCGCGTCCTGCAATCAGCTCACGTGGTCTCCCGCTGTTGAGGTGGAGCCGCGGCTGAGATAAGAGACCACCGATCTCACCGATTGGCAGGTCAACTTCCGTCTCGCCGAAATTGAGCCATAAATTACGACATCCACCGTCATGCTACACCACCAGTACGCGACAGTTGCTGAACAGCAAGCAGGGTTTTTGGATCACTGCATGACTGAGTCATTCAACCTGGCACCAGCCAGACCAGCCAAAAGGGCAAGTTCCCTCAATCCCCCAGCTCCTTGGGTACTACAACCTGTGGACCTCTCTTCAAGGCCTCTGACAAGGCCACCCAGCATCCTGTTATCTCTGTGGGACATCCGACGAGCCAGGGTCACCTCTCCGAGCTACAATCGCAGCATCCCGGCATCGGTTTCTCCGTTCGTGGAATCACCACCCACCTACACGTCAACAGCCACTCAGACAACACCATCTGACAGCGAGTGGAAACCGTCACTGCCAACGACCGAACCAGAAAATCGCCGTCCTCCAACGCCGCCTAGCTCACCAGAGAGTCATTATACGCCGCCACCAAGCACAGCACCTATTCGTCGCTGCTCATCATCACTTCAGCCTCCACCACGGTGCCATAGAACCACGGCAATCCCTTCCATCGCTTGGAAACCAAATTATTGACTGACTTGTATATATATGTAAATAGTAAATGAATAAATAAGGTGTATATATAACAACATCAATTCTTATCTTTGACACCACAGCGATCAACTCCTTCCACGCGGCTCGGTCGAGGAAGCTGTCAACAAATAGCGAACAAATGACAAGTTTTTGAATTATGAAAAAAAATAGTTTCGGCTTCCTTATTAAATTCTGTACTACTAGTAAATTTTTCAAGTGGAATCTGAAAGGAGTCTACTTTTTTTTCTATTATTCATCAGGTGCTGCGTCGTGCCGAGCGCGATACACTGAGCTGTTTAAAAGTATTTGAAACCGAATGCCCGTGAGGGGTGGTGGAGTCTAGCCGCGTCACCCGCCCCACTCCGGCGACAGCTCGGCTGCTCCGTCTCACTTGTTTCTTTACTCTCTCTCTCTCGCCACGGTTAACGCGGGAAGCGGAGTAGCCCGCGCTTTCTATCTAGTCAACGCCCTTAAATGATCGAAATCGGCAGGAGATCACCCTGCGATTTGAGGGCTCTCGGAATTTGTGATACAGGGAAGAACAATGTGTCCAACTAGCTGTAAATGGAAGTGAATGTGACATTCTTTCAAATCAGTGGAAGAATTTTTCTTAATTTTTTTCTTAGTTTCCTGCACTTTTTTAGTTCCACACCCGCGCATATACTATTAGGTGGAGGATGACGCGGTGTTTTTCTGGGAGAACGTTTACCTCATCACTCATGTCATTGTACTCGAACTGTGATTGATATGATTAGTGACACACGACGATATGATGTTGCCTAATGTCTTTTGTCTCTGCGGAGGATCGACTCGTCGATGGTGATTTCAAATTTACTATTCCAAACAATATGGACCATGTATTTCCTTCAATATAGTCTTGAATGATTTCGGTATTTCTCCAAGTGGCACACGTACATTTTCATTGATCATATCAAATATTTCGAATAAGAATAGTTTGACTGAAATGTGATATGTTCAATCAAATACGAGGCCCAAGATATTCGCTGCGTTTCTGATTTGTCACCCGCAGACCTTGTGTATTTTATATTATGTGATAAGTATTCGCCGAAATCGCAAATCTGAATCTTCATGCTTATTCAGCCCAAGGTTGAACCTCATCTTTTTTAATCTATTTAATATTTGTTTTTTTTAATACCATACGGCAAAGTAGATAATGTCGGTATTCTTGCAAATTTTTATCTCATATACATATATCGAGCATTACAAAATTTACGCTTTTTTTGATTTTTACTGTATAGAATGTTTACCACTGTGTATAACTTCTGAACGCCAAATTAGATCATCTAAGTGAAACATTCAGATTAAGTGTTGATGTGCACTACTTAAAAAAGAGTCTACAACACGTTGACAATAAAAAAATTGTAGCGAGGAACTGAAAATACAATTTTGTATAAACTAGAAGATTATCCATTGTATTGAATAAACTTCCAAACTTTTACAACATCGAAACTAACAGTAAAGAGGTTTTCAATAATATAACTGTAATTTAATTACGATTTCTTCTTGTCAATTTTCAATCTATGGATATTTCATTCATCGAATATCTTTTACTGCCCAGTTTAGTGTGGTCTTACAAATGATGTTGCTGTATTATATTTGTTCCTTTTTTTTTTTTAAGAATGTCGTACTTGGCAGAAATAATTTGTAACGACCGGCGATCGGTATGAAAGGGGCGGATGATGAATGGTGAGAAGCGGAGTGGGGGGGCAAAGAAGAGTAGAGCTGACACGTTCGAAGACATCAAGAATTGCCTGTATTTTGGTCGTCCACTTATCTATAATTAACAAAAGGGTCGATCGGGTCCCTCGTTGCAGCCGGACTCGCCCGAGCTGTATGGCGGTTACTTGAAATTAGCTTAGCCGGATTCCATCAGGGGTGCGAGCGTGCGCGTATGTGCGCGGGTGTGTTGGGAGAGGGGGTGTGTGTATGTGTGTGTGAGAGTGGTGTTGGGGAAGGCGAAGACAGATGGGTGAGGTTTTCAGGTAAGGGAGGGGGGTGGTAATAAGCGCCGTTCTGACCTGCAGATTGCAGCTTTGGTCGCTCCTTTGGTTTTGGATGTGGTGGTCGTCTAGCTTGTCTTGATCCGATCAGTTGTGTTCACGGGTGCGCAGTTCGTGGTAGACTGCCGTCGCAGGTGCGCGTTCCGCGCCTTCAGTCCTGTACGGCTGCTCTCTGGCCTGTCCGGCTCCGCTCCGTGAGTTTGGGGTTTATTGTGATGTGCATGTTATGGTGCAACGTCACACACTTTTTCGATAAAAGTCAGATTTCTCACCCAATGCAACTGTTGAGAAGTATACGGTATACCCTTTATGAGTTGCAAGTGAGTGGGCGGCGCATGCGTAGCTCGCGAATGGACGGTGTCTATACGTATATAGTAGTTGAACAGGCTTCTGTAACAAGTTGGCATGTTCAACAAATCTAAACCGATGATTGATCTTCTATTTTAACTCATTGGTCAATAATATTCCTCGATGAACTGAATGACAATTGATACCAATTTGATGTTGAATCGAGTAGTGTGACTCCAAATTCAAGTGCCCACCACATCAAAGAGCCTTCTGATAACAATTGATTTTTTCGAATAAACATTATCAATAAAAATGCTGACATCCAACATGCTGGTCTTAGCCATACGTTGTCAACTTGTATTTATGAACAAACCGCAAGCGATCGTGAAATTAGCTGAAATATAGAGTATTCAGTTTTCCATACTTCTTTCAGATAACTCGAATAAATCAATTTGCCGTTACTTGAATATTGCGATGCATAAAATTCTTTCATTTCTCTGGACAGCAAGTGTTTATCATTCTAATAACTGTTTTTTCTGGCAGGGCAATCTGTTCTGTTGGGGAAGCGAACGATACTCAAGAGAACGCTCCTGGACTAAGTGAATTCGGAAAGGTAAGAACTTATTTCTACGGACCTAAAAATTTATATACGATCGATATCACCTACAATTCAGTTTATCCGCTTCGTAAATTGTACCAAAGCCTCTATCGTGAATATCAGCGTATTGCAGTAATCAGTATGAAATTTTTAATTGAATGCCACTTCTAAAAAAAAAAAAAACATTCGAACCGTTTCTCAACAAAACATTTATAAATTATTATGTTCACTTGTAAGACTTTTATACGAGCTGAAACGTGAAGTTTTTGGGGTAATTCAATCTGTACCGACATGATGCGTAAGTGAAGCTTTCCATTGGAATTTCGATAAGATTTTGAAAAATTATATTTTTACTCTGATATGCGTATCGGAAGGAGCTGTCACGAATTTGAGGAGGGTTGATTCGACAAGCATCCCGGCGTATGATTCTGTAACCATCTAGTTCTACCATGAAATTCCGTACTTCGATGACAACATACGTTTCTGAAACCGATATGAGGCAATACTCGGGACGCAATGCTAATTCGGTACGAATATAATTTTATGCGCTAACATAGAATCCGAATTGAAATGACACGCGCTTGAATTGTTAGGCCATACGAACGTACTTGCCTATGGCTTGAAGTAGTACGGAGACGATAATTAATAGCAACTGAAGAACTGCATGATGTGGACGCTGCAAACTTGGCTGACGATGAAAAAGCGGAATTAAAGATGACATGCTCGTAGAAGGCGTCCCGTGCAGAATCAAGAGCTGCAGAAAAATACTTAAGCGGTGATAAAGTATAGCGCAACGTATAGAATGTAGAGGGCGGTGGTGAAACAGTTGCGGAATTACAACTTCCAAATCATGAAGATGCCACAGAGGCTAAACATCATAGTCAGTTTCATACTCGCTACCATCCTCGTCTTTCACTACCAACTGCCCCTTGATGCAGACTCTTCGCAGCGAGACGAATGCCACTGTTGAAGTGAAGGATACATTGGAAGCAGAGGTCTCTTTAGAGGCTTCGACATCCAGCTGTAGCCTGCCAAAGAATTTTTCCAGGTCCTGACTTTTAGTGATAGAAACGACCTTTTCACCATCCTGCTTGCGAACTTTGACTGCACCTTGACTAAACTAAGTGTACTTATAGCCTGTCTCTTTTGCTCTTATCTTCGTGAGGCGCAGCAGCGTGCAGGGGTGGTTGTTCAACCTGATGTTGATCTTGATCTCAGCATCCCTTAGTGGAAAAGCAGCTCCTACATCAGCCTGAGAGTTGACATCACGATCAGGGAGAGCATCAGCTTTTTGAAGCTTTCCTTAGCTTCGATAATCGTATGACTGATAAATAAGATGGCGTATTTAACGATAAGCGGTGGCATCCCGGCTGAGTACTGTGCAGTAGAAGTTAAAATCCGAATCAAAAACATCTGAAATGTAAAAAAGCCGCGAAGTACCATAATTATATTATAATGAAAAACTTGACGTCAATCTTTGTCGTGAAATCTGGCAAAATGCCAAGGACGACCTCCCCGCACATACACGTCGTGAAGTCGGACCTCGCTTTTCGTGTAGTGATATCGAAACATCATTCCAAGAGCTACGTACTTGGCAGGCACATTTTTTGTTTTTCACCCGTACTTGTGCTATGTGCCTTTAACAAAATTGCACAAACAATGATAATATTATTAGCTATGAATTACATAATTGTAATAACAACAAAAATTGTATTTATTGTATAAATTAAATATAATCCAGAATTTGCCGAATATCACAAATATACCGAGACAATCTCTTGAAACTATACATACAATGCGCATGCGTCAAATAATTCAGTCTCATTGGTCGGTGAAATCGCCCGGCGGCGATGGTTTCATCTGCTGAGCAGGGGGTCAACGTACACAAAATGAGACAAGACTCAAGAGCTGTAAATCTCTCGTGCATAAAACTGCGGATTGAGGTTATGTTGCTGTTTATTTTTACGTAGCGTTATTGTCTAAGAATACTATCGTTCAGCAATACCGTGGTCGATATCAGAAAATATTCAACCGACGCAAATATCAAACGATACAGAAATTGGATGTTATTTATTGAAAGAAAATATCTGAAATTTAATGTGAAATGTCATTAACAAGTGGGAGTTTGGACAAATAGAAGTGAGTGAGTAGAAACAATGTTTATTGTGAACAGATTCTTTATTTACATGAAATTAAAAATGCGTCTCACTAAAGATTTATGTTTTGTGCATTTATTGGAAATTAGTTGTATCCAAAAATACCAAAAGATTCAGTCTGATAATAATAGCTTCTAATATTTTCAGGTACGAAATAATTCATTGTCAAAGTGGGACTGAATTTGTCAGGCATCGAAGCATGTAAGTAAATTTCCAATTACGTGATCTTTGACAATGACAATATTTTAACATGGATTCAATGATAAAATTCGTTTTTTTTCAGCAGGCTCGAAGTTTAAACTTTGATTAACACGAGGAAAATTATGCCTTACCTGATGGTCGAAACGTTTAGGTGGCAAGGATCCTGGTTTCTCGAGCGGTGCAATCATTATAACCATCGAACTTGGATGTTCCGTCAGACATCAGGTGCCAGAGTAAATTTCATCAGGCCATCGCCACCTTCTTAACATCAGTTGAGGCAAAATTGAAGAGTGGGATATACTACAGACGATAATGGCTGAATATCCCATCATTTTACTTTGATTGAGCCAATAGCGATAAGTTTGTTACTCAACTGTTGCTGCCAATTCGTTCTACCGAGGAATCATTCTGTGCACCATTGTAATTCAAGCATTATTATTGACCAGCATTGTTTTTCAAACTTTATGCCATTTAATTTGGTATCTTATTTTGAAGCTTACTTTTACTCTCTTTGGCATTAAACTCAGATAACTAGTCTTTGAAGTCCTAAATTAGATTGTAGGTTTGAATTTTGCTAGGCAAACTGAACCAATCCAAATCTAGAAATGTTAAATAACTTCAGTTGAAAATGTTTTCAAAGTTAATCTTAGTTGACGGTGTCATCTGGCTAGTTAGTTGTAGTTATCACACGTGCTTCGGTCTCGTGGAACCTCAGTAAGGTGTAAAGAATGCATTGACTCACTAGTTCACGTTGCCTTGCAAATAATCACTTCGTCTGCTATAGGATTTACTCACTCGCTAACTTTTTTATTACTTGTCTGGATCAGAGAATTATCCTGCAATTTATCAATAGTCTAAAACCAAGTTCAATTTCACGCTCTTCACGGGGTCCTACGCTAAGACTGAAGGCTTGTGAATCTCCATTCGCCGCAATTATTTCTGCATCTCATGTTAGCATTGTCTAAAAAAAAAAATCTCACCCTCAGATTAGAAATAGAACCGGAAACGCAGAAGTTATTCAGTGGCACGAATTGAAAACCACAAATTTCATAACGATTCCTACAACACAAGGATTCTTTCCAAATATCCTTCTTACAAGGTGATGTTCAAAGGACTATGAACAAGATATTGCATCGTATTACATTATTTGGAAAAAAATCCTCATGAACTATGTTAAAAATTGAATATTCATTTATTTTGATAGAACAAGGGACACAATCTGTGTCCAGCCTGTGCCACCTCCAAATGAGTGTACGAAATACGAAGAAGATATTGTTACGTGGGGGTGAGGGTGTACTGAGCGGTGGTAGTTAATGATTAACTGAATAATCAAGCTCCCACGTAACGACAATGAATAATTATTAAAACTAAGAGAAGACCTACCTTTCGATAAGCCGGTAATTTGTAGGATCGTGTTGCTATAGTCCTGTACAGGTCTGTGAGGTTTGTTTAAATTGTTGAGGCAATTTTATAATAAAGAAAGTGGGAAGAAGGTCGTTCAAAATAAATGTTTAATATGATTTAACTGGTAAAAGATGAAGTATATTCTGTTTCTGTATATGAGCCGAAAATAATAATTTATAAAGTGTTCAAGTTCATACAAATCGTGTGTTATAATATTCTAAAGGATATTATTATTTGGTACCAGGAACATCTACTCTGGACGATGGTTAACTATCTGGTCGTGATTATTGGATTGTATCTCTCTTTTTAGATTATCTTGAATCAATTATATATATATATAATGGTTAAGTCTTATTCGTTAATTCTTGGAAACAATAAGTACGATTTAATTGGGGGTAGTGAAGCTAGCCACCAATTCTAGACTTGATTTTGAATGAAAATTATTGAAGTAGATTTTGATTATAAAGGTGAAACAAGAATTCGTTTAATTTCGAAGATTAACACTCGGATTGACTTAGCTTTAGGTGAATCGGTCGACGAGATTGAGAGCCGTCGGATCGTATCGGTCTGCGTCGGTAGATTGCTGGACCAGGGGCCTCACCTGAAGTTTGGAAGAGTTGATCAATCGAACGGTGTTGAACGTCGGTCACTTAGTCTTTTAGATTTAGAATTATATTTAAGATTACCTGATTCGATTGAATCAGGGCCGAACTCAATTTAATTATGGAAAATGGAATATCATAAAAATGTCTATTCACAGAAAAGATGAGATTTAGTGAAGAACAGAAAAGATGGAAATGTAGAAGAAAGTGAGTCTCTTGCAGCTAATAGAATAACTGAATGCTCGAATTTGACGAATTAGCGCGAGACTTTAGGCCGGTCACAACTAAGATTTTCCGAACGCTACTATTGCTCGAGAGGGCTAATCCGGGTTTACGTCCACGCACTTCGCGACTTGACAGACGTAAGACATGGCTGCTTGGGCCAGAGGGTATTAATAGGGAAAAATCTGCAGTTGCAACAAGTTGCAACAGTAATTAGCCAATTAAGTGCGGGGGCGACCTCCCGGTGTCCAAATCTACACGGTCAGCGTTAGTTCGCGCCATTCGATGGTATTCCGATGATTCTCAATCTCGTCACTTATACGTACAAGATGTTAACAGAAGGTATCTTAAGATAATTCTCACGCATACATCCACACATCTTAACAAATAATCTATTTTAATTTGGTGGTTCCAAAGGTTTATCCTAATTATTGATGATAATTTTGACTTAAAAAGAGAGATATTCCCGGGCTGAGCGCCGTTGCTACTAGGTCAGTAATTTTATAGCGCAATTCCTGGTGTCAGCAAATAAGATACAATGTCAGCGGATGCCGAGGACTGTACGTGACCTTATTAGAATATGAGATTGTAATGAAATAATTAAAGAAATGAAATGAAATGGAATTTTGAAAAAGGTACGCCAAGGCAGTACGTCAGGGCGTAACAATATACTGTATGATCATAAATCAAGAGCTCTAGATTTCTGGAGAAGCGGACAAAAAAGAAATTTACGCATTGACACTATAAGAAAAAATGTTAAAAGAGTAAAATCTATAAATCAACTGCGACGATGGGCTCATTCGTTAAATAAAGGTGGCACTTACAGAGAAAAAATCGCTAGAATTTGCAACATTACGTTGAATAATTTCGAAGCAGCTGTAGACACCGGTTTCATCGTTCATGACAATGATTCACGCAAATGGGCCTTACACGTCCAGAAAGAAATTGGCCATGAAGATTTCCGAGTTACAGCGTCAAAAATATTGTTGAATCGATTTAAACATACACACAGAATAGTATTTAAGAAAATCAATAAATTTATCACTAGAAAAACTTCAGAAGATGCTGAACGATTAAAAATGAAGGCAGATGAATTTGTGGCACATGTTAAACACGATATAGCAAATTCTGGAATTCAAAATGTTTACATTTCCGATCGAAGCGGATTCCAACTGGAGATGCATTCAGGAAGAACTTTGGCTGTGGAAGGAGAAAAGCAAGTACAGTGCCTTGTCCAATCAGTTACATCTACAAACCATAGTTACACAATACAACCGCTGATATCAGCTGAAAGAAAACTTATCACCTCTCTTTTTGGTGATTAAAGATCAAAGCGGCAAGTTCGGGCCGGTTGTAGATGTGAATTTATTGAGACCCATTGATATTTATATAGCGGCATTAAAATCTGGAAAACTTACGTCAGGTATAAGTAAAACATAACTTTTATTTCACATTCTTACTCACAAAAATATACCTTAAGTCGCATTCACTTCTTTTTATTTATTCCAGATATCGTTAAAACTTGGTTGACGGAAACATGTTTTTCAAATGTAGGACTAAACAGCGGATTACTAATTGATTTATGAAGTGGTCATTGTCTTGCAATAGTAGCAGAAACTACACCCCAGAATAGAAATATCATTCTAAAATTAATACCATCAGGGACGACGGTAAAAATCCAACCTCTAGATGTATACGGTTCCAGAATCTGGAAAAAGTTCGTGCGACAATTTTTCGACAGCGCTAATCTGACAAATCATGAAATCAGTCTACAGTTAAGAAATAACATTGTAAAATTGCAATCTTTGGTCCACAATCATTAAATTATCCTCTCCGCGATACATTAATCTATTCAGATACTTTTGGTATAAATCTGGGTACATAGATGAAAAACCAGATAAATTCGGACAACCAGTTAATTTCAGTTTCGGGGATTCTCGTAAGACCCATTGCGAAATCGAAGGCTGCACAAGCGTTACTGTTATCTGATGTTCATGGTGTATAAAATCCTTGTGCTTTAAATACTTTTTCGACGACTATCATTATTGTTCAAGATTCGAAAATTAATAATGTTTTGTTTATATTTTTCGTAATGACAAGTTATACCAATAAAACGTATTAAAATTCAATCGAAACGTTACATTGTCCTTGTTCCCGATGATTTATTTTGGAGCCTTTGATGAAACAGAAAATAAAAAAAACTTAACGATTCAAAGCATTTTAAGGATAGTTCCGTTCAATATTTATTTTCGAGAAAATCCAAAGATACGTCATATTTCATTTGACCATTTTTCGCGTACAGGCAAGATATACAGCGTTCAGGGGTAGTTAACCCTCAAATATTTCGTCTCGAGAAAATCCAAATATATGTCATATTTTTCTCGTGTTCGTACGTATTGTGTATTTTTTCTGATTCTTATACTTGAATTTGACGATTTTTTGTATACGCGCAAGATAAACAGCGTTCGGGGTTAGTTACCCCGGCCAATATTTTTTTTCGCGAAAATCCAAAAACACAAGAATTTTTTTTTGCATTCAAAGGCAATCTTCATTTTTTTCAGAATTTGAGACTTGAATTTGACGATTTTTTGCATAAATGTGATTATATTTAGGGCTGGCTCACCCACTTATTTGTTTTTTTTTTTTTTTTTGTTCTGAGAAAAATGCATTTTCCATTTCTCTTAATGAGAGAACTTTTACAGTTGGATTGGTTAACAAATATTATGTTCTTGTGGGTGAAACTGCCAATTCGCCTCTTGACATGCCTCACTTTGAAGCGTGGTTTCACCCCCTTAAAGTGTTTCATGGCCGACAAAAAAAAATATGTCTCGCTTAGTATTTAGTCTAGTATAACATATTACAAAAGAAATCAAATCGGGGAGTTCGGATTGGGATACTTTCCTTGTTAGTTGCTTGAAAGTGCCGATGATCTTTGTACGTGTGATAAATTGAATAAGCAGATATTAGAACACTGAATATTAAAGATGTAATTATTTTGGCCATGTCACGTATTGATAGGAAAAAATTTCATTGTTATTTCTAATGTACGAAATAATAAAAGTGATCAAACAAAGTGTTCCCACCCACCTGCTGCGTTTCTTCCAAGCAGCCAACATGTAAACATATTCCTCGTTTCAGTCAAATAAAGCCAATTTTCAAAGAGCATTAGCATCAAGTTTCGACCGTTCTTTGAAGAATCAACTTTCCGACTCAATAACAAATGCATTACGAGTCACTACGTCGACTGCATGGAGCCTAGATTAAAGGAGCCCGAACGCCTATAGAAAAAGTATCATAAACGTTGACCCTGAAAGTGGTGAAAATTTGGGTTCGAAATGCAGCCACGGGAAGCGCTAGTGCTGCAAAGATAGGAGATGGGCTTGCATGATTTACACGTCATTCTTGGCTTTTCGTCTTTGCACGTATAAACGAGTTTTTCAAAGATTTTTTTCATTGTGATAAAAGTCGCGTCGTAACGTGTAGTCAGTGATTTCCGCACATCATGTCGAAGCAGGTGAGAAAATGGTATTTTTTAAATGCATATGCTATTTTCAATACTTTATTAAATTGTAATTTACGGATTGAATGAAACGAGCATGAAAGTGAGGTTAAGATTCATATATAGTCATGTGTAATCACAAATTTTATTTTGAGTCTATTTCTGGTAACAGAGTGCACAATGGGGAAATATTGTCTTACCCAGGCTGCCAAACTAGGCGAGATGCCAGCAGAGCAAACTGCAAGCGCTTAGGACGATGCCGCGATGGCACCTGTCTGTCTTCAAGGTACCAAAGGTAAACCTCCGGTCATAATTTTTTCTCTTTGTTAAATGAGTTAACGCATATAATTTGTTGACGAAATATTAAATTATTGCATACCAATTTTTGCCGATAGAAAAAAATATGTTTGTTCAATGACTTGGCGTACATAAAATTTTGACCCGCTTTGTGTTTACCTGTATCTTTATATTAATTACAATAAAATTTTTGTTATTTCTGTAGATTATGCAACAACGATGGAGCGAAGTTCTTGGACAGTGTTTAATTTGGAGTCGAATCGAAAAGGGTGAGGGTCGGAGCCTGGTCGAATTTGAGTGAAATGCTCCATATAAATTATTCACTGAGGAAACATTAGTTTCATCGCGTCGGCTAGAAGAGCAATTGGGTTTGTCGGGCCATCCGGAGCTGGATAATTTATGATAATGCAGTAATTGTCGAGGGTCTGCGATGACAATTTCGCTCTCAGATCAACTTCGATTTAGGTGAAAATCGATTTATTTCCACAGTTCCGCAGTTTATCGCATTATTAATATTATTTATTGTTGAAAAATGTTTGTTTCATTGTTTGAAAATGTTTATGTTTCCTGTCTATACGAAAAAAAAACACATTCCTATTCTGCAGTAAATAATAATCACTCTATCTAATGAACAACTTCTGAACAAATGAACAGGTCAAAAACATTATAATAATAATAGTATAAAAAAGATTATAACAGTAGTGTATATATGACAGTTCGAATCCAAAGATGGGGCGCTCCTCCCTTGCTCCCTCCTGGCCCCCCTAAACCCACGGCGTTACACACACACACACACGCGCGCGCACGCACGCACACACACACACACACACGCACACACACACACACACACACACATTCCAGGATCCATAACATCAATTACATTTAGTTTTCTTATTCTATTCTGAGTTATCTTATTCTAAATTTTAACGAGTAAAATTATACATATTATTCACAAATCCATATCAATTAAACATATCATTATTCCAAAATTGACTTCTACCAATTTTTTTACAGTACTGTCATACAAAATGTAAGTGTTATGAATTTTTACTTGTGAAAAATATATAATCAATAATTGTGAATTTAGCGTGGTTTATTCCTCGAAATAATCCATAAAATCATTATCGTTATCCTGTTCGCTAACATTATCATCATCATCATCAGCATCATCATGATCATCATGATCATCGCTATTTTCGACATCTATAATTATTACGATAGTTTCATTCGCCTTTCAATTTCATTTTTCTACAATTATTTCCATACATATATCACCGTAATTTATATAATGTTGGCTGTTTGGCCTCACTCGAGCAGCTCGCGCATCCTCGACGAGATCCCGAAGCTCCGCCAACAAGAACTCGCGTGTTGCTTCGGAAAATCCTATATTTATCTTTTCCTCAGCCTCCTCATCCTTGCCCCAATCAACTATCGACCACTCATCGTCATCATCACTTGAATGAGATGGCATTTTTTTTTTTCTAAAATTGATTTGCGATGAAAAATCTGTAAAAAGAGCAAGCCGAAATAGAAAATTTGATGCTGCTGCTGCACTCATCATTTACATGCATGATGAATCTCCAATTCTAAAAAGTTTCCGCCTATTCAAGATGAGTGATACGGAGAAGGTGTGGAGGATACTAGAATTTTATT
This sequence comes from Neodiprion fabricii, assembly GCF_021155785.1. NCBI lineage: Eukaryota > Metazoa > Arthropoda > Insecta > Hymenoptera > Diprionidae > Neodiprion > Neodiprion fabricii. The sequence goes on from NC_060244.1 coordinate 13,022,120, forward strand.
TTAATGTAGTGCTACACACCAATCCTAGTCCGAATAATAACCATCATCATCAGCTCTATCGATGTCTCCCAGCATTTGATGGATTTGATCAATCTCATCCGGAAGTAAACCGAATCTGATGCGTACGTCTTCGCAACCGTCAAAATCATTATCAAACTCAATGCCCACTTTCCGTACATCCACCTCCACCCATTCGTCATCACCATCACCGCCATTCCAAACACCCTCCACCTCCGCTTCCTCCTCCTCCGCCTCATCCTCCTCCACCTCCTCCTCCTCATCCTCCACATCACTCGATGATGATGATGATTCGAGATGATGCTCGCCAGCCAAATTAGGTTTAAACTCTCGATGATCATCACCAACACTATCCTCAATACACCGCTCGGGGTCGATGATTAGCGTATCAGCATCACAATCAGTCAATTCATCCTCATCATCCTCCTCATCATAAGCCGCCCCTCTGCACACCCGCTTATATGTCGGCGATCGTGGTGGTGAATGGGGTGAGGAGTCTGATGACCCTCTTTTCCATCCGTTGTCACGAGCGCCGCATATTTACTCAAGACTATATTACCGATTATATCAATTATTATTATCTCTAGAAACAAGGAAGCATAGTTTTAGTTAGTCTATATAAAATATTTTATTATAACCAGTTCGTGGAGTAACCAAGCGCAACGGCGTAGTTGGACGGCCAGCAACGTCAGCGTCTTCGCGCCCGCCAGATCCCGGGTGTAATCAACACCGGGATGAGGCGAGCGCGAAATCACGCGCTTCGAGGATGACTGTCGCGAGACGAGCCTTTGTTCCGGAATTGTGTATTTAGCGAAAACCCCGAATTGTAAATTCAGCGAAAACTCGCTCGCCGCCCGACGTTCCAAGGGGTGTCGGACGAACGAGCGAAGGCAGCCCCGTCTTAAGACCGTCTGAATAACGACATCAACGGAACCCGGCTCCTTCGAAGCGACCACGTATAGAGATATAAATCCTTTTTCCGAAACCGATGATGAGAGCGTAGTTGTCTAATCTACCCACGGCCGTAAAATGTTACTCGCGTCGCGGTGTCAGTCTTACGAAGCTAAAATAAGTGCAAGCGTTGAGCCACGAACTCCTTAGAGAAGTGTAGTGATAAGCGTATGTGAGTGTTACTATAGAGTATAATCGTGTGAGAGCGTGAGCCATTAGGACTGTAACCACCGAAAAGTGAGTAGTTGAATGAGTGGAAACAACTAGATTAAGAACATATTGTAAGCTTCCTTGTTTCGAACCTTCTCTGCTTTTAGTTTTTGAGCCATTCAACATTTTTACTTTGCTTCCCATCAAAACATTGGTACGATAAATTGAAATCTTCCAAACCTTTTCCCAGGGAACGCCCTGTAGAGGACGTTCACCTCCCAACCCACCTAAAAATTAAATATAAACCTCTGTGAGATCTTAGAGGGTTGAAGCCGTCGCGTGCGAGACCGCTCCGCACGTGACACCGTTCATATTTTTTCGATATGATTCTAAAATTTTTTCAGAATTTTTATGGATATGATGATAGGGAATACAGAAAAGTTAAAACAAATCGAAAAACTTCATTACGGAATATATATAATATTCATTATATCATTACGGAATTCAATTCAACATTCACAGTATCGTAAGAGGAATGGCGTAGCACCATATACATATATATGTGTATTCTATAAAGTACTCACAAAAAATATAAACTCGTTGAAGTCTTGAGATTTTTCAAATGAACACCGATTTTTTTTTTCTTCTTCCCAGCTCACTTTATCAAAAACGCCTGTTTTCACACGAAGGATTTTCAAAATTACTAAAGAAGTTTCAAACCGCTGTTCGAATTTGTACTAAAGGAGTCGCACCCACCCTCCACCGAGCAAAAACCAGCCGGCCAATCATTCGTAGAGCATGCACCACGTGACATACAGACAAAAGAGTGACGCGGGGGAGGCGGTATAAGCTAGGAGAAAATTTTCTCAAGAGCTCGCCAGCTTTTCGTTTGCCGATTTTTTTCTCGTTGCACACCCCACGCTATTTTCTCAAGAGCTCGCCAGCTTTTCGTTTGCCGATTTTTTTCTCGTTGCATACCCCACGCTAATATGGTTGGGGATGTGCAGGCTCGTACTTGTTCGCCATGAAGAGTCGTAAAACCCAAAACTGTGTGTACACATACCAGCCGGTCAGGAGCGAGCAAGACAAGATTCTTCTTACACCAAACACTGTTCGCTACCTGCATTTCGTTGACCGATTTTTCCCACCACATGTCCCACGCTGCTTAATGACTCATAAAACCCAAAAACTACATGTGCAGATACCATCCGGTGAAGGGTCGGCAAGACAAGATTTTTCTCACGCCAAACACTGCGTACTACCAGCTTTTCCACAAACTCTTCAAATAAAAAGAGCGGAAATCATGTGCCGCAGAACACTATCATGAACAATGAACAATAAATCAAAATGAAGAATTCCCAAAACTTGAATACTTTTTCTTCGCACATAAAAATACAAATAATTAAACGATTCAAAAACTCTTAAACGTGTTACGATAAAAACATTTATAATGAGCAAGATGATAAAACTTGGTACGTACAGAAATCTTCTCTAATTCGAGAACCATTTTTTTTCTTTTCGAACTACGTACTTTTATAACTCGTCAACTCAGTGAAGTTTGAAAAATGGATACAATTTTTCACGCAGCGACGCGATCTCAATTTCTTTGCCTCGGCTTTACGGACACTTTCTGTACGCGGATATAGTCCTCCCTGCTTACATCATCCTTAGCTCTAACCCGACTTAACACCCAGCGGAGTAAAAGCTAACCTGACCTAAGACGGTAGGACTTGACCTAACGTAACCTAACTTGATCCAAGACACTACAACCCAACCTAATACAACCTATCCTCATCCAAGACTGCCCAACCTAACCTAAATTGATGAAATACTTTCTGAAATGATTTATTCGATCAAGCTTGATCGCTAGCTTCGATAGTTCAATGATGCTTGAGCAATTCGCTGTTGGCACGACGGCCTCGAGGTTTCTATAACCTGACCTACGTCAAGGCTACTCCAACTTGACATAACCTAACTTGACCCAAGACACTACAACCCAACCTGATATAACCTAACTTGACCCAAGACACTACAACCCAACCTTTTTTGTTTTTTTTTTTTTTTTTTTTGCCGAAGATGTACCGCCGAGTTGGAGTTCCTCAGCTCGGGGGCAAGGAACCGCCTTTCGGCATTACATCTTGCTCCCGATCCAGCAAGCCCGATGCGGCACCGTAGCGTGCCTCCCGAGGGAGGCCAGCCCGGGCGCCTGCATCATGCCCGCTGGGGGTAGCCAGCACGGGGCTAAGGTTGGATTCAGCTAGGCCCGTCTACTTTTCTCAACCGGGCTTCGGACCGGCTACGGCAGTCGCCCCTGGTCGGGAGCCCCTCCCCGTGGGAGCGCGGGGTAGCACCCTTCCAAGGGAGGTTGGATGTCAGTGAGTTCTGTCTGCTCTGTGGGTGTCGGCTCTGAGCCCTATCTTTTTTATGCGCTTTTTCTTCGATGTAGGTCCCATGGGGGATAAACCGACTCCTGGGTATCTATAAGGCCCATTTACCACCACCTAGTGGGTTGGCTTTTGCTGAATAGATAAATAAATATATAGTTGAAAAGTGCTGTAGAATCACTGGAGTAAGGGCTAATGTAAAATGTGTCAAATAGCTAAATAAAAATCGAATAGGATGAAAATCCTGTCAGTAATTAAAAAATATCGTGTGTGAACATCGAATAGATAAAAAGTGATGTAAAATCACTGGGGTGTATGAAAGAAAGAATAAGAAAACACATATCTAAAATATAATAACTAGGTAGGTAAAGTAGACTAGATAGTAGCTGAAATATCGTATGTAGATGTGGTAAATAGTTGTTTGTGGTCTCTTGTGCCTAGTACCCCTTGTTCCGGTCGCTTGCTTCTTTGGTGGAGATAAGCTCCATCATTTTCCCGGATATAGCTTTCCAGTTACCTTCTGTTTCTAACATGATGGTTATCATGTTGTCTGGGGTCAAAGTCGGTCCCTGGTACCCCCAGTTATCCTTTCTTATATCCTTCCAGTTCGGACATTCGAAAATAGTGTGTATTGGGCTGTCCACCGCCGTCTCCCTACAGTACCCGCATTTGGGGCTCCTTCTTCTCCCAAACTTGTGGAGGTATTCTCCAAACGCCCCGTGGCCTGTCAAGACTTGAGTGAGCGTATAACTCAGCTCTCCATGGTCTCGGTGGTACCATGGATCGATGTGTGGAATCAATCTTCTGGTCCACGCTCCCTTGCTTGTCTTCTCCCATTCGCTCTGCCATTTCCGCAGAGTCGCGGCTCGTGCCTCCTTTTTTTCCTTTCTCTTGAGGCTTTCTCTTATCCTCTCGGTGAGTTGAGAGTCTTACCTCAGGAGTTGTAGGTTATACAGCTCTCGCTGTTATTGCGCTATGAGATACAGGGGCGGTTGCCCTGCCAGCACCTCTGCGGCCTCTGTGGGGGTCGTTCTATAGCCACTGATTATTCGTCGCGCCTCCATTCTAGATATTTTTTGTATCGCCCTGCGGTGTGTCTGTGTGTTCAGAGCCGTGGCCCAGACTTGTGCTCCATAGTGGGCGACTGACCGCCCTACAGCTGCGTATAGTTTCCTTCGGGGGGGGCGCGGCTCGCCCATGTTTGGCATTAGTCGACCCACTATTGTTGCCGTAGTTACAGCCTTTGAAACGGCGCCTTTTATATGCTCACCGCACGTGAGTCGCTTGTCTAGTCTTACGCCCAAGTATTTCAGTGTTTGGGCGTATTCAATCTGATGTCCTAGTACTCTAACCCTCGTGACTCCCTGGTACTTTTTCTTCTTGGTGAAGAGCACGGCCTCCGTTTTGTGTGGAGCTACCTTCAGGCCCTGTTCTCCTATCCACTTCACGGCCATATCCGTCGCCAGCCTTGCCCTCTCTGCCGAGGCTCGTGGAGTCTTTCCCACAGCCAGAATCACAGTATCGTCGGCGTAGCATGTAACGGTAGTGCGCTTTGGCAGGTCCAGGCGCATTACCCCGTCGTACATTACGTTCCAGAGGAGCGGACCCAGCACAGATCCCTGGGGAACTCCTCTGGTAACGGTCCGCGCTATAGAATAATGTTCGGTTTCTATAGTGATCCACCACTCCTGTAGGTAGTCGCTGACCAGCGCCATAAGGTATGCGGGTGTGTCGGCCCTACAGATCGCCGCCATAATATTCAGCCATCCTGCGGTGTTGAACGCGTTTTTAATATCCAAACATACCGCACATGCGGACTCTTTCGTCCGTAGCGCCTCCGAGATGACGTCGGTCACAGCCCTAAGTCCGTCGGCGGTCGATTTGCCCTTCATGAAGCCGTACTGGAGCCCACTTAGTCCCCTGGCCTTACGCAGGTGGATCGTGAGCCTGTTAGCTATAATTTTCTCGTATAGCTTGCCCATGGTATTGAGGAGACAGATGGGTCTGTACTTGGTTGCTTCGTTCGTATCTTTCCGTGGCTTCGGGATGAGTATCAGTCGTGCGGCTTTTCATTCGATAGGGAAGTTCAGCTTCCTCATTAGTTTCGTATACAGGGATGGCAGAGCGTCCGGATACGCCTCCTGCAGGCCCTTCAGTGTCTCCGTTGGAATACCATCCGGCCCGGGTGCCTTGCCCTGGTTGCATGTTTTTAGCGCCTCGATCACCTCAGGCACTGATACTCGCAGGGTCTTGGCATCGGTTTCCTCGACGACCCTGTCTATTTCTTTCAGGGTCAGTTTTGGGTGGGTTTTTCCCGGTGAGAAAAGCTCTTCCACCGCCTTGACGGCATCCTCCTTGTACGCCGGTGCCAGGGGGCCGTGTCCCGCTAATTTTCCCATAATGATTTTATATGACCTCCCCCACGGGTCTGCTTCCAATTGAGCGAGGAGCTCATTCCACGCCCTCTCTTTACTCTGACGTATTAGTGTTTTGAGCTTTTTGCGCGCTTCTCTTAGTTCGGTGGTCAGCTTCTCAAGGAACGCCTCCGACTTCCTTCTCTTGCGCGCTCTTTGGAATATTCTCCGCGCTCTCGTGCAGCTCGTGCGGGATTTCGCGATGTCCCCGGTCCACCAGTATACGGGGGGCTTGCCCGAGCATCGGGTCCTTCTTTTTGCTACCCTGTTCAGGCTGTCCACTATCAGCCGGATGATCTCCCGTTGGAGCTCCGGTGTTCGGAGCTCCTGCCACTTCGTATTTATCCTCATTTGGACCATAGCGTTCCGGAGTTTTTTCTTTGATGTCGTCCTCATATTCCAGTCAGGTATGTCCCTCGGGCGATCGCATCCTGTATTCCCGTTACCGACCTTGACTGGCATTATTCTAAACTCGATTCTCCGGTGATCACTCATCGCCTCGATGTCCTCGATCACGCGCCATCCCGTTACTGTCTGGGCGACCGCCTGCATGGCAATGGTAATGTCTATTATAGACGTCGCCTCTCCTCTGTGGAAGATGGGTATCTTTCCTACGTTAAGACACGACCAGCCGTGCGTGTTCATGGTGTCCACGATCATGCTCCCCCTGGGGTTTTCCTTAGTCCCTCCCCATGCTTGGGCCCAGCCATTCAGGTCCCCAGCTAGTATAATGCTGATTCCCTCTTTGCTTGCAGCTTCAGTGGTTTCGATCACTACCTCGTCCCAGTAGCTTACGAATTCTGCCATTCGTTTATTTGGAGAAAAGTACATCGACGTGATGCCCAAGGTTTTTTCTATTTTAACAATAACGTACCTCTTCCCGGTCCGGTTTGTCTTGGCCTGGGTCCTTTTGTTTATGAGGATTATACCGGCACTAGCTTCATGGCATATCCTGGCACGAACTCCTGTCCCTATTCGGGACGGCAGTTCAGAGGCAATTATGATGTCGACGTTATTGTTCACCGCATCGGCAACTATTAGGTCCAACGCCTGATGGCAGCGGTTCAAATTGGCCTGCCATATTTTCGTGGTGGGAGGACGATTGTTACCTGCCATTGATGAGGTCTTCCGGGTCCCTATGTCTGCCGGGGGTCTCTGCCCCCATGTCTCCGTTGCGAGTGCTGCTCCCAACTGGGGATCCAGCTGGCCCAGTTGCAGCAGGACTTCCTTGCTCAATTGGGGGCCTCCCCTCTCGTTGGTCCTTCCTGCGTGTCTTTGACGTATTTCCAGCTTTTAGCCTTCCGCATTGTCTTGCGATGTGATCCGTCCTCCCACATCTGTCGCATTTGGTAGGGCTAGTTTTGGTATCGGTGACCTTGGCCTTTGTCCAGCCAACTCTTAGGGTGCCCAGTTGCTTCAGACGGTTCGCAATTCTTGTTGGTACTTTGACCCACGCAGCCCTCTCCTGCCACGGGTAGGTGAACATTCCTACTACGTGTGTTTGTTCCCGTTCCTCTGCCAATGTGGGGATCTCCGAGCAAATGGCGTTGATCAGATCACTTTCATCTACCAGGATGTCCATACCCCGTATCTTGGCTGTAGTTCCGTCCCCCAGGGTTCTGACAACTGTGTCCTGCGGTAGTGCTTCTCTAAGGCAGGCCGCGATGTCACCCGCCTTTGCCGCTTCTGTGACGCAGAGTAGAAGTTTCCCCCCGCGCGTCATCCTGACCTTCTCGACATCCCTTGAGTTGGTCATCTTGGCTTTGACCTCCCGCAGCATGACCTGATACGTTTTTCCCGGCATGTCAACCATCACCGCATGTCCCTTTTTTCTTGGTGAGGTTTTCCTTGCTGTCCCCGTTGATGGTGGGGCCTTGGCAGGGGGGCTTGTCCCCTGTCCGTCATGGCCGTCATGGCCGTCATGGGGGCGAGCCTCGGCCGTCGTCGCAGTGGCAGCGGCGTACGTCTTCTGGCCTTCTCCTCTTCTCCCCTCCGTCCCAGGTGCTATCGCGTAAGGCGCCACTGTCTCGGTCTGGGTGCCGATTGACCTAAGGTACTTATTGCCCCTGCTTATCTTCATCGCATCGCTCACCGTGCTGGTAGAATTCCGACTGGGTCTATTGTTCGTCACCTTATTCCTCTGAGGTGGCCCTGCTGCGGCTTTCGGAGAGTTCCTCCTGCCGTTTGTTTTGGGGTCCACATCAGAGTTTGTTTCGCTCGAGTCGTCCTCTCGTTCGCAGTTTCTCGCTACGTGCCCCGGGTCTTTACACCTATAACAGACTTTTGTTCGTTCCTTGCACGTTCTGGCCATATGCCCTTGGTCTCCGCATTGGTAGCAGGTGCCGGAATATTGCTAAGGTCGCGTTCTGGCTGTCGACCAGCCGATCCTCAGCCTGCCCTCTCTAATCAGTTTTTTGGCCGCCTGTGCGTCCTTTTCGGCGCAAGCTGTCTGGACTCCTGAGCCTTCTTTCGGTACCAGGAAGATGACCCGTGGTGGTTCCCCTACGCCCTGACTAATTGCTATAGCAAGTTCCTCCCGGGTTACGGTGGGTTCTATACCCATAAATATCACCCTGGTTTTTCGAGGGCCCGGTATAACTGCGGTAAGTCCCTCTTCTGTAATCCTTTTGGTCAGGATCTTTGCTTCCTCCGCACTGCCGGTGTCGACTAAGGCGTCCTCGGTTCTTGCAGCCTTCCGCACCACTCTGACGTCTACGTCGCTGGTGTTGACCTTTTTTCTAAGGTATTTAATCAGCTCCTGGTAGGACTTACCCTCAGCCCTGATTATGATCATGGCGGCCCGTGTGGTTGCGCTTATGGTTAATCCCCGGTTCGCTTCTTCTGCGTTCTGCTGCGCAGGGTTCTGGGTGGATTCCCTGGCGGTAGTCGATTCCTGGGTAGGGGTGATGGCAGTGTTTCCGTCCTCATTGTCGCCTGTCGTCGGCATTTCCTCTAGGATGCTCGTTGCCGTAGATGTGAGTATAGCCCCGCCTGTGGGGTGCTTGGGCCTTTTGTGTTGCGGGGACTTTTCCGTTATCGTTTCTTCGATGCTGTTTCGGTCCCTCTGTCCTTCTAATCTTTTTATACGCCTGCCGGTGTTGACCCATGTCTCTCTCACCTCGTCGACTTCTTCGTTGCTTAAATCAATTTGAGGTTCGCTGCAAAAGTCGTCGATCACCTTCTGTCCGTCCTCCCTTCTTTGATGAAGTAAAGCTATCAGAGCGTTACTAAATCTTCTCTCCTTTGTTATCGTGACCAGGATTTGACTAATCTTCATTGTCCATGTGACTATGAGCTCTTCCCTCTCGTCCGTTGGCAGGTATTCGTCGTACAGCTCCTCTGTAATCTTACAAACGCACCCATCCGCTTTTTCGCGGATTTCCCTGCGCAGGTTATTACTGCTGCCATAGGTTTTCATTATACTCCTGCCCAGAGTAGCCAGTTTGTCCACCGTATCTTCCAGTTTTATCCGCCTACGGGCGGCAGGTGTTAACTCCGTCCGGTTTCTTTGGTCGTCTTCATCAATTATGATGCCTGACGAGTTTCCGGCCATTCCAGCTGCGGTGTAGTGAGCTGTGTTTCTTGGATCCTTCTTAGTGGGTCCCTCGTGGGTCCTCCTAGTTGCATTTTCCGGTTCCTGAGCCTTGGGGTCCACCCAAGAATTGACTACAACCCAACCTAATATAACCTATCCCCAACTCGAGACTTTACAACCTAGCCAACCTAATATAACCTAATCTTTTGCAGGTTTCCCGGTAACATAAAAAGACTTCCGTTTCCTCTAAGGACGGGAAAGCTCTTGGTAACATTCGCTCATTTTTATTTATTTTGTCGTCTACTGGTTCTCATTTTGTTACACGTACTACTTCTCATGCGATATAGGTAATGTAACCGGGCTTATCTATGTTTGAAAATACAAATTCAGTAGATTCTAGCGGAACTGTCGAGAGTGCGGTATGCATCACAACATTTTCCAATCCGCATTGGTGTAGTACGATGACATGATGTAAAGCAATAATTTGATTTCTGACATGTCTTTCAGGACAGATTAATTAAGAATTAACGTATGTGAAAATATTCATATTCCTGGCCGTTATAAACAGTTACACGATTCACAATTCCATCAGTTTTACACAATTCATCAACCCTATTGGAAACGCAATTTTTATTAAAATACCTAGCATTAACTTTCCCCCATAAAATTACGCTGCTGCCAGGGAATAAGGAAAAATATATCTCATTAACGAATGCGTTGATGGAACAATAATGTGCTTGAAATTCGTCGATTCGTTTTGATTTTTATGGCTAGCAGCATCCTTTCCATAGACTTTCCACATATTTGAATGATGCAGATAAACATATAACGCGTAAATTCTGCAATAATCAGACTCATTTCAGTTTGATGACTGGCAACGACGTTTTCCCCATGAATACGTTGATTGCTGGGAGAAGCTCGATGAAATTCAGCTACCTGTAAAGAAGCATTTCTACTCACACCTATGTAATGCAAATATCTCAAACGAAGATTACAAGCATGCTAAAAATGTTTGGGAAGAATTCCATTTAGAGCCAATGGAGAACTATGGAGATTGATAAATGCAAAACAGTGATCTGACCAGATGTCTCAGAACATATGATTGACATTCGTTGCACTACGACACAGTGCCGGAACTTGCTTTCGATGCTATGCTCGAATACACGGGAAGCAAATTTACAATATTCTGATCGACAGGCTCGGGCCAATAACAAGTTTATGGGAAAAGATTTTGATCCCAGTAACGTGGAATCGTATCTCACGTATTTTGACGTAAACAATCTATACGGTTCGGTCGAGTAGTGGCATAATCTTATCGATATATCAACTCACTCGGACGATCCACCGATCGGTCACATCCTGGTCCGATGGATATCCGAATATCCTATAGAACTTCACAAGAATCATAGAGATTTTAATTCTCCTGTCTCGAGCATTTCACACATCGGGTTCTGATGAAGGATGGGAACAATGGAAAAATCATGACCGAATTCATCGGGGATTCACGTGAAACTGAGCACATTTACCATCAAGGTGAGCAAACGTGTCAAGGATGCCGAAAGTGCAACGTTGAAAACCGTCACGTTTAACGATTATGAGCATCGCATGGGGAGGCTTACAAAGAGTTGGTCCATACCACAATGCCTAATACGAAGTAAAAAACATAAAGTTTGTCCCATTGTACTGAAAAATTGACGTTGAGTTGGCAAAACTGTAATATGCAACTGGTACCTGGACAAACAGACGCAATACCTTAGGGGGTTTACCACCACCCCTACAATAAACTGACCATAGGATAGAACTGAGGGCATAGAACTGCTGTAAAGACAACCCCATCATTAGACGGAGATAGTTCTTCAACAATACGATAGATCCGTGCGAAACTATACACATTCACCACCACGGTCGAAGACAAAACGATACATATCAGCATCGTCAAAGTGAGCAAACGTGTCAAGGGATGAGAGAACTGCAAGGATTATTAACATCACGTTAAATGATCATAAGAACCGTCTGGGGGGCTTACCAAGAGTTGATCAACTCCACAGTGTTCAATACGTAGTAAAAAACGCTAGGTTAGCCCCAAAGTACTGAAAAATTGATGAATAAGAATTCTCGACCTCGTATGTAATCTATTATAGAGTCTTGGTGATCGGTCAATTAAGAAAACGTATTTTTAGTTAACGTTTCGACCCGGATATGGGCCCTTCTCAGAACGATTTATTTTTTGAAACTGTCAAAAAGAACAAAAAAATTTTTGTAAAATAAATAATAGTACTAGAAGTAATAAGACTTAAATATTGTAGATGTAATACTCTTAGAGCTATTATATATTGTTGATAGTGAGAACCTTATGATTAATTGAAATAAGGATGTCTTTGAGTGTTATTTACCTTTTGAATTAGGTAAGTGGACTAAGATGTAGTCGAATTCACAATTACAATTGGTGGAAACAGTGTTCTTTTGAGTGACGGTAGACAATGTCAATCTTCAAGTTATTTTATATGTGGGAGTTAATAGTTGGAAGTCATTAATTAAAAAGATTAAAAAACTATGTTTTTTCACAGTCAGTATGTCATTGTGTTGAAAGGTTATTGAAGAAGGTCTTTTTAGCAATGAAATTAATTCACAGGTGTCAAAGAAGTGGAGGTAGGCTCTTTATAATTAAGTTCTACATGTCTAACGAAATATTGTTGGTTGAACCAATTGAGTCAACAGGTGAATAACGACCGATGGGAGAAAACAATGTAATCCAGAGTTAAGGTGAACCTATTATAAACAATTATACAGAAAAACAATAAATATTTTGTAAGAAAAGTTATGTAGAAAGGACTGTATAATGGGGACAAAAAATTTTTTTGTATGTAGTTAAGGTTAAACAATATTTGTTGTGTGGGCGGAGATTAGAGGTTTGTAAATATTACTTAAATGTTCAACATCTTGTCTAAGATTAACAGAATTGGTATGACCTACAATGTTGCACATTTCTAATAACAGTCTTCTATAATAATTGTGTTCTTCACAAAGGATGTTTGTGTTGTCGTAATTAAAAGTGTGTCGTTTATCGATACTATGTTTCGTTAGAGCTGTGTGACGTTCTTCAACCTCATGTATGTTGCGTTGGTGTTCCCTAATTCTGGTGTTGAGATGTCGACCAGTTTGACCTATGTAGACTTGATTGCAATCATTGCATGGTATTTTATACACGTCATTAGATCGTTTGCCCATGGGGATCTTTTCTTTGCCTGTATCAAAAACTAGATGTAAATCTTTTGAATTTTTTCCAACAAACTTGACATAATATTAGGCGAATAAGCGGTTAAGTGACTCAAAGAGGCCGGATACATGTGGGATGGGAATATATGTTGTAGCGGGTCTGTTGCTATCTTCAGCGGGAGCAGAGTCAATATTATTGTCAGGTATGTTGTTGATGTAGGTGCGTCTCTTATTAATTTGTTGGTGTAATGGGCCATGAGGGTAATCATTCCATCTTAGTACATTGTATATGAGCGACAGGTTTTTTTCCTGGAACTCTGTACTAGCTAGTTTGATAGCTCGGTCAACTAGGTTGAAGATGGTGCCTATTTTGAAGGACAAAGGATGGTGAGAATTAAAATTCAGGTATCTTTGCGACCAGGTTTTTTTGTGAAACCAATCTGTCTTGATATTATTATTGTTGTGTATCAACAATACGTCTGAGAAACTGATAGCGTTATTTTCTTCTGTTTCGATAGTAAATTGTAATCTTGGATGGTACCGGTTAAAAATATTAAGAGTGTGATGTATTTTTTCATTTGGAACGGCAGTAAGAATATCATCCACGTATTAAAAATAGAACGGTAAATCAAAACCAAGATCGTTAATGCAAGACGTTTCCAAGTCTTCCATGACCAGGTCTGACAGGATTGGGGAGAGAGGAGATCCCATAGGCAAACCAAACTGTTGTGCATAAGTATCGTTATTAAATTTAAATATTGCGGAGTCAAAACATATTTTTAAGGCTTTTTCAAGTTCAATGAGGGGAATTGGGATCTTATTTTCCAAAGAAGCCCACCGGTTGTTTATTGCACGCAATGCGAGATCTGTAGGAACGTTGGTAACGAGTGAAATTACATCTAAAGATATTAACGTGTAATTGTCCGGGATAATCAATGTTTTAATTTTATCAACTAAGAAAAAGCTATCCTTAACTCTCGAGATGGGAGGTGTGATATTGGTGGTGAGCCATAAATTAATTGTTTTGGCTAAGGTATAGATCGGGCTATTGACTTCCGACTATTAACTCCCACATGTAAAATAACTTGAAGATTGACATTGTCTACCGTCACTCAAAAGAACACTGTTTCAACCAATTGTAATTGTGAATCCGACTACATCTTAGTCCACTTACTTAAGGCGGTCCTCTAGTTTCTCGGCTGTTTTTTTATGGCTTTTTCAACAATTTTTTACGGGCAAAGCATCGAAATAATCAATCTTATTGTTTTTGCATAATCTTTATCAACATTTAAATGAGCTTTACAAATTTTTTAAAGTCAAAATATATAATAGAATAGCAGCTATAGTGGCCGACAGGAAGACATCAAGTAGAAGAGGTGCGTGACGGTAACCAAGATTGCGGCTGTTCTGCTTATCTGAAATCAAAAAACCAAACGGCATTTTAATCTTCATATTCAAGACTAGCGATTGAACTAGAGTGAATTTTAAATTACAAAAATTGACATTTTTTTACACTTTTGAAAATTACATTCTATTTTTTACTCATTTTTTCTTAAGTTTTTCGCTCGTACGAAAAAAACTATCGAAGCAATCATGATAATTCTAGTTCAATCGCTGGCTTATAACATATTAAAGATGCTGTATAAATTTGAACAAGATCGGTGCAATAGTTTCTGAAATATCGTGGTTACCGTTTCGAAAAATGGTGTTTCGAGAAAAACGCGTTTGAAAGTTCGCGCATGTGATTTATACTAAAAATTCCATCTTACCGTCAATCTGCTATGCCTGGACCATACAATAGGCCTTCCTCTTCTTCTTCGAAGTCACGCAGAGCTGCTCTGTCTTCTCTTTTCGCGATTCGGGCCTCTTTTACAACATCGCTCGTGCGCCTTTCTGAACGGTCGATCCGAGAGCTATCACGCTGTTGAACATATCCTTTAGCTTGTGGGCCGATTTTCACTCCCATGGTTTCCAAGGTCTTCAGGATAGCTTCGAATCCTTCGTTGAAGATTATGACAGCGAGAAACGTGGCGATTTCAACCACTTTTGGCCCAGAATGGAGGTGCTTCGGAGCAAAAGTCCAGATTTTTGGGCATGAATCTATTTCTTTTTCTTTCTCACACTTGCACGCCATAGAAATTTTAAAGCCCAGTCCTCGTATATCACGTTGATGGAAAGTCACCGTACTTTTGCACTCTTTACAAATAACAGCCGAAGAAATGGTTGAAAATACACTTACAAAATTCAAAATACAATACAAAACAGTCTGTTCAACGTTCACTTCAAAATTTTTATTTTGACGAAGTTTCGTCGCTGACGCCGATGTAAACGACTTGTCTTGTTTAAAAGTGTGTCGGTTGCCTGCGAATTTTCGCTTTTTAGGTCGATCGAAAAAATCAGCTACGTGCGACTCGCAAGAGAAAATATAGTACGCTTCGCAACTGCCACAGCAAGACTGAACTAAAACTTCACGGCGTCTTAGTCAATATTCAAAAGCGTCTGTCAACGGTCTCGGCTCCCCTTTACTCGGGCCCAATTCACAAAAGGTTCAGGTAGCAGTTAGATTTGGGGATATCAATCCAATGGTCAGCGCCGCTCGGCTTTCGGAGCAGCCCGGCGCGCGCTCCTGCTCCGTTCCAGGGCCGTAACTTGTGAACCACTTCGAATATCGAAAAATCCTTTGGCACACATTTTCTACACATGTTGTAGATGTGATTTATGAAAAAAAAAAAAATCGATTTTTTCGACCCGAGAAACTAGAGGACCGCCTTAATTCAAAAGGTAAATTACACTCAAAGACATCCTTATTTCAATTAATCATAAGGTTCTTACTATCAACAATATATAATAGCTCTAAGAGTATTACATCTACAATATTTAAGTCTGATTACTTCTAGTCCTATTATTTATTTTACAAAAATCTTTTTGTTATTTTTGACAGTTTAAAAAAATAAATTGTTCTGAGGAGGGCCCATATCCGGGTCGAAACGTTAACTAAAAATACGTTTTCTTAATTGACCGATCACCAAGACTTTATAATAGACTGAAAAATTGATGATGAGTAGACAAGACGGTAAGATGCAGCCGATACCTGGGCAAACAGGCACCAGAACTTGGAAGGTGCTGCAACCCCGCAATAAACTAGCCTGAAGCTGGAACTGAGGGCATAGAACCGTTGTGAATATATGCGTATGACACTCAGGGCGATACTTCATGAAGCAGAGACGTTTCGCCAGCAATACGATATTGAGCAGATCGAAGTTTCAAAATTTGAATACCATGTTAATTCATCAATTATTTATTTATTTATCAATGATGTAATTGGACAATTATTCATATTTATTCGTTTACCACGAGAAAATTTTTCAGAAAGCGGAAAGAAGTTTCCAGAAAACGAAAAAAAGTTTTCAGAAAATGGAAAAAAGTTTCGGGAAAACGAAAAAAGTTTTCCAGAAACTTTTTTCCTATTTTATTAACACGTAAAAAAAGTTTTCAGAAAATTGAAAAAAGTTTCCAGAAACCATGTTTCCCATTTAATTAACATGTAAAAAAAGTTTCTAGAAAACGAAGAACAGCTTCCAGAATGTTACGTCCTCAAGACTTCATATTACTTTCCCACACTCTTAGTTACCTTACGCTCTGTGGTCCACTCTTATCGTTCGCGAGTCAGCAGATTTTTCTGTAACTCGCGGCTATCTTGCCTCCTACATCCCGCAGAACTGAGCAGATCTATCCTAGCGCTCAAGCAAGACACCTATCCGTCTTAACCAAGACCATACCTTTCTCCCTCGACCGACTTCGTTGCATTGACTCCTAATAAATAATCATATACTTCAAATCATTTACCTTCCCTCAATACCGATCCCTTTCTATTCCATTCACTTCCTGCATTGGGAGTAGTAGCACGCAAGTGCATAGTCGACGTGAACGGACCCTAAGATAGCCAAATAACACCTTGGCTGGGCGTGGAGTAAGCTCCGATTACCGCTCATCGGAGCCTACGCAATCCACCCCGTAACATTTTGGTGGCAGCGGTTTTGTCCGTCGACCTACTCGTCAGTGCAGTGCTGCATGTTTTCTACGAAAGTGTTCTGTGCTCAAAATTTCTAACGCCGTACCAATCAGTGATAGCCGTGTTACGAACGAACTCTGGCCCACAAAGTACTTTGACAGGCATGCAGAACCTATTCAACTCGCCACGGACACAGGCTCTGCAAAGAATCTCCAATTCCAATAACTCCGTCACATTTTGTTACTATTGAAATTCATCTATACGTACGACGTCGAATAACTGTAGCGAGTGGAAATTCAGTACTATAGCCAAGTTAAGCCGCACACCGCATCTGAACACATCACCTTCCGAACCGACAAGTATTGAATGGACCGTTCCCGCTCATTCGGACTTCTGCGTCCCTGTTAGGACGAGAATCTGGACCCGAAAGTGGCATCGCCCTTAGACCCGGATTACCACACTTATTTATCAACACGACACGGAGTACCTCATCTATACCCTCCTCGTGCCGACGCATGACGTGTATCGCCTCTTCAAGTTTCACCTGCGTCCAGCCGCCTAGAACCATGCTGCACTCTGTTTTCGCGTTTACCTTCGCCCTGTCGGTCTATTCTAAATCTTAGTGAAGTTGATATTTTTATTACTGTACTTGCAATACCCTGCTTAAATCAACATGGCACCAACTAACGAAACCGGTTCAAATTTTTGGTCAGTGAAAGCTGTCTTGCCCTTAATCCCCCCTTTCGACGGCCACAACATGCCCTTCGACTCAGTTGCAGAACAATTACGTCACGTAGGGAATCTTTTAAAAGCTTCGGATGGAATGACTTTCGCCAAATTTGCGCGATCAAAGGATACAGGCCCAGCTTCTCAATATTTGTTAGGTATCAACTGTAATGACGTCGAGGACCTCATAACTGCCGTCAGCCGAGCATACCGCCCGGATATCCCCAAACGCCAGTTATCTGCTCAATTGAATAGAATTAAACAACAACCATATGAGCGCATCATAGATTACTCGTGCAGAATGAGAGCAATATCAAAAGAAATAAGCACAGCGATCATAGCCAAGCACCCACCAGAGACGTAGCAACGCTTCGACTGAATGATCTAAAGAAGGATACCTCTAGATCGTTTATAAGAAGGCTTCAGCCAGAATTTGAGTGGAGAATCGCCACTATCAGACCATCACCGACCTTCGAAACTGCCGTCAGCATCGCCGAAGGTGGAGAAGCCAAGCTAATTAACCGTCAGATGCAATTCTCTGCACAATATTTTATCCCCTCTACACCCGTGTGTCTGCCGTTTCCCCCTATAATGCTCCTACGTCTCAGGTGCCCGCCGCGGCTTCCTTTGCCCCCCCCCCCCGATGTCATTGCCCACACCTGGTTACGCTCATCAACCAGCGCCTCGTACCGAGCCCAGACCCTACGCCCAAGCGCTCGATCCGAACACCTGTTCTGCTGGCCACGTTAATGCTCTGCTCAGCAGTTGTTAATTTTGCAACCACCAGGGTCACTCCATCACGAAATGTCACCGTCTGCAAAGTGAAAGATATTGTACCAAATGTCGCAGAATGGGCCACTTTCACAATGAATGCAACATGAACCAAGAACTACACTGCGACAATTGTGATCGCAGAGTCCACACAGTAGACCGATGTAGATCCTTTCCGCGTAATAATCAAGGCAATGCAAGCTCAAATAAACATTCAAACGGGAACATCGCCCGCGGGAAGAACGTGCCCTCGAGCAATGCAAACAATTAGCGTTCCGATCTTCAAGTCATATCCTCAAAACAGCTTCAGCTGACCCTTCACTAATTTCGATCGACACCCCCGCGCCGATGAAAATCTCTACATTTATTATCGACCCCGGTGCAGACGTCAACTTGGTCGAAG
Organism: Neodiprion fabricii; assembly: GCF_021155785.1. NCBI lineage: Eukaryota > Metazoa > Arthropoda > Insecta > Hymenoptera > Diprionidae > Neodiprion > Neodiprion fabricii. Next base: position 13,040,700 of record NC_060244.1, read on the forward strand.
AAGGTTCCGTTAGGCCCCTCGTACGACGAACAACCGACGAACGTTTGACGCTGACTGGTATAACAGTCAAAAAGACGCAAACTATTGCAGAAACTGAAATCCGTTTTAATAATAAATCCCATACCTGTCACTTGGTCCCTGAGTCGTTTCCGATTCCGCACGACGGTATCTTAGGTCAGCCCTTCTTACGAAAAGAAAAAGCAACTATTTCTTTCAACTCAAACTCGGTCATGCTTGGATCCTCATTGACAATCCAGTTTGATAAATTCGATGAACCCTCGTCCGCGCCCGAAAAAACGCGCGTCATTACAATACAGGCCCGTACCGTGAAAGCTATCTCACTGATAGTTGCGAACCCAGACACTTAAGTAGGTTACCTTTAAACACGTCGATTTAGGCAACAATGTTCTATGTGGTGAAGCGTTAGTTAAAAACCAGAACGGCATCGCTTACTCGTACGCGTTCTATTGTAACGAATCTGCAGTAGAGATAAGACTCCCAAAGGTAACCCTAGACGACTTCGACGAGCCACTGAGTACAGTCATGCCCAACGCTACGCCCACTGCACCGAGTAACCACCACAGCGATGCCCGCGCAAAAACCCTCGTTTCGCACCCAGGCCCTCTCCTCAGCGACTCCATCATTATTTCTGCCGCCAAGCGTACATCGCAACCGACGAATAATCCCCCCTCCTGCCCTATTCAGTCCGCTGACCTCGCGCAACTGCAATCCGATCCTCCTATCCCTGACGACAGTACACCCTGTCCCGGTGCCGCAACAGTGCTCTTGACTGACAGTAGGTCAGAAAGATTGGACGTCCTAAAGAGCAGCTTACATCTTGATTATTTGAATAACGCCGAAAAACAATCTATGTTCAACCTTGTAACAGAAATTAACTATCGCTTTTATCTCTCAGGTGATAAATCAGGCCACACCAATTTATCTCATCACACTATCCCCACCACGGACAATACGTCTATTCATACCAAACAATACCGTTTTCCCAAGATTCACATAGACGAAATCGAATCCCAAGTTGATAAACTACTCAAGCAGAATCTTATTGAACATTCCTTATCTCCGTGTAATTCCCCGGTGTGGATCGTTCCAAAAAAACCGGATAGTGACGGCAATGAACGATGGCAATAAACGAGTTTCCCGTCGTTTCTTCCGTCCACCGTTGCTGCCACGTCTGAATGGTGGCGTCTCTTTCCGTCGTTAACGCGTCCCGTCGGGTCACGTCCGCGTCTCTTCCGTAGACCCTTTTGCGCTCGAACGCGAGAAGGTCTATGGGAATCACGCCTGCCACCACCAGAACGGCCTGGGCTGAGACCGTCCGATAGGAACAAGCGATCCTCAACGCGCTTCGTCTCTGTACCGTCGTCATTGCGTGACAATATTTCTCAGTCTATAGGGAGTCTGCCCAGATCTCCGCACCGTAGAGGGGAATCGAGTTCACCGTCGACATCAAAAGTCTCTGTTTCCCTGGTCTCGGTCCGTTCGTGTTTGCCATCAGGCGGCTTAGGGATGCTATTCTTTCAGCCGCCTTCTGAGCCGTTCGTCGTATGTGAGGCCAGAAGGTCATCTTCGTATCCAGGGTCACCCCCAGGTACTTGACTTCCCCTCTGGTCTCGATCTCGTCCGTCCCGACCGTCATGCGTAATGTTGCCGGTATCCGTCTCCTGGTGAGAAGCACCAGTTCTGTCTTTTCCGTCGCGAGTTGCAGTCCGTGGTCAGTCATCCACCGTCCGACTCGTCTCATTGTCTGGTTCAGTGCGTATTGTGCCAGATCTGGAGTTCGTTCGACTATCACTGACGCCACGTCGTCAGCGTAAGCGACCAGGCTAACGCTGAGTGGGAGCTCCAGTCTGAGCAGGCTATCGTATATCCCGTTCCAAAAGTCGGGTCCTAGTATGGAACCTTGATCGACCCCCGCGGTGATCTGTCGCGTCACTTGGCCTTCGATCGTTTCGTACGTCAGTCGTCTGTTCCGAAGGTAGTCTTCAACAACTCGGAGCAAGTAAGGCGGGACCCCGAAGTCGCCTCTCAGCGACCCTAGGATATCCACCCACCTGGCCTAATTGAAGGCGTTCTAAACGTCAAGTGTCACCAGCAGCGCGACGGGTCGCACAGCGTGGCAATGTCTGTCTGTCGACCGGAAGGAGTCAACCACCTCTTGGATCGCTTCAATCGTTGATCGACCCCTCCGGAAGCTGAACTGCTGGTCAGAGAGGCCTCCGTCGTCCCGTATCGCGTCCGTAAGTCGTGGTCGCAGAAGCTGTTCGTACAGTTTCCCTGTCGTGTCCAGTAAGCTCAGCGGCCGGTAGGCCGACGGCGTGCTGGGGTCACCCTTACCCTTTGGGATAAGGACCAACCTCGCCACCTTCCACCGGTCGCTGAATGTCCCTGTCGTAAGGCACGTGTTGTAGAGGTCGAGAAGTATCTCCGGCCTCAGGCTCGCCATCAGCCGAAGAACCTCCGCCGGTACCCCGTCCGGTCCTGGCGCCTTACCCCTCTTCATCGCTTTGGTCGCTCCGACGAGCTCCTCGGCGGTGAAGACGAGGGGCGCCGCCGTCTCGTCGTCGTTCGTCGCGTCCGTACGCGTCGGGTGCGTCGGGAACAGTCCGTCGACGATCCGTCGTGCGGTTTCAGCATCCTGGAGTTCTGGCGGGATCCGGGCCCCCAGCCTACCGGTCACAATCTTGTAACCGGCACCCCAGGTGTCGCGATCCACCTCCTCGCAGAGCTTTTTCCAGCATCGCGTCTGGCTGTCTCTGATGGCGTACGTCAGTCGTTTTCGTTTCGTCTTGTACTCGGCCTGAAGGGTTTCCCTGTCGGGTCCTCCTCCAGCCCTCGTAACCCGTCGTCGTTTTTCCAGGCAACTTTTTCGCAGCTTGCCTATCTCGTTTGTCCACCAGTATTGTGATGGTCTGTTGCGTCCGTAAGGGCGGTGATGGTGATGATGAGTGCGTGGAGGTGAATGAACGGGAAGTGGGCATTGAGTTTGATAATGATTTTGACGGTTGCGAAGTCGTACGCATTATAATCGGTTCGCTTCCGGATGAGATTGATTAAATTCATCAAATGCTGGGAGATATCGATAGAGCTGACGATGATGGTTATTATTCGAACTAGGATTGGTGTGTAGCACTACATTAAAATAAAATTCTAGTATTTTCTACACCTCCGCCGTATCACTTATCTTGAATAGGTGGAAACTTTTCGGATTGGAGATGTATTATGCATATAAATGATGAGTGCATGAGCATCATTTTTTCTATCTCGGCTTGCTCTTTTTACAGATTTTTCATCGCAAATTAATTATAAAAAGAAAAAAAATGCCATCTCATTCAAGTGATGATGACGATGAGTGGTCGATCGTTGATTGGGGCGAGGATGAGGAGGCTGAGGAACAGATAATTATAGGCTTTTTTGAAGCAACACGCGAGTTCTCGCTGGAGGAGCTTCGGGATCTCGTTGAGGACGCGCGAGCTGCTCGAGTGAGGCCAAACAGCCAACATTATATAAATTACGGTGAAATATGTATGGAAATAATTGTAGAAAAACGGGCGAATGAAACTATCGTAATAATTATAGATGTCGAAAATAGCGTTGCTGATGATGATGATGATGATAATGTTAGCGAACAGGAAAACGATAATGATTTAATGGATTATTTCGAGGAATAAACCACGCTAAATTCATAATTATTGATTACATATTTTTCATAAGTAAAAATTCATAACATTTACATTTTGTATGACAGTACTGTAAAAAAATTGGTTTGAGTCAATTTTGGGATAATGAGATGTTTTATTCATATGGATTTGAAAATAATATGTATAATTTCACTCGTTAAAATTTAGAATAAGATAATTCAGAATAGAATAAGAAAACTACATGTAATTGATCGTAAACAAAAAAATTGTTAAAAGCATTCAAAACGCCATTCTGAACCTTCCTTCAGGGGTCATTTCTAGGAATTTTTTCAATAGATCTGGCAGGTTTTTATCCTATCCGATTTATGCGCGGTTTTCCCGCGCCAAACAAGTCTCGACAGAAATTATTTTGGGTGTTTGTGTGTGTGTGTCAAATCCTATGAAAATAGCCATCTTGCGGCAAACCGCGAAAATGATCAACGGGGAGGGGCGGGGGGGGGGGGGGGGTAACGCTGCGGATTCAGGGGGGCGGGGCTAGGGGGGAGCGCCGCCATCTCTGGATTCGAACTGTCCTTTATACACTACTGCGGAAAAACGGTTTGACGGGGTGAAATCAGCTCCCAAAGTTGAGCATCCTCAGTTGTTATTCCATAGTTTCGCATACTTTCAGATGAGATATTCAAATGAAACCAACTGAAGAATAACTCTTACAGCGAATAATGAAAAATGCATTTTTTTCGGTTATGACGGGCTTGAATAGACGAAAATTATAGGAGTTAAAATTTGAACAATTTTGACAACTAAAAAAATAATGTTTGGATTTCAATGAAATTAATTGCGTTTGAAACAGCCGAAAAAGTAGGGGATACGTGTTTCTGCGGTTTTCGGAATAACCACACTTAGGCGGTGAACTTCCCTTATACAGGTGCCATTCCCATTAGAATCGCACTATTTTGCTTCAATTCGTCTCACTTAACATTAGAAAGTCCTTCCTAAGCAACAATGTAGGAGCTCCCAAATTTTATTCCAAATTTTATTCGATTCATTACGAAAACCACTTCCACAAATTGCCGAATGATTTCTGGCACATAGTTTCTTTCACGATCGTGAAATCTTCCGGAGCCCAGTATTTCAGTATTTGTGAGGTTACTGGAATTGATTGCGATCTTATAATTTTTGGAATCAACATGGCTAATGCTATAAACATTTAGGACTTTGGTTATTATTTTTTTCCAAAACGTTGTAAGAAATCGGAAAGTTAGCATGGATCGTCTTGTATACCATTGAAGGAATGGAAGTTATCTTGTGACGCAGAAGCACCAAAACAATTACATGTTGTTTCGGCAAAGTTCTAATTTTATCCGCGTGTTGCGACGTATCATGGGAGACATATGATAAAAATAAATCAGTTTTTCTGATTGACTGGCTCGTAAAAAAGATTAGAAGTCAAAAAATTAAAATAGCTTGTCCCCACCGCTCTCGCCGCTATTTGAACTTGGATCTGAATTTCAGGCGGCCGGTCCAATAGGTGCAGTCATTATGCGCAGTCGAGCATCAATTGATATTATTGATTCTGATCTTGCAACTTTGGAATCATCACATAGTAGATGTCACCAAATTATAGAAGTATAATATTGTTAAAATCCAAATCTTGGTTCTCATCCATGTTAAATGTAATGAATAATAAATTTTCTCGGGAACTTGGACAGAATTGATCAGATTCAAGACAGTCTGTGATTTAAGAGTCACTACGTTTGACATGTGTATTTGTCCATCATCATATTTGTCCATTTTATTTTATTCAAATTAATTTATTGGCACAATGAGTTTATAATTTTATCAAAAAAACAAAAATGTATATATCTGTCTAGTCTTATTTAAACATAATTTTGACTGGATGTTATGGACCAGAGGATTTTAACGACGATTTAACCTCAAAACTTGCCTGATGAAGTTGGAAAATAAATAAAACCAACGAAACGTTGCAAATTTTGATAAATTGAATCTGATCAATTCTGTCCAAGTTCCCGAGAAAATTTATTATTCATAATATTGTTAGATTTATGAAACGAATACAATGAATGAGGAAAATGGGGATGTATTTTATTTCATCAAACTGACCACGTCAGTTCAGCTCCAAGTCTATAGTCTAATTTTCTCTCTCTTTTTCCGGTTTGATTTCTTCGCTATCCGTCGACCGTCAAGTGCATATTATTGTACAGCGATGAATACAAATCTCGACTTACTACAAACCAAACAATATAATGAATTATAACAATAATTTCTTATTTACTGTCACATATTTCCGTATTCCAAGGAATGTGCATTGCATTACTCATTATAAGTACTGCAATAACGGTGATCGTCGGAAGAATGATGAGAACATACGGACTTCTGGCATAAGGAACAATGATTAATCGCAATATTATCACATCCTGAAATTTCACAATGTGAGGATTAAGTTTCTTCGAAATCGAAGTCCACAGGATTTTCGAATCTTTGTGGCTTCACTTCTGCGTAACCACTCTTAAACCAAGAAAACTTGAAAAGGTTGACATATCGTGGAAATGATAATTGATTGTGAGTCAAAAATTGCAATTCAATAATGTTATATCTCAGATGCAAATTTAGATCATAATTCATCAATAAAATATTGTCACAGAAATGTCTGACAAAATTTTTCCATACCCTGAAACCATAAATGTCAAAAATGTGATAATGTTCTGAAAAGAAAATAATATGATACTACTGTACACACTACTTTTTCATTTCCATAAGCGAATAATCACGGAATTTATAACCCGTTTACACCTGAAGTAAGTTTACCGGACTTCGATACTTCTATGTACACATCACCTGGTCTAAACAATGTCTGTTGCACAATTGCACTAAACATACCACTTGGTTCTTTTAGAACAACAAAAAGTGGGTAAAGAAGTATTCCTACATCTGATACAGTTGGATTAATTGTGTAACTATTCGTCGTAGAAGCAACTGACTGCACTCGACATTCCACCTTATTTTCTCCTTCGACTGCTAAAGTTCTTCCAGAATGCATCCCCAATTCGAAACCACTTTCATCTGAATTATACACATTCGATAAACCGTATATTTTTTCATTTTGCTTCCTCCTTCCTTCGTCCTTGTAGAAATTGTTCCCTGAAACTTTCGGTATTTTCGATAGTTTTTTGGTGATCAATTTATTAATTTTCCTCGATATGATACAATGGGCAATTTCGAATGAATTCACCCAATGTTCAGATGTTTTAAACCGAAAGTGTTCATAGCCTATTTCTTTTTGGGCTTGTAGTGCCTATCTTCGTAAATCATTATCGTGCACTGGTAATCCAGCATGAACAGCGAATTTGAAGTTCCGCCATGTGTCGACACAAATTCTAGCTATTTTTTCCTTGTATATTCCGCCCTTATTCAAATAATGAGGCCAGCGACGTAATTGGCGAACAGATTTTCTTTTTTGAACTTCTGGCGGACACTATCGATGTTCATTTTTTTAAACCTGCAATAATGAACTGCTCTTGACTTGTGTTCGTATGATAAGTTTTTGTCATTGCTTCTGCATGCGTCTGGTGACGATTTTGGTTCATTTTGGTATATTTTCATTCGGTTCTGCAAAGTACAGGGAATTTTCTTCCTCCATCTCAATGCCAATATATTTCTCTATTGCATTTAACAATATAGTTTCAAAATGGTTTTTCAACTGTATTTCCTCATTGTTTACGCGCATTTGAGCAATATTTATCGCTTGAAATTTGTCATAAGTAACTGTATAACGTTGAAAGGATCGATCTTCATCTTTGTTATGGAAACGAACCCTTGCACTTTCAAATTCTCAATTACATATAAACCACAAACAACTTATGCAAACACACCACTTCGCGTTTTTAAGCGCTAGTTAACCAGAAAAACTGATTCATTTTCATCATATGTTTCGCATGATACGTCGCAACAGGGAGATGAATTTGGAACTTCGCCGAAACAAAATGTAATTGTTTTAGTGCTTTTGCGTCACAAGATAACTTTCATTTCTTCAATGGTATACAAGCCATTGCATGTTAACTTTCTGACTTCTTTCAATGTTTTGGAAAAAAATAATAACCAAAGGCCTAAATGTTTACAACATTAGCGATTTTGATTCCAAGATTGTAAGATCGCAACCGATTCCAGTAACCTCACAAATTACGAAAGTACCGGGCTCCAGAACATTTCACGATCGTAAAAAAAACTATGCCAGAAACCGTTTGGCACTTTGTCGGAGTGGTTTTTGTTATAAATGCTGACGAAATGTATTGAGACGAAGAAGCTCCCAAATTGTTGCTTAGAAAGGACTTTCTAATGTTAAATAAGACGGATTAAAGCAAAATAGTGCGATTCTAATCGGAATGGCACGTGTATAAGGGTAGTTTTTCCCCCAAGTGACGTCATTTCGAAAAACGCAAAAACACGTATCCCATACTTTTTTCTGCTGTTTCAAATGCAATTAATGTCATTAAAGTCCGAACATGAGTTTTTTAGTTGTAAAAATTTTAGAACTTTCAACTCCTATAATTTTTGACTATTCAACCCCGTCGTAACTGAACGAAATGCATTCTTCATTATTCGCTGTAAGAATTATTCTTTAATTGGTTTCATTCAAATATCTTAACTGGAAGTATGCGAAACTATAAAACAACCACTCAGGATGCCCAACTTTCGGGGTTGATTTCACCCCTCTAAACCGTTTTATCGCCTATAAAAAAAAATTAAAAAAATACGTGTCGCTCAGATTTCGACGAAGAATAACATATCCTCAAATGGTCGAATTCGAGAGGAATACCTCAGTCGATTTCCTTGTGAGTCCTGTCAAAGACAGTGAAACAGCTCAGAGCAACATCTCATAGCGAAGCAGACGATTCATTATCACTTTTCGCGACTGTTTCCTGTCCTGATTTAAAATTGCAATGATAACGTTTATCCTATGCTGTAAATAATTTCATCCACATACATTCTTACATCGGGTGCTCAAGAGACGAAAACTTTCTATTCGCTGTAAATAATGTAAGCTAATGTGTCAGTCGTGATAACCACATCCATTGGCAAGCCTTTAAAATACTTCATAAGAATAAAAAGAAAATGCTAGTTTTGAAATCAAGTATACAGATGATGAAAGAGTTTCCAATCTTGCAGGATATTAAGATGCGGGCTACGCGAGCTATATTAATACAAGATGGTCTACTACAGGCTATCTGTTTAGATTTGTATGTAGTCCGATCACTAAGAATGTGCAGCGTCAGAAAATATGTAATAACGCTGAGCACAACTGAGACTGAATCTGTAGCAGCAGCAGCTGCTACCAAGGAAGCGACTTGGTCGAGAAAATTATGAAATGAGCTCGGGTATCGATGTAATCAACTTACGACACAATTTTTCGTTAATCAGAGTACTATTGGACTGAGTCGGAACCCTGCATTTCGCAAAAGAACCGAGCATATCGATAACTGATACCGTTACATCACAGAAAACTTTGAAGTTGGTGAAATTATTTTGGAATATGTGCCAACCGAACACCAACAGGCAGATATATTCACTAAAGCAGTATCAAAGTAACGTTTCAAATTTTTGTGCCAAGAATTAGGGATGAAAGAGCCAAATGAATAAATAAGAAGGAAGAATTAGAAAGTATAGAAACACGGCGAATGTTACAATAAGTTTTATGTATTTGTTCTATGTGTGAGAGAAGAAGGTTGAGCGCGCGTACGACCAGCGCTGTTATTTTGAGCAATACAGTTCGATCAATGTATCATACGGCATGATAAAAGTTTATTAAAAATAAACAAATATTTTTTTATTATAAGGAGATCCCACACAATTTTTCAGCTTACCCTTACCACATGTAAATCGGTAGCCTAATATGGTCAGCCGCGTCCACGGTTGTAACGTTGCAAATCAATCATTTGAATAACAAACAACTTGACAAAATAGCTATTCATTCAAAAATTCAAATTTTAAGAAATGGAATCAATTAAAATTACATTCAATAAATTTATATTGATTCAATTTATGCAAATAACCCTATATCTATCAGCACTGCATAAAACTTGGTTATGACGTATTACAGGCTGTTGTGAAAGAACTGAACAGACTAGGGATGCTGGTTGATTTGTCTCATGTCTCGACGAAAACCATGAAAGCTGCATTACAAACGACCAGAGCTCCAGTGATATTTTCTCACAGCGCAGCAAGGGCCCTATGCAACTCAACCAGAAATGTGCCTGACGACGTCCTTCGGAGTTTGGTGAGTTTTGAAGGCACAATATTGATGTTTTATAATACTCTACCAGTAAACGGAATTCGACTTTATTCAAAAATTTCCGTCACCAGAATATAGGATCTTCGGAAGAAAGAGTCGAAAGATCTGTAAAATGTATGATGATGTACAACCAGTGTTGTAAAAAGTACTTGATTTTTAGTACCTAGGTACAGGTACAGGTTTTCAAGATGTACCTGTATCCAGGTACTTAGGTACTTTTTTTATGGGAACTATGAAAGCAATCTGAAAAATATGGACAAAATTATAGACCAGACGAACACATTACTTCATATTGAGCTCATCGTTTATTAAATTTGTGAAATTTTGAACGTTACATATTTTACACTACTAGGTTATTATATTTCAAGAACAGCAGACATTCGAAATTGTCGTCGGTCAACTTGTTTCTTCGCGGCATCAGGCTTTGTCCTCCAGCGCTAGATGCACGCTCTACTGGGGTGGAACTCGAAAGCAGACTGTTATATTTTAGGAATATTTGTTTTGTAATTGGGTACCGCTCTGAACTATCCAGAGTAGTATATCTATGAGAGTTCTACTTACAGATTCCTGTTACCGACACTTACCGGCATTCTCCCCAGACTCAAACCCTTTACCGCGATGACGTCACAGTCTGCTGTACCGACTTGAGGTCAAAACCGTGCAACCTTACGGACAGTTGAATCGGTCGACGGTGAAAATCGCACTGCTTTACCAACAATTCTTATCGGTCAAAAGTCAAAATCATGCTGTTATACCGACAATCTTACCGACCGGAGGTCAAAGTCTTTATGGAGTGCTCGTCTGCCAACGATAGAGGGTGCAGCGGGGGCGAGAACTTTTTTACCGTCCCGCATTCTTTTCCCACGAAAGGACTGCTGATGTGTAACATTAACCACTCCAAATTCCTTTCCCACGGTAGGACTGCTGATGTGTAACATCAACCACCCCTACATTTTTTTCCCACGTTATCAACCACGTGACATTCCAAAATTGATAGTTCCGAGAATGGTTTTTTTATCCACTCGGATATCGCTGACGTGTACCATCAACCACCTCACATTCCTTTCCCACGTTATCAACCACGCGACATTCCAAAATTGATGGTTCTGAGAATTGTATTTCACTTACTCGGATGCCGGTTTGATATCAACCACGTGACATATTTTTTGGCTTGTAACTGTCATGTAAACTCAACGATAAATTTTGAACGGGTTCAGTCAAGACCAGAGTGCAAGATCGACCGATGGCCGCGGTACATTCAGAGCCATGGATCATCGGCGTTGGGTTACTATCGCTCTGGAAATGTTAAAGGGTGCGCGCGCATACACAAACATACGTACAGCTGCCCTATGGAAAGGACGCTCATCACTGCAAATGATCATTAGGTCTCAACTTGTCAAGTGTACGTGAGGAAAAAGCTCAAGATGGAATCCAAGAAGGGTCTGAGATTGATCGATATTATGGAATCGGCGTACAAAGTCTTGGACAAATCATCATCAACAGCAGAGATTCAGAAATGGATGAAATTCGAAAGTCAAAATATTCGGCTTCTGAACAAAATTTTGCGAAAGGCTTCATCGATTGGAGAAAAGATGAGAATTATCACAACGATCGGACTCTTGAAAGCGCTCGCGGAAAATCTCAAACGTCTTCAGAAAACGGGTGGAGGTACGCAGGAAGTAAGAAGAAGCGATCGAGTTCACTGGGAAGATTTGGAATCAGCTTTCGAGGGAAGAATTCGAACTGGATCCATCGTCAATTTGAAGCATAAAGATGTGGAGAGATTCCTAGAATACGCAAAGGTACTAGCTGCGACGAGACTAAAAAACGCTCTGAAGAAAGACATGAGCTTGAAAGCCAACGTTATCCTGGCTTGTAAATTTAAAGTTAGAAAAGATGATCGCACAGTGGAAGAGATCAAATTTTTTAATACGAGAAATGAAATTATTCTCCGGACAACGGACATCAACGAATGGTTCATCGAAAAAGCGATGGAGCGTTTGTTGAAAAAGGTGGAAGATTTCCAGGAAAAGGATTCAGGCTGGTCGCTGACTGGAATAATCAATTTGACTGTGAATATCAACAAGTACGTGCTACTACGAGGCGGTGTGTTCACATATACCCCGTTACCTAAGCATATCAGTGATAAGAAGGCTGTGGTAGTCATCAGAAACAACGACTCTTACTGCTTTCTTTGGTCGGTCACCGCAGCTCTGTTCCCAGCCGACAACAACAATCCCAATGCGACCAGCTCGTACCCGCATTTCAGCTCAGTACTGCGGTATAATGGTATGAGGTTTCCTATGTCTCTAGACAAAAACACCACTTCAAAATTTGAGGAGCTTAACGGCCATTTAATTAACGTTTATGGTATGGACCAAGGTGATCGGAAAAAAAGTGAAATAGTACCGATTCACCTGAGTCAGAATAAGTCTGATGAACCTTGAATTCATCTTTCAGCGATTTGAACTGAAATCACTGACGATGACGATGATGATGTTGATATAGAAAATTATGAAAAAAATAGAATCTTTCATTTTACTTGTATTCGAAATTTGTCTCGATTAATGAGTTTTCAAATTTCTGAACGTAATGGTCGTACTTGGTTGTGCGATAGATGTTTGAGTCACTTTCATTCTGAGAAGTGTTTGACAAAGCACAATGTAGATTGCATGAATTTAAACAAAACAAAACTTATTCCACCTATGGAGGAGAAGAAAATACTGAAATTTAAAAATTTTAAGCACAAAGAAACCGTTCCATTCTGCATTTACGCGGATCTCGAATGTTTACTGGAACCTACGCTCAAAAAGATGAGTACAAGAACAATTTATCAGAATCATCTTCCGTATAGTATAGCTCATTATCTACACTGTGCGTTCGACGATTCAATTTCTAAATTTGAGATTAATCGTGGAGACTTGCATTCAATGGTTTGTGAATAAGTTAGCGGAATTGGCACATTCGTTAGAAGTTTATTTCGAAACTGTTGTACCGATGGGACTGCTCAATTTCAATCAAATAAACGAATTTCATGTAACAACAGTGTGTCACATTTGTGAAAAACCGTTTACACTCCCAGACGTGAAACATCGTAATCACTGCCATTTCACGGAAAAGTACCGTGGTGCTCCTCATCGAGGTTGCAATCTGAATTACCAAAATTCGCATTCTATCCCGATGATATTCCACAATCTGTCGGGTAAGATTCACATTTTCTGATCGAAGCACTGGCTACATCATTCGAAGGCACAATTGAGCTTCTACCCATAAACAAAGCAGAGTACACTGCTTTTATAAAATATGTCGAGGGGACAGATATAAAGTTTAGATTCGTAGATTCGTACCGTTTCATGCGCAGTAGTCTTGAGAAATAAGCAACGTATCTCGGTGATGATCAGAAATCAATCACCCGAAAATTTAATCGTAGCTCAGATAAATTTCAGTTATTGACCAGAAAAGGAGTGTTCCCGTACGAATACATAGACAGTTGGGAGAAGATCGAGGACAGACGGCTACCATCAAAACAACAATTTTACTCAAAATTAAATGTTCGGGATATATCAGACGACGACTATGCACATGCATGTGAAGTTTGGCAAACTTTCAACGTTTAATTTTTCGGAGAGTATTCGAACTTGTATTTTCAGACGGACGTGTTTTTACTAGCCGACATTTATCAAAACTTTCGATAGAGCTGTTGGACAACGTACAACCTGGACCCGTTACATTATTACACCGCGCCCGGTCTGTCGTTTGATGCGATGTTAAAGTGTACCGACATCGAGCTCGAGCTTCTCACTAACATAGATATGGTTATGTTTATCGAAAAACGTATTCGTGGTGGTGTGTCACAGTGCTCGAGCAGATACGCAAAGGCTAACAACAGGTACATGGGGGAGGAATTCGATCCTGGGGTCGAAGAATCTTATCTCATGTACTTTGACGTTAATAATTTGTACGGTGCTGCTATGAGCTTTGCTCTGCTATACAGTTTCTTCGGATGGGTATCAGACTTCGGACAATGCGACGTTCTTACCATCTCGAACGATGCCGAGTTTGGTTACATACTCGAGGTGGATTAGGAATATCCTGAGGAACTGCATGAAATTCATAAGGATTTACCACTGTGTCCAGAGCACTATATATCTCCGATCTCGAATAGTAAGCAACCGAAATTGACGCCCACGCTACTTTCGAAGAAAAACCACGCTGTTCCCTATAGCGTTTTGAAACTATGCTTACAATTAGGCTTAAGATTACTCAAAATTCACAGAGTTCTCAAATTCAGACGAACCCCGAGGCTCAAAAAATACATAGATTTGAATACCGATTTGCGCAAAAATTCTCACAACGAATTCGAGGAAAATTTGTACAAACTGATGAACAACGCAGTTTTTGGCAGAACAATGAAAAATGTTAGGAAGTATAGAGATGTCAGGCTGATTGCGGAATGGGATGAAAGATACGGTGCCAGAGCTACTATAGCCAAACCCAATTTTCACAGCTGCACCGTTTTCGACAAGGATATAATAATTGTCGAAATGAGTAAGACGGAAGTCAAGTTGAATAAACCATTTGATGCAGGTTTCTCCATCATGGATCTGGCTGAAACATATATCTACGATTTTCATTATAATTATATTAAGCAGAAATTTGGCAACCGAGCAAAATTATTGTATACGCATACCGACATTTTGATTTACAATTTTACCGTCCCCGACATATACAAAGCTATAAAGAAGGACTTGCATAAATTCGATACGTCTGATTATCCACTTGACAACGTTTATGCAATGCCTCTAGCGAACAAAAAAGTTCTCGGCTTGATGAAAGATGAGAATAACTGAAAAATAATGCTGAAATTTGTAGGATTAGGAGCTGAATTGTACACAATCCGAGTCTTGGGAGACGAGACAGACAATAAACGTGCCAAAGGTGTCAAAGGATCAGCGTTAAGAAAAATAACTTTCAACGATTATTTAGAATGTGTTTTGAACCGTAAAAATTTGTCTACAAATCAGCATCTGATATCAAGTCGAAAGCACGAGGTATACGCCGTAGAACAGCAGAAAGTGGTACTGAGCTGGAATGACGACAAGCGAATCGTGTTTTAAAACACATCAAACGCGCTTCCGTGGGGCTACAAGCCTGCACCTTAGCTTTGTAATTTATAACTGTACCATGATGTACGAAATATTATTATGTAGTATAGTAAATAAGAACGCTCCGAAATATGAAAAATTGTACAACGATGCATATGTCTGTTGCTTGTCTAAAAAATAAAGATGCATACTTGTTATGTGTCGGGTATAGAATAAAGAGGCACATACGTTTTTTACAAAAAAATTCATCCATTCAAATGTTACATGTCCGATTCGTTTATCCAACTGTTGTGTGTAATGTCAAAACCTAACTATTTAACGTATATTTTTCTTCCACGCTTCTTGAGCACCTTCTCCACCAGATAGATATCCGAATGTTTACCCTTGAGGAGCTTTTGTTCGTAGAAACCACCAGCGATGGGTTGATCTCGGTAGTCTTTGAGCTTGTACGTCACAGGATGAGTATTTTTCACTCGACTTATCGTGAATATTCCAGTCGTCCAATTGGGAGTGTAACCTTTCTTGAAAACATTTTTGAATTTGCTGATTTGAACTTTGTCGCCGGATTTGAATTTTGCCGATATGGTAGGTATCGCTTAAAGCTCTCCGTACGCCTGACGTAATAACAGCCTCTCGTTTGCGACGGTGACATTCGACGGTTTCATTCGTATGGTTCGGTGTTTGGCGTTGTTGAAAGCCGAAACCAAATTAGATAAGATATCCAGCCACTTGTAGCTTCCTTGCATGCTGAACCGTTTCCACGTTTTACCTTTCAGCGTGCGATTGAAACGTTTACAGATTGAAGCCTTTAAATTACTGTACATGAAGTAAAGTTTGATTCCGTAACGTGTCATAGGCGATTCAAATTTCGAGTTGTAAGATTCCGTTCCTCTGTCGACGTGTAAATTTTTCGGCACCCGTCCTTAAACAAGCACAGATTTTATTGCCTTTGTAACATCATCTCCAGACTTGCTCTTTATCGGTCAGCCCACGCATACTTTGACAAAATATCAATGACTGAGAGCATGTACTTGTAGCCTTTGTTTTGTCCAGCGTATGACGTCATATCAACAAGATCCGCCTGCCAGGTCTCGTCGATGCGGCGCACGTCTACACGTCGACGCGGGTAATTCCGGCGTGCAGGCTTATGCAGTTCCGTCACCAGTGCTTGCTTCTCCTTGTTCATATTCCAACGCTCTTAGTCGGGTGTCCAATTGAGAAATGTTATCAGCGTTTCGAATCGTCAGGTCTCTGCCTGTTTTAAAGTCTGTGTGAAAGGTATATAAGGCTTTCTCCGTGGTGAGCTCTAGAGCTTCGATCATTTGATTGAGGTTGGCGATTTGTTTTTGCAGCACGTTGAATTTTCGTCTTAAGATTTTTGAAGTTACAGCATTGTTCGGCTCTGCGGAATCTGCGACATTGCACAGTCTCTTGTTCCGTTTGTCGTAATGCCCGTCCGCTGTTATTTAAACTCCGACACCCGGAGGACCGCGAGTGCTCGCGGCCGTGTTTTTATCCAGATGCCGTCCAAACACATCGACGCTCATCTCGGTAATGAATGCAAAAACGATGGAAGCTGCTTAACAAATGATTCCTGCTTCGCGTAGCTCTTAGATAATAGAGATTATTTCGTTATTGTGACTCGGATTTTCCGCTGCCTGAGATGCCAGGAGTAAACGAAGACGCTCCACTAACTCGTTTGGATCGTCCTAAAAAACCTATTCCGTTTTAACACCTTGTCGAGTGATCATAGCTTGTGGAAGTAGACCTTCACCATTGCGCCGAGGTGATGAGGAATAATCCATTGATTCGGCAATGCCATTTTTGAATTTGTAACTGTTATCGTTTCGAACAGCCTCATCGGATGAGTAATACTTTTTATGCGCGTTAGTTGCGAGGATTGCTTTTAAAATTTTCCCGATCTCCAGCGCTCACAGAACAACCGTTAGGTTTCTTTTTGAACAACAGTTCCAGCAAACCCTTCGTTCTCGGGTAGAGCTTATCGCCAATACGAATGTAGTCGGTCTCAAAAGATATCAACGAATCACCAATCATTAGCCCGTTCGAGAGGTTGCGTACACCGTACACGTTGTCCAATTTACCTTTCGTCGTCACATCTCTCATCAGTGCAAACTAATCATCCTCTATTTTCTCGACCGGTGTTTCTACGATTGTTTTATCTACTGCAGAAGCAAAGGAATCGTCCGTTTCCGAGACCGTTTCATTTTTCGTTTCATTTCTCACCTGCTTTATTTCTTCTTTAATTTCTTCCATCTCTTGTTTTACAGGTTTAGTATCTTTTGTAACATTCACAAGTTCTTGCAGCGGAGTCACTACCGGTTTGAAAACCTCACTCAATTCTTGAGTCGAAGATTCCTCCCCCGAATTGAGCAATCTGTGTTTTTGACGGATCGCAGCACTTGCTTGAGTGATCTGATGTAGGACATCTTTCTGCTCGAAAATTTCAGAGCTCTGCATGTCAACGCAACTGAGTCCGCAACGCTACTGCGTCTCTCGCTTGAAAATGTTGGATTTCATTTCTTTTCCAGGCTAACAAAAGAATCGAATTCCCTCCTGTATCGTCCTTCGTTGAGCTCACTGTCTTTGTCGATTACCAGAAGCCCGTACTTCTCCCCGTTTCACCATGCAGAGCACACACTCTCAAGCTCTGTGTAAGTCATATTAGTGCTTACATGGTCGTTGTATACGTGTCTCAGGTTTATATCGTCTTGTTTGAATAACACGAGTAAGTTGACGTTGTCGCGCATGAAATGTTTGGGAATACGCGCGTACGTCTGACAGAGATAGAAACAGGCAGCGTCGTGATATCTACCCATGCAAAAGTAGGCTCTGATATTGTCCTGCTTCTCGCACGCTACATCGTCAAACATGATTATTGAGTTTGGCCGTGCTTCTTTCGGTGTAATCACTTGCTCACGCTCGGTAAACGCAACATACTCCGTATTCCCAACATGGTCCAACAATTGCTTCAACAATTGGTATGTAGGTCGGTTGGGAGATTTCAAGTAGATGTAGATATTTTCAAATCTGAGTCCGTTGAAATTGGTTATTAGTGTGAGCAACGCATTAGTTTCACCACAATTCCACCGTCCATAGAATATTGCACGTACACTATTCGAGAGTAATTGACCGTGCCGTTTGTGCCTTTTGACATTTTGCTCCGAAAGTTTGTCAAAATTCATCACGGGAAGCTCAGTAGGTTGTTTCTCAAACCGAATTTTGGACATGACTGATCAGATTTGCTATAAATATCCCGTTTTGAAGCACTTTTTTTCAGTCAACGCACGAACATGATCGCGTACAGAGGTAAACGAAGCAGCAGGCGGCAACATCCTGACAAGGGTCTGGTGAATAACATCATCATCAGCCATCCAGTTTAATTGCATGTACCTGGTTATCAGTACTGTGTGACTGGTACAAAGTTAACAAAGAGACTCGCGCGGGGTGATCCGGGAATCAATCTTCTCGACGCAGTTTGCAAGGACGACGAGATTGCTTACTCGCAGAATCGTGAAAATCTTGAAGTTAGACAAGAGGCTGATAAGTCGTTGGCTGAGAAAGCTTGGAAACGGGTTCTCGCAAAGGACGCAAATTTGGGTGAAAAAGCAGCCGCTTGGGCGATAGCTTATATAATAAGAGTAAAATCAAAACTCAGAATGAGAATTCGAAAATCAAAAAATGCGACCCTTAAAAAATTGTGAAAGCTGCAAAACGTTCTATGATTCGAAGCAACGATGCAAAAGTAGCTATCAAATCTGCGCTGAAGGGAGCTGAGAACGGTGTTAAAAAATCAGGTGGTAAATGCAAAGTGCGAACACCTCGCGTCCTACCAGTACCTTCAAAAGTCGGTGGTTTTTCACCGTTTCTGATTTCCATTCTCGCTGGACTTAGTGCTATAGGCGCGTTAGCCAGTGGTGTGGTAGGGATAGCCAAAGCTTGGAACGATGCAAGTGCTGCTAGACGAGAACTGGGAGAGAGCAAACGACACAACAAAACTATGGAAGCTATTGCGTTGGGCAAAGGGCTTCATATGAAACCGTACAAAACAGGTCTTGGTCTCCATCTTTGAGAAAACTAGACGCAATGCTACCACGTCGAGCGTTGACTGATTGAGACTTGTTAAAATATGCAAAAATCTCTAAGGTTCCGCATTTCAGCGGTGTTTTTATGCGAAACGAAATGCCCGAAAACAGTCCATGAAAAAACGAGTCAGCTTTGATCAACCTTGACGACAAAGACGGTCTGGGAATACACTGGATTGCATATAAGAAACGCGACAACAATATCGATTACTTTGACAGTTTCGGCAACCTTCAACCACCCTCAGACCTCATAAAATACCTCGGCGTTGGTAGTGTTAAATACAATCATGAGAGGTACCATGATTATGATACATTTGAATGCGGACACTTGTGTCTGAAATTTCCAAGTGGTGAGCTATATAAACATGGTGCATGATTCATCAGAGTCAGTTTACCACTCGCAGTCATGGATGATTCGTTAACGTCAGCAATTTAGGGAACCACTTCGATTCTCGAAACACAATATTTGCCACCGATCGAACTTGCTCGTGATAAAAGTTATGCTCTTGGCTTGGTAGGATTGTTAACCTTTAATTCGATTCCCAACGTTGATGTTGGTCACAATAAAATTTACGGCGTTGATAAAGTGATCACCATACCTTCCGGCAGCTACGAGATCCAGGACATGGAGAAGTATCTTCAAAACGTGCTAAGAAATACAGATATCAGGCTCGCCATCAAACCCAACAATAATACATTAAGCAGCGAAATCACATACAACCACACGATTAACTTTGAGCCGGACGATTCCATTGCATAACTTTTGGGATTCACACCACGTGTATTGGAGGTTGATGAAACTCACGAATCAGACGTGCCTGTTACTTTACTCTAGGTCAACGCGTTGCGAGTCGAGTGTAGCATTACAACGGGCGCCTATGTCAATGGACACAAAGTACACACTATTCACGAGTTTTTCCCGACTGTCCCACCAGCATCTAAGATCGTGGAAGTACCGTCGCACGTCATTTACCTTACGATCACCGTCAGAACCATAGATCACGTTCAGCTCCGGTTAGTGGATCAGAACGGAGACCTGGTTAACTTTTGTGGAGAATTTATTACTGTGAGACTACATATTAAATCGCAATAAACGATGGGAATTGTAAATGACAGACTGTCAAAGAGTAGGTATATCAGTCAGTCGGCATGCCCCGATCAAGTCAGTAATCGATCGATTCTCGAACGGTTAACACCTCGAAACGCGGAGTTCCTGATAGCTCTGGATCTGAAACTGATCACTTTTGGAAGAGGAATTTCCGACAACTAAAAATCCGATTTTGCTGTTTCATCATCTGCTACGTACCATGGAGGAAGAAATCTTAAACATTCAAACACCAGTCGTCTTTGATGAATCCGTTGCGCATTACGAGATTCACGCTCACAAACCTTACTCTTCGTCAACTTTCAACAACAGCGATGAAATTCGAATCATCATTCAGCATCAGCATTTATGCATATTACCCAGCAAAAGTTCGGTACATATCCATGGACGACTCCTCAAATCTGATGGTTCAGCTACTGTGACTACACAGCTCGTAAACAACGCGAACTGTCATCTGTTCGAAGAAATTCGCTATGCAATTAATGCAGTTGAGATTGATAGAAGCAAGAACGTTGACTTGACAAAAATCATAAAGGGTTACGCTTCCCTGCACCCTGGTCAGACTTGGCTGATGGAGAACGGTGGATGACTTGATGTAGAAGAGAAGAAAAAATTAACCGATGCCGAGGGTACTTTCGACTTACTGATACTGCTCAGCAGGATATTGGGTTTTGCCGAAGACTACCGCAAGATCGTTGTCAACGCTAAATATGAGTTCATTTTGAAGAGATCAAAAACTGACGTCAACGCTATCATGCAGACTCAAGTTGAGGAATTCAAAATCACGATCAATGCAGTGAAAAGGCTAATACCGTATTTGAAACTCGCGGATCAGAAAAAAGTTAACCTACTGAATTTCATTCAGAGAGATCTGCCTATTATGATGGGCTTCCGCAGTTGGGAATTATACGAATATTCCTTACTTCCCACAACATCGAAACATGTTTGGACTGTGAAAACTTCCATTCAGCTTGAAAAACCTCAGTACGTCATTTTGGGTTTCCAAAGAAGTAGAAAAAACGAGACCGGCAAGAACGCAAGTCATTTCGATCATTGCAATATCACGGACGTCAAGCTATTTTCGAACTCTCAATCTTATCCGTACGGTAACCTGAACCTGAACATGAGTTGTAATCTGTACGCGCTCCTGTACGAGATGTACGCAAACTTCCAAGCTACTCACTACGACAAGAACCCCGAGCCGTTGCTGACAAAGAGTGAATTCCTTCGAGACGTCCCCTTATTCGTTACCGACTGTTCGAAACAAAACGAATTTTTGAAGTACGGACCTGTCGACATCCGTCTTGAATTTGAAGCTAAAGCCAACTTTCTCGCCCAAACATCGGCGTACTGCTAGATTATTCACGATCGTATTGTCGAATACAACCCGCTCAGTGGTGGGGTCAAAAAGTTGGTATAAAAGATGACCCGTTCCCACCATCTCACACAGTTCAAAGATGGAGCTTGTCGTTGACATACAAGACTGTCGTAGACGTTTCAACAATACCTTTACATTGAAAGAATTGGCCACAATTTCAATCTACTCGGAAGCATCTCCATCAATGTTTTTTTTCAAGCCACCTTACGAATGGGATTGTCCGGACGTCAAATACAAGAGCCAAAATTCTTGGTTAGAACGCGATTTCCACGGTTTACCTTGGAGCTGTGGAACCATACCGTTTGAGGAAGTTGAGTGGACCATTCAAGACAGGCTGTGCGAAGCTGAAACCGTGTACGTAAAAGGAGAAAAAAAAACGAGATTGGTTGCTTAAAATTGTCCCGAAAATTTGAATCATCGATATGCTGGACTTTGACTGTCCGTCGCTTCAAACCTTGCAAAAAACTTCAGCTGTGTCTCTAAGATGCGACGTTCATACAATACCCAACGCAATTTGTGCAGCACAGACCGTTTTGATACTTCAAAATTGGCTACAAAATCATCATACTGTTCGGATGGCGAGGGTGTACGATTTGTGTCACTTCGCAGAAGCGTCTACAAGAACGGTCCCACATTCCTGGCCAATACAATATCCTGGTTATGATACTGTTAAATAGAATTATTGTACTATCGTTGTGAAGTAATTGTCAACTGTACCCTAAAAATTGTACTTAATAAAACTGTTTTTTAAAGAATATTCATAAAATAATTTCACACCTTCACCTTCACCTTAGCTCTTGAGAGAGAATTTTTTTTCAATACAAAGCTTATGTAAGATTCAACCATGCTTTTCATCCTTGACCGAGCCGTACTCAAACCGAGTTATGTTTTGCATTCCTAGAGCGATAGTAACCCAACACCGCAGATCCTTGGCTCTAAATGTATACCACCGCAGCTATCGGTCTACCTTGCACTCTGGTGTTGACTGAACCCGTCGAAAATTCATCGTAGAGTTCACATTACAGTTACAAGACGCAAACGCAGCTGAAAACCCTCCATCGTTACTCGGTGGTGTTTGAAGTAGCATTTTTTTAGATTTTAAGACTTAATTCTAGATACAATTATAAGGTACAAAATGTACGTAGGATTGAAGGTATACAAGATGGTTAGGCGATAAATGAAAAAATATTCATAATTTCAATTTTTTTTATTTTTGTTCATCGAACGCAAGACTTCCACAAGACACTGGATATTTGAATGTGATACTCAGATTATACGTATACGAATTTAAGTTGACCGTACGGTCTGCCAAGATAGCGTAGATGCAACCGTATCTCCTTACTGGCTGTCGTTACCTTCTGGAACAAATCTTCATCTTCTAGGAGGGCCTTGGTCAGTCGGTTTGGTAGAAAAATCGCGAAAGATTCCTCCAAGTCGAGAACGATTTCATCACCAAATTTCGTTTTTCGTAATTTGAAATTTGGTGGCGGGTAAGGAACGTCACGTGGTTGATATCAAATACGTATGTTTGTGTATGCGCGCGCACCTTTTAGCATTTCCAAAGCGATAGTAACTCAACGCCGATGATCCATGGCTCTGAATGTACCGCGGCTATCGGTCGATCTTGCACTCTGGTCTTGACTGAACCCGTTCAAAATTTATCGTTGAGTTCACATGACAGTTACAAGCCAAAAAATATGTCACGTGGTTGATATCAAACCGGCATCCGAGTAAGTGAAATACAATTCTTATAACCATTAATTTTGGAATGTTGCGTGGTTGATAACGTGGGAAAAGAACGTGGGAGTGGTTGATCTTACACATCAGCAGTCCTACCGTGGGAAAGAAATTTGGAGTGGTTAATGTTACACATCAGCAGTCCTTTCGTGGGAAAAGAATGCGGGGCGGTAAAAAAGTTCTCGCCCCCACTGCACCCTCTATTGTTTGCAGACGAGCACTATATAAAGACTTTGACCTCCGGTCGGTAAGATTGTCGGTATAACAGCACGATTTTGGCTTTTGATCAATAAGAATTGTTGGTAAAGCAGTGCGATTTTTACCGTCGACCGATTCAACTGTCGGTAAGGTTGCACGGTTTTGACCTCAAGTCGGTACTGCAGACTGTGACGTCATCGCGGTAAAGGGTTTGAGTCTGGGGAGAATGTCAGTAAGTGTCGGTAACAGGAATCTGTAAGTAGAACTCTCATAGCTATACTATTATCCAGTTCTTTGGATTTGTCAGACAAATATGTCAGACATTGTATTTTGACATTTTGACGATTTACAGGAGAGCTGGATTCAGAGCCAACTGTAGCGCCTGTAGCTATGGCTTCACTGTCATTGTGATTCGTATCTTTTTCGTTCAGAAACGTAAAAAAGTCATTCTTATCCGATTCTGAAGAAGACTTCTCAAAAAGTACAGGCCTTCTAATTCTTAGAGCTTCCTCGATTGACAAATTCTCACATAAATCCTTCGACGATTCTTTGCGTGAGATATTGAGCCACTTCGGTTTGAATTTGGGTGTGACCATCGTGGCTCAGATATACTCGCGGCTATTCACGTTTTTCAAATCGAGTATAGAGTTGAAACGTGCTTCAATGCCTGCTAATACTGCATTTTGTAAAGGTTTATAATGATGTAAGTGCGCTACTTTGTTTACTTGTGTTTTCATTTGGAAGATAACTGGCAAAACATGATCCAGGCATGAATGTTCCTCTCCTTGCAAGAAGTCGAGCGTATTGGCTACAGGCGCTAGTACCTCAACGTATTCTTCCAAGAAATTTATCTGTACTTCAGCAAAAGCTGGCTTTTCGAGTTTTTCACAAATCGCGTCAAAATTATCCTTCACCTTTAACAGAGTCGTTACAGTATCAAAGTAGCTATTCCACCTAGTTTTACAAGGCACCGTTAGACGTGTTTTGCAAATATCGTAGACTAAGTCAGCTTCTTTTGTCTAACGATGAACGGTATTCCATATATTAGCGAATTCATTGAAGACTGCTGTACACAATCTTTGATAATTAGCATTGGTCATTGCTTCTGAAATTTGGAATCGATGTAATGATGAGTCATTCCCATGTAAGACCTGATATTAGTCCCGGTCATTGCTCGCGCTCCGAAAATGGACGAACATTTTCACAGAATTGGAGTACCTTGAATTGTACCTAAAAAATAGGTAGAGGTACTCCCGAAAAATACCTAGGTACAGGTACAAGGTACTCATCTGGAAAAGGATCTAGGTACAGGCGAAGGCACTGAAATTTGTACCTAGGCACAAAAAAGGTACTTGTGCCTAGATACCTTACAACACTGGTTATATAGCAGGGTGAGTATATGTATTTTTAAGTATTATTCGTAATTATTATTCTTATTATCATTGTTCATTATTTTTTTATTGTTTTTAAAAATAACTGATTGTAAAAGTATAATCACATTTTTCACGCAGAAATACAAAATATACGTAAAAATGGCTAATTTGTTTTTATACGCCTCCAAAATCGTCAAATAATTCATCTGAACTGTTGTTATCGTTGTACATACTCGTCGTGAAAATTATTTTCTACATCCTCCTCGTCTGTAAAGTTTAAAAAAAGGTAATGAAAGTGTGGCAGCGACCGTATGCACGACTAGTTTATAAAATAAATATGTATACCAGCAACATCCGTGTCTTCATCTTGAATCGTGGTTTGAATTATTACGTCATTGACTAAGGGTGGTCATTATTCTCCCTCAAACCAAAGTATTGCTTACTTTCCCTGCACCTCTCTCTAGCCATTCTTTTGCGGAAGTAATTGCGTCGGGTTTTTCAAATAAGCATTTCTCCACAAGTGGCAAATTTAACGTACTCGCAGTAACTGCTGAAACAGTTCCGATGTAGACGGCGGCAAATTTGAGGCCTGAATATTTTTAAACTTTTGATGGAATGGTTCATTCGAGTCCTCGACCTTGAAGGTTTTAACAAAAATGTCGGTTCTCGCCTCATTGACGTTACTCGCTCGTTGGGCGCTATACATGTGGCAAATGAATTTCGGACTCAGATATTAAAATTACACCGTGTACAACACGACGTATGAGGGCTAATATTGCTGAATAACAATTAAAAATAATTTATTATGGCAATAAAAAAATAATGAATAATAATCATAACAATCAAAATTATGAATGATACTTAACAATACATAATCGCTTCCGAATCTTCGCGGATTTACCGGTCTTTTTCGTTGTCTGTCACGGTAATGGAGTCAAGATATTTGTCTGCCCTTTCGTATATAGAATTTGAATGACTTCCTGTGAAAGTTTATTTTTGTTCCAACCCTTATACTATGACGTAAGTTAGATACATTTTCGCGTGTGTTTATTGTTGTCTGCCGCCATTGTGTCTGCCATTTTTACTATTCAACTCAAAATATCATTCCCTGCTACCACACAAAAAAAAGTGTGTGTGTCAGCTCCGACGCACGACTGGAGTTTACTCCTTACGAACGATAATTATGATATATATCGAATAGAAAAATTGGGTAAATGAACGCATCTTTCAAAATGATAAGAGAAACAAACATATATCTGTAATTATTCAGATTATTCATATTACTTTAAGAATTTCCAAATTTCGAGTGCATATTCGTAATAAGTGACTGCAAAATCCCCTGAGTACCAACTTTCGTTCCCGTCAAACGACTTTTTAACATTTTCGGTTCACCATATTGCATCCGCCATCTTGAATTTCTAACTTTTGAGTGCGGATTCGTAATTAGCGACTCCGAAAACTTTCGAGTGCCAACTTTCGCTTTCGTCTAGCGACTTTCTGCGATTTGGTCTGCCATATTGGATCCGCCATCTGGAATTTCTAACTTTTGAGTGTAGATTCGTAATAAGCGACCCCGAAAACCCCCGAATACCAACTTCCGCTCTCGTCAAACGACTTCTGCGTTTTGGTATGCCATATTGGATCCGCCATCTTGAATTCTTAACTTATGAGTGCGGTTTCATAATCATCGACTTTGAAAACCCCTGAGTACGAACTTTCGCTCTTGTCAAACGACTTTTTGGGTTTTGGTCCGCCATATTGGATCCGCCATCTTGATCTTCCAACTTTTGAGCGCGGATTCGTAATCAGCGACCCGGAAAACCCGCGGGTACCAATTTTCGCTCTCATCAAACGACTTTTCGCGTTTTGTTTCGTCATATTGGATCCGCCATTTCGAATTTTCAAATTTTGAGTGCAAATTTTGGTTTGTCGGATTCTTCTTCATTATCATC
Source organism: Neodiprion fabricii (assembly GCF_021155785.1). NCBI lineage: Eukaryota > Metazoa > Arthropoda > Insecta > Hymenoptera > Diprionidae > Neodiprion > Neodiprion fabricii. The sequence goes on from NC_060244.1 coordinate 13,067,617, forward strand.
TGAATCAATTTCTTCCATATTCTCAAATATTTTGACGTGATAACGTCACATCTTATAAATTCATACGCAGGCACACATCACACACGTACAGACATACGCACACATTCAACTCTCAGACCAGAGGTAGTGAACTACACAGTGAGACTACGAAGCACCGCACAAAGAGGAGACCCCGAGTATGGGATACGCTGTGTAATATATTCCATCTCATTCTTTTGCACGTTCAATATATATGTTTGTCTCTTTCTATAATGCCTCAAGTTATCGTGTTAAACTTGATTTTTATCCTCATATAATTTCCATACCGGGCTCTATAAATCAAATCATTTCCAAAAATGAGCGCGTATGAAATGACGTTTTTCAATTGATATTTTTAACCCTTTGCGCCTCTCCCACCGCATTCTCCAGTACTGGAGGCTAGGCAGACTTCCGAATCAATTATCAGCTACGTTAAGAGAATATAAGATGGAAGACTTTGTTCATGAAATGACGTAACTAAAATGCTCACCAGCTCTCCGTCTATATTTAGAATATCGCGTTTGTATTCACTGATGCTTATATGCAGCTGCCTGCTAGTTTGACCTCTATAAATTTCATTGGAATTGTTGCACGGAATTTTGTATATTACATTGAAATGTTTCTCTTGAGGAATTTTGTCTTCTTCAGATTCAAAAAGACAGCTGAGATCATCACAATTTTTCCCCACATATTGCAGATTATACTTTTTGAAAATCCTATTTACAGCTTCAAATAGGCTAGCCACTCACGGCACCGCAACCAACCTATCTTAATCTTTAAATAGGATTTTCAAAAAGTATTATATGGGGCATTCCATGTCAAACCCCTCTTTTCTCTCACCATTTTTGATTCGTTCCGCGATTTTTTATACGATTCTACCATCTGAAAAAGACTCTCCTGAATTTTTTCAAATTGTTTTCGTCAACCGTTTGTTTACATATCATTCAAACCCATTTCGAAAACGGTCGTTTTTAAAAATCTGACAAAATTCTGAAAAATCTAGTTTCTTATTCCGATTATACCGACACCCGGCCGATGATGGGCCGATTTTTTCTTCTATTTTTTCAGCACTTCAAACATTTCCTACAAACTAAACTCTATCTTGCAACATTATGAAAAATTTTCAAAAATTCTCAGAAATCGAATATTTCATTTCAATCATTTTGACACCCGGACTTTGATGGTCTGATTGTTTTTTCGATTTTTTGTCAGCACTTTTAACATTTTCAACAACATTTTCAATGCATAACATTGCAAGATAGAGTTTCTTTTGTTGAAAATATCAAGAAGGCTAAAAAAATCGAAAAAAATTGGACCATCATGGTCCAGGTGTCAAAATGATTTAAATGAAATACTCGATTATTGAGAATTTTTGAAGATTTTTCGTAATGTTGCAAGATAGAATTTCGTTTGTTGAAAATGTTCAAAGTGCTAAAAATCGGTCGGGTGTCGGTAAGATCGGAATGAGAAACAAGGTTTTTCAGAATTTTTTCAGATTTTTGGAAACGACCGTTTCCGAAATAGGTTTGAATAATATTTAAAAAAAAGGTTAACGAAAAAAATTTGAAAAAATTCAGGAGTGCCTTTTTTAGATGCTAGAATCGTATAAGAAAGCGCGGAACGAATCAAAAATGGTGAGGGAAAAAAAGGAGTAAATTTGACATGGAATGCCCCATATGCATTTCTATAATCAAATAGATTATTTCTAGAAATTCGCAATATCAAAGAACACATGAATTGTGTCAATATGCCTCAGGATGTTGATCAGTTAAGCAACACTTATGTATCCGCTATCAACAGGCAAGCTTAACCACTCACTTGACCGACTTGTTGTTCAGGGTTGCACATGTGAGTTTCCTATTTGGGTCACTGGTTCAAGGGGGTGATGGTTGATTTGCAATGCTTGCTAAATCCTGCGGGACCAACATTTGCCTAATCAAGAATTCGTATGTCTTTCATTTCACGTTTTATAATGAGTTAGTGGAAGCATAGAATTGCGATTTAGCACTCCTTGTTCGCACCGTGGTCAGTTTATTAGTCTGGTCCGCGTGAATAATTAACCACTGATCACATGTGTTACCACGTCGCATAGGTAATTATACACTAAGGCTTTGGTAAAATTTAAAATTCACTTCAATTAATTATAGCATTGTAGGGATAAGGACATTTCAGTCACTACACCCACAAAAACGGTTGATGTCGTGATAGAATACGCCCGTACTCTGAGAACTATACTGCCCTGTGGAACCTGACTTGAAGTGATCCAAAAGGAAGATTGTAACATTGCGTTGTATCACTGCATGTTATAGAGCGCCACCTGCACTGTTGGGCGACTTTCATCTGGTAGCGACGAGAGGTCGAGGCTCACGATATGGTTAAATTCAGATTTTCCAAGAATATTCATCATTCTGCTATTTTATATTTCTCCTATGTTCTGTCCAATCCTACCTTGCCACGAGCGGTCTTCGTGAAAATAGCATCGAGATACTGAAAAGAAGAGAAGTTAAGAGGCTATTGCTGCCTAGGAATTGTCATTTTACAGTTACGTAGTGTTTCGGCAAAGTATCGAATAGTTAAATGTGTGTCTCGCGACACTCAAAATCGTCCTCGCACATGTACGCACACTCGCGTGCAATGTTTACTTGCCGTCTCTGCGTCAAAACTCGCCGCTTGCCCGTGTCGCGACTCAAAACCTATCAGCTGTATCTCATGTATTGTCTACTGTCTCGACATCATGTATGCGTGTAATCTGTGTGTTCTCTCGCTCTGTAAAATCTTTACTCTCTGTAACGTTCTCTTGCGATACGGTCTGTATCGCCACATTGAAACCAATAAAAGTCTCGTTTATCGGTAATCATTATCTCTCTCCATCTCAACATCATTTTCGTTTCATTTACACTCGTCCTCATCACTAATTCGCGGATCCCACGTCGATGATCCATATCTTTTTGTCATCTCTCTAAACATTTTTTGGTCCTTCGAGCCGGATCACTCGCGAATCGAATCGGATCATTCGCAAATCGAGTCGAATCTTTCGAATCGTTGCGACTTACGGGAAAACAAATTAGCCAGTGAGTGAAACGGATCTATCGTGTGTGCATCAAGTTGTGAAAGTTCACGTAATCAAAGTGAACAATATCGTTATCGGTGAAAACCATCACCAAAATCAGTCGCGTCCGTTAAATTCAAACGTGCGGTGTCCTTTGTAGTGACCGTGACTAAGATCTGAGCGTCAACAACACTGATCTCTCGAAGTGTGTATCGCGACGCCCTATAATCACTGTGTGCGTATCTCGTTCGTGAAAACTCTGTTCGTCGCGTGAGTTTACCTTTTCTCGTTTGTCAAAATGACGATCGACGAATACATTGAACGTCAAACCGATCTCTTCAGGCGCATCTGTCGCACTCTCGAAAACTTGCGCAAGCTCGGTGAAGTGAAAACAACCCTCGGGCAAGTGCAATTGCGATTAGATGCTTTAAATTGAAATTGGCTGAAGTTCCAAGGCATGCACAAGACAGTCGATCGAATCAGAATCACAGCAAAAGGTGATCAACTCGACGCTATCCAAAGACTTTCGTATTTCACGAAAGACTATTACGGACAGTGCGAAGAGCAATACATGAACGCGAAGGGAAAGATGCTCGATCTACTCGAAACTCTCAAGACTCTATCGGCACCGATCGTGCCAATAGCCGTAGCCCCCCAACTCACAACTGGAGGAGCCTCAAAACGGCTACCACGCATCGAATTGCCTACGTTCTCGGGCAATTGCTCAGACTGGAAGTCTTTCCACGACCTCTTCACATCAATCGTTCGCGAAAATTCGCAACCCTCGAAAGTGGGAAAACTGCACTACCTAAAAACAAGTCTTACCGATGAACCGTCACAACTCATCAAAAACATCGCTCTTATCGCTGAAAACTTCCCTCAAGCCTGGGAAACTCTCGTATCGCGGTACGAAAACAAGAGACTTTTGACGGATTCTCATCTCGCGACACTTTTCACGATTCCTCGTGTCACGAAAAAATCGTCGTCGGAACTGAAAAGCTTGCACAGCAACACTTGCGAAGCTCTTGGCGCGCTCGAACTTCTCGATAGTCCCGAGAAATTAGGGGATCACATCATCGTGCACATGATGATTCGCAAGCTCGACCCAGCATCTCTAGAAAAGTGGGAAAAAGGTGTCAGCGAGAAACTCGAGCCCCCCACGTTTGCGGAGCTCAAGGCGTTTCTCATCGGTCGCATCCACACCCTCGAAGCCGTGGAGCAAGCTCATGCTCGGAGTCAAATCGTGACGTCGAAACCGCACTCATCGCAAGAAAGGTCGAATTCTCAGACGACAAGGTCACATACGGCGCAATCAAAGGAACAGTCGTGTGCTTGTTGCGAAGGCAACCACTACATCGCGTTCTGTTCGACCTTCCGCGAAAAAAGCTTTGCTTCAAATTGTCTCGGTCCACATCAGCAGAAGGACTGTCGATCCAACAAAACGTGTAGCGTGTACAACGGTCGACATCATTCCTTACTGCATCGAAACTCTTCCTCAATCTCGACAGCTGCCAACAGCGGCACAAATCAAGGACAGGCTGCAGTAGCGCAACCTGCAGTGCAGAACGCATCAAACTCGAACAGCGCCTCTCAGGTGAGCAACCACTCAGCTCAGCCTACAATGATCAAGCGCTCTCCAGTTCTTCTCACCACAGTGCAATTGATCGCCTCGAATCCGGAGACTGGAGAAAGAATCATCGCTCGCGCTCTACTCGATCAAGGATCCGAAAGTTCATTCGTCACGGAGTCGCCAGCGCGACAATTGCGACTACGTCGGCATCAAGCAACGATACCGATCATTGGCGTCGGAGCTCATCAATCGGCAGTGACTCGCGGCATCGCGACATTTCAACTCCAATCTCGTGCTCACACCTCGTTCTCGCGTCAGGTGGAGGCACTCGTGCTTCCACGACTCACATCGTATCTACCTTCATGTCGACTTCTCATCGAAAACTGGCCTCATCTACGAGGGCTCAACCTTGCGGATCCAAGCTTTGCACATCCCAGTCAAATCGACGTAATTCTCGGAGCTGACATCTACAGCAACATCATTGGTCAAGGAGTTCGAAGAGGAGCACCAGGAACACCAATCGCGCAAGAAACTCAGTTCGGTTGGGTCCTCTCCGGCTGCGTTTCAGCGGAAGCAGCAAGCCCCTCGTATGGAGCAGTCCAAGGCTTCCAATGCTCCCTCGATCACGAACTGCTCGATCTCGTGCAGCAGTTTTGGAAGCAGGAAGAAGTGTCAAAACCTTTGGCACTAACTTCCGAAGAAGAGCGTTGTGAGCAACACTTTCGCGAAACGGTTTTTCGAACTGCGTCCGGTCGCTACGTAGTTTGGCTGCCGCTCAAGGACAATTCTGTAGAGCTTTGCAACTCGCGGAATCCCACGCATCAAATGCGCCTTCGTTTGGAAAAACGGTTCGGTAGCGACGCGAAACTCAAGGAAGCTTACTCGAACTTCCTTCGTGAATATCGTGAACTCGGGCACATGCGTCACGCTATCGATATACCTGAAGACAATTTCCGCGTGTTTTATCTTTCCCATCACGGTGTAGTTCGCGACAGCAGTTCAACAACAAAGTTGCGTGTCGTGTTCAACGGGTCTCAAAGAACCAACCTCGGACTCTCTCTCAATGACACTCTTTCCCATCCATCAAGAGATCGCGATGCATCTAAATCTCGATCAAAGTCCATTCTTTCGGGCTCTCGGTCTTGCGTAGAGACCAGACATCGACGCATTCGCGTTCTCTCCGCAAATTCATCAAACTCGGGACAATTTCACGAATCGAAAAGTTCTCTCACAAACCGCGCAGCTCTTTGATCCTCTCGGATGGCTCACGCCGATCACGATCATAGCCAAAACCTTTATGCAGGAATTGTGGGCACTCGTTTTCGACTGGGACGAGCTGCTCTCAACTTCATTGTCCTCGCGATGGATCGAGTTTCTACAAGATCTTCAAGGCATCTCAGCTATCACCATCCCACGATGAATCGGGTTAAGTTCAGCATCTTTTGGGATAGAGATCCACGGTTTCGCGGACGCCTCTCAAAGTGCATGAGGCGCAGTGATCCACGCGCGAACGTATATCAACACTCACGAAGTGCGCGTTTCACTAGTGTGCGCGAAAACTGAAGTAGCGCCGCTAAAGAAGGTGACAATTCCTCGTCTCGAACTCTGTGCTGCGAATCTTCTCGTCCGGTTGATGTCTCATATGGAAAAGACTCTCAATTTCGAAAACACCCCCGTTTATCTGTGGACGGAGAAAAGCGTCATCGTGCCAATTTATTTGAGTAAAAATTTGAGTACCGCGAACATTGACACGATTCATCTTTTCACGGTAGAGAGTGATTCGGAACACCATATGACCGGCGAGTTCGCACCGAGATTTCACTCTGCTTGGATTAAAGATCTTTCACGATTTGTGAGCAAACAATTGTCCGTAGTAGTATAGAAATGAGAGTTCTAGATCAAAACATAGCGGCGTGCCGGCTCCCCCCCACCACCCTCCCGGGCAGCCGGTATGTTACCCCCACTATTGCAAGCCTTTCCACATTAACGTCAGCAGTATAAGCGCCATTTTGATTTGGCCGGATGAGCAGCCATTTTGATTTTTGCCAGATGTGACGTAACCGGCTGACGTGCCCACGGCGGCCATTTTGAAAATGGCGGTCATTTCGACGGCGGCCATTTGGATTTTTTTGATGGCAGCCATTTCGATTTTTACTGAGTCAGTCGAGCGGCCATTTACACAGCGGCCATTTTGATTTTTGCTTAGCCGGATGAGCAGCCATTTTGATTTTTCATTGTCCGACAGTTTGATAATATGATTTCCGCTATGACGTCATCAGCATAATCGACCGATTTGCCGTCTGACGAGCAGTCATTCAGACAGCGGCCATTTTGATTTTTTCCTAGTTTTACCGTGTGACGAGCTGCCATTTTGATGGCGGCCATTTTGATTTTTTATGACGTCACCAGTATAATCGAGCGATTTTGCCGTCTGACGAACAGCCATTCAGACAGCGGCCATTTTAATTTTAGCTCAGCCGGATGAGCAGCCATTTTGATTTTTTGTCGTCGGACAGTTTGATAATGTGATTTTCGCTATGACGTCACCAGTAAAATCGACCGATTTTACCGTCTGACGGCGGCCATTTTGAATTTTGCTCAGTCGGATCAGCAGCCATTTTGATTTCTATTGTCAGACAGTTTGATAATGTGATTCATTTCTCGGTCGGATAAATAGTTATTTTGATTTTTCACCGTTACCTGTAAACTTTCGCGCTAATAGTTTGCCCCAAGCGAAAAATAATATTTTCCACGTACTTCGAATACATTCTTGTAAGTTAATCGACCGGTTGGCGACATCGCAATTAGATAGGCCGAGAATGTTCACTACAATTAGATAGGTCGGGGAATGTTGACGACAATCCGTAAACTTTCACTCGCGCTAATAGTTTGCTTTGACTATCACTCTCCCAAATTCTTACCTTACCCAAGTGCAACACGATTGTCATATGCGCGCAAAGAATTGCCACATTTGCGAAAAGCCGTTTACCCCTGAGGAGAAAAAGTGCCACGACCACTGTAACTTCACGGGTAAATATCGTGCTCCTGCTCATAATCGGTGTGATTTGATTTTCAGAGAGACGCACACAATTCCAATAGTTTTCCACAATTTGTCCGGTTACGATTCTCACTTTTAATAAAATCCCTCGCATCAACTTTTCCCTGTGAAATTACCCTTCTATAATTTTTGTGAGACGAAAGCGCTAAAATCATCATGATACGTAATAACCAGTTTACCGGCGAAGAAATAATTATAGGATTCAGCGACGCGACTTCGGAGTTTTCGCTCCAAGATCTTCGGCGACTCGTTGACTGTGTCCGGAGAGCTCGTGCGCAACCGCGCAGACGGCACAGGGTATATGTTCAGGACATAACATTAATCCTGCATTTTCAAAAATGGGGGAAATGAGGTGATCGCGATCTTTTCGGACATCGAACCAGATGACGATGAACGCGAAGCCAATCGGATCGAGCGTCGTCAGATCAGCGAGGAATAAGATACGTCCCGACGTATGATTGTGCGCCGGAAAACGTTCAACGACTGCAGCAGTGTTCGCCCTCGGAGCGAAAATAATATTTTCACCATACTTCGAATACATTCTTTGTGTTAATTGATTGCGGCAAAGAAATTCTCGGTTGGATTTGAGTCGGGTATCACGCTGGCTGGTCCGTGTCCCCCAATTTAGGGACCTCCTGGCACCTTCAGTGCGGGCGATCGAGTTCGAATCAGCAAGTACAAGAATGTATTCGAAAAAGGCTATACGCCCAATTGGACGACTGAAATATGCACCGTGAGTGAGGTGAAAGATACCAATCCGCCGACGTGCAAACTTACCGATTATCAAGATCATCCCATCGAGGGGGGCTTTTACGAGGAGGAGCTCGGCAAAGTAAAGAATTGCCACATTTGCGAAAAGCCGTTTACCCCTGAGGACAAGTGCCACAATCACTGTCACTTCACGGGTAAATATCGTGGTCCTGATCATAATCGGTGTGATTTGAATTTCAAAGTCTCCACAACGATTCCCATAGTTCTTTACAATGTAACCGGTTACGATTCTCACTTTTGAGTAAAATCTCTTGCTGCAACTTTTAAAGGCGAGACTGATCTGCTTCCCATGAAAGAGGAGCAATATATATCCACCACGAAGCGGGTCGAAGGGTCGATGATGAGCTTGAGATTTATCGATTCCTTTCGTTTCATGGCCAGCAGCATCGATAAACTCTCGTCATATTTGGCCGATGCCGATAAACATATAACGCGTCAATTCTACAATAATCCGACTCAGTTCAGTTGGATGACTCGTAAAGGCGTTTTTCCCTATTAATACGTCGATTGTTGGGAGAATCTCGATGAAACTCAGCTACCCGCAAAGGAGCATTTCTACTCTCAACTCACCAATTCGAATATTTCAGACGCTGATGACAAGCACGCGAAAACTGTTTAGGATGAACTTAATTCAGAGACATTAAGGGCATAATCGGATTCATACTTGAAGACGGATGTTCTTTTGCTCGCAGATATTTTCGGAAATTTCCGCGCTAGCCGCTTCAAAAAATATGATTTACATTTGTTGCACTACTTCACAGCGCCGGGACTTGCTTTTGACCCGATGCTCAAATACACAAGAGTAAACTTACAACTTTTGGACGACACAGAAATTATATTATTTATGGAAAGAGCCATTCGAGGCGGCGTAGCGCAGTGCTCTAACCGCCATGCTCAGACCAATAATAGATTCATGGTTGAAGATTTTGATCCAAACAAAGCGAAGTCATACCTCATGTATTTTGATGTGAATAATTTGTACGGTGCAGCTATGAGCGTGCATTTCCCAATCGGCTCGTTTGAGTGGGAGTATGAGCATGTCGATATAACAAACCAGCCAGACGAGTCGTCGATCGGTTACTGTCTGGAGGTAGATTTGGACTACCCTGTAGAACTCCACGAGGATCACAGAGACTGAACTCTCTGTCCGGAGCATTTCACACCGCCAGGTAGTAAAATTGCCAAACTCGTGACCACCCTTCACCCCAAAACAAGATATGTCCTACACTATAGAAATTTGAAGCAATGTTTGAGTTTATGCATGAAATTAACGAAAGTACACGGAGTTTTAAAGTTTGCACAATCTCCATTGCTCGAGCCTTACATCACTCTCAACACCGACATGCGCAAGCAGTCTAGGAACGAATTTGAGAAAAACTTTTAGGAACTCATGAATAACGCGGTGTTCGGCAAGACTATGGAGAATGTACGAAATCGGAAAGCTGTTAAATCAGTCACAAAATGGGAGGGAGGAGGTGGTGCGAGAACGCTTATTGTCCCAGCAAACTTTCACAGCTGCACCGTATTTGGCACTGATATGGTTATCATTGAAATGAATCGTGTCAAAGTTCACTTCGCTAAACCTATTTACGTCGGCGCGTCAATTCTAGATCTGTCAAAAATCATTCTTTATGATTTCTACTACAACTATGTAAAATCCAACTTTTCGAACAAACAGGTCAAATTGTTGTATACCGACACAGACAGCCTTATTTATAAATTCAATGTACCCAATATCTATGACATCGTCGAACGTGATGTGGATACAATGTCTGATACCTCCGACTATCCGCGCGACAATGTGTATGGTATTCCTCTTAAAAATAAAAAACGACTGGGGTTAATGAAGCATGAAAATAACGGTAAAATTATGACCGAGTTTGTGGGGCTGCGAGCAAAGCTGTACACAATTGATGGGAGGGATGAGGAAGGGGGAAAAATATGGCGAAAAATATGCGAACAAGTTGCAACCTTTCTGTACTATGCAGCATCACCCCAACGATGTTGTCGGAAGTGATGCCTCCCACGACCGTCCCCAGTCTCTGTCTCAGTTCTGTTCAACGTTTACATTCGAAGAACGTGTGTTTCGCGACGTCTCGTCCATGCCCGTAGTACGTACAGTTGGGCGTTCGTACTCGGTTCAAGTTGTATAAGTACCGTCTGAAGTAACCGTGGCTCGTCAGAAGCTGGGTAACGTAATAATTTACATCCCCAAACCCAGCGGCCTTCTGAGCCGATCATTGTATGCGAGGCCAGAAGGTCATCTTCGTATCCAGGGTCACCCCCAAGTCAATCCCCTCTGGTCTCGATCTCGTCCGTCCCGACCGTCATACGTAATGTGGTCGGTATTCGTCTTCTGGTGAGATGCACCAGTTCTGTCTTTTTCGTCGCGAGTTGCAGTTCATGGTCAGTCATCTACAGTCCGACTTGTTTCATTATCCGATTTAGTGCGTATTATGCCAGATCTAGAGTGCGCTCGACTATCACCGCCGCCACGTTGTCAGCGTAAGCGACTAGGCGAACGCCGAGCGGGAGCTCCAGTCTGAGCAGGCTGTCATAGATCCCGTTCTAGAAGTCAGGTCCCAGTATGGAACCTTGAGCGACCCCCGCGGTGATCTCTCGCACATGACCTTCGGTTGTTGCGTATGTCAGTCGTCTGTTCCGAAGTTATTCCTCAACAACCCGGAGCAGGTAAGGCGGGACCCCGAAGTCGCCTCTCAGCGACCCTAGGATATCCACCCACCTGGCCGAGTTGAAGGCGTTCTTAACGTCAAGTGTCACCAGCAGCGCGACGGGTCGCGCAGCGTGGCAATGTCTGTCTGTCGACCGGAAGGAGTCTACCACCTCTTGGATCGCTCCAATCGTTGATCGACCCCTCCGGAAGTCGAACTGCTGGTCAGAGAGGCCTCCGCCGTCCCGTATCGCGTCCGTAAGTCGTGGTCGCAGAAGCTGTTCGTACAGTTTCCCTGTCGTGTCCAGTAAGCTCAGCGGCCGGTAGGCCGACGGCGTGCTGGGGTCACCCTTACCCTTTGGGATAAGGACCAACCTCGCCACTTTCCATCGGTCGCTGAATGTCCCTGTCGTAAGGCACGTATTGTAGAGGTCGAGAAGTATCTCCGGCCTCAGGCTCGCCATCAGCCGAAGAACCTCCGCCGGTACCCCGTCCGGTCCTGGGGCCTTACCCCTCTTCATCGCTTTGGTCGCTCCGACGAGCTCCTCGGCGGTGAAGACGGGGGGCGCCGCCGTCTCGTCGTCGTTCGTCGCGTCCGTACGCGTCGGGTGCGTCGGGAACAGTCCGTCGACGATCCGTCGTGCGGTTTCAGCATCCTTGAGTTCTGGCGGGATCCGGGCCCCCAGCCTACCGGTCACAATCTTGTAACCGGCACCCCAGGGGTCGCGGTCCACCTCCTCGCAGAGCTTCTTCCAGCATCGCGTCTTGCTGTCTCTGATGGCGTACGTCAGTCGTTTCCGTTCAGTCTTGTACTCGGCCTGAAGGGTTTCCCTTTCGGGTCTCCCTCCAGCCCTCGTAACCCGTCGTCGTTTTGCCAGGCAACTCTTCCGCAGCTCGGCTATCTCGTCCGTCCACCAGTATTGTGGTGGTCTGTTACGTTCGTACTGTCGTTCTGGCTTTGTGCTGTCGCACAGCCACGTCTTCAGTTTGGCCGTCTTGTCTGCCAGTCTATCGGCCCTTTGCCGGCCAGTCAGCTCTGGGGGGACGTCGGTAATCGGGGCCGGCACTGCCGCCAATTACGCCGAAAATTTCAGTACGTCGAGTTTGTCTCCGTTTCACTGCGGCGGGTGCTGGATCCTTGTCCGTGCCGTCCTTGTCTCCCCTGCCACTTCGAAGACGATGTACTGATGATTGCTGGCCGTGTAGCCCTCGAACACCCGCCACCGCCTTACCCGTGGCAGAATTTTGTCCGTCGTCATCGTTACGTCCGGGATGGAGTTGGAGGAAATAGAGCGGGTGGACAAGAGCCGAGAAGTTATAACAATACCCACCGGGAGCTACGAAATTGAAGATATCGAAAATTTTCTGCGTGAGGAGATACCCAACGACATCACCCTCAGTCTGCAAGCCAACTTCAACGAGCTGAACAGTGAAGTTATCTGCAATCAAGTGATAGATTTCAAACCCAAGGATTCCATCGGGCGCTTCTTGGGCTTCAAGCCGTTGGAGCTGGCAAGAGACGTTACTCATAAATCGAAATTCCCAGTAGCCATACTGAAAGTTAATACCATACGCGTCGAGTGCAATATAACCACAGGGGCGTACATAAACGATCGTAAAGCTCGGATGATAAACGAATTTTTCCATATTGTTCCATCAGGATATAAGCTTGTTGACATGCTCGCGGACGTCATTTACCCACCAATCGTCGTACAGTCCATACATAATATACAGCTGAGAATAGCCGATCAAAACGTCGAGTTGATTAATTTTCGCGGAGAAACGATCACTGTGCGTTTACACGTAAAATCTCTCAAATAATGGGGATCGTGTTTGATACGAAAAAGTTTCGCAAGAGTTATAAAAGCGAGACGTTATGGCCAAATATCACTAGTCGCCCGACACCTCCGACAAAGTCGACATCTCCGCTGACACCTCTGAACGTTTGGTTTCTCTGGAGCCTAGGTCTTCAATTACGTGGAAATTTTGGAAAATAAGAATTTGTGTTCGCTGCATCCTGTGTATGTTACCATGGAAGAAATAATGAGAATACAGAAACCTGTGGTATCCGACGAATCGATTGTTTATTCTGAGATTCATGTTCATTAACCGTTTGCATCATCCACCTTCCAAAACGCCGATGAAATCCATATTGTTGTTCAACATCAAGACTTGTGCCTACTGCGCAGTAAAAGCTTTCTCCACATTCACGGAAAAATTACAAAGGACGATGGTGTAAATGCGGTGACGACTACGAAATTCATTAATATGGCTGTTTGTCATTTGTTTGAGGAAGTTCGCTACGGGTTGAACGGTGTGGAGATTGATCGGAATAAAAATTTCGGTATCACCAGTGTTATGAAGGGTCACTTATCCCTAAGTCAAGGTCAGCAATATAGTCTGGAGAATACCGGTTGGTTGAGCGATGATGCCGGACTAACTGATGCTTCTGGAAATTTCGACGTTGTTCTACTGTTGAATCACATGCTGGGCTTCACCGAAGATCATTGTCGAGTCATCGTCAATGGCAAACACGAGTTGATTCTCACACGTTCCAACACCGATTTGAATGCGGTGATTCAGACCTCGCCGACTGAAACCTTTCAAATTACCCTTGACAAAACCGAATGGATGCTACCCTACATCAAACTGGCCGATAAACCTGAAATCCAGCTACTCAACTACATTGCCTAGGATCCGGCTATATTTATGAGTTTTCGTTCTTGGCAAACGTACGTGTATTCGATACTCCCGTTAACGACGCAACATGTGTGGGCGGTCAAGACATCAACGTAGTTGGAGAAGCCGAGATATGTCGTTCTGGGATTCCAAACTGCAAGAAGAAACGATCACCAGAAAAATGCCAGTGAATTTGATCATTGTCGAATCAGAGATGTAAAACTCTTCCTCAACTCGCAGTGTTATCCCTACGGAAATTTGAATCTCGATATATCCAATAATCAGTATGCCATTCTCCACAACATGTATGTTCAATTTCAAACGGTCTATTACAACAAAGAGACCGAAGCTTTGTTATCGAAGCGTGAATTTATAAACCAAGCTCCCCTCGCCGTTATCGATTGCTCGAAACACAATGAATCGTTGAAAACTGGACCGGTGGATATTCGATTGGAATTTGAAGCGAGCGTGGAATTTCCCCAAAACACCACAGCCTATCGTATGATCTTGCACGATCGTATTGACAAGTACAACCCGATTAGCGGTACGGTTAAGAAATTAGTATAAGTCAATATTGGAATAATAATTTCTTTAATCAATATGGTTATCGAAAATAATATGTATAATTTTACTTGTCAAATTTAGAATAGGATGATTCATCATAGAATAAAAAACTTAATGTGATCGTTATTGAATAAAAACATTATCAAAAGCATCGAACCATAATGTTCTTGAAACTTTCACTGATCCACATGATAAATAAAAAGTTAACATCTTGCAGCAAGCATTGGAGGCATCACGCATTATCGATCGGAGGAATATCGATTGATCGATAATGTGACAAACCTGTCGCAACACCCGGTAACACCAACAGTCGTATCTCGTTGCACAGAAATATCAAGTAGAACTTCGGTATTCACAATTCTGTGGGTAAACTGTCTTCCGTCTGACAATAAAAAAATTTGAAATGTCCGCTCATCCGAAGATGAAAAAATCAAAATGGCTGCTCATCTGACTAAGCAAAAAATTCATTGACAAACTGTATGTCGGTGAAAAATCAAAATGGCTGCTCATCTGACTAAGCAAAAAATCAAAAAACATGCACACCCCAGCCAACGTGGGGCATGTGATGGGAAAAAAATCGGTCAACGAAAAAGCAGGTAGTGGGCAGCGTTTGACGGGGGAAAAATCAAAATGGCTGCTTATCTGACTAAGCAATAATCAAAATGGCTGCCCATCTGACTAGCAAAAAATGTCACTGTCAACTTGTCTGTCGATAAAATCGGGCGGAAATACAGGTAGCGCCATCTATGTTAACAGTCAGTAACACTATCGCGGGTAAGGCTTACCATCGCGGTGACAACATACCGACTATCGGTGGGGTAGGAATCAAGATCGGCCGGTACTAACTCGTTGCGTGATTTAGAACCGACCTATCCTAACTACTGACGTTGAAAAGTATTTCTTCAACGATAGGTTGATTGGCTTTCAATCGAGAGAGATAGCTTGTAGGTGAAGTATTGTCTCTCTTGCACTAGTACAGTCTTTAAAAAGGCTTATACATCCCTTGTTGCACGCGCTTACCTCACTTCAATCACTGACATAACATCTTTATTTGGACTGTCCCACGCATTTGCAGTAGCTGGTAGAGGGAGAAGGCACTTTACTTCTGATCTATCTCTTTAGGTTGAAGTCCCACCATAGTAGTGAGCATTTCAGTTGTGTTATACTTCAGTACATTGAACATTATGGCATTAAGGGAAAGAGTTAACCGACGAAAAGTTTCATTACTTGCTCAGTACGGAACCAGTACCGCTGCTGATGTTATGAACTGCGACACAGCAGTAAATTCCAGTGCTGGATGCATAGTAGTCATAATACGAGAGTTCTGGACTAAAAGATAGCGATAGACCGGCCGAGTTGATTATGCTTCCCATCTTACTTACAGGCGGGATGTTACTGGCGAGCTGTAAGAAATTACTTGTATTGCCAACCTATTCTTACCGATGGGGAGCTCGATTGTGAGATTTTTTACTGCCGGATAGGTTGCTATTTTTGCCAACAGCAAGTGCGATGATGAAATTTTTTTTGGCGGTAAGATGAACAAACATTCTTTTCGACGGCAGTATTATCAGCTGGAGTGCGACAACAAGTTTTTGCAGTTGGTGCCCCTTTCATAGAGCAATCGTTGTTCTGTTTCAACGGTTGATCTCGCATATGGCACCGATTGATCGGGTCTGCTTTGTTTCCAATGTCTACCGGAAAATGGTTACATTTAATTGAGTGATAGTTGTGCTGGAGAAACATAACGTTTGAAATAACGGTCAGATAGTTTGAACATAACTTATTGGGTGTCTAGAAAATGTTGGCTTTGAGACAGTGCTGACAATGCGCTGGTTGGGTGGCATTGTTAATGAATTGGTATGAAAATTTTTCCACAAAATGCCTGTGTCAAGTTACGCTTAGTAGAAATCTGTAGTGGGGATGAATGGTATATGAAACGTGAGCTTAATCAGATAATAACTCTGGTCTCACTCTCACGGAAAAAAACCCCAAATTGGGTGTAAACTCGTACCCCTAACTTTTTTCTTATGGGAAATTAGCATTATCTATGAGTTGGGGGTATAAAAACTCATAGACAATGCTAATTTCCCATAAGAAAAAAGTTAGGGGTACGAATTTACACCCAAGTGGGTTTTTTTCCGTGAGGTCATCTCGCCATGAACTGATTTCACTCGTCAAAATGAACCCTCGTCAAAACGTTATGGATTTGTGAAAAATCACCCTCGTCGGCCGCTTGGAAGACTAATCGACCAAGGAAATGCCAGCACTCGAAATTTGTAGGGTGCAAGTAGTACGGGGGCACTTAGGGGCATCACAACAAACCCCTCTCCCATCCCTCTCTGGTGTCAATCCCCGCCAAAGAGTGAATTTGGGGCACCATCCTTTTTCCAGCCGCCCCTCGCCGAGGAGTAACTGGGGCGTAATCCCCTTCCCCTGCCGCCCCGCGCCTAAGAGTAGTTTTTGGGATTCCATCCCCTTCCCCCGCGGTCCGTTTCCTAGGAAGGATTTTTATCTTGAAGCTTCTCCGAACAACTACCCCTTTTCGCTTTGAAGCTTCTCAGCTCGCCAGCCCTTCCCCTGCCACCCCCGCGCCAAGTAGCGAATATCGGGTACCGTTTCCTTACCCCAGTACCGCTGACCACGAAGCAGATTCTGGGATTCTACCGGATGGTCTTTGAGCTCGTGTACCCCTCACTCCGTCCCCCCGACCGTAAGGCGGACTCCTTCCCCTTACCCAAGTGCCCCTGGCCATGAGGCAGACTCTGAGACTACCTAGCCCTCTGGCCCCTCGAATCACGACCGCGAACTCTGCGACTTGGACGCTTAGGGTTACAGCCTCCTCAACCCCGACGAGGGTTACCCGGGCTCTCCGTCTCCGTCACGGCCTACTCTCGTTCTTTTACCATCCCTCTTCCTTGCGTAGGCTGCTCCTGTCTCTGACCTTACTCTGCCGTCGTCAGTATTCACCCTGAGGCTTACGTATGCTTGGAGAACATAGGCCTTCTCTCTTAATGTAAAGCTATAGGCATACTTGGATGTACGAGGATGTGGATAGGTGGGCGGGTGAGGAAACAGAACTCAGACGGATTGCGTACAAAAATTAAAACTCTTTACAGGCTTATTCAGTCATTACGGGTGCAAATAAATTTTTCTGGAAAAAGTAAATATGAATACGTTCGAACAGATGGTGGATTTACATACTGAGAGAATATCTTGCAAGTCAACACCCGGTCACCGCCGACTCTGCACCACTCACGTTCTTCATCTGTTTTTCGCAGGCTTGCCATCCCATATTTAATTTTAAACTGCGAAAGGCCGAAAAATGATTGCATCGACAGCGATGACGATTATGTTTTCGTTTTATGTATGAGGCATTTCCTGTCAAATCGTCCGTGAATAATAATTTGAGTTTCTGATTCCATCGAAATTTTTATGGGTGATCACACCTAATGTGATGAGCTTCAAGGACTTTTTTCGATTTTCGGCCTTTCGCAGTCTAAAATTAAATATGAGATGGGCAGCCTGGGAAAAACAGACGAAGAACGTGAGTGGTGCCGAGTCGGCAGTGACTGAGTGCTAACTTTCAAGATATTCTCTCAGTATAGCGAATAAATGATGATTACAATGTTCTTATTACTGCACAAGATACCTTGGGAGGGTCCTTTTTTTTATTTAACAATCTTATAATTAGTCACATTATAATTATTACAGGTACCACATTGAACACAACTTACAGGCTAAATGTGATTTGGATCAGTGGTGATAATTTTACGTTTTGTGACGTATGCTACGTAGTTGTGGAATAATTCTATAATACGATCGTGTCTTTCGAGGTTAGAAGTAAGCATATTGATAAATTTCTGCATCAAAAAATCAGCAGCCGTAAAGTGCATAAGCATAATACAAAATCGTCCAAATACATCAGAATTGAGGCTTTGAAGCTGTCTGTCGTTCCAGTCGTATCGTTTGCAATTTCTTCGTAAAGTCCGGCTATGGTGAGGGATGGAATGGTGGTAATCCGAAGCTGTCGAAGTATGTACCGTGTCTCAAGGAACTGACAAAAACGCCACCCAGTGGTTGATGGGGCGTGTGTGATCATCGGTATTTGATACAAAAGCTGTCGGGCGTGTCCCGATGAGCGGTATCTGATCCGCTGCAAAGACCCTGGTCTTCCCGTTCGGAATTGTCGGCATCGCGATCCATATCTGTAGATTGCCCATTTTGCACCTCTTCTTTTTCTTCTTTTTCGGTAACGGTAACTTCGCTGTCTGATGTAGGCGCAGGCGATTCAGGAGAGATATTCAATGAAGCTGCTGGCTCTGGAATTACTGCTTGTAGCGAGGAATTTCTTTTTGGTAACTGCAGGGCAGGGGGGTGGGCTGATTACCAGTCGAACTTTCCTCTCCAGTGTTGTTGCACTTACTGGCTGACGATGCTTCTGAATAATCGTATTTGGTTAGAAAAGCGTTATTGTTGATCCATTTCTTCAGTTTAAGTGCGTTGTTCATTGCACACGTGGAAAATTTCTCCTTCTTAACGCCACGAGAGAAGCACTATTCTAAAGTGCGTTCCAACTTTACAAAAGCAGCCTATTCAAGGTCCTCTAGGTTGAATACTTAACCAGCGGTAACATTTTCAATATATTTTGATTTCTCACGTCCACGGGCAAAGATTCTATGCACATAACGTGCGATTTCTCATAGATTAACGGCTAATTGAAGCAGCGTGATGTCACCTTGAAACCACTCGATCCCATGATGATAATACGTTCCGTAATTGTTCTCCACACGTTCTTTGAGTGGTAGATCTGTAAAGGGATATGTACATATTATGAAATTCGTCGCAGAAGCACATTAAAGACCTTGCATGTATGTGGCTTATTTACAAGTTTATTACACCACTTGTTATAAGCCTTTTAAGACGGACCCGGCCGCCTATAAAACGATATGAATACGTCATATCTATTATTTAGCGAGAAGAAAATTGCTAGAGAATGTAAATTCGAGTATATTTGGTGAACTGAAATATTAACGTCGGAGCCAGGAATCGACCCTGGTATCTAGAGATGCTTGGCCGGAGCCTTACTCCACCAGACCACCTAGCCGCCCTGACCACACTGTCTTTAATTTCTCTCATTATCTGTATGTTCGAATTTATTTGTTTTCGTATGCCTTGTATTTCGAAATATCTAAAACGTCGATAGCTCAAGCTATGAAAATTTGACACAAAGAAAAATCGGATTTTTCAACGGTTCCACAGCCGTACAACTTAAAATTCCGTAAGTGTAAAGTTCTGAAGTTAAAAAATCTGAATGTGTCAAATTCTGGGATTTTAAAAAAACCGAAAATTACGATTTCCGAGTGTCAAAATATTCATTACTATGAATCGTTATGTTAATTGAATGCGCAACAAACGACCTATGGAAAATCGTTAGGCTACCGAAAAGCTTGTTTTTAATATTTGGTTGCATTGCTTCAACTATAATGCGTTGCAAACTAATTTTTACACATACCGTCATAAACGATATTGTTGTTCTCAGAAACTATCATTTCGCGAACTCATTTTCAACAAACCCTGAATACCCAATAATAACAAAACACCGGACAAAGTGTATAAATAATCATTTTTGCATGGAAAACTTAAAATGCAAATGTATGTACGAAAACGTATCACACGTGAGTAGTACACATCCGGCCAAAATATCGTGGACAGCTAATTTTTCGACCGTGTCAATTACATTGGTAATGGAGCCTGCCTGTAGTGTCGCTGGCCTCCAGTGGATGAATCTCCATGAACATAACAGAATCCAACCATATAAATTTCAAATGGATTTTTGGTCGGCCAGTAATGGCGCTGCAGATAGGCTTTATTACCAACGTAATCAACCGAACCGAAGAATTAGTCGTCCACAACATTTTGACCACATGTGTACAGGATGATGTAGAAATCATGATAAGTATTCTATAGGGACTACACTTTGCCAACGTGTTTTTCACCAAATTTCTTTGGTAATTTATTTTAACAATAATATAGTCTTTACCATTGTTTCTCAAGTAAAAAAAAGTATTTGGTTTCTCAATCGATTTTTATTCGTTTGATTTCCATTTTCACAGAATCGAGTATGATGCTGAGGTTTATCTCCAGTAAACACAGATTGCAGGGCCATAGCTGGTTAGGTGGAGGAATGCCGATACTTGAGTTGCGGAACCGCTGTCGGAAGACTTGTGATGGCCCAGTACTATAGTGTCGCACTGGCAGACAGCTGGGTCTCTGAAGACAAATTTTTGCTATTGTTTTCACCTCACCTTCACCGCACCTAAAGAATAACAGTGGCGGTAGCCGGCGAACTATCGGCATTCAACCAGTACAGTAGAACTTCGATTATCCGAACTCCCACTATCCGAACCCTCCGTTATCCGAACGTATATTTGCTTTATCCGAACGTGCTATTATCCGAACCGTGGCGTGATTTTTTTTTTTTTCTATAATAAAAATGCCTTTTTTTGTTTGTTTTTCGTTCGAAATGCTGCTCGTCCGATGTTTTTGAAGTTCGCTCGACAGAAGTACTCTCAAACGAAAAAAAAACGAGCTTCGTTATGCTCGAAAACAAATTAATTTCGCAAGGGGTCATTAAGAATTGCTACAAAGATACGTATCGTTGATAAAATTTTTAATTCACACGGAATAAAACTTGGTTGAATGATTTATAAAAATTCTCTATTAGAGATAAATACAATGGCATTGTCGTGTTCCATGCAAGACTTCTGATTCTGATTTTTTTTTCTTCTGTTGAATAATAATTTATTCAAGCGACTTTGTCGTTAAAAAGTGAATACTACGAATATTACCCGAGAGCGTTACAAACTTATGAAAAAGTATATATTTTAGATTGGTTGAAGAAAAAATAAAATGAACCTGATTCCGAGATAATTTGTTGTACGTCCGTAATATCAATTTCTTTTTGAACGAATAAAAAGTTTTCACGGAAGCTTTTTTTTGTGACCTTTGCGATAAATTTCAGTACTATGTCTCGTCGCTACTTATTTCTTTTACCAAATAGAATAGGTTTGACGAAAGCAACGTGGGGTAATTTTCAGTATTGCCTTATCGATGTTGAAATTGGAAAAAAAACCAAATGAAGAATGCGAAATTATGTATATGATTGAAATACACAAGCATCACGTTGAATCGCTCAAAATATCTGTCCGTTTTTATTATTTTTCCCATATGCAATATGTAAGACCGCTATCTACGACAACGCATTTCTATTATCCGAACTTTCGATAATCCGAACTAGGCCTGGTCCCGACGGGTTCGGATAATCGAGGCTCTACTGTACTGACAAGGAAGGTCACCTTACTGTACCCCCACAACCTGGGTCAAAAAAATTATATTTTGTAGTTCACACCAAAGTATAAACCCTCACAAAATATTAGCGGCCCACTCGCATATTTAAGGGGTGAAATTAATTCTCAAAAATCGGTGGTTTTTTCGTTTTTCGCTGATATCTTCGAAACAAAAATAGATACGGCAAAAGTTTAAATAGCAAAGTTGTTCATTTTTCAGTGCTCTGCAATATGATGTAGTCAGGAATTATGTAAAATTTTTTTGTTTTTTTTCATAAAAAAACAGGTTTTTTTACACATCTTTCTCTATCATTTCCTAATGAAACGTAATTGTTCCGACTCGACGTTTAATGATATCAATCTACATTGGTTTTTTACGTCTCAAGAGGTCATGAAACCGGAAAGTTATTTTTTCAAACGCAAAATTTTTTATAGATTTCGACTGATTACATGTTCTCATCATAATCAAACTGTGAGGTCGTCTGTTTGAAATACGTTTTATTTTTTCGTGATATCCTATCTGAGATGTTTAATACCGTCATATCAGTAAATAATGAGGCTCTATATAAACTGACTCTTGCCACATTTGAGTTAGTATTGACGGTTTCCGTTCATTAAAGTTCTCTGGTTATAGGAGTGCATTATTAAGAACGTATTGAATACTGTGAACTTTTTCAAACATGTATATCAATCCCGTGAATGTCATAAATATTTTTTCGACTTATTTTATGGTGATGAATTGGCCGAAACACCAGTGAATGAGAATGTAATGAAATTAGCAGATACAATTAAAGAGTTTTTAATTGGAAGCATAAACACATACACGAGAATCGAAATTAAAGAAGACGAAAGCTTGGAATTTCAAGAACAATTCAAACACCATGAGCCTGAAAGTATAGAAGACAGTGAATTGGAATGGGGTTCAATTTCATCTGATGAGGCAGATGACTCTCAATGTACAAAAAATGAAGATGAGATTTCATTCGATTACAAAAAGAAAGCTGTGGAGTTTTGGAGAAGTGAAAAAACAAAAAATTTAAATATTCGTATAGTTGTACAACGTTTTAAAAAAGTGATTTCTAAAACACAATGAAGCGTCGGGTTCATCAAATCAATAAAGGTGGGACTTTTGAAGAAAAATTGTATGAGATATCTCAATATACTTTAAATCGCTTCATTGAAGCAACTGAATGTGGCAAGATAGTACACGATACTGATTTGCGACGATGAGCTTTGACCGCACATAAAAATTTCACGAATTCAGATGCACGATTCAAAGCGTCAAAAAAATGGGCGAATAAGTTCAAAAGAGCACATCGCATTACGTCTTGGAAAATTACAAAATTTATCACCCGAAAAACTTTAGAAGACTCAAAAAATCTTTAAAAAACGGCTGAAGAGTTTACAAATAACATTAAATCTGTTATCAACGACCTTGGTCTGGAAAACGTTTACAATTTAGATCAACGTGGATTTCAATTTGAAATGCATTCTGGTCGCACTCTTGCAAACCAAGGATCAAAAGAAATTGAATGCGTTGTTCAATCGATATCTTCAACAACTCATTCTTATACGATTCAACCAACGACATCCGCCGATGGAAAATTACTTTCACCGTTATATCTTGTATTGAAAGAAATCAGTCGTGACTTTGGCCCACGCGTAGAAAAAACGTTGTTCAAACCCACAAACGTTTTTGTTTCGGTATCGAAATCTGGAAAGTTAACATCAGGTAAGAACTATTTAAATTACACATTTTTGTGGCGTATTAAATATTGCGAACCAAATCAAATTAAATATCTCTTTCGTTTTTTCGACAGATCATTTCAAACAGTGGCTAACCGAAATCTATTTTCCGAATGTTGGCGTCAACAGTGCGATTTTAATCGACTCCTGGAGTAGACACTGTTCAGAAGTAGTTGATGCAATAACTCCTCCTGACAAAAAAATTGTATCAAAAATTATTCCAAAAGGGACAACAGGACAAATACAACCATTAGATGTGTTTGGTTTTCGAATATGGAAAAATTTTGTTCGGCATTTTTCAGTTATAGTAATTCTTTCCGGTAGCGATATAAATCTGCATTTAAGGGATAACATCATCAAACTGCAGTCACTTGTTCACAATCAACTGTCTTCCCCACGTTATATTAATATGCTCAAATATGTATGGTACAAAAGTGGGTGAATAGAAAAAACACCCCCTGAGTTCATCAATCCAGTGACGTTTGGTTTTGGAGATTATTCGGAACCACGATGTCACATTTGTGGTGATTTAGCTGTTATAACATGTTCGTGGTGCAAATAACCTTCGTGTCTCAAACACTTCTTTGAGGAGTATCATTATTGCAATAAATACATTCCATAGTACGAAATGAAGAAACTGATAAGTGCATTGTCTGCTTTTTTTGCTGTCATGAGTACTAGACATTTTAATATCTATATAATATATGAATTAAAGGTTTCTAGTAAATAAAAAAACGACATACATGTTAAATAAAGTTTTATATAAAATGAAAAAAAATCATGTGATACTTATTCGCTTGTACTGAAATGGATGCACAAAACTAAACTAGATGTAAAAGATTAATGAGTATTTTACGATAAGGGTGGAACAGCATATGTTGATTTACTAAACCTATGTATAAATGTAAACATATTCCTCTTGACAGATTTGTCAACCTTGTTTAATTTACAGGCGAAATGAGAACTTTTTCAGTGATCAAATGACGAAAAATGTATTAAAAAACACTTTTTTTAAAATGATAAAAAATGAAAAAATTGTTTCCAATTTTCGATTACATATTATTGCAGAGCACTAAAAAATGGAAAACTGTGCCATTCAAACTTTTGCCGTATCTATTTTTGTTTAGAAGATATCAGCGAAAAACGAAAAAACCACCGCTTTTTGAGAATTAATTTCGCCCCTTAAATATGCGAGTGGGCCGTTAATTCTTTGTGAGGGTTTAAACTTTGGTGTCAACGACAGAATATAATTTTTTTGACCCAGGTTGTGGGGGTACAGTAAAGTGACCTTCCTTGTCAGAGAAGAAAAATGGAAACGGAATGAACCGACTGACCCCGAGTCGCTCGAGTACTTGACTGACGTGGCCTGGCCCGCGCTATCTCCACCTTCATGAGTAGTGTATATATGCCAGTTCTAAATCAAAGATAGCGGCCCTCCCCCCCCCCCCCCCCCCCCGGTCATTTTCGGTGGCTATTTTCATAGGATTTAACACACACACGCACACAAAATAATTCCTGTCGAGACTTGTTTGGCGCCGGAAAGCTGCACATAAATCAGATAGGGTAAAAACCCGCTAGATCTATTGCAAAAATTCCAGGAAATTGCTCTTTGAGATGGTGCCGACAATGAACTTTGTTGGTGCTGATGCACTTGAACCAATCTGGGGCAGTGGGGGAGTCGTCCCATAAAAAATTCCTCGCACAATATGCGTGTCGAGACTTGTCCAATGGAAAAATTGTAGTGGGGGTAGGTGGTATATAAAGCGTAGGTCTATCGTGATCGTCACTCTTTTCTCATCGTATTCTCATTGTTAACTCTTCGCGCTCGTGAGATAACCTCGAAACGCGATGGATCTAGCAAAAGTTAACCACGTCAGCCGCCTGGAGAATCTGCCAACCAAGAAGATGTCGGAACTCGAAATTGGGGGAGTGTATGACGTCATCGGGTTACGACTAGTCAAAACAAAATTCGGGGTACGTGTTCTGGCGACGATCGATGGAGAATACAACGTCTTCTTACCACTGAGAATTGCAAGAGTTCTACAAGAAGATTTCAGTCAGCTGACTGAAATGTGTAACATGGCCGGGGAAAATCGTCTGCAAATGAAATACCTTGGTGGAGAATTCAACAAGTTCGAATTTTCATGCAGTTATGCGCCTTAAATGAACTATGCGATCCCCCTCTACTTCCACAAAATTCATCCACGAGGGGGTAAAAGCGGGTGTGCTGGACATGGAATAGTCAGTCTTCCACATACCATCCGTCAGTATATAATCGAGCGCAACATTCCCACTCCTCAACATGGCGATGATCCTAGACAAGCAATGTTTTATCGGTCATAACATGAAGTTTGTACCCAAGGAAGTCGCAGTCGTGTATGTAAACGGGTCGGGTCTGGATTACATCATTTTCAAGCCGCCCTATGATTTGGCAAGCTTACCACTTGAATGTAGAGCTACCAATGTATGGTTGACGCACAATCACCACGGAATATCATGGAATGCGGGCAACAAATCTCACGAGGATGTGACGGAGATTGTGAGAAAAATGGTTGGAAATGCGTGTTACGTATACGTCAAAGGGGCGGAGAAGAAAGCATGGCTGATGGAGATCGTCGATGGTACAACGAGGGTTATTAATATGGAAGATTTGCATATCATCCCCCTTGAAATGGAAAAATTGAAGTATATGGCAGCGGCATCGTGGCACGACGCGAATCATGGATACTCTCCAGCGAATAACCTCCAGCAAGCAGCAGCGCCAGGCTCAATTTGGTATGATGACAACTCTGAATACATCCCGGCATACAATTGCGCCTTTGAAAATGTGCAGCGACTAAGGAGTTGGTATTCGAAGGAGTGTACCAGCTCCCTCGAGAAATCCTTCCGTCTGTACAAAGAATTGGACGGTTTAAGGGGAATGATGTCCGAGGATATAGCTTTTTTACCAAAAGAATTCATCTGCACGTTCGCATCAAACTCCATCAATGATGCGTGGGATAAACTACCAGAGAATATGAAAATGGACTACGTAATCGCAAGGTTCCGCAGATGTAGCATACATTACACACCAGGACCCGATAGCGATATCGTGGATGGACCGAATCCTCTAATTGAAGACTGTTTAGCTTGCAATCGTGTGTATAGATAATATGGACAATATTTACCAAAATAACAATAGAATTTATTACGATATATACAATTATATTCGCGTTTATATGTAGAATATTCGGTAGAATTAATCTCAATTATATCATAGCTTATACATAGAATTAAAAAAATTCACTATTCGATAAAATTATAATCTAAAAATAGGATACATTACAAATATATATCTTTATGACTTTTAGCCATTGTCGTCATACAAAATGTAAATGTTATGAATTTTTATGAGTAAGAATTTCTTCTCTGCATGCACGATGTAAGGAGACTGTAGTGTGTAGATGTTTATGTTTACCCTTTTCAATCCTTTGCTTCCGATAAGAAGCCCGTAAGACATTATGAATTTGTACTTGTGAAAAATATATAATCAATAATTATGAATTTAGCGTGGTTTATTCCTCGAAATAATCCGTAAAATCATTATCGCTATCCTGTTCGTTAACATTATCATCATCATCATCGCTATTTTCGACATCTATAATTATTACGATAGTTTCATTCGCCCATTTTTCTACAATTATTGTATTGTATACTACCAGCTTTTCATTTGCCGATTTTTTTCTCGTTGCATACCCCACGCCGATATGGTTGGGGATGTGCAGGCTTGGACTTGTTCGCTATGAAGAGTCGTAAGACCCAAAACTGTGTGAACACATACCAGCCGGTCAGGAGCGTGTAAGACAAGATTACTCTTACACCAAACACTGTTCGCTACCCACTTTTCGTTGACCGATTTTTCCCACCACATGGCCCACGCTGCTTAACGACTCATAAAACCCAAAAACTACATTAGGCGGCGGTGGGTTCGTGGAGAGGGGAAGGGGGAGGGGGTGAAAACCTGTTCCAACACGCTTTTAGGCAAGATGCAGCTGCGGAACTGGGTGACTTCAAACTGGCAGGTGAACCGCAGAAATTTAGGGATGGTGGGGGCGGGGACTGCGGACCCCAGCCGTCTTTGGCGTCATTTTTTACATAAATTTCATCATCTATGCAAAGCCGGGAGAGCAATAAAACCCAAAAATTTAGGGATGGTGGGGGCGGGGACTGCGGACCCCAGCCGTCTTTGGCGTCATTTTTTACACAAATTTTGTCATCTCCGCAGAGCCGAGAGAGCAATAAAACGCAAAAATTTAGGGATAGCGGGTCGGATGAAGGGCGGACCCAGTCGTCTCTGACGTCATTTTTCCCTCCGAGATGCGCAGAACGCAGTGCGCACCGCATCTCTGACGTCATTTTCCCCTTCGATATGCGCAGAAAGCAGTGCGCACCGTTCCCAAATTCTTGCGATCTATCGGCCTATATACATATAAGCTCAACGCATCCGATGCAGACTCGTCAGTCTTACACGATACGTGCAAGTCAAAAAAAGTTATACAAAGTTCAGCTTATATCAACGTCAAAGTCATGGCAGTCGAAGCGTATATGGGACTTGCGGAGCAGATGGAGAGGACGTACAATTTGCTGAGAGAGCAACCACCTGAAGAAGAGAATGACGCTGTCATCAATCATTGGGCTGATATTGGAGTTGCAAATATCCAAGTTCTGCGCGATATTTCCATGCAACAAGGAACAACCGTTGGTGCGAAAATACAAATCCAACATACGATCGCACTCCTGCAATCTTGGGTGACGAAGATCAAGCAGTTGCAGCAGCGCACAGTGGTGACGGGTGGAAATATCGATACTCCTGCGGGTGTACAATAGGACGACGTGGATAGCGCTTTTGCCAGCCGAATCAGAACGGGGGTTGTCACAAATCTCCGTTATAAACATTTAAACGCCTTTCTGGACGATGTGCAGCGCGTCGTCACCGAGAAGTTGGAGCTGAAACTGCGCGAGGAGGGAAATGTGAAGGTGAACCTCATATTATCGTGTAAATTCAAAAATGCCAAGCACGAAGAGATCTCCGCCAAAGTCAAGAGTTTCAACACCTCCAACGTGACGATTCTTTTCCCATCGAGCGATATAAATGGTTGGTTTACACGTGCACGGGGTGATCTGCTATCAAAGGTGGAAGATTTCGAGCAACGCGATTCCGGCTAGAGTATGATTGAGATCCTCAACATCGCTGTGAATATCAATCGCTACCAGCCTCTTGCCGCGGGGGCTTCAACATTCATCGAGCTGCCCTGAGACATTCAACGGAAGAAGGCTGTGGTAAACGTGATGAACAAGGACTAAAGATGCCTTCTCTGGTCCGTAATAGTAGCCCTCCACCCGGTCAAGATCAATACCGATAGGATTCACAACTATCGTTGCTATATTTCCGAGTTGGACTGTACAGGTATCAAATTCCCTGCTACTCTACATGATGTGAAGAAGCTTGAGAGATTGAATAATTTGCGCATCAATGTATATGGTATAGAATCTCAAACTTTTTCGCATCATGCAAAATCAAATAAAAGCGGCATCGTGCCAATTCATTTAAGTAAAAATTTGCATAGCGTAAACATTGACACGATTCATCTTCTAATGGTTGAGAGTAATCCGGAAGACGATATGACTAGTGAGTTTGCACCGAGATTCCACTTTGCTTGGATTACAGATCTTTCCCGATTGGTGAGCAAACAATTGTCTGATCCTAATGGCCAGCTGTTTTTATGTGACAGATGTTTGTGCCACTTTAGCGTGAAATACGCCTACGACAATCATCGACAAGATTGTATTAAGCTAAATAAAGTACGCATGGAATTTCCCAAGTGTGAAGATTTAGTATTTTCCAATTTTCAAAACAAAGGCACCGTTCCATTCGTCGTATACGCCAATCTCGAATGTATATTATTCCCTGAACCTGTGGATGAATTTGAAACTCGTAAGACTTGTGAAATTCAAAAGCATATCCCGCACATTGTAGCGTACTATGTACATTGCGCGTACGATGAGACTTTATCGGAGTTCCACGGTAAACGCGGTGTCGATTGCATAGATTGGTTTATGAAACAGCTTAAAGATTCATCAATTCAAGTAGAGTCACGCATCAAAAACATAATTCCGATGAAGTCTCTTATCCAAGTGCAACGCGATCGTCACATGCGCGCAAAGAATTGTTATATTTGTGAAAAACCGTTTATGCCTGAGGAGAAAAAGTGTTACGATCACTGTCACTTCACGGGCAAATATCGTGGTCCTGCTCATAATCGTTGTAATTTGAATTTCAGAGAGTCGCACACAATTCCAACAGTTTTTCACAATTTGTCCGGTTACGATGCTCACTTTTTAATAAAATCCCTCGCGTCAACTTTCCCCGGTAAAATTACACTGCTACCCATAAATAAAGAAAAATATATATCCTTCACGAAACGCGTCGATGGAACAATGATGCACTTGAGATTCATCGATTCGCTCCGATTTATGGCTAGCAGCATCGATAAACTTTCCACATATTTGACCGATACCGATAAACGCATAACAGGCAAATTTTATAATAACCCGACTCGGTTCAGTTTGATGAGCCGCAAAGGCGTTTTTCCCTTTGAATACGTCGATTGCTGGGGGAAACTCGATGAACCGCTATTACCTGCAAAGAAGCATTTCTACTCGCACCTCTGCGATGGAAATATTTCAGACACCGATTACGAGCACACGAAGACTGTTTGGAGGGAATTCCATTTAGAGTCATTGGGGGGCTACTCAGATTTATATTTAAAGACCGATGTTCTTTTGCTTGCCGATATTTTCGAAAATTTCCGCGCGAGCTGCTTCAAAACATACAATTTAGATCCGTTGCACTACTACACTGCACCGGGACTTGCTTCTGACGCGATGCTTAAGCATACTAATGTAAATTTGCAACTTTTAGACAACGCTGAAATGGTGTTATTTATTGAAATAGCCATTCGAGGCGGCGTAGTGCAATGTTCCAATCGACACGCTTGGGCCAATAATAGATTCATGGGAAAAGATTCCGATCCAAACAAAGCGGAATCGTATCTTATGTATTTTGACGTGAATAACCTGTACGGTGCAACTACGAGCGTGCATTCACCAATCGGTTCGTTCGAGTGGGAGTATCAGCACATCGATATAACGAACCATCCGGACGATTCGCCGATCGGCTACTTTCTGGAGGTAGATTTGGACTACCCTGTGGAACTCCACGAGGATCACAAAGACTTACCTCTTTATCTCGAACATTTTACTCCTCCAGGTAGTAAAAATGCCAAACTCGCGACCACGCTTCACTCCAAAACAAAGTATACATTGCACTATAGGAATTTGAAACAGTGTTCGAATTTAGGAATAAGAGTAACGAAAGTGCATAGAATTTTGAAGTTCGCACAATGTCCATGCCTCGAGCCTTACATCACTCTCAACAAAGACATGCGTAAGCGGTCTAGGAATGAATTTGAGAAAAACTTTTACAAACTCATGAATAACGCTGTGTTCGGCAATACTATGGAGAATGTGCGAAATCATAAAGATGTTAAATTTGTTACAAAATGGAAGGGAAGAGGTGGTGCGAGAGCGCTTATTGCCAGGGCAAACTTTCACAGCTGCACCGTATTTGGCGCTGATATAGTTATCATTGAAATGAATCGTATCAAAGTTCACTTCGCCAAACCTATTTACGTCGGCGCATCAATTCTAGACCTGTCAATAATCTTTCTCTACGATTTCCACTATAATTATATTAAATACAACTTTTCGAATAAACAGGCTAAATTGATGTATACCGACACAGACAGCCTTATTTATCTAATAAATGTGCCTAATATCTACGATATCATCAAACGTGATGCAGATACAACGTTTGATACCTCTGACTATCCGCCCGACAACGCGTATGGTATTCCCCTCAAAAACAAAAAACAACTACGGCTAATGAAGGATGAAAATAATGGTAAAATTATGACGGAGTTTGTGGGACTGCGAGCAATGCTGTACACATTCACTACGATGGGTAAGGATGGGGAAAAATATGACGGTGGCGTAAAAGTAAGTCAGCGCGCCAAGGGTGTAAGAATTTCATCGATAAATAGCATTACGTTTGATGATTATAAGCGCTGTCTGACGGCTTACCAAGAGTTGACTCTTCCACAGTGTTTAATACGCATAAAAAAACACGAAGTAAGCACAATCGTACAAAAAAAATGGCTTTGAGTTGGCAGGATGACAAGCGGCAATTGATACCTGGACAGACCGCCACCGTACCTTGGGGGTTTGTCCCAGCCCCCCAATAGCTATATGATAAAACTGTAGACGTAGAATTGATGTAAATATTTGATGTTTGACGCCTCGAACGATCCACCATCGAGCGGAAACGTTTCACGATCAATACGAAATTTAATGGATTAAAAAATGCTAATTCATATACTTAACAATTATTTATTTATTTATTATTAATATATCGAGCAATTATTCATATCCATTTGTTGACCACGAGAAAACTTTTCAGAAAATGGAAAAAGGTTTTCCAAAAAATAAAATGTGTGATAATCGTATGGCAAAATTGCATATTGTCATTATTATTATTAATATTATTATTATTATTATTATTATTATTATTATTTTTTATTTTATTTTTTTTTCCGAGGAGTTGCGGAATCCAAGTTACGGATTCACGCCAGTCATACGGGCTAGCGTGGATGTGGGACTCCTGGGTGGCCTACCCACTAAACCGCCACCTCCTGTGCAACGCTCCCAGCCAGGAACTATGGTGATATTACTTCTAGCTGAGAGCTCTGTCAGTGTGTGTCTTGTCAGTCTGTCCGTCCGTCCGTCCGTCCCGTGCAGGCAGTCCGTCAGTTGCGTTACGTCAGGCAGCCGTCCGCGTTCTTACGTCGTAGGATTGTCTCTGTTGCCACCTTTCTGTACTACGGAGCATCACCCCGACAACGTTGTCGGGAGTGATGCCTCCCACGACCGTCTCCAGTCTATGTCTTAGTCCTGTCCAGCGGTCACATTCAAAGAACGTGTGTTCCGCGTCGTCTCGTTCGTGTCCGCAGTACGTACAGTTAGGCGTCCGTACTCGGTTCAGGTTGTGTAGGTAGCGTCTGAAGTAGCCGTGGCCCGTCAGAAGCTGGGTGACGTAAAAATTCACATCCCCAAACCCCCTCTGGATCCAGGGTCTCAGGTCCTTGATGAGTCGTCTCGTCCAGTTTCCCGTTGTTTCTTCCGTCCACCGTTCCTGCCACGTCTGTATCGTCGCGTCTCTTTCCGTCGTTGCCGCGTCCCGTCGGGTCACGTCCGCGTCTCTTCCGTAGACTCTCTTGCGCTCGAACGCGAGAAGGTCTATGGGAATCACGCCTGCCACCACCAGAACGGCCTGTGCTGAGACCGTCCGATAGGAACAAGCGATCCTCAACGCGCTTCGTCTCTGTACCGTCGTCATTGCGTGACAGTATTTCTTAGTCTTCAGGGAGTCTGCCCAGATCTCCGCACCGTAGAGGAGAATCGAGTTCACCGTCGACATCAAAAGTCTCCGTTTCCCTGGTCTCGGTCCGTTCGTGTTTGCCATCAGGCGGCTTAGGGATGCTATCCTTTCAGCCGCCTTCTGAGCCGTTCGTCGTATGTGAGGCCAGAAGGTCATCTTCGTATCCAGGGTCACCCCCAGGTACTTGACTTCCCCTCTGGTCTCGATTTCGTCCGTCCCGACCGTCATGCGTAATGTCGTCGGTATTCGTCTCCTGGTGAGAAGCACCAGTTCTGTCTTTTCCGTCGCGAGTTGCAGTCCGTGGTCAGTCATCCACCGTCCGACTCGTCTCATCGTCTGGTTCAGTGCGTATTGTGCCAGATCTGGAGTTCGCTTGACTATCACTGCCGCCACGTCGTCAGCGTAAGCGACCAGGCGAACGCCGAGTGGGAGCTCCAGTCTGAGCAGGCCGTCGTACATCCCGTTCCAAAAGTCGGGTCCTAGTATGGAACCTTGAGCGACCCCGCGGTAATCTGTCGCGTCACTTGGCCTTCGGTCGTTTCGTACGTCAGTCGTCTGTTCCGAATGTAGTCTTCAACAACTCGGAGCAAGTAAGGCGGGACCCCGAAGTCGCCTCTCAGCGACCCTAGGATATCCACCCACCTGGCCGAGTTGAAGGCGTTCTTAACGTCAAGTGTCACCAGCAGCGCGACGGGTCGCACAGCGTGGCAATGTCTGTCTGTCGACCGGAAGGAGTCAACCACCTCTTGGATCGCTCCAATCGTTGATCGACCCCTCCGGAAGCCGAACTGCTGGTCAGAGAGGCCTCCGCCGTCCCGTATCGCGTCCGTAAGTCGTGGTCGCAGAAGCTGTTCGTACAGTTTCCCTGTCGTGTCCAGTAAGCTCAGCGGCCGGTAGGCCGACGGCGTGCTGGGGTCACCCTTACCCTTTGGGATAAGGACCAACCTCGCCACCTTCCACCGGTCGCTGAATGTCCCTGTCGTAAGGCACGTGTTGTAGAGGTCGAGAAGTATCTCCGGCCTCAGGCTCGCCATCAGCCGAAGAACCTCCGCCGGTACCCCGTCCGGTCCTGGCGCCTTACCCCTCTTCATCGCTTTGGTCGCTCCGACGAGCTCCTCGGCGGTAAAGACGGGGGGCGCCGCCGTCTCGTCGTCGTTCGTCGCGTCCGTACGCGTCGGGTGCGTCGGGAACAGTCCGTCGACGATCCGTCGTGCGGTTTCAGCATCCTTGAGTTCTGGCGGGATCCGGGCCCCCAGCCTACCGGTCACAATCTTGTAACCGGCACCCCAGGGGTCGCGGTCCACCTCCTCGCGGAGCTTCTTCCAGCATCGCGTCTTGCTGTCTCTGATGGCGTACGTCAGTCGTTTCCGTTCAGTCTTGTACTCGGCCTGAAGGGTTTCCCTTTCGGGTCTCCCTCCAGCCCTCGTAACCCGTCGTCGTTTTGCCAGGCAACTCTTCCGCAGCTCGGCTATCTCGTCCGTCCACCAGTATTGTGGTGGTCTGTTACGTCCGTACTGTCGTTTTGGCATTGTGCTGTCGCACAGCCGCGTCGTCAGTTTGGCCATCTCGTCCGCTAGTCTTTCCGCCCTTTGCCGGCCAGTCAGCTCTGGGGGAACGTCGGTAGTTGGGGCCGGCGCTGCCGTCAGCTCCGCCGAGAACTTCAGTATGTCGAGTTTGTCTACGTTCCACCGCGGGGGGTGCCGGGTCCTCGTCCGTGTCGTCCTTGTCTCTCCTGCCACTTCGAAGGCGATGTACTGATGATCGCTGGCCGTGTAGCCCTCGAGCACCCGCCACCGCCTTATTCGTGGCAGAGTTCTGTCCGTCGTCATCGTTACGTCCGGGATGGAGTCTCCGAATCCCGGCCGTCTGTACGTTGGTACGTCTTCAGTATTTGCCACCACTAGGTCCAGCCTTGCGGCCATCTCCAGCAGCAGCCGTCCGCGTCTGTTCGTTGCCGTCATGCCCCACCCGACCCCCCTCGCGTTGAGGTCCCCCGCGACCACGAGGTCCCCGGGCAGGTCCCTGAGTCCGTCCTCGAGGAGCGCAACCTTCGCCTGGAACTCCGCCGCAGCGCAGTTTGGGGTCAGGTAGACGCTGACGTGAGTGACAGCGCCCACCCTAGCCCAGACGTAGTCGTCCCCGACGCCACGAGCGGTTATCCGGGCTCGGGCAGCGCCCCTCACCCAGATAGCCGCTGTCTTAGTCTCATTCGTAATCCAATCCTGCGTTTGTCGCACCCTGTACGGCTCGCACAGGATCAGAATGTCGGCGTCTTGTTCGTCTGCTATCTGTGGTAGTAGCATGTCTGCTATCCTACTGCGGTTCAGGTTGCCCTGAACTATCCTGTCCGTCTTCCAGCCTGCTTCTTGCACTCCTCCAGCGCAACCCGGTACACCGCGCACCTCCCGGAGCCCGCGACATGCGCCGCATCGCCATGTCCCGCCTCGGCGCACAGTGGGCAGGCCGGTCTGTTTTTGCAGTCCGTGGCGTAGTGTCCTGTCTCGCCACATTTCCTGCAGCACTTCGTTCGGTCTGTATTTTTGCATTTTGTCCTCGTGTGCCCGTATCCCAGGCACTTGTGGCATTTCGTCACCGTCAGTCGTGGTCGGACGCGGCAAGCTACCCATCCAATCCGGATCCGTCCCCGGCCGAGCAGCGCTCTGGCTTCCTGCGACTCTAGGTCGCATACGGCCATAAACTGTTCCGCCCGGTTCGGACCGAAGATATGGACCCCAAAGTCCGCGTCTCGTCCCGTCTCTCGTCGCAGTGCCTGTATGACGTCGTGTCTAGTCGTGACACAGTCAAGATCCATGATCTCCAGTTGAACCCTGGAGGTCCCGGTCCTGACGTTGCCTGCGTCGCCGACCGCGTCCTGCAGGACGCGTCGGAAGTCGTCTCGTCCGTTGGCGTCTGTCTTCATCTTCAGGAGACACAGACCATTCTTCGTCTTCCTGAGAGTCGTCACTTTAACGTGACTCTTCGCAGGGTCGACCGTGGTCCGTATCTTCCTGACGATGTCGGAGTACGTCGTGTCGTTCCCGGGTTTGACGAGCACCGCCGTCCCCCAGTGTTTGGGAGCCGCTCTGCGCCCCTCAGCCCCGGCCGTCGTGTCCGTCGTCGCGTTCGTCTCGTCCGGCCGCGTCTTCCGTTTCTTTTTTTCCTTGTTTTTCCTTGTGACTGTCTGCCAGTCAGCGACCGGTTCCACAACCGTTGCCCTCTTCTGAGAGGATTCCGGAGTGGTTCCAGTCGCCTCCCGTTTCCGTTTCGTCCGCGGAGTGTTTTGTGTCCGTTGGTCAGCCTCAACGTCCGTCTCCGTCGTCTCGTTGTCCGTCTTGTGTTCTTTCGGGGCTGCTTTAGCGCGCCTGTTAAGCGCAACGTCGGCAGCCTCGAGAATGGTCTTTATGCCCAGTTTGACGGACATACTCATGTTTTTTTGGATGGCCGCTGCCTCGGCCATCCTTGTCGCCGTACTGTAGATCAGTGACAATAGGTCCGTCAGGTCCATGTCGTCCGTGATTCGTGTCTTCGTGCCGATCCCGGATACAGCGGAAGCGCAACTCGCTCCGCTGCCCGTGCTCGACACGCTGTCCGTCCTGTCTCGTCGTTGGTGTCCCAGTATCTTCCTGTCCGCTGTTCCAGTTTTCGTGTCCGCTGTCTTTGTTGTCGTCTTTGTCACCTGGTCCTTGCACAATTTGCGGCCCTCAGAATCCGTGCCGCTGCCATGGGCCACCGGGGCTTTCACCCGATCGGAACCCAGGGTGGATTTCCCCTGTGCTGGGGCTACCACCTGAGGTATGTCGTATTATTATTATTATTATTGTTATTATTGTTGTTATCATTATTATTTTTGTAGTACAGAGCATGGCACATGTGCCTACAAAGGAGATGAAATGTGGAAATATTTGTATATTCAAAATCTTTTATTGTAATTCGGAAAATACATACAAATTATGTTACATGTCTGTTTTATTCATCCAACTATTGTGCGAACTATCAAAACCTAATCACTTTACATAGAACAGATTCCCCCGTTTGCGTAATACTTTCTCCACAAGGTAGCCGTCGGGATATTTCACTTTAGCGAGCTCTTCCTCGTAGAAGCATCTCTCGACGGAATGATCTTGATAATCGGTAAGTTTGTAGGTGGGTGGATTGGTATTTTCACCTTACTCACGGTGAATATTACTGTCGTCCAATTGGGTGTATAGCCTTTTTCGAATACATTACTGTACTTGCTGATTCGAACTCGATCGCCTACGCTGAATTTCAGCGCTCGATCACTCCGTTTGATTTGCCGAGGCTTGTACACGCTACGATACAGCTGTTTTTCATTCTCCGTGCTAACATCCACCGGTTTTATCTGAATCGTGCGGTGTTAGGTGTTGTTGTAGGACTTCATTAAATCATCCAAAATATTAATCCACTCGTACGATCCTTGGAGAGTAAACCGCATCCACATTTTATTCTTCAATGTTCGATTGGAACGTTCGCATATCTACGCCTTCAAGTTGCTAAATGTCGAATACATGTTGATATTGTGATGCTTCACGAGGGCTTTGAATTCGCTGTTGTAAAATTCTTGGCCTCGGTCAATGTGCAGATGTGTAGGTATACGACTGTGGATCAGTACAGATTTCATGGCAGCAGCACCATCTTTCCCACTCTTGGACTTTAAAGGCACCGCCCACGCGTACTTGGAAAACATATCGATGATTGTTAGTAGGTATTTGTATACCTTGTTGCACGAGCTGTATGCGGTCATATCGACGAGATCAGCTTGCCAGGTCTCATGCAGTCCGCGTACATCTACGAATCGGCGCGGATAGTTGCGTCGAGCCTGTCTGTGAAGTTCGGCAGCTATTGCAGTCTTCATTGTTCCAAACTCTTCACCTATCAATTTTTCAAATTGCTGTTCAACCACTCTGGTTCCCCAATGGATACAAATTTCCTGCTGGTCTGTCCCAACGTTGGTGTTGCCTGCTCCCCAATATGTTTGATGCGATTCAACGTATTTTCAATGATTCTGTTATTTATGCGTAGCTGTTTCAACTCCTCGTTGTGATTATGCGCGAAACTCTCAAAATTTGATTGAAAAGTATCCACAATATCCGCAGCCATAGACTGTGAAGCAGTATTGAGAACTTTCAAGGAAACGGCGTCGGTGGAGTGCTGCGGATCAGCTATGTTACACAATCGTTTACCGTCCAAACCATACTGATTGTCGCTGGTGGTTTTGAATCCAACACCCGGAGGCCCTCGAATAAATTTTTCACTCCCATCACGCTCCGAGTGTCGCCCGAATATGTCTATGCTCATCACTGGACGGTCACTGAACAAATTATGATTTTATGTTTACACGCCGCTAATAAACGATTCCAGCCTCACGCAACTCCTCAATAATGGAGACTATTTCGTTGGAATGGCTGGTATTGCCTGCAGCCTGTGACGCCATAAGCAGCCGGAGACGATCTACAATTTCATTTGGATCATCCCAGTAGACGTAATCGATATCTTGCCCCTCCTTTCGCGCAATCTTATAGTCGGGTAAGCCTTTACCTGATTTTTTCGGTGAGCCAACGTGTTGTGCAATGAAATTTCTATACTCTGCACTTTTTAAATCATCTCGAAGGCTTCCCTCGGCTTGGTAACGTTTTCGATGCGCATTTGTCGTCGTTACAATTTTTATATGATTATTCTTGTCCACGTCATTTACAACCGATGCATCGGGTGATTTTTTAAACAGCAATTCGAGTAATTCAGGTGTTTTCTCATAACTTTTATCCCCCACATTGACCAGATTATCAGTGAAATCGATCGGTGTATCGCCAATCATCATGCCGCTTGTCAACTTTTGAACACCGTATGTAGTATCCAAATTCCTCTTTTCACTTGGGCTGAACATTTTCAAATATTGTGCTGTGGAATCCGCTGTTTTCTTCACCGGTGTACTTGTTGTAAAAATTTCACCAAACTTCAGTGTTTTATCATTTGCATCCATGAAATTCCCCTTATCCATATCCTCATCCTCCTCATCATCATCATCATTCCCGGCACTCTCGTCATCTTTTTCTTCTTCTTTTTTCATTTTCACATCCGGTAGTTCCGTTCTAATTTCACGTTCAATATGCTGCTGCTGCAGCTTTGAAGTATCCACCAATTCTTGCAACGGCGTTATTAGCGGCTTGAATACCTCTCCCATAACCTGTTCGGTCATGTCCTTGTCCAACTTGAGCATCTTATGCTTCCGCCGTATGACATCGGATGCTTTTGATATTTCACTCAATGTATCGCTATGCTTACGAATCTTGGCACTCTCCATGTCGCAGGCTCGATTGTTGTAACGAAACTGTGCAAGTTTATGTTGGTTTATGCTCATAAAGCAGTCAAACCCCTTCCTATATCGCCCCCATTGATTTCGCTATCCTTGTCAATTACGGTAAAACTGTAATTGACATCATTCCAGCATGCCCAACACAACTCTTTAAATTGCTGATACGTCATGTCCGTGTTCACATGGTCGTTGTAGATATGTTTCCCCCACCAAATAGCACCATTAAGTTTGCATTGTCACGCACTGGGTGTTTTGGAATGTGCACGTACGTTTGACTTAGATAAAAGCTATCGATATTGCAATGCCTGCCCATGCTGAAGTATGCTCTGATATTATCCTGCTTTTCACAAGCCACATCGTCAAAAATCATAATAGAGTTGGGGCAAGCATCTTCCGGTTTTACAACCTCATCGTTCTCGTGAAACGGGAAATAACCCACTCCCTGCACAAGTTCTAGTAACTTTTGCAAAAATTGATACTTTGGTTGGATAAGAGATTTCGAATAGACGTAGACATTTTCGAATCGCAATCCATTGCCGTGGGTAATATGTGCGAGAAGAGCGTTAGTTTGACCGCAATTGGATGGCCCGCAAAAAATTGCTCTCACGGTATTTGGCAGCAATTTTCCATGTCGTTTTTCTATCTTCCTCTTACCACATCGAACCATTTTATCGAAATTTGCGATAGGTAGTTTATCGGGCTGATCTTGGAATCTCATGATGCTCCGTTAGCATGACAACGAGAACTGAGATGACGGTATATAAATTCCGCCTTTTATAGAAGTCGCGTTAGTTGTTGCCTGACTATGAGGATGTGCACACGGAAAAAACGCGGTGGTGGTTTTTTAAATAAAATCATCAATCATCTCCCAGTTGAATTGCATATGCCAGGGTATCAGTACTGCGGACCTGGAACGAAATTGGCCAAGAGGTTGGCTCGTGGAAATTTGGGGATCAATCCGCTGGATGCCGCGTGTAAAGACCACGACATTGCATACGCAAAGAATCGCGATACCGCAACGAGAAATCTTGCCGACAAAGCGCTCGCTGAGAAGGCGTGGAATCGCGTCGTGGCCAAGGACGCTAGTGTGGGTGAAAAAGCTGTAGCCTGGGAAGTCACCAACACCATGAAAGCTAAATCTAAACTCGGAACGGGCTTAGCTTCAAAGCGGTCGAAACTTGGAGTGGCTGCGAAGAAGAAATCTGGAACTGACGGGAAGAGTAAACAGCGGAAGAGAACTGTGAATCTTAAATCCATCATCACAGCAGCAAAGGTCGCCATGCGACCGAGTTATAAAGCCGTCGAGTCGGCGTTGGCGGGTGCTCCTGCGGCCGCACGTGGGACTGGGAAGAATATTCGTATGCCTCGCGTTATACCTGTGCCTGATAAAATTGACGGCATCCTGCCGTTTCTCATTCCAATTCTGGCCGGTCTAAGCGCTACTGGGGCTCTTGCGGGTGGTGCTGCGGGTATAGCTAAAGCTGTTAACCAAGCTAGTAACAAC
Organism: Neodiprion fabricii; assembly: GCF_021155785.1. Lineage (NCBI taxonomy): Eukaryota > Metazoa > Arthropoda > Insecta > Hymenoptera > Diprionidae > Neodiprion > Neodiprion fabricii. Next base: position 13,108,459 of record NC_060244.1, read on the forward strand.
AAACATCAGTTGAAAGAGGCCAAACGGCACAATGCAACAATGAAGGCGATTGCTTTGGGTGAGCGATTATACCTGCGATCCTACCGCAGCGGAATGGGCCTGTACTTACGTCCGGCAAAAAACTAGTAAAGCTGCCACACCGAGCTCTCACCAACATTGATTTACGCAACTATGCTGAAAATATGAAAATTTCGTATTTTCGAGGTGTTTACATGCAGAATGATCTGCCGAAATCAGGACCAAAAATGCGAGAATCCGCAATTCATAATCTTGATGATAAAAACGGTCCAGGGACACATTGGGTTGCGTACAAGAAAAATGGTGACCATGTTGTATATTTCGATAGTTTCGGTGATTTGAAACCGCCTAAGGACTTGATGAGGTATCTCGGTGTTGGCAGCGTTGTATACAATCATAAGAGGTATCAAGAATATGATACTGTGATTTGCGGCCACTTGTGTCTAAAATTTCTCAGCGAACAACTATAAAAAGACAGGTGTTACATGAGCAAGCGTTAGTCATGCCGGAATCGTTGACGTTAACACTGTCAAGCACATCCTCCGTGCTGGAGGCTCAATATTCCCCCCCAATCGAGTTATCACCAGAGAAGAACTATGTTCTCGGACTCGTCGAGTTCCTGACATTCAATCCAACACCCAATATTCATGTGACGTGTAATAAATTTTACCTGAAACGAGCGGACAGCAGCAGACAGAGCATCGCGATACCCACGGGATGCTATGAAATTGAGGATATTGAAAATTTTCAACATAAGGAGCTACCCTCTGACATCACCCTTAGTCTGACAGCTAACAACAACGAGCTGAACAGTGAAGTCACATGCAATCATGTGGTAGACTTGAAGCCCAAAGATTCGATCGGCCGATTATTGGGATTTAAGGCGGTTGAGCTATCACGAAACGTTACTCATGAATCTGAATTACCCGTGGCCATACTAAAGGTTAATACTTTACGCGTTGAATGTAGCATAACCACAGGGGCGTACATAAACGGGCGTCGAGCTCACACGATTCACGAATTTTTCCCAACCGTTCCATCCGGATATAAGATTGTCGAAGTGCCTACCAACGTCATTTACCTGCCAATCGCCGTACAGTCGTTACATCATTTACAGCTGAGAAAAGTCGATCAAGACGACGAGCTGATTAATTTTCGCGGCGAAACGATTACTGTACGTTTACACTTGAAATCACTCAAATAATGGGAATCGTGTTTGAGACGAGAAAGTTGGGCAAAAGTTATAAAAGTCAAACGTCATGGCCAAAAATCGTCAGTCGCCCGACACCTCTGACAACGTTTACACCGCCTACGAGACTGACACCTCTAAACGTTCGGTTTCTCCAGAGCCTAGGTCTTCGATTACGTGGAAATTTTGGAAAATAAAAATTCGTGTTTGCTGCATCCTGTGTGTGTTACCATGAAAGAAATATTAAGAATACAGAAACCTGTGGTATTCGACGAATCGATCGCGCACTCTGAGGTTCATGCTCATCAACCGATTGCATCATCCACCTTCCAGAACAACAGTGAAATCCATATTGTTGTTCAACATCAAGACTTGTTTCTACTGCCCAGTAAAAGCTCTCTACACATTCACGGAAAAATCACAAAGGATGATGGTGTGGCTGCGGTGACGGTTACGAAATTGATCAATATGGCCGTTTGTCATTTGTTCGAGGAAGTTCGCTACGAGTTGAACGGTGTAGAGATTGATCGGAATAAAAATGTTGGCATCACCAGCACTATGAAGGGTTACGTATCCTTGACTCCAGGCCAGCAATATAGTCTGGAGAATACCGGGTGGTTGAGTGGGGATAAGGAACTAACCGATGCGGCTGGAAATTTCGATGTTGTTTTGTCGTTAAATTATGTGCTAGGCTTCGCCGAAGATTATCGTCGAGTCATCGTCAACGCTGAACACGAGTTAATTCTCACACGTTCCAACACTGATTTGAATGCCGTGATTCAGAGCTCGGCGACGGAAAACTTTAAAATCACCCTGAATAAAATCGAGTGGTTGTTGCCCTACGTCAAACTGGCTGATAAACCGAAAATCCAGCTACTCAACTACATCGCTAAGGATCCGGCCATATCCATGAGTTTTCGTTCTTGGGAAACGTACGTGTATCCGATGCTCCCATCAACAACGCGGCATATATGGTCAGTCAAGACATCGACGCAGCTTGAGAAGCCGAGATATGTCGTTCTAGGATTTCAAACTGCAAGGAGAAACGAGCCGCTGAAAAATGCTGGCGTATTTGATCATTGTCGGATCAGAGATGTAAAACTCTTTCTCAACTCACAGTGCTATCCCTACGGAAATATGAATATTGATATTTACAATAATCAATACGCCATTCTCTATGATATGTATGTCCAGTTTCAAATGAGCTGCTATAACAAAAAAGCTGAGCCTTTGCTATCGAGGCGTGAATTTATAAACCAAGCTCCCCTTATCGTCATCGATTGCTTTAAGCAGAACGAAACATTGAAAACTGGACCTGTGGACATTCGATTGGAATTTGACTCTAGCACTACGTTCCCACCACAGACTTCTGCCTACTGCATGATCTTGCATGATCGCATTGTTGAATGTAATCCGATCAGTGGTACTGTTAAAAAACTGATATAAGTCAATTTTGGAATAATAATATTGTTACAAAGGGTGAAATCACCCGTTTTGTCCCCTTTTGAATGATCTAGTAGTCATCATAGATAAAAGACGTTTATAAACCTCTTATGTCTCTAAAAAGAATAAGGTTGCTGCGTCAACCGTTATTATTGTAAAAACAGTCAGTCTCTAGACTTCAAAAAGAGAACTTGTGTCCAAATACATCTATTTTCTTTCTAAAATATTCCTTGTTCGTGAGACTTCTTTGGCTCGGTGTTCGCTTAAGTCGCACAGAGAACTCTTTGATTCTCTTAGACCTTTCCCAATTTTCCCCGTTGTTACAATATGTTTAATTAATGTGGATATTGAAAATAATAGTTATAATTTTACTCGTTAAAATTTAGAATAAGATAATTGAGAATAGAATAAGAAAACCAAATGTAATTGATGTTGAATAAAAAAAATTGTTAAAAGCATTCAAAACGCCATTTTAAACCTTCCTTCAGTGGTCATTTCCTGGAATTTTTCCAATAGATCTAGCGGGTATTTACCCTATCCGATTTATGTGCGGCTTTCCGGCGCCAAACAAGTCTCGATAGGAATTATTTTGTGTGTGTGTGTGTGTGTGTGTGTGTGTGCGCGTGTGTGTGTGTGTCAAATCCTATGAAAATAGCCGCCGAAAATGACCGAGGGGGGGGGTGCGTCAGAGAGGGTACGCCGTGATTCGGGGGGGGTGGGGGGGGGGGGGGGGCGCCGCCATCTTTGATTTAGAACTGTCATATATACACTACTTTCATGCTCGTTTAAGTAAAAACACGCAATGACAAAACAGAGAGAGTCGGCCGTGCGACGCATGTGTTCGTATACACGCGTGAGCGATGGTTCGTGCCTGGGCACCTCTGACTATTCGTTTGACCGAACAGAGGGATAGTACTTGGAATCCGAAGAAGTTGATTCCTTCGAGAGTTCCAAATTCCTGTGGAATCTTATATGATTGTGCCGGACTTTGATGTACAGCAGTAACACATACCCTGACTTTTCGTAGGTCGTATACGATGCAGAAACCAACCCAAAACTCGCTAGCATATCCGTAGCGTATACCATCTACGAGACAGTCACGGTATGTAGTTTCATATCGATTTCCACCTGATGAGTAACTTTCAGGTAATTCGTCTGATGTGAAAAAAAAATTTGGTAGCATCATTCAGAATTAGGCGTAATAGACAAATGAAACGAAGCAAATAAAGTATGAAATCCTTATTTGCTGAGAATTAAAAACAGAAAAAATTGGCAAGCAAATCTTTATCAGAATTTTAACAAGGATCGGCCCTGTAAAATATTGCCAAGAATCTTGAACCATTGTATGCAGTAATTGTATATATGTACAATGACATAGATTTTTTGTGGGATGTATTTCTAGTATTGTTAAACACATCCTGTTCAGAAAAAATTTCGCGTATATATTAGTGTAATCTTTAAACCAGGCTAGGACGAATGTCAACCGGCCTATCCCCCCTCCCCCAAATTTGCTATGCATAAATAAATAATGGTCTGTTCAAGAGCACAATTTTTTATCTCAACCCTAAACCCTCACGCCTATACCTGCGTGTTTCCTGCAATTTCGGTATTTATTTCACTGCCACATCTAATCTTTCGGTCAATAATCTGTAAGTATGACAATTTTGCGGACTTTGATGCTACTATTAGATCAGGATATCCGAAGCGTATATGGGGTATTCTATGTCAATCATTCGCCATTTATGTCTGCCTTTTCGACGAACAGGAATTAATGGATAGGTATTTTCGTTTTTGTTAATCATTTTCTATCAAATCGATGAAAAAAAGGCAGATTTAAATGGTGCGTACTCAATGTAGAATGCCCCAAAACCCTTCGATAAAATGAAAAATAATAATTTTCTTTGCGGAACTACGACTCAAAACGAGAATCGAAACAGCATGTTATTTTAATATCGGGTTTTGAAAAAGCAATGAGCATTTAAAAAAAAATTGTGCGAAATTTTTATAAATTATGGTGTTTGGATGGGTTGAGAGAAACATCTAAAATATTTCAGAAAGACTGCTTTTGGCAGGTACAAGAAAGTGTACAATTTTCAATAATATCAAAATTGGTCGGGGTCATGGGTTGGTCGGTTTCGCGTGGAATGCTCCGTTCACATACAGTCGGGCTACGTGCGATTACGAATAGTTACTGCGATTGTGAACTGATGTTACCATTTCCAAACGATGCCTTATAATATGCACGAATTTCGAAATCTAGCGGTTATTCTGAGTGAGTTGTACATTTTTTCGTATCCACCTAAAAGCCTATGCTCTCGGCGGCATTGCAGATTGTTGCTTTAGTAGAGGGTTTGTGAAACATAGGACGTGTGCGTATTACCATGTGGTATTACCATCTGGTACCGTTTCGATCCACTTCTGCGCTTCTGGAGGTTCAACGTTGAACTAAATTACAGACTACTCGTGCATCAGAACGGGCTCCTGTCACCTGAAAATTGCCTGCACAAATCGTGCCATATTTATGGAAAACTGACTGGTGCTATAGGTTTTCCCGGATTACGTGTGTGTTTTTGTACGTCGTTATCTCCCTGGCAAAAGAAAAGAAATTCTGATATCGTGCAAGCGGTGAATATTCAACAAGTCGCTAGCCCGATCGGCCATATTTGACGCGACGTGATTTTATTGAGTTCATCATTATTTTCATTGGATGTTATCAGTGGTGTGCGATAGTAGTGACTGAGATACAGACGTACAATTTTATTCAAGCTGTGTTTTGAAAATTTTTCCAGTCAGATTCGTACCCCCGTTTTATCAGGATTTATGCAGGCGATTTCCCCGCTTCTGCCGTCACGAAATATATATAGGACATGCCAGGTCAGCAGCACCTTAATATTTCGTCCACATATTTAAAATAAAACGGTACCGAGAAAGGCAGTTTTTTTGTGCAGTGGTCTTCAAGGTCATCCATGACCATGTCTGCTAGTATTGGGGATAGGAGGGAGCCCATTGGTCATCCAAAAATTTGAGAAAATACCTTATCGTCGAATTTGAAAATAGAAGCATCAAATCAGATGTTGAAAGCTGAAAGAAATTGTTCAAGTGGTACAGGGATGTTCGGTGATAGTTCACTCTAACGTTTTTTATCAAATCGGTAACCAAGTTCAGCGGTATATTAGTGTGAAGTGATATTACATCTAGGGAATCTAAAATGTAATCTGGTGGTAATTTGAATCCATTGATGGAGTTGACCATATTAAAGCTGTTTTTCACATCTGAAGATGGTCTTTTTAGGCCCAGTTTTATACATGAGTTTGAAGTTTTGGCTAATTTGTCAGTTGGGCTATTTAAGAATGACACTATAACTCTCACCAGGACATCAGTTTTGTGAATTTTCGGTAAGCCATGAGCTCTAGGTGGCGCACTGTTGTTGGTGTAGATACTACGTTAGACTTGTGTGGTGATTAAATTCTTTTGTTGCCAACTATTAATTAGTGTGTTGACCCGTTGTTTTAATGTGTGAGTAAGGTTATTTTTTACAATTTTATAAGTGTTTTTCTCTGATAGTTGTTGTTAAATAGTGTTATCTGGGATGCGGCACGGAGTCTGGGCATGGACAAATTCAAAGGGAATGCAGCACCACGAAGGATCCACGGGTGGTTTGTTGAAGAGTGTCAAGCCGCCAAAAAGTGCGTTAACAAGCTTTTCGCGTCATGCAAAGCAGCCTCTTTCACCAAGGATGAACTGCGCAGTTATCTTAAGACCAAAAAACATTAAAAAAATATTATACGCAAAGAAAAAACTGCAATACAATCGTGGGATTCTCGACAAACTGGATAATGTACGCAACACCTCAGAATTTTGGTCTAATATTGGTCGCTTCCGCAGAACGAGCTATCAGCCATGTCTAATCAGCTTGGAAAAATGGGAAGCTTTCTACCTGAGTATGATGCCCCCGAGAGTAGTTGGCAGCACGCCCCTGTATGGAGTACTAGACGTAAACATGGACCAAAACTTCACAGTCGCAGAGTTAGACGAGGCGCTTAAAGCCTGCAAGATAGCCAAAGCAGTTGGTCCCGACGGAATTAGTAATGAATTTTTCAAAAACATGTCTAGTAACTGGAAACTTTATATTTTGTGCTTATTTAATAAAATTTTCGAGTCCGAAATAATTTCTGCAGACTGGTTCACGGCGCTCATTACACTGTTGCACAAAAAAGGTGCTAAAGAGGACCCCGCAAATTACCGGGGTATCGCTCTCATCAATCACGTGGCTAAGTTATTTACCTCGATACTAACAAAACGCCTCACCAAGCATGCTGAATCGACCGGCGTAATCCCTGAATTCCAAGGTGGCTTTCACGAGAAGAGAGGCTGCATGGATAATATTTATACACTCCTGCTGGGGGTCGATTCTGTACTAGGCGCAATGAAGGGACGGTATGAAGCGACGCAACATGAAAGGTCGCTTGCGAAAGCGACGCTATTATGAAAAGCGATTCTGTACCGAGTGCTATTTTGCGTCAGGCGTTACAAGCAAGCGGTTTCGTCGGCGCAATGGTTGCGTTGAAACCGTGGTTTGAACCTCCTATTCTAAAAGAAGCCGTGAGCCTAGACTTGTCGGGCGGCGATATAACACTTTTTTCAGGTTACATAGCTATTTGCAGTAGGAATAAATAAACCATCAAATTTTTTGTGATTTCGAGATTTGTGACACAAGAATCAACGTACAAAATGAAGTAAGTAAGGAAATAATATATGAAATTAAAATTTATGAGAAATTAAAACACAAGTAATGAAATAATACATTTATATTAATATACATATAAGAGATCATAACCTTTGTTATGATCTCTAGAAAAGTTTTGTTTCATTGTTCTGTGTGTTACTTCTGTTAGTCACATTTATTCACAAAATTGCTATTTAAAAAATCTGTTATAAGACGTTATAAGACTAGGCATATTTATAAGATGATAATGGCAGGTTTTATTATGTCACATTAATATGAAGATGGATTTGTTACAGTCCTATTGGAGTACCAAAACGTTCCCACAAGCCGAACAGTAAACAAAAGAAATATTTGATCGAATATACGTATAACCGTAGAGAGTTTGCAGCAGGACGGCTTATAGATGCTCGAGGAAAAGAAAAAGGAGACGAATTGTGGAAGGCACTCACAAGAGAATTGAACTCCTTAGGGTTTAAGGAAACAAAAATTCAGTGGAAGAAAGTGAGTAAACTTCGAAAACCTTTATTCCTTATAAGAACGTTGATTTTTTTAATACTGTTTATTTGCAATTAGTGTAATTTACTTACAGATGAAACCATAATAGATAAATTTTTTTCTTCTCATTCACCAAGTTTCTACCAGAACTGAAATAAAAGTTTTGAAACGAGACTGAAAGTTTTAAGACGGTGGAAACTCCGTCTTTGAAGAATAGTTGTTATGGCATTTTTCAGGCTTGGAAGGATATAAAAACTCGACTCAGAGCCAAAGCTGTAAGCCTTAAAAATGCCCGCATCAAAACTGGCAATTTTCCTATCGATAACAATACGCTCGCGGAAGAAGATTTTATGATCCTCGGATTGATAGGACCTGCTGCAACAGAAGGGTGCAGGGTTCCTGATTCGATGCCTGAAGAGATGGTATGCAATGAGAACATTAAATACAAAAACTGCTTACAGAATAAATTTTCTTAGATAGATTACATACCAAGTACAAGACAAGATCAAAATTGTGGCAAATTATTTGAAAAATGTGCGTGATTAAACGATAATAACTGATAGGATTAAAGTAACTTCAATTCAACACTGAACAAAGGAACTCATTTATATCAGATCAACTGCTCTAGCTCAGCCCCCATGAATGGTATACAAGTTAATCTCTTCCATTTAAATGATTGAAAAGCCAAACATGTTTATTCATGTACATATTTCAGTCTGCAATTACACAACTGCGGGAAGCAGACGAGTCGGTGTTGAATGAGAAACCTACTCATATATCGGTATTCGAAGAGTACAACATAGTTGTGACAAACAGCATAATTGGTAAGCGTATGTCCCGAACAGCCACGTGTATTACTAATGATAATGATGTATGATATGATGTTGTAGCAACGTGTTTGATTCTTGGAATCAGTCGCGGCAATAGGACAAGAGGAGGAATTCACCATACAAGAATCTGATAAATGACAGCACCTTTCAGAACCAAAAACATTTGTAGATGTTGTCTGCGGTGATGATAGCGTAGGCATAGCATCATCATTGCACAAACAGTCACACCCATCATTGCAGCAGACAACCCCAAACATAAAAACAGCCACACGCCCTGTCAGAGCCTTGCGCAAGAAAAGAAACAAGAGAAAAGATGATGTCTTTAAGACAGTTATTGAAATGCAAGAAAAGCAGAACGAAATACTTGAAGTACTTTTGTTTAAACTGTATATGAATAAATCGATCTGCAAATTATTATGCCAGTGGAATTGTGCAAATATTTGTAATTACATATTTTAGAGAATGTCACAGGCGATGCTAATTTCTGCAAACAACGAAGCCAAACGACTGGAGATATGGCAGGCTATCAACTCAATAGCGGTAGCGATGACAGGATTTCATTAATCTCCATCATATTCGCATTAAAAATTTTTTTTTTGATAATATGAAACTATTATGTTTGATTCTATTTTCACACATGGACGTGGTTTTGTTTTTGAGAATTTTGTGCCAGTGACATGCTCAAGAATTGAGTTGGAAAATAAAAACGCCGCATGAGTTCAGGTTAAATAAAGTTTTTAATTTTTTGAACTATTTTTTTGAACGCGCATCTTTTTTGGCAGGTTATGCACATTTTTTTGTTCGTTTTTTATTAATTTCTGTAGGATTGCCATGGAAACCTTAAAATATGGTCAGCCGCAGAGTAAATCACAAAAGTTACTTTTCATAGCGAAAAATCGATGAAAGAGAGTAGACTATAAGTAAGCAATACAAGTTTAAACTCACACGCTTCTTCTCATTAAAAAAAATTCAAATTATACACAATTTTCGTCATGTACAGGACATCTCAACGCTAGAGATATAGTAAAACATATATATATATATCTATCAAGTCTCACCACATACATACAGTAGTGCTCAAAAGTATTTTGATAATATAAAATTCGTTATCACTTTAATCAATCGTTTTTCTTACTATTCTTCATTTCAACTTCATTTTCGAGTAATCGAGAGATCATTTTTAACAATTATATAGAACAACGAATTTGTTTCAATAAATAATATGATCGATTTTGGAACTTTATTTTTGCATGTGATTAACTCAATTACTATCTCTGTCAAAATACTTTTGAGCGCTACTGCATTTCATATGATCTTCCGGATTCTTCACGAAGTCACATATACACCGCCAACTACAAGTGAATAAAGTTGTCCCGTATAAGTTGCTGTTGCACACGGCGTTTCTCAGCAAGGCGTGCTCTTCCTTCAAGAGGTTCAGCAATATAAGGTCCGGGTACTGGCATAGCATCAGCCTGTGCGACATCTTCTTCGGTGATCTTTTCAAATGGTATTTAATAATGCAAACGCATATCATGCAACATGGCACAAGCATTGATTATTCTTTCCGCCATATCAGGCTCGTACATTGATAAACGTTGCTGAAGCAGAAAAAAATATGAAATGACAATGAGAATAATTCGCTCTGAATTGAATTTATAACTGTTGACTATTCTGACCACAAACTCACATGTGACAAGCATCTCCATACCGATTTGAGTGCACCAAAACATCGCTCTATAACTGAGCGGACACTACAGTGTGCAGTGGTATATGTATACAGGGTGTCCCTAAATTGAGGGACACGGACCAGCCAGCGTGATACCTGACTGAAATGCTACCGAGAATTTCTTTACCGGACGGTCGTCCGACGCATAGTTTTTGGATTATAAGCGATAGCGTTAAGCCAATCAGAGTGCACCATTTTATCTGGATTTGCCGCCACGGAAATTGCTGTTTTGTTCGTCTGGGTGAATTATTATTATTCGGTTACAAAGTAAATATCGGCACCTCCCCTCTCTCGCTGTTGTACCCCTTCTCGAGCGCTGACCTCGGTATTGTTGCCGCGGCACACGCTGCCGGCCGCACACCCACGGACGCACACTTGTGTGTGTGAAAATAAGCGAATGCCCAGCTACACAATACTACGAAACACGAATCTACGAGTGAAAATAAAAATAAATTTCGAAACAAATCAGCCGATTTAAGATTTAATGTTATAAAACACTTCCAATCATCGATGTATGCATAAAACTAAAGATTTTAGACGATTGATATGCCGTTAGGGTTCATAATTAGTCATTTAATCAATCTGAATTATGCTTTCCGAACATTTTCTGTGTCTTTGCAACATAACAATAGGTTTGTAAATCAATTACAATTAACCTGAGTTAACACAAAATAACTGAATAAATGAGAATTCACTGAATCACTAAAAATGATAACTGAAATCATGAGAATTATTTGAGATATAACTGAATTAGGAAGAGTTGTGATAAGTCAAGTTACTTTGAATAACTTCAGATTCGTGCCAAAATTTTATGTTTAGAGAGAAAATTAATTAAATTCAAATAAAAAAGTAATTTTAAATCAGGAAGAAGAAAATTTCCAAATACCTGAATTCAAATGAAGCAATTTGAATTTAATAAATCTATCCGAATTTAAGAAAAAATAATAATTATTATTTGGACCAAAATGTTTTGAATAAGACTATGAATTATCAAAGTATCTCTTCTGATATTAGGACTACACGCAGAAATTTACCAAATTGATTAATTTTCACCAATTCAATCGAGCCGTGTTCGATTATTTTGTTGAAATCGATTAATTGATACATCGATTATTCTCAGATAAGTGGCCATCACTAGCATTGATCTCAACAATTTGAATGTTACTTGCCACTCCAGACCCACATTGAATCGACGAGGAAATAACTGGGAATTTGAATGACACCATATTTTTTTGAGTTGAATTAATTGAATTTATTCATGTAATTCGACTTCAATTTTCTGGGCCAAATAATAATTATTATTTTTCCCTAAATTCGGATAGATTTATTAAATTCAAATTGCTTCATTTGAATTCAGGTATTTGGAAATTTTCTTCTTCTTGATTTAAAATTACTTTTTTATTTGAATTTGATTATTTTTCTCTCTAAACATAAAATTTTGGCACGAATCTAAAGTTATTCAAAGTAACTTGACTTATCACAACTCTTCCTAATTCATTTATATCTCAAATAATTCTCATGATTTCAGTTATCATTTTTAGTGATTCAGTGAATTCTCATTTATTCAGTTATTTTGTGTTAACTCAGGTGAATTGTAATTGATTTTCAAACCTATTGACACGTCAATTCAGCGAGTTGTTGTTTCCTCGCATTATTGAAGAATCGTATGTCAATGATGAATTTCAAACTAGTGGAAAAGTTATGTTGCAAAGACACAGAAAATGTTCGGAAAGCATAATTCAGATTGATTAAATGACTAATTATGAACCCTAACGGCATATCAATCGTCTAAAATCTCTAGTTTTATGCATACATTAATGATTGGAAGTGTTTTATAACATTTAATCTTAAATCGGCTGATTTATTTCGAGATTTATTTTTATTTTCACTCGTAGATGTGTGTTTCGTAGTATTGTGTAGCTGGGCATTCGCTTATTTTCACACACACAAGTGTGCGTCCGTGGGTGTGCGGCCGGCAGCGTGTGCCGTGGCAACAATACCGAGGTCAGCGCTCGAGAAGGGGTACGACAGCGAGAGAGGGAAGGTGCCGATATTTACTTTGTAACCGAATAATAATAATTCACCCAGACGAACAAAACAGCAATTTCCGTGGCGGCAAATCCAGATGAAATGGTGCACTCCGATTGGCCTAACGCTATCGCTTATAATTCAAAAACTATGCGTCAGACGACCTTCCGGTAAAGAAATTCTCGGTTGCATTTCAGTCAGGTATTACGCTGGCTGGTCCGTGTCCCTCAATCTAGGGACACCCTGTATATACTGAGGTGATCCATTTGGAGCATTCGGTATTGGTGTCAGGAGCCATGGTTCCGAAGGATAGCCTGAATCACCTAAGTAGTAAGATAGATAGATGAAATTGGGAATACACAACTTGTGAGAAAGAAAGAATAAAATTTACATTCCGATTCCGGAATTACTAACCCAACAACCATGTTTGCCTCTCGCGTTGCCTGTGACACAGCTCCATAAGATTACGCACAGGTGTCTGCATCCAAATTGCAGCATCATGACGAGATCCTGGGAATCTGGCGCTTACATTTAAAGTACGCAGGGGTACGCAGTATGCAGGGGTTCTGGGTCACAAATCTGAAAACAGCAATTTCATTTGAATGTCTTCATTATCGACAGTGAAGTGTATTTTGCATAATTGTTTATGGATAATACCAAAAAAATAATGATAATCAAAAGCACCCGTTTATTTATATATTCGAGTGATTACCTGGTAGTGAACCCATGCGTTATGTATGATAATATACCTACATTGATTCTATCGTGCATTATACTTGTACTTTAATTTCAGCTAACCTTTTGAACATTCATAGAATGATAACCATGGTGATTCACAAAAGCTTCCTCATTCTCCTTAGGAGCAACGATTCCGACATGAGTGCAGTCTATTGCGCTAATCGCTCTAGGAAATGGTTGTGGAGCATCAGCAAATTTTATTTCAGCTGCCTCTCTTTGCTCCGGAGTGGCAGGGAATTTAATCGATCGGCGAAGCATATGGTCGTTGATAGCAACGGACACTGATCTGATACACCGTCTGACTGCAGTCTGACTCAAAGCCAATGCAAAATCCTGTCCTATTGCTCTTTGATAAGAACCAACTGCATAAAACCGAATGGCACAAAGAACCTGTAGGAAGATAAAGAAAGGATCATTCATTGTGAAATTCTTTCGTGATAAGCACACAGAATTCGTGTATGATAATATTTGTTTGTAACTCAAGCGACATACTTTCAGATTATATACTTACTTCAGTTTCCACTGAAAGACCACAGTAGTATGGCTATAAGAGTTCTGAGTACAAACACCTTCTTCACCGACCAAGCCGCTCCGCGTAGCTCAGACGCAAACCCTTGAAGGTTACCCCCACTCTCCTCAGATAAAACCATGCAACCTTACCGGCAGTTGTATCCGTCGACGGTGAAAATCGCACTGCTTTACCGGCAATTCTTATCAATCGAGGGTCAAAATCGTGCTGTTTTACCGACAATCTCATCGACCGAAGGTCTTTAGTGCTCGCCTGCCGACGGTAGAGGGCGCAGCGGGGGGCGAGAACTTTTTTACCGTCCCACATTCTTTTCCCACGATTTGACTACTGATGTGTAACATCAACCACCCCCACATTCCTTTCCCACGTTATCAACCGCGCGACATTTCAAAATTAATAGTTCGAAGAATTGTTTTTCATCCACTCGGATATCGCTGACGTGTAACATCAACCACCTCACATTCCTTTCCCACGTTATCAACCACGTGACATTCCAAAACTAATGGTTCCAAGAATTGTTTTTTACTTACTCGGATATCGGTTTGATATCCAAGGTCGATCGATAGTCGCGGTACATTCAAAGCCATGGATCTGCGGTGTTGGGTTTCTATCGCACTTGGAATGCTAAAAGGTGCGCGCGCATACACAAACATACGTATTTGATATTAGCCCCGTGACATTCTTTACCCTCCACCAAATTTCAAATCATGTGGTGGGGGAACGTTATATAAGCGAAAAGTGAAAACTTCATCGCCAGTCTGAAGCTGTTCTTCTTGCAAATAAAAAGTGCTCTGGAACAACAATGTGTATTGAAGAAACGACTAGAACTGCTCCTCAAGAATATTGGAGAAGTAAAACATCTGCTGAAAATCAGATCTGACCTCAATCAACTCACAAGAGATTTCGAGCACACACAACTGGACAGTAACGATCATGGACTTTTCAAAATTGAACGAAGTCGCTCGCCTGGAGACACTTCTGCCCTTGAAAAAGCTTTCGGACCTCGAAGTATACTTCGAATACCGGGTCAGTGGCGTTCGTCGGGTTGAAACGAAATTTAGTGACGAAATCGTTCTGGACTTGGATGACTCTTTCGTGATTTTTCTGCCCAACCGACTGACCAAGGCCCTCCACGAAAATGAAGATTTGTTCCAGAAGGTGACGACAGCCAGTAAGGAGATACGGTTGCATCTACGCTATCTTGGCGGACCGTACGGTCAACTTGAATTCGTATACGTATAATCTGAGTATCACATTCAAATATCCAATGTTCTGTGTAAGTCTTACGTTCAATAAACAAAAAAAAGATTGAAATGATGCATATTTTTTCATTTATCGCCTAACCAACTTGTATACATTTATTCCTACGTACGTTTTGTACCTTGTAATTGTATCTAGAATTAAGTCTCAAAATCTAAGAAAATGCTACTCCGAACACCACTAAGCAACGATGGAGGGTTTCGAGCTGCGTCATGTAATGTGAACTCTACGATGAGTATTTGGACGGGTTCAGACAAGACCAGAGTGCAAGGTCGTCCGATAGCTGCGGTACATTCAGAGCCAAGGATCTGCGGTGTTGGATTACTTTCGCTCTAGGAATGCAAAACATAACTCGGTTTGAGTACAGCTCGGTCAAGGATGGAGAGCAAGGTCGAATCTTACATAAGCTTCAAATTGAAAATAATTCTCTCTTGAGAGCTAAGGTGAAGGTATAAAATTATTTCATAAATATTCTTTAAAAAAAAACAGTCTTATTGAGTACAATTTTTAGAGTACAGTTGACAATTACTTCACAAAAATAGTACAATAATTCTATTCAACAGTATCATAACCAGGGTGATATATTCGCCAGGAATGCGAGACCGTTCTTGTAGATGCTTCTGCGCAGTAACTGATTTTGTAGCCAATTTTGAAGTATGCAAACGTTTTGTGCTGCACAGATTGCTTTGGGTATTGTGTGAAGGTCGCATCTCAGAGACACAGCTGAAGTTTTTTGCAGTGTTTCAAGCGAAGGGCAGTCAAAGTCCAGCATATCGATAATTTGAACTTTCGGAACGATTTTGAGCAACCAATCTCGTTTTTCTTCTCCTTTTACGTACACGGTTTCAGCTTTGCACAGCCTGTCTTCAATGGTCCACTCAACTTCCTCAAAAGGTATGGTTCCACAGCTCCAAGGTAAACCGTGAAAATCGCGTTCTAACCAAGAATTTTGGCTTTTGTATTTGACGTCCAGTAAATTCCATTTGTAAGGTGGCTTGAAGAAAAACACTGATGGAGATGCTTACGAGTAGATTGAAATTATAGCCAATTCTTTTAATGTGAAGGTATTGTTGGAAGGTCTACGAAAGCCTTGTATGTCAACGATAAGCTCCATCTTTGAACTATGCGAGATGGTGGGAACGGGTTAGCTTTTATACCAACTTTTTCACCCCACCACTGAGCGGGTTGTATTCGACAATACGATCGTGAACAATCGAGCAGTACGCCGATGTTTCAGCGGAAAAGTTGGCTTTAGCTTCAAATTCAAGACGGATGTCGACAGGTCCGTACTTCAAAGATTCGTTTTGTTTTGAACAGTCGATAACGAATAAGGGGACGTCTCGAAGGAATTCACTCTTTGTCAGCAACGGCTCGGGGTTCTTGTCGTAGTGGGTAGCTTGGAAGTTTGCGTACATCTCGTACAGGAGCGCGTACAGATTACGACTCATGTTGAGGTTCAGGTTACCGTACGGATAAGATTGAGAGTTTAAAAATAGCTTGCGTTCTTGCCGGTCTTGTTCTTTCTACTTGTTTGGAAACCCAGAATGACGTACCGAGGTTTTTCAAGCTATGTGGAAGTTTTCACAGTCCAAACGTGTTTCGATGTTGTGGGAAGTAAGGGATATTCGTACAATTCTCAACTGCGGGAGCTCATCGGAATAGGCGGATCTCTCTGAATGAAATTTAGTAGGTCAACTTTTTTCTGATCCGCGAGTTTCAAATACGGTATTAGCCATTCCACTGCATTCATCGTGATTTTGAATTCCTCCTCTTGAGTCTGCATGATTGCATTGACGTCAGTTTTTGATCTCGTCAAAATTAACTCATGTTCAGCGTTCACAACGATCTTGCTGTAGTCTTCAGCGAAACCCAATATCATGCTGAGCGGTATCAGTACGTCAAAGTTGCCATCGGCATCGGTTAATTTTTTCTTCTCTTCTACATCAAACCATCCAGCGTTCTCCATCAGCCAAGTTTGACCAGGGTGCAGGGAAGCGTAACCCTTCATGAGACTTGTCAAGCCAACGTTCTTGCTTCTATCAACCTTGACTGCGTTAATTTCGTAGCGAATTTCTTCAAACAGATGACAGATGGCGTTGTTTACGAGCTGTGTGTTCACAGTAGCTGTACCATCAGGTTTGAGGAGTCGTCCGTGGATATGTACCAAACTTTTGCTGGGTAATATGCATAAATCCTGATGCTGAACGGTGATTCGAATTTCATGGCTGTTGTTGAAAGTTGACGAGGCGTAAGGTTTGTGAGCGTGAATCTCGTAATGCGCAACGTATTCGTCAAAGACGACTGGTGTTTGAATGCTCAAGATTTCCTCCTCCATGGTACGTAGCAGATGATAAAAAAGCAAAATCGGATTTTTATTTGTCGGAAATTCCTCTTCCAAAAGGTGTCAGTTTCAGACCCAGAGCTATCAGGAACTCTACGTTTCGAGGTGTTAGCGGTTCGGGAATCGATCGACGACTGACTTGATCGGGGCATGTCGACTTACTGATATACCTACTCTTTGACAGTCTGTTGTATACAATTCCCATCGTATATTGCGATTTGATGTGTTGTCTCACAGTAATAACTTCTCCACGACAATTAACCAGATCTCCGTCTTGATCCACTAACCGAAGCTGAACGTGATTTGTGGTCTTGACGGTGATTGGAAGGTAAATGACGTGCGACGGTACTTCCACGATCTTATATCCTGGTGGGGCGGTCGGGAAAAACTCGTGAATAGTGTGTACTTTGTGTCCATTGACGTAGGCGCCCGTTGTAATGCTACACTCGACTCGCAACGCGTTGACCTTGAGTATAGTTACAGGCACGTCAGATTCGTGAGTTTTATGAACCTCCAATACACAGGGTGTAAATCCCAAAAGTTGAGCAATGGAATCATTCAGCTCGAAGTTAACCGTGTGGTTGCATGTGATTTCGCTGCGTAATGTATTATTGTTGGGTTTGATGGCAAGCCTGATATCTGTATTTCTTAGCACGTTTTGAAGATACTTTTCTATGTCCTCGATCTCGTAGCTGCCGGTGGGTATGGTGATCACTTTGTCAGCTACGTAAATTTTATTGTGACCGACATCAACGTTGGGAATCGAATTAAAGGTTAACAATTCTACCAAGCCAAGAGCATAAGTTTTATCACGTGCAAGTTCAATCGGTGGGAAATATTGTGCCTCGAGTATCGAAGAGGTTCCCGAAATCGTTAACGTTAACAAATCATCCATGACTGCGAGTGGTAGACTGACTTTGACGAATCACGCACCATGTTTATATAGCTCACCACTTAGAAATTTCAGACACAAGTGTCCTTATTCAAATGTTTCATAATCCTGATACCTTCCATGATTGTATTTGACGCTACCTACGCCGAGGTATTTTATGAGGTCTGAGGGTGGTTGAAGGTTGCCGAAACTGTCAACCAAGTAAACATGAGCCGGTTAAAATGTGGTTGAAGAAACGTTAAGGTCGTATAATTATGGTATAGGTAGAAAATATTACCGTGTTCGATATACGGTAATTTTTCAGTAAAATATTAATCGTTGTCTCTCCACAAATATTATACGATTTTCATTACACGTACATTTAAACAACGGTTTCTAGACTAATAATCAACGTTTTGTTTACTAGTTCAATTGCTAATTTAAATTCGTTGAAAACCGGTATATTTATAGATATTAAAATACAAATTTTCTACGTTTCATCGTCAACGTTTTGTTGTGGTAAGCGAGATTCGTAGTATAAACGTGTGGTAAAACCGTTTATATTTCTAGTCTTATGAACAGTTAATATACATGTTTTATTCCTTCACCGGTAACACAAGTTTAACGTTTCATTCACTGCTTTTCTACAACATTTGAACAACGGTTTGTAGACTAATAATCAACGTTTTGTTTACTAGCTCAATTGTCAATCTAGATTCGTTAAAAATCGGTATATTTGTAGGTATTAAAATACAAAATTTCTGCGTTCCATCATCAACGTTTTATTGTCGTAAGCGAGATCCGTAGTATAAACGTGTGGTAAAATCCATTATATTTCTAGTCTCATGAACAGCTAATATATACATATTTTATTCCTTTACCAGTAACACAAGTTAAACGTTTCGTATAGTTACCATACCTTGCCAATATGTTCTCATTAATTGTTTAATAATTAAGTCAATACACTTTTGATCTACTGATCACATGTAATACGTGAAAATTACGTCGTACATAGACTTGTCAAATCGATACACAGAATTATATACCTACTCGGGCCGAAACGTAAACAAGATTTGTTTCGTACCTTTCTGACCTTCATATCCAAGAATACTACCCTTTTCAACATAGTGAGGGCAGGAATCAACTTTTACATCATTTACTTACATATTGCGATGTTTGAATTTTGAACTATAATCATTATATTCAAGTTTTTCTCATGTTAGCAGTGACTAAAATTCAACGTTTTGTTATCCTCCTCAGCACGTTTTTCTGATTACCTTAAATTTTGTAAACAACTGGTCATTCGATTTCCAATCTTTTTTTTCATTCGATAAACTAGTAAGTATCATCAAAAATATGAAAAAATTCAGGTGACATAACACTAGAAGTGATAATTTTATTCTACGTAATATTGTAAAGTAGAACAATATGTTACCTCCATTTTTTCAAATTCTTTTCCTTGTGTTATTGTTAATTCCCCAACATAGGAAAAAAAAGTTGAAAAATCGATGAACAGATTTTTTTACAAAGGTCACCAAGAAATTACGTAGTTGAGCATATAAGTGCATCCCTTCGCGGCGTCTTTATTAATTGTAAAACATACGTTTTCCTATACCATAATGTATATATTGGAATAACCCATGCTAGGAAAGCGAGTGGCCGTAGATGAAGCTCGTGTACCATGGATGTTACATATACGTATAATGAGCGCATGTGTCAAACGACAAGCGGTCGCGAAGAATCGAGAATGTCCTAGCGTGAAATACTCGCGCCTCTTCTTCTGCCTCTGATTGGCTCGCTAGGTCAGCGTGTTGTAACTCGTACGGTTCCTGCACGCTGAGAGCCGAGGACGACGCGCCAGAATGCCCCCCCACCACCGTTCGCGAAGGCTCTCAGCTCACGCGATCAGTGAATCAGTCTAATTTGACCAACTTCCGAGGTCAGTGCACGTCCGTGTTTATGTGAGCTAATACTCCAAGTTAATACTCCAACTGCGGTCCAATATTGGTTAAAACTTGCGTACTGCGTACCTAGAAGACGCCCTCTATAGCATCTGTATTCTGTGTTGAAATAATGTGCCAATACTTTTTATTATTTTACTTTGTCAGAATTGTGATTTTTTACCTAGTCCCGAGATGAAAGTTAACAATTTTCCTCGTTAGGGTATAATCATTGTATGATTATTTTGTTTCATGTTTTATTTGTTATCAAACCTCTTGTATCGGATATAAGTTTTTGTTTGTTCATGTTTACTTAATTTTACTATTTGCTATACTTCTATACTCTTGTGAGTACATCTGTACGATTGAGGTATGCGTATATGTAAAAGACTGTATGTTTATTTATACATCAAAGTCAACATTCACACAGATACATCGTTGGCATAATAAAATGTCCGTATCAACGATACAGACAAACTGGTGTATAAAAAACTACTGTTATGTTTCGGATACATTGTTAAAGCGGATATTTCGATACGTGTGCAATGTAACTATTGTCATTGTTGCCTTGGATGAAAGTACCTTATAATAAATATATATCATGTTTCGCAAAGGTGTGTGCTTTATCTCATTTAGTTGTCCTGTATTTCTCATAAGAATACATAGGTGTGGATGTAAAATAATTAATATCTTTTAATTGGTGCAAGTTACCATTACTGAAATAGCTAAGAATGTGAGCGTTGCTGTATCATCTAACCCCTGAGATGAGTCCATATTGACCATACAAGAAGCTTTTAACAGCTTGTGTATTAATATAGTACATGAAAAATTATACCGAAAACATATTCTCAAGTTGGTTGTCACACGTTTATCGGAACCGCGTGATATTCTATTAAGTGTATTCAATTAAACGTATAATAATTGTTTACGGATATCGTTTTTACGTTAAATCAACACACATTAAGTACGTGTATTATTATAAAAAAAATTGTCCAATGAACACGCTTATTAAACGTGTTTGAACCACGAAAAATGGTGGCTATAACACGTATATCTTAAACGTCTACGTTAACATTTAAATTGCGTTCTTTCATACTTGTTTCATTACGTTTCCGAAAACCGTAATTTCGACGTTTACTTCAACCGTGGAATATCCGGATCATAATCACTAACAGAAAACGTTGATGAGCGCAGTCGAAAAAACCTATATCAGGGCGGACATTTTTCACGAGAAAAAACGTATGTGCTGAACGATTATTCAACTATATACAACGTTATTTTTCGACGGATTTCTTACGATTTATTTACCAGCAATGTTTATTGGGAAAGTAATCGATATCATTGTCGCGTTTCTTGTATACAACCCAGTGTGTTCCCGGACCGTCTTTGTCGTCAAGGTTGATTATAGCTGACTCGTTTTTTCGTGGGCCGTTTTCGGGCATTTCGTTTCGCATGAAAACACCGCGGAAATGCGGAACCTTGAAGATTTCTGCATATTTCAACAAGTCCCAATCAGTCGACGCTCGACGTGGTAGCATTGCATCTAGTTTTTTGAAAATGGAGACTAAGACCTGTTTTGTACGGTTTCATATGAACCCCTTTGCCCAACGCGATAGCTTCTATAGTTTTGTTGTGTCGTTTGCTTTCCTCCAATTCCCGTTTAGCCGCGCTCGCATCGTTCACAGCTTTTGCTATACCTGCCGCACCACCGGCTAACGCACCCGTGGCGCTGAGACCGGCAAAAATAGGAATTAGGAACCGTAGAAAACCACCGACTTTTGAAGGTACCGGTAGGACGCGAGGTGTTCGCACTTTGCATTTACCACCTGATTTTTTAACACCGTTCTCAGCTCCCTTCAGCGCAGATTTGATAGCTACTTTTGCATCGTTGCTTCGAATCATAGAACGTTTTGCAGCTTTTACAATTTTTCTCAGAGTCGCATTTTCTGATTTTCGAATTCTCATTCTGAGTTTTGATTTTACTCTTATTATATAAGCTATCGCCCAAGCGGCTGCTTTTTCACCCAAATTTGCGTCCTTTGCGAGAACCCGTTTCCAAGCTTTCTCAGCCAACGACTTATCAGCCTCTTGTCTAACTTCAAGATTTTCACGATTCTGCGAGTAAGCAATCTCGTCGTCCTTGCAAACTGCGTCGAGAAGATTGTTCGCACTTTACATTTACCACCCGCTTTTTTAACGGCGTTCTCAGCTTCCTTCAGCGCAGATTCGATAGCTGCTTTTGCATCGTTGCTTGGAACCATAGAGCGTTTTGCAGCATTTATAATTTTTCTCAAGGTCACATTTTTTGACTTTCGAATTCCCATTCCGAGTTTTGATTTCACTTCCATTGTATTAGCTATTGCCCAAGCGGCTGCCTTCTCACCCAAATTTGCGTCCTTTGCGAGAACCCGTTTCCAAGCTTTCTCAGCCAACACCCTATCAGCCTCGTTTCAAACCTCAAAGTTCTCACGATTTTTCGAATACGCTATATCGTGTTCCTTACACGCTGCATCGAGAGGATTGATACCGGAATCGCCTCCCGCGAGTCTTTTCGTCAACTTCGTACCAGTACCGCAGTACTGGTAACCGGAAACATGCAACTCTATCGGAAGTTTGTTGATGATTTTATTCACCAGACCCTTGCCACGATGTTGCCGCCTGCTGCTGCTTCGTTTACCTCTGTACGCGATCATGTTCGAGCGTTGACTGAAGAAAAGTGCTTTAAAACGGGGTATTCAAAGCAAATCCGATCAGTCATGTCCGAGATGCGGTTTGAGAAACAACCTACCAAGCTTCCCGTGATGAATTTTGACAAACTTTCGGAGCAAAATGTCAAAAGGCACAAACGGTACGGTGAATTACTCCCGAACAGTGTACGTGCAATATTCCGTGGACCGTCGAATTGTGGTAAAACTAATGCGTTGCTCACACTTATAACCCATCCCAACAGACTCAGATTTGAAAATATCTACGTCTACTCGAAATCTCTCAACCAACCTAAATACCAATTGTTGAAGCAATTGTTGGACCATGTTGAGAATACGGAGTATTTTGCGTTTACCGAGCGTGAGCAAGTGATTGATCCACCGGAAGAAGCACGGCCCAACTCAATGATCATATTTGACGATGTAGCGTGCGAGAAGCAGGACAATAATAGAGCCTACTTTTGCATAGTTAGACATCAAGACGTTGACTGTTTCTATCTCTGTCAGACGTACGCGCGTATTCCCAAACATCTCGTGCGCGACAACGTAAACTTACTCCTGTTATTCAAACAAGACGATATGAACCTGAGACACGTATACAACGACCATGTAAACACCGATATGTTTTACACAGAGTTTAAAGACTTGTGTGCGGCATGCTGGAACGGTGACAAATACGGGTTTCTGGTGATCGACAAAGACAGTGAGCTCAACGAAGGACGATACAGGAGGGGATTCGATTCTTTTGTTAGCCTGGAAATGGAATGAAATCTAACGTTTTCGAGCGAGAGACGCAGTAGCGTTGAAGACTCAGTTGCGTCAACATGCAGAGCTCTGAAATTTCCAAGCAAAAAGATGTCCTACATCAGATCGCTCAAGCAAGTGCTGCGATCCGTCAAAAACACAGATTGCTCAAGTCGGGCAGGGAATCTACGACTCAGAAATTGAGTGACGTTTTCAAACCAGTAGTGACTCCGTTGCAAGAACTGGTGAATGTTACAAAAGATACCAAACCTATCAAACAAGAGGTGGAAGAAATTAAAGAAGAAATAAAGCAGATGAAAAATGAAACGAAAAATGAAACTGTCTCGGAAATGGACGATTCCTTTGCTTCGGCGGGGAATGAAATGATCGTAGAAACACCAGTCGAGAAAATCGAGGACGAGTATTTTGCACTGATGAGAGATGCGAAGACAAAAGGCGAATTGGACAACGTGTACGGTGTACGCAACCTCTGAAACGGACTAATGATTGGTGATTCGTTGATATCTTTAGAGAGTGACTACGTTCGTATTGGCGACACGCGTTACCCGAAAACGAAGGGTTTGCTGGAACTTTTGTTCAAAAAGAAGCCTGACGTTTCTCCTGTAAGCGCCGGAGATCGGGAAAATTTCAAAAACATAATCCTCGCAACGAACGTGCATAAGAAGTATTACTCATCCGATGGGGCTGCTTGAAACGATAACAGTTACAAATTTAGAAATGTCATTGCCGAATTAATGGATTATTCCCCATCACCTCGCCGAAAGGGTAAAGGTCTACTTCCGCAAGCTATGATCACTCGACAAGGTGTTGAAACGGAATACGTCTTCTGGGATAATGCAAACGAGTTAGTGGAGCGTCTTCGTTTACTCCTGGCATCTCAGGCAGCGGGAAGTCCGAGTCACAATAACGAAATAATCTTCACCATCGAAGAGCTACGCAAAGCAGGGATGTTTATTAAGCAGCTCCTGTCATTATTACATTCATTACCGAGATGAGCGTCAACGTGTTTGGACGTCAGCTGAATAAAAACACGACCGCGAGCACTCGCGGTCCTCCGGGTGTCGGGTTTTAAATAACAGCGAACGGGCATTACGATATACGGAACAAGAGACTGTGCAACGTCGCAGATCCCGCAGAGCCGAACAATGCTGTAACTTTAAAAACCTTGAGACGAAAATTCAGCGTGCTGCAAAAACAAATCGACAACCTCGATCAACTGAACAAAGCTTTGGAGATCACCACGAGGAAAGCCTTGGATACCTTCTACACAGACTTTAAAACAAACAGAGACTTGTCGATTCGAAACGCGGATATCATTTCCAAATTGGACACCAGACTAATGGCGTTGGAATATGAACGAGAGAAAGCAAGCAGTGGTGACGGAACTGCATAAGCCTGCACGCCGGAATTACCCGCGTCGACGTGTAGACGTGCGCGGCATCGACGAGACCTGGCAGGCGGATCTTGTTGATATGACGCCGTACGCTGGACAAAACAAAGGTTACAAGTACATGCTCACAGTCATTGATATCTTTTCAAGGTATGCATGGGCTATACCGATAAAGAGCAAGTCTGGAGATGATGTTACGAAGGCAATGGAATCTCTGCTTGTCCAAGGATGAGTACCGAAAAATTTACACGTCGACAGAGGAACGGAATTTTACAACTCGAAATTAAAATCGCTTATGACACGCTACGAAATCAAACTTTACTCCACGTACGGTAATTTGAAGGCTTCGATCTGTGAACGTTTCAATCGCACGCTGAAAGGTAAAATGTGGAAACGGTTCAGCATGCAAGGAAGCTACAAGTGGCTCGAGATCTTATCTGATTTGGTTTCGGCTTACAACAACGTCAAACACCGAACCATAAGAATGAAACCGTCAGATGTCACCGTTGCAAACGAGAGGCTGTTATTACGTCAGGCATACGGAGGGCTTCGAGCGATACCTACCGTATCGGAAAAATTCAAATCTGGCGACAAAGTTCGAATCAGCAAATTCAAAATGTCTTCGAGAAGGTTACACTCCCAATTGGACGACTGAAATATTCACGATAATTCGAGTGGAAAATATTCATCCTGTGACTTACAAGCTCAAAGACTACCGAGATCAACCCATCGCTGGTGGTTTCTACGAACAAGAGCTTTTCAAGGTTAAACATCCGGATATCTATCTGGTGGAGAAGAAGCTCAACAAGCGCGGAAGAAAAATATACGTTAAATGGTTAGGTTTTGACAATACACACAACAGTTGGATAAACGAATCGGATACGTAACATTTGAATAAATGAATTTTTTTGTAAAAACGTATGTCCCTCTTTATTTTATATCCGACAGACAACAAGTATGCGTCTTTATTTTTCAGACAATCGACAGACATGGTACAGTTATAATTTACAAAGCTAAGGTGTAGGCTTGTAGCCCCACGGAAGCGTGTCTGTTGTATTTTGAAACACGATCCGCTTGTCGTCATTCCAGCTCAGTGCTACTTTCTGCTGTTCTACGGTGTATACCTCGTGCCTTCGACTCAATATCAAATGCTGATTTGAGGATAGATTTTCACGGTTCAAAACACATTCCCAATAATCGTTGAAAGTTATTTTTCTCAACGCTGATCCTTTGACACCTTTGGCACGTTTATTGTCTTTCTCATCTCCCAAAACTCGGAATGCGCACAGTTTAGCTCTTAATCCTACAAATTGCAGCATTATTTTTCCATTATTCTCATCTTTCATCAAGCCGAGAACTTTTTTGTTTGCTCGAGGTTTTCCGTAAACGTTGTCAAGCGGATAATCAGACGTATCGAATTTGTGCAAGTCCTCCTTCATGTGTTCGTATATGTCGGGGATGGTAAAATTGTAAATCAAACTGTCGGTATCCGTGTACATTAATTTTGCTCGGTTGCCGAATTTCTGCTTAATGTAATTGTAATGAAAATCGTAGATATATGTTCTAGCCAGATCCATGATGGAGAAACCTGCATACAATGGTTTATTCAACTTGACTTTCGTCTTAGTCATTTCAACAATAATTATATATATCTTTGCCGAAAACGATGCAGCTGTGACAATTGGGTTTGGCTATGGTAGCTCTGGCACCGTATCTTCCATCCCATTTCGTGATCAGTCTGACATCTCTATACTTCCTAACATTTTCCATCGTTTTGCCAAAAACTGCGTTGTTCATCAGTTCGTAAAAATTTTTTCTCGAATTCGTTCTGAGATTTTTTGCGCAAATCGGTATTCAAATCTATGTATTTCTTGAGTTACGGGGTTTGTCTGAATTTGAGAACTCTGTGTATTTTGAGTAATTTTAAGCCTAATTGTAAGCATTGTTTCAAAACCCTATAGTGAACAACGTAGTTTTTCTTGGAAAATAGCGTGGGCGTCAATTTCGGTTGCTTACTATTCGAGATCGGAGGTATGTAGTGCTCCGGACACAGTGGTAAATCCTTATGAATTTCATGCAGTTCCTCAGGATATTCCAAATCAACCCCCAGTATGTAACCAAACTCCGCATCGTCCGAGATGGTAAGAACGTCGCATTGTCCGAATTCTGATAACCATTCGAAGGAACTGTATGGCAGAGCAAAGCTCATAGCAGCACCGTACAAATTATTAACGTCAGAGTACATGAGATAAGATTCTTCGACCTCAGGATCGAATTCCTCTCCCATATATCTATTGTTGGCCTTTGCGTATCTGTTCGAACACTGTGACACACCACCACGAATACCCTTCTCGATAAACATAACCATGTCTATGTCGGTGAGAAGCTCGAGTTCGATGCCTGTACATTTTAACATTGCATCAAACGACAGACCGGGCGCTGTGTAGTAATGTAACGGGTCCAGTTTGTACGTCGTCCAACAGCTCTGTCGAAAATTTTGGAAAACGTCGGCCAGTAAAATCACGTCTGTCTGTAAATACAAGTCCGAATACTCTCCCAAAGTTTAAACGTTAAAAGTTTGCCAAACTTCACATGCATGTGCATAGTCGTCGTCTGATATATCCCGATCATTTAATTTTGAGTAAAATTGTTGTTTGGATGGTAGCCGTGTGTCCTCGAGCTTCTGCCAACTGTCTATATATTCGTACGGGAACACTCCTTTTCTGGTCAATAACTGAAATTTATCTGAGCTACGATAAAATTTTCGTGTGATTGATTTCTGATCATCACCGAGATACGTTGCTAATTTCTCAAGACTGCTGGGCATGAAACGGTACGAATCTACGAATCTTAACTTTATATCTGTCCCCTTGACATATTTTGTAAAAGAAATGTACTTTTCTTTGTTTACGGGTAGAAGCTCAATTCTGCTCTCGAACGATGTAGCCAGTGCTTTGATCAGAAAATTGAATCGTAACCCGACAGATTGTGGAATATCACTGGAATAATGTGCGAATTTTGGTAATTTGGATTGCAACCTCGGTGAGCAGCACCACGATACTTTCCCGTGGATTGGCAGTGATCACGATGTTTCACGTCTGCGAGTGTCAACGGTTTTTCACAAATGTGACACACTGTTGTTGAGTGAAATTCGTTGATTTGATTGAAATTTAGTGGTTCCATCGGTACAACAGTCTTGTAGTGTCCCTCTAACGAATGTGCCAATCCCGCTAACTCGTTCACAAACCATTGATCGCAAGTCTCTCCGCGATTAATTTTGAATTTTGAAAGCGAATCGTCAAACGCACAATGTAGATAGTAAGCTATAATATACGGAAGATGCTTCTGATAAATTGTTCTATTTTCCCCAAAACTTTCATGTGTGGGTTGCAGTAAACATTCGAGATCCGCGTAAATGCAGAATGGATCGGTTTCTTTGTGCTTGAAATTTTTGAATTTTAGAGTTCTTTCCTCCTCTGTAGGTAGAATAACTTTGGTCTTGTTTAAATTCATGCAATCTACATTGTGCTTTGTTAAACACTCTTCAGAATGAAAGTAAGTCAAACATCTATCGCACAACCAAGTACGACCATTACGTTTAGAAATTTGAGAACTTCTTGATCGAGACAGATTTCGAATACATGCAAAATGATGTGTTACATTTTTCTCAATATTTTCCATACCATCATCGTCATCGTCGTCGTCAGTGACTTCAGTTTCTATCACCAAAAGATGAATTACAGGTTTATCAGACCTGTTTTGACTCAAATAAATGGGTACGATTTCACTGCGCTTTTGTTTTTCCGCACTATCTATACCATAAACGTTAATTGAAAGTTTGTCAAATTTCTCAAATTTGGGAATCTGGTCTAAAGACATTGGAAAATACAAACCGTCGTATTGTAGCACTGAGCTGAAATGTGGATACGAAGTAATTTTACTGGGATTGTTGTTGTCGGCTGGGAACAGAGCTGCGGCGACCGACAAGAGGAAGCAATAGGAGTCGCTGTTACGGATGTTGACGACAGCCTTCTCATCAGGGGGAGTTCGCTCTTTACCCCCACTCCAAGCAATTTTGGCAGGCTGCAGGAGTAAGGCGCGACAAGTTACGAAAACAAAATTCTACTAGAAGTGAATATTTTAGAGTGGTAGAACTGCTAATAATAGTAATGTGCACATGTGTAGCCGGAAAATAATATTCTGCCATTCTTGTATCCTATCTTACTGCAATTACATGTGTAAACATTGATTATCTTGAATTTTTTCGAGATTTCGAGCATTATTTGTCATTTACTATTGATTATTGATTTGTTATTTTTATTTAAATTTATTTATTTTTGGAGATGACTTTTATTGCTATTCAACTATTTACAACTGCAATTTTTGAAATGATATTCTCTTTTATTTAAACTTCTGCGCTTAAATCTTCTCCAGTCACACCACTCGGTAGAGGGCGCTCTTAACATCCTAAGTAATGCTGACATGTTACTATACTCTAGCAAGAAATAACTATAGAAATATAGTAACTGCGAATTTTTCAATATTGTGTTGGTACAGTGTACTCCTGCAGCCTGCCAAAATTCGGTCCCATCTAAAAGCATTGAGTGAACTCCCCCTGCTTCTCATCTTGAATATCTTTGGGTAGTGGTGTGTATGTGAAGACACCGCCTCGTAGTGGCACGTACTTGTTGATATTCACAGTCAAATTGATTATTTCAGTCAGCGACCAGTCTGAATCCCTTTCCTGGAAATCTTCCACCTTTTTCAACAAACGCTCCGTCGCGTTTTCGATGAACTATTCGTTAATATCCGTTGTCTGAAGGATGATTTCATTTCTCGTATTGAAAAATTTGATCTCTTCCACCGTGCGATTATCTGTTCTAACTTCAAATTTACAAGCCAGGATAACGTTGGCTTTCAAGCTCCTGTCTTTCTTCAGAGAGTTTTTTAGTCTCGTCACAGCTAGTACCTTTGCGTCTTCTAGGAATCTCTCCACATCTTTATGCTTCAAATTGACGATGGATTCAGTTCGAATTCTCTCCTCGAAAGCTGATTCCAAATCTTCCCAGTGAACTCGATCGCTTCTTCTTACTTTCCGCGTACCTCCACCCGTTTTCTGAAGACGTTTGAATTTTTCCGTGAGCGCTTCCAAGAGTCCGATCGTTGTGATAATTCTCATCTTTTCTCCAATCGATGAAGCCTTTCGCAAAATTTTGTTCAGAAGCTGAATATTTTGACTTCCGAATTTCAACCATTTCCGAATCTCTGCTGTTGATGATGATTTGTTCAAAATCTTGAACGCCGTTTCCATAATGTCGATCAATCTCAAACACTTCGCGGATTCCATCTTGAGGTTTTTCCTCACGTATACTTGACAAGTTGTGACGTAATGATCGTTTGCAGTGATGAGCGTCCTTTTTATAGGGCAGCTGTACGTATGTTTGTGTGTGCGCGCGCACCTCTTAGCATTCCCAGGGCGATAGTAACCCAACACCGCAGATCCATGACTTTGAATGTACCGCGGCTATCGGTCGACCTTGCACGCTGGTCTTGACTGAACCCGTTCAAAATTCATCGTTGAGTTCACACGGCAGTTACAAGCCAAAAAATGTCACGTGTTTGATATCAAACCGACATCCGAATAAGTGAAACACGATTCTCGGAACCATTAATTTTGGAATGTCACGTGGTTGATAACGTGGGAAGGGAATGTGGGGGTGGTTGATGTTACACATCAGTGATATTGGGAAAGGAATTCGGAGTGGTCAATGTTACACATCAGCAGTCATATCGTGGGAAAAGAATGCGGGACGGTAAAAAAGTTCTCGCCCCCCGCTGCGCCCTCCACCGTCGGCAGGCGAGCACTACAGACCTTCGGTCGGTAAGATTGTCGGTACAACAGCATGATTTTGACCCTGGATCGATAAGAATTGCCGGCAAAGCAGTGCGATTTTCACCGTCGACTGATACAACTGCCGGTACGGTTGCATGGTTTTATCTGAGGAGAGTGGGGGTAACCTTCAAGGGTTTGCGTCTGAGCTGCGCGGAGCGGCTCAGTGGGCTGCGCGGAGCGGCTCGGTCGGTAAAGAAAGTGTTTGTACTCAGAACTCTCATAGCCATACTACTGTCCACTAAGGCGTTGTCGTTGCAGATGTGGATTCAGTTCTGTCACGAGGTCCCTTACTTAATCTTTTGAAACTCTGAACAAATTTTTGGATTGAATATCTGTTAAATTGAATACATTCAGCTCATTGCGCAACCTCTTGCGGGTGATTCGTAACTGTAATATTTTTTCGTCCTCTTCTTCAAAGTCTGCTATATCGACGAGTAACATTACCATTATCATCTAAAAATTCAATATTTGATACATGAGCTATGGAAAGAAATAGAAACAACAGCACTTTACTGCTGTTAAGCATACCACTATTGCAGAATTTATAGCACCCGATATTAATTGCCGTACACTCGACATCATTCAAGTATTATATGTGTACTAAAGCCAGACACTTTGAGAGAATGTGAAACCCCTACTCAGGCCCTATCCCCTCCTCACATCTTAGATGCAGATTTTTTCAAAAGAATAATGAGTTTTTGTGAATAAGACAAATATTGGCCCACGTAAAATTTATAAACGTAGTCCGTAACATTTTGCTTTTTTCCAAAATATTAGAGCACCTATAAAAAAATTTTCAAACATTTTTTGATATCAGCCGTCGGTGTTTCACATACTCTTAGGGAGAGGCTCAATTAAGTCCCTCCTCTGCCTTTTCGCAGCGATCAGCGCGAGAGAAATGGAGCAAAAAATTCATAATATATTTTTCTCGCAAATGAATTACTACAAACATTTAAAATAGTGAAGGCTTCTGCATCTAGCAATTAGAAAAACAGCCCGACAATTTTAGTTTCCAATCCATCAAACGATCTTTCAGAAAAATGTGTTAGTATTAGTTTCAGGTTATGTCGTACTGACGCCTCGCTGTAAGCGTTTCCCCCTGTGTTCTTAAGCTAATTACTCATTTACAAGTGTATCGTAATTTCTGTTTACATCGTCCTTGGTGTATAATTTACATACATATATGTATATGATGCGCATCTTTTATTAATTAAAATTTTTGGTTTGCTTGGTTCTTAAAGTATATGGCGTAAGTCGTATGTGCAGTATATCTACATTTTAACACTCCGTTCACAAGTATTTAACAATACAAAAGATGATGTAGCGCGAAACACGAAAGTACGGGACTCTAACCTCACTAGAACACACCTTCCACAAGTAATTCAATAATAATGTTAGAAAGGGTAAAATCACCCGTTTTGCCCCCTCTTTAATGATCTAGTAGTCATCATAGATAAAAGACGTTTATAAACCTCTTATGTCTTTCAAAAGAATAAGGTTGCTGTGTCAACCAACATTATTGTAAAAACAGTTTTGTTTCAGACTTTAAACGAGAAACACATATTACGCAATTAAAGCATTTTCACAATATTTTATTCACGCTCTTGATTTTTGGTTTGATAATTAAACTCGCGGATCCATATTTATTTTCCGTAACGTCAAAGTACGTTACATTGGTGTCAGAAGCGGGATCTTGAGTTTCTTTTCGATTAAGTCAATTCAGTGCGTGAAATAAACTATGAGCAACAGTCGTATGACACGTTCTCGTCGTCGGGAAAGTGGCGGAGAAGAACATTCCATCACAGAAAATCCGCGGGTTCCCGAGACAATTTGTGCACCTTCAGTTGGCTCTTTACCTGTCCCTGCGATGGTCTCAGTTTCACAAATCGACCTACTGAAGATTATTAGCCAACAACAAAAAGCCGCCGAACGACATCAACGGCAGCTTCTGGATGCGGCTAGTCAACAACAACAACAACTTGTCCAGTTGCCTCAAGAGCAACGAGAACAGCGAGAAAGGGAGCTTGCCTCTCAGTTGGAGCAGCGGAGGCTTGATAGAGAAGCTCAAGAACGATCCGAGACCAGCCTTCATGAACTGTTCCGGACGACTGTGGCAGCTCTTCAGGCTGTTCATCAGGTGAACGGCTCAGGAGAACCGGCCGTCACCCCACGAGGTTCCAGAGTCGTTACTCCGCTTCCCTCTCCTGTTCCCTCTCCTGTTCCCGTTCCCGCTGTTCGACAGGTCCAACATCCAGGACGGTTCCGGGATGTTTGAGACTCAAGGTCTGTGCCTTGTATTAGGGGGAATAGATGAATCCCCAATTGGTAGAACAACAGTTAATAATGAGGTTGGCTTTTCCGAGCCTCTGCCTCAGGTTCAACCTCGTTATTCCCATTTAAGTCAATTAAATAATACAAGATTTCCTGGGGTTGCTTCTCAAATTAACGAGAAACCGTTTTATCCTTTAAAACCGCCAATTTTTGATGGAAAGATTTCATGGGCAGATTATGAACGTCAATTTAATACAATTGCAAAACATAACCAGTGGAACTCCGCCATGAGGGCCCACAGCCTTGGCTCTTGTCTTCGAACGCCGGCTTTGAATGTTTTAACGGCATTATCTGAGGAAGAAATTTCCGATTATGAAAAACTTAGCTCCACGCTTAAATTAAGATACGGAAATGACCATTTGACAAAATTGTACACAGCTCAATTACAGACTAGAAGACAAGGACGAGACGAAGACCTCGCGTCTCTTAACCAAGATATTGAACGGCTTTCTCGTGTAGCTTTGCCAGCCCACGAGCCGTCTCGTACTTTATTAGCGACACAAGCTTTCTTAAACGCAATCAATGATCCAGAAATTAAAATGGCCGTTGGGACATCGGGTCTCACTTCTCTGCGGGAGGCAACGGCCAAAGCCCTTGAGGTGGGGGCAATGAGAAAACAATATTTTGGGTTGAACCGGTTTCGTCGGATTGAGGTGTCCAAAAGCACCTCAGAAAGACGAGGTTTTGAGCACTCGAAAGAGTCAAAGCCTCAAAATTACAGAAATAAAAATAATAACAAGTATTATAATCGTGAAAATCGTGGTTCTCTTCAGAATCAGAGTAACAAACACAAAATTATAGGCACAGTTACGACAGATCAAAATGTAGTAACTTGTTTATTTTGTCATAAAACAGGACATGATGCCAATCATTGCTTTTTACTTAAAAAGAATAGTAGAGAAATGATACAAAACTCGCATTCAGATTCCTATAATTGGCGAAGAAGCGATATAGAGGTTGGGGAAGAAAATCCTCAATCCTCAAACTGACTCTTCTTCTGAGGCTGGTTTGAGGAACTAGTTTCAGACGTTTTTATCTAAAATCATCATTGGAGTTGACCTCTGTCTTTAAATTATTTTGGTTATACGTGACAGGCATTCCCAACCTATTTTATTGCCTGTTAGGGAAACGAAGCTCGTCAAAGGTTAGGTAATTTTCGCGACTTCGAATCTCATTTATTGATGAAAAATTTCGATCTTCTTATTCGCTCGTCTGAACTCAGAGTAGATTTGATTGTTTGTTTGCGAGTTTCCCCAGAAACTTCTTTTGCTCGAGTTAGTTCCCGCTCTCGTGAGGAGGAATCGAGTATTTCTTTAGAGCTACTCAGAACTATTCATGAGATTCATAAAGATTGGCTAGTAAAACAAACCTTTTCTTCTTTATCGGCTCCTGTCTTGGTTATAAATGCAGAGGCTACGGCCGATCAAGTTTTTAAAGATTTTTGTACTTCCTTAACATGCGGAAAGCATATAGCTAACCTATACTTGCTTTATTAAGGTATACACTTAATTAAGTAAAAGACATAAAAAAAAAAATAATAAAATAGATTTTCTTTATTGAAATAAAAACATAAAGATTGTGAAAGGTTATGTTTCAAAAATTCATTTTCTTGCAATCGATATTTTGCGGAGCTGGTCTCCATTTTGTAGGATCGAGGCGAGATGACGCTTAGACGAAGTCGGGTTTTGGTCGGTTCGATTTTACTACGTCGAACCTGATGTTGCTTCAAGCGTTGCTCTATAAATAAGAGAGAATGATTTTAAGATGGGTTTGCTCTTTTCATTTGGATCTTTCAAATTAGAATTGAATTATTTCTTTTAATTGATAAACTTTTCAAAGAGCTTACCTTTATTATCATTGAGAAGGAGCTAGATCGGATAGATTCGGTCGATCAGTGTCAAGTCCTGGTCAAGTACCTTCTTCGGGCTCGCGGTTGGTTGCTGCTCTTCGCACGAAGCGTGTGGGTTGGAAAAGTTGTCTGGCACTTTGTCGACGAAGTGCCAGTCAAATTTATTTTCAGGAAATTGGGAGTTTAGGGGAGTTTTTGGGAGGGAATATTTTGGGAAATATGGAGGAACGCCCCGGCCGGCGTCCGTGCCGGCCGGAGAACAACAACGATCTGATGTTTTCAATATAAGAAGTTGTTTGTTTTCAAATTATCTTTTGTTTACCTAAGAGTTTTGTTTCCTTCTAGAAACTTCTTCTTCGGAATCGAGTTTTGTGTCGGATAGGCTTTGGTTCATTGATGTGAAAAGAGCCACGATTATTTTCCGAGGTCGATGAGCGATCGCTTGATTTTCACATTTTATTAACCTTAAGTGTCAGTTTTTGTGAGTACTTTTTCAGGTTACTTGACACAGCCTTTTCCCATCCAATCTTTCCCCGATTCCTGAGGATGACTGGTGGTCTTATTTTGAAGAAGGGCACAGAAATGATTCAGATAAGATCGTTTCTTTTCTTTTGAATACATATTTAATTTATTTTATTCGTGTATTTTCCCAAATTCACTTAGTGAATTTGAACTGATATACCATCACTCACATTTGTCCTTCCAAAACTCTAGGGTGAGCTGTTTCTTAAGAAGATTAGGATCAGTCACCCATCTATTTCCTTATTTCCTATGAAAAGGCGTCTGGTTTTATTCTGTTTGGTCCTGGAATTTTCGGTTCCCGCCTCGATGTTTTCACCCGAACCTGTTTCGTTTGGGCAATCCTTCAAGAAGAGGATTTCTTTCGACATAGATCTGGACCAATCCTGATAATCTTGAATTCATGAAGCCACACAACACTTAATAACACTAACCTTTATAAAACATGGCACATAAATTTTTGAAATTATTTAACGCTCAACTATCTGCTCAAGGTTCTCTGTGGTTTACCTTGAGACTGTGGGCAAATGCCAGATAGTAAAAAAGGGAGTCTTTAAATTTTTAGAGCCACAGCTCCAACTCACCTTCGAGCACTGACTGCTAGATCACTTTTATAATTGTTTTATCTTTTCCGAGTCGGGACGACTCTTTTCCTCGGGGGGGAGTAATGTTACAAAGGGTGAAATCACCCGTTTTGCCCCCTCTTTAATGATCTAGTAGTCATCATAGATAAAAGACGTTTATAAACCTCTTATGTCTGTCAAAAGAATAATGAATTTTTAATAAAAGGAATTTGCTGCGTCAACCAACATTATTGTAAAAACAGTCTTGTTTCAGACTTAAAACGAGAAACACATCTCTTGCATTAAAGCATTTTCATAACATTTTATTCACGCTCTTGATTTTTGGCTTGACAATTAGACTCGCGGATCCATATTTATTTTCCGTAACGTCAAAGTACGTTACAATATTATATTACGTGTCTCGTTCTCGATGATTTTACTCGTAGTAACGTCAGTTGCGGCAAATTTCACAGTTTTCAGAGTTTTTTTTTTTTGTGTGTGTGTGAGGGCACCCCTGACTACGCTTCTGGTGCTGTCGGGTGGCGCCCTCTATCCTCATATCGTTTTGTTGTGCGACACGAACAACGAGTAAGAGTACGAAGAATTCAAATTATAAACAAATTAACAAGAATTCCGAGGACGCAAATATGCCGAAAGAAAAGAAAAGAGAGTGGTCGAGGTCGAGATCTAATGAAAGAAGGAGGAGTCAGGATACGAGGTTTCAAAATATGCAAACGCAATTGGATAACCTCACTAGCCTTGTTGTCGAGTTGACGCGGAGCATGGCAGCGCGTGAACCCACGCCGCCAAAAGAAAAAAAAACGACCAAGATTCCCTCCCAGGTAAGAATTATACAGGTTCATCACCCCCTCCCCCGTTGCTTGCTATCTCTTTTTCTTTCGAACATCGGCATGGAGGAAATTCTCTCAGTAAGACCGAACAAACCTCGACAAGTTCCACACGAACTTTGGAGATTAGGTTGCACATCTCAATTAATTCCACACGAATTTCCGAGAAAATGACGGTAAAAAATTGCGTAATCTTCAACTAGAGGATATATCGCCCTGTCAGCGTCAATGAGACAATGAATAACCGATAGGTTATCTCTACCGCCCCCCTCTTTTTTTCTCAACAGATGAACAGAAAGACGGGGAGAATGAAAATATGACGGGAAGTGCCACCGAAACTCCCAAAGAGCAAATTCTCTCGCCTGAAACCAACAAGGTATCAGAGGAAGGGAAGATCGATGAGCTCGAGACTTGCGAACGAGCTTCAAGGAAAGAAAACTTTCTGGACTTGCTGGGCGAAGACCCAACGGCCTCAAAAGAAATCAAGATTGCGTTCGACGCAGACTCACAGACGAGGTGGTAAAAGGATGGAAAATGGGTGTCCAGAGGAAACCAAGAAAAAGACTCTTGAAAAATATCCGAGAAAAGCAGAACTGCACACGGAGGCTCCGATGATAAATCCAGAAATCGTTACCACGATGACGGATATAGGGAAAAAACGTGACCAACATTTCGAGTACACGCAAAACTGTGTAGGCTCGGGTATTTCTGCCATTGAGGGAGCGATCTCCATGATTCTTAACCCACCGGAAGACGGGGTTGACGAGCAATTGCTCCTCGAGTACCTCTGTGATGCAGGAAAGCTATTCACCGACGTGCATCACCAGCAAACGGTGGTGAGAAAGTCCTGTATCACGCCAATGCTAAACAAGTCAATGAAACCGATAATCGACGCAGCAAAATCGGATGTATGGCTGTATGGCGAAAAATTCGCTGAGCGGTTGAAGGAGGCAAAAACCGTTGAAAAAGCGTGCGCCGATCTCAAATCGGCGGAAAAACCATCGGACAAGAATAAAACAAGGGCCCAGGGAAACTGGAAGCACCCACCTGCGAACTATCGTCAGGTGGAAGGAACTCAAAAACAACCATCAATGAAGTTCAAGCAGAAACCGTACACGGGAAGACCGCAGCCCCGACCATCGTTACGAACATCGTCAAAATTTAGGAGGAAATAAACTCGGTAAGGATCAAAGCGGGCCGTCTAAAATTCTTCACCAGAAAATGGGAAGATATCACGACAGATAAATTTACCCTGCAATGCGTTACAGGATACAGAATCCCCTTTACGTTTCACCCGGCTCAAACAATTCCTCCCAAAGAACCGCCTAGGTCAGCATATGAGGAGAAGCTCTTAAAAAGTAGCATAGATGAATTACTCTCTTTTGAGGCGATAGAAGAGTGCGGAAGTTGCGAAGAGCAATTTCTTTCGTCGTGATTCCTCGTGCCCAAGCCGGACGGGTCAAACAGATTCATAATTAATCTTGCTCGTCAACCCCGTCTTCCGGTGGGTTAAGAATCATGGAGATCGCTCCCCCAATGACAGAAATACCCGAGCCTACACAGTTTTGCGTGTGCTCGAAATGTTGGTCACGTTTTTTCCCTATATCCGTCATCGTGGTAACGATTTCTGGATCTATCATCCGAGCCTCCGTGTGCAGTTCTGCTTTTCTCGGATATTTTTCAAGAGTCTTTTTCTTGGTTTCCTCTAGACACCCATCTTCCATCCATTTTTTCCACCTTGTCTGTAAGTCTGCGTCGAACGAAATCTTGATTTCTTTTGAGGCTGTTGGGTCTTCGCCCAGCAAGTCCAGAAAGTTTTCTTTCCTTGCAGCTCGTTCGCAAGTCTCGAGCTCATCGATCTCCTCTTTCTCTGATACCTAGTTGGGAGTATAGATATGACAGTTCTAGACCAAGCCATTACGTAACCAGGTAACGTAACCATGTGACGTAACCGGCTGACGTACCCACGGCGGCCATTTTGACGGCGGCCATTTTGACGGCAGCCATTTTGATGGCGGCCATTTTTGATTTTTTGATGACGGCCATTCTGATTTTTTGATGGCGGCCATTTTGACGGGGGCTATTTTGACGGTGGCCATTTTTAATTTTTTGATGGCGGCCATTATTGATTTTTTGATGACGGCCATGCTGATTTTTGCTTAGTCAGACGAGCGGCCATTTTGATGGCGGCCATTTTGATTTCCACTTAGCCGAATGAGCAGCCATTTCGATTTTTGCTTAGCCGGATGGGCAGCCATTTTGTTTTTTCATCGTCCGACAGTTTGATAATGCGATTTTTGCTATGACGTTACCAGTATAATCGACCGATTTTGCCGTCTGACGAGCAGCCATTCTGACAGCGGCCATTTTGATTTTTCCCTAGTTTTGCCGTGTGACGAGCTGCTATTTAATGGCGGCCATTTTGATTTTTTATGACGTCATCAGCATAATCGACCGATTTTGCTGTCTGACGAGCAGCCATTCAGACAGCGGCCATTTTGATTTTTGCTTAACCGGATGAGCAGCCATTTTGATTTTTCATCGTCCGACAGTTTGATAGTATGATTTTCGCTATGACGTCACCAGGATAATCGACCGATTTTACCGTTTGACGGCGGCCATTTTGAATTTTGCTCAGTCGGATGAGCAGCCATTTTGATTTTTATCGTCAAACAGTTTGATAATGTGATTTATTTCTTGGTCGGATGAATAGTCATTTTGATTTTTCGCCGTTACCAGTAAACTTAAACGTAAACTTTCGCGCCAATAGTTTGCCCCAGGCGAAAAATAATATTTTCCACGTACTTCGAATACATTCTTTTACGTTAATCGACTGGATGGCGATATCGCAATTAGATTTCGCGCTAATAGTTTGCCCCAGGAGAAAAATAATATTTTCCACATACTTCGAATACATTCTTTTACGTTAATCGACCGGATGGTGACATCGCAATTAGATAGACAGGGAATGCCGATGACGATCCGTAAACTTTCACGCTAATAGTTTACCCCCAGAGCGAAAATTTTACATTCGAAAAATATTAGTAGAATTTATTGTAGTTATATGTATACATATTAGGCTGATTCAAAAAATACGGCTAATTTTTTTTTTTCAAAATCCTCACATGAAAACTTCCGAGAAGGTGTGAAAAGACGCCTGTAAAAAGCAGAGCCCTTAATATTATTATTAAGAGGTTGCGCATCGGGAATTTCTATTTCCCGTTTAAATAACACAGGAATAAATTTTTTTAAATTTTGCAATTTCGTATTTTTGCAACGGCTCATTGAATTAGCGGACCAAAGTACATTTTTGTAGGAAATTTGACGTTCTACAAAAAAAGTCCTTACAAAGTTTTCGATAGTCACACTCCTTCAAAAGTTATTCGAGGTCAAAGTTGAATTTACAAAAAAATTCAGTGATTTTTTTTTTTCGATGATACTATGAATCTTTTCTCATTATTTTGTTATGAACATATGTTTAATAAATATATCTTACTCTAATTGGGCTTTTTCAATCATTAATTTTTTAATTTTCCCATCGAGTCAATATAAAGTTACCTTACAAAAATGCGATGTTAAATAATAAACATGTTATCATGGACAATCCATAACTGATGCACTTGACTATTTAAAAATGTAATTGTTCCGAAATCTATCCTCTTTATAACAAAATAATGAGAAAAGATTCATAGTACCATCGAAAAAAAAAAAATCATTGAATTTTTTTGTAAGTTCAACTTTGACCTCGAATAACTTTTGAAGGAGTGTGACTATCAAAAACTTTGTAAGGACTTTTTTTGTAGAGCGTCGAATTTCCTACAAAAATATGCTTCAGTCCGCTAATTCAATGAGCCGTTGCAAAAATACGAAATTGCAAAATTCAAAAAAATTTATTCCTGTGTGATTTAAACGGGAAATAGAAATTCGCGATGCGCGACCTATTAATAATAATATTGTAACGTTTTGGGCGTTACGTTAATAAAATATGGATCCGCGAGTTTACTTATTATCGAATCAAAAGAAATCAAGAGCGAAAATAGAATATCGTGATAAATGCTTTTAATGCAATATACGTGTTTCTTGTTTAAAGTCTGAAACAAGACAGTTTTTACAATAATATCGGTTGGCGCAGCAACCTTATTCTTTTTAAAGACATAAGAGGTTTATAAACGTCTTTTATCTATGCTAACTACAAGATCATTAAAGAGGGGGCAAAACGGGTGATTTCACCCTTTGTAACACTACTCCCCCCCGAGAAAAAGAGTCGTCCCGACTCCGGAAAGATAAAACAATTTCAAAAATATTCTAGTAGTCAGTGCTCAAAGGTGAGTTGGAGCTGTGGCTCTAAAAATTTAAGAACTCCCTTTTTTACTACCTGGCATTTGCCCACAGTCTCAAGGTAAACCACAGAAAACCTTAAGCAGATAGTTGAGCATTGAATAATCTCAAAAATTTATGTGCCATGTTTTATAAAGGTAAGTGTGATTAAGTGTTATGTATCTTCATGAAGGAATGTCCGAACGAAACAGGTTCGGGTGGAATCATCGAGGCAGGAACCGAAAATTCCGGGACCAAACAGGATAAAGGCAGATTCCGTTTTGAAAATTCACACAGGAAACAGGGAAATAGATGGGTGACTGATCCTAGTCTTCTTTAGAAACAGCACACCCTAGAGTTTTGGAAGGACAAATGTGAGTGATGGTATAACAATTCAAATTCACTAAGTGAATTTGGGAGAATACTTGAATAAAATGAATTGAATATGTATTTTGAAGAAAGACGCTGAAATAATTCAGATAAGATCGTTTCTTTTCTTTTAAATACATATTCAATTCATTTTATTCAAGTATTCTCCCAAATTCACTTAGTGAATTTGAATTGTTATACCATCACTCACATTTGTCCTTCCAAAACTCTAGGGTGTGCTGTTTCTAAAGAAGACTAGGATCAGTCACCCATCTATTTCCCTGTTTCCTGTGTGAATTTTCAAAACGGAATCTGCCTTTATCCTGTTTGGTCCCGGAATTTTCGGTTCCTGCCTCGATGATTCCACCCGAACCTGTTTCGTTCGGACATTCCTTCATGAAGATACATAACACTTAATCACACTTACCTTTATAAAACATGGCACATAAATTTTTGAGATTATTCAATGCTCAACTATCTGCTTAAGGTTTTCTGTGGTTTACCTTGAGACTGTGGGCAAATGCCAGGTAGTAAAAAAGGGAGTTCTTAAATTTTTAGAGCCACAGCTCCAACTCACCTTTGAGCACTGACTACTAGAATATTTTTGAAATTGTTTTATCTTTCCGGAGTCGGGACGACTCTTTTTCTCGGGGGGGAGTAGTGTTACAAAGGGTGAAATCACCCGTTTTGCCCCCTCTTTAATGATCTTGTAGTTAGCATAGATAAAAGACGTTTATAAACCTCTTATGTCTTTAAAAAGAATAAGGTTGCTGCGCCAACCGATATTATTGTAAAAACTGTCTTGTTTCAGACTTTAAACAAGAAACACGTATATTGCATTAAAAGCATTTATCACGATATTCTATTTTCGCTCTTGATTTCTTTTGATTCGATAATAAGTAAACTCGCGGATCCATATTTTATTAACGTAACGCCCAAAACGTTACAATATTAAGGGCTCTGTTTTTTACAGGCGTCTTTTCACACCTTCTCGGAAGTTTTTATGTGAGGATTTTGAAAAAAAAAAATTAGCCGTTTTTTTTGAATCAGCCTAATACATATATATATATATATATATATATATATATATATATATATTTCGAATTACAGTTACACCTAATTTTAAGTAAAGCTGGGGATGTTCGCCACAATTATATAGGTCGGGAATGTTGATGGCGAATCGTGAACTTTCACGCTAATAGTTTTACTCCCCAGAGCGAAAAATAATATTTTTCACATACTTCGAATACACTCTTTTGTGTTAATTGACCGGATGGTGATTCCGCAATTAGATAGGCCGGGAATGTTCACCGCAATTAGATAGGTCGGGGGAATGTTGACGACTATCCGTAAACTTTCACGTCAATAGTTTGCTTTTACTATCACTCTCCCAAATTCTTACGATCTATCTGCATATATTAACTCATCGCATCCGATGCAGACTCATCAGTCTGACACGATACGTGCAAGTCAAAAGTTCATCAAAGTGCTGCAAATATCAGCGTTAAAGTCATGGCCGCTGAAACATACTCATATATCGTCAAAACGATAGAGAACGCGCACGATTTGTTGGGCGAGCTGCATCCCCAGCAGGAGAATGATGACGTCTTCCAGCATTGGATTGACGTTGGAATGGAAAATCTCCAATTTCTGCGTGATGTTTCCAAGCGACCGAGAACGAGCATAGGTGCGAAACTGCGAATTCAACACACAATCACGCTCGTACAATCCTGGATAGCAAAGATTCGGCAACAGCTGAGGCAGCGACAGCAGCAGCAGCACCCCGTGGTAATTGGCGCGAACATCGGTGGCCCTGCGAGCGTGCAGTGGGACAAAGTTGAAAGTGCTTTCGCCAACCGGATCCAAACGGGAGTTGTTCCTAATCTCGGGCATAAGAAGTTGGACGACTTTTCCGACGACGCGCAACGGATCATCGTTGAGCAATTGAGGCTGGTACTGCGCGCGGAGGGTGATGTGAAGGTTAACCTCACATTATCGTGCAAATTCAAAAACACAAAGCACGAGGGGATTGTGCAAGAAGTTAAAAGGTTCAACACCGCCAACATCGCGATCCTGCCCTCGAGCGATGTCGGCGGTTGGTTTACACACGCAAAGGCCGATCTACTTGTAAAGGTTGAGGATTTCAAACAAAGCGATTCTGGGTGGAGCATGATCGAGATCCTCAATACCGTCGTGAATATCATCCGGTACCAGCCTCTCGCTGCGGGACTTTCAACATTCGTTGAGCTGCCCAAGGACATTCAGCGGAAGAAAGCGGTGCTCAATGTGAAAAACAAAGATGAAAGGTGTCTTCTCTGTTCCATCACTGCAGCACGCCACCCAGCCAACACCTCCGCCGATAGAACTAGCCATTATTGCCGCTTTATCTCCAAGTTGGACTGTACAGGTGTCAAATTCCCTGCCACTCCACATGATGTAAAAACGGTTAAGGGATTGAATAATTTTCGAATCAATGTGCATGGGATAGAATCTCGAACTTTTTCAGATCATGCAAAATCAAATAACAGCGTCATCGTGCCAATTTATTTGAGCGATCATTTGAGTACCGCGAACTTTGACACGATTCATCTTCTGCTGGTTGAAAGTAACCCAGAAAATCATATGGCTCGCGAGTTGACACCAAGATTCCACTTTGCTTGGATTAAAGATCTTTCGCGATTGGTGAGCAAACAATTGTCTAATCATGATGGTCGACTGTTTTTATGCGACAAATGTTTGTGTCACTTTAGTGTGAAACATGCCTACGACAATCATCGGCAAGATTGTATTATGCCGAATAAAGTACGCATGGAATTTCCCGAGTCGACGGATTTAGCATTTTCAAATTTTCGGAACA
This sequence comes from Neodiprion fabricii, assembly GCF_021155785.1. Classification (NCBI taxonomy): domain Eukaryota; kingdom Metazoa; phylum Arthropoda; class Insecta; order Hymenoptera; family Diprionidae; genus Neodiprion; species Neodiprion fabricii. Next base: position 13,152,999 of record NC_060244.1, read on the forward strand.
AGGGTACACTCCCGTTTGTCGTTTACGCCTATCTCGAATGCATATGAAAGTCTATACCAATCAACGAATTCCAAAGTCACGTTTCAACCCGTAAACCACGTGATTTTCAAAAGCATATCCCGCACAGTGTAGCGTACTATGTGCATTGCGCGTAAGATGTGACTTTATCGGAGTTCCACAGTAAACGTGGCGTTGATTGCATAGATTGGTTCATGCGACAGCTTGAAGATTTATCGATTGAAGTAGAGTCACGTGTCAAAAACGTAATTCCGATGGAGTCTCTTACCCAAGTGCAACACGATCGTCACATGTGAACGAAGAATTGCTACATTTGCGAAAAGCCGTTTACCCCTGAAGAGAAAGAGTGACACGACCACTGTCACTTCACGGGTAAATGTCGTGGTCCTGCTCAAAATCGGTGTAATTTGAATTTCAGAGAGTTGCACACAATTCCGATAGTTTTCCACAATTTGTCCGGTTACGATTGTCACTTTTTGATAAAATCCCTCGCGTCAACTTTTCCCGGTAAAATTACACGGCTACCCATAAATAAGGGAAAATATATATCCTTCAGGAAACGCGTCGATGAAACAATGATGCACTTGAGATTCATCGATTCGTTTCGATTTATGGCTAGCAGCATCGATAAACTTTCCACATATTTGACCGATACCGATGAACGCATAATACGCAAATTTTATAATAACCCGACTCAGTTCAGTTTGATGACTCGCAAAGGCGTTTTTCCCTTTAAATACGTCGATTGTTGGGGAAAACTCGATGAACCGCGATTACCTGCAAAAAAGCATTTTTACTCGCACCTCTGCGATGCAAATATTTCAGACACCGATTACAAGCACGCGAAAACTGTTTGGAGGGAATTCCATTTAGAGTCATTGGGGGGCTACTCAGATTTATATTTGAAGACCGATGTTCTTTTGCTTGCCGATATTTTCGAAAATTTCCGCGCTAGCTGCTTTAAAACATACAAATTAGATCCGTTGCACTACTACACTGCACCGGGACTTGCTTTTGACGCGATGCTCAAGCATACTAATGTAAATTTGCAACTTTTAGACAACGCTGAAATAGTGTTATTCATTAAAAGAGCCATTCGAGGCGGCGTAGCGCAATGTTCTAATCGACACGATCGGGCCAATAATAGATTCATGGGAAAAGATTTTTATCCAAACAAAGCGGAATCGTATTATATGTATTTTGACGTGAATAACCTGTACGGTGCAGCGATGAGCGTGCATTTACCTATCGGTTCGTTCGAGTGGGAGTATTAGCACATCGATATAACGAACCATCCGGACGATTCGCCGATCAGCTACTGTCTGGGGGTAGATTTGGACTACCCTGTGGTAGATCCACGAGGATCACAAAGACTTACCTCTTTGTCCCGAACATTTTACTCCTCGAGGTAGTAAAAATGCCAAACTCGCGACCACCCTTCACCCCAAAACAAAGTATATATTGCATTATAGACATTTGAAACAGTGCTTGAGTTTAGGATTAAAAGTAACGAAAGTGCACAGAATTTTGAAGTTTGCACAATCTACATGGCTCGAGCCTTACATCACTCTCAACACAGACATACGTAAGCGGTCTAGGAATGAATTTGAGAAAAACTTTCACACACTCACGAATAACGCTGTGTTTGGCAAGACTACGGAGAATGTGCGAAATCATGAAGATGTTAAATTGGTTACAATATGGGAGGGAAGAGGTGGTGCGAGAACGCTTATTGCCCGAGCAAACTTTCGCAGCTGCACCATATTTGGCACTGATATGGTTATCATTGAAATAAATCGTGTCAAAGTTCACGTCGCCAAACCTATTTACGTCAGTGCATCAATTCTAGATCTGTCGAGAATCTTTCTTTTCGATTTCCACTATAATTATATTAAAACCAACTTTTCGAATAAACAAGCTAAATTGATGTATACCGACACAGACAGACTTATTTATAAATTCAATGTGCCTAATATCCACGGTATCATCAAACTTGATGTAGATACAATGTTTGATACCTCTGACTATCCGCCCGACAATGTGTATGGTATTCCCCTTAAAAACAAAAATAACCAGGGCTAATGAAAGATGAAAATAACGGTAAAATTATGACAGAGTTTGTGGGACTGCGAGCAAAGCTGTATACATTTACCACGATGGGTGAGGATGGAGATAAATATGACGGTGCGGTGGCGTAATAGTGAGTAAGCGCGCCAAGGGTGTTAGAAATTCATCGATAAATAGCATCGCGTTTGATGATTATAAGCGCTGTCTGACGGCTCACCGAGAGTTGACTCTTTCACAGTGTTTAATAAGCAGCAAAAAACACGAAGTGAGCACGATCGTACAAAAAAAATTGACTGTGAGTTGGCAGGATGACAAGCGGCAATTGATACCTGGACAGACCGACACCGTACCTTGGGGGTTTGTCCCAGCCCCCCAATAGCTATAGGATAAACTGTAGACATAGAATTCATGTAAATATTTGATGTTTGACGCCTCGCACGACCCACCATCGGGCGGAAACGTTTTACCATCAATACGATATTTAATGGATTTAATAATGTGAATTCATATACTTAACAATTATTCATTTATTATTATTATTGGTACATAGAGCAATTATTCATATTTATTCGTTTACCACGAGAAAAGTTTTCAGAAAATAAAGAAAGTTTTTCAAAAAATAAAGTGTGTAATAATCGTATGGCAAAATTTCACATTATCATTATTATTATCATTATTTTCATAGCAAAGAGTATGGCACATGCGCGTACAAAGGAGATAAAATGTCGAAATATTTGTATATTCGAAATCTTTCATTGTAATTCGGAAAATACATACAAATTATGTTACATGTCTGTTTTATTTATCCAACTATTGTGCGAATTATCAAAACCCAACCACTTCACATAGAACAAATTCCCCCGTTTGCGTGATACTTTCTCCACAAGGTAGCCGTCGGGATATTTCACTTTCGCGCGCTCTTCCTCGTAGAAGCCCCCCTCGATGGGATGATCTTGATAATCGGTAAGTTTGTAGGTGGGTGGATTGGTATTTTTTACCTCACTCACGGTGAATATTTCTGTTATCCAATTGGGTGTATAGCTTTTTTCGAATACATTCTCGTACTTGCTGATTCGAACTCGATTGCCTACGCCGAATTTCCGCGCTCGACTACTTCGTTTGATTTGCCGAGGCTTGTACACGCCACGATACAGCTGTTTTTCATTCTCCGTGCTAACATTCACCGGTTTCATCCGAATCGTGCGATGTTTGGTGTTGTTGTAGGACTTCATCAAATCAACCCAAAATATTAATCCTCTTGTGAAATCCTGGGAGAGTAAACCACATCCACATTTTATTTTCTCAATGTTCGACTAAAAACGTTTGCATATCGACGCCTTTAAGTTGCTGAGTGTCAAATACATGTTGATATTGTGCTGCATCATAAGAGCTTTCAATTTGCTGTTGTGAAATTCTTTGCATTGATCAACGTATAGATGTGCTGGTATACGGCTCTGGGTCAGTACAGATTTCTTAGCAGCAGCCGCATCTTTTCCCCCCTTCACCACGGATGAGGATGAAACAAAAATGTGACAACGGTGTTGAAGTGGGTAAGCGTGTCAAGGATGCGAAAACTGCAACGATGAATAACATCACGTTTAATGATTATGAGAACCGTCTGACGGGCTTACCAAGAGTTGATCAACCCCACAGTGCTTAATACGTAGTAAAAAAACGCAAGGTTAGCTCTAATGCACTGAAAAATTGAACATGAGTTGACAAGACGGTAATATGCAACCGATACCTGGGCAAACAGGCACCAGAACTTGGAGGGTGTGCTGCAACCCCGCAATAGACTAGCCGTAGGCTGGAACTGAGGGCATAGAACCGTTGTAAATATATGCGCATGACACCCATGGCGATATTTCATGAAGCAGAGACGTTTCGCCGGCAATACGATATTGAGCAGATCGAAGTTTTAAAATTCGAATACCGCGTATATTCATGTATTCGTGGATTATTTATTTATTTATTATCAATATGTCAAGCAATCATTTATATTCATTCGTATACCACGAGAAAAGTTTTCAGAAAATGAAAAAAAGTTTTTAGGAAACGAGAAAAACTTTTCGGAAAACGAAAAAAAGTTTTCAGAAAATGAAAAAAAGTTTTCAGAAAACGAAGAAAAATTTCCGAAATTAACAAAAAGTTCACCAAAAAATAAAATGAGCATTAATCGTATAGAAAAATTATAGATTGTCATTATTATTATTATCATCATCATCGTTATTATCATCATTTAACGGCCTATGATCACGGCAGGCGATGGTGGAGGTGTCCCCTGCTACCAGGGTCCGGCACTATCGACGTCGAGGCTGCCTGCAGCCCCTCTCTGCCGCAGTCTAGGAGGACCGCGATCCTCACCCCTTCCAAGGTCGTCGCAAGAGCTGTCATTGCTTGCGTAGTAATGACCCTTGGATTTAGAGTCCGCATGATTGAGGTACGCATACGATGTCCTGGCGCGGAGCTTCGGGGGCGGCTGTGTCCTAGCATTCCACAAGTGGACTAATATTTTGGCTGTGTCGCCCCCGAAGCTCCGCGCCAGGACATCGTATGCGTACCTCAATCATGCGAACTCTAAATCCTGGGGTCATTACCACCCGGGCAAGGACAGCTCCTGCGAAGACCTTGGAAGAGGCGAGGATCGAGGTCCTCCTGGACTGCGGCAGAGAGGGGCTGCAGGCGGCCTCGACGTCGGTAGTGCCGGACCCTGGCGGCAGGGGACACCTCCGCACTTGCCTGCCGTGATCAAAGGCCTTCAAATAATGATAACAATAAAAGTGATAATGATAATGAAAATATTGACAATCTATAATTTTTCGACACGATTAATGCTCATTTTATTTTTTGGTTAACTTTTTTTCATTTTCGGAAATTTTTCTTCGTTTTCTGGAAACTTTTTTTCATTTTCCGAGAGCTTTTTTTATCTGGAAACTTCTTTACGTGTTAATTGAATGGAAAAAATGTTTTCTGGAAACTTTTTTTACGTTGTTACGTCATCCAGACTTCATATTCCTTTCCCACGCTCTTAGTTACCTTACGCTCTGTAATCTACCCTTATCGTTCGCGAGTCAGCAGGTTCTCCTGTAACTCGCGGCTAGCTTGCCTGCTACATCCGGCAGAAGCAGGCAGATACATCCCAGCACTCAAGCAAGACACCTATCCCTCTAAACCAAGACCATACCCTTTTTCCCTTGACCGACTCCGTTGCATTGACCACTAATAAACAATCATGTACTTTAAATCGTTTACCTTCCCTTAATACCGATCCCTTTCTATTCCATTTCCTTCCTGCATTGGGAGTAGTAGCACGCGAGTGCATAGTCGACGTGAACGGACCCTACAATAGCCAAATAACACCTTGGCTGGGCGTGGAGTAAGCTCCGATTACCGCTCATCGGAGCCTACGCAATCTACCCCGTAACATTTTGGTGGCAGCGGTTTTGCCCGTCGACCTACCCGTCAGTGCAGTGCTGCATGTTTTCTATGAAAGTGTTTAGTGCTCAAAATTTCTAACGCCGTATCAATCAGTGATAGCCGTGTTACGAACGAACTTCGGCCCACGAGGTACTGTGACAGGCATGCAGAACCTATTCAACTCGTCACGGACACAGGCTCTGCAAACAGTCCCCAATTTCAATAACTCCGTCACATTTTGGTACTATCAAAATTCATCGATACGTACGACGTCGAATAACTGTGTAGCGAGTGGAAATTCAGTGCGATAGCTAAGTTAAGCCGCACACCGCATGTGAACACATCACCCTTCGAACCGACAAATATTGAATGGACCCTTCCCGCTCATTCGGACTCCTGCAACCCTGTTAAGACGAGAACCTGGACCCGAAAATGACATCGCCCTAAGACCTGAATTACCACACTTATTTATCAACACGCCACGGAGTACCTCATCTATACCCTCCTCGTGCCGACGCATGACGTGTATCGCCTCTTCAAGTTTCACCTGCGTCCAGCTGCCTAGAACTGTACTCTGCTGTACTCTGTTTTTGCGTTTACCTTCGCCCTGTAAGTCTATTCTGAGTCTTAGTATTAAGTTGATATTTTTATTCCTGTACTTGCAATACCCTGCTTAAAAATCAACATGGCACCAACTAACGAAACCGGTTCAAATTTTTGGTCAGTAAAAGATGTCTTGCCGACAATCCCCCCTTTCGACGGCCACAACATGCCCTTTGACTCATTTGTAGAACAATTACGTCACGTAGAGACTCTTATAAAAGCTTCGGATAAAATGACTTTTGCCAAATTTGCGCAATCAAAGGTTACAGGCCCCGCATCTCAATATTTAATAGGCATTAACTGTAATGACGTCGAGGACCTCATAACTGCCCTTAGCCGAGCATACCGCCCGGATATCCCCATACGCCAGTTATCCGCTCAATTAGATAGAATTACACAACAACCATATGAGCGCATTATAGATTACTCGTGCAGAATAAGAGCAATATCAAAAGAAATAAGCACAGCGATCATAGCCAAACACCCACCAGACTTAGCAACGCTTCTACTGAACGATCTAAAGAAGGATACCTCTAGATCGTTTATTAGAGGGCTTCGGCCAGAATTGGAGTGGAGAATCGCTACTATCAGACCATTACCAACCTTCGAAACTGCCGTCAGCATCGCCGAAGGTGAAGAAGCCGAGCTAATTAACCGTCAGATGCAATTCTCTGCACACTATTTTACCCCCTCTACACCCATGTGTCTGCCGTTACCCCCCCATACTGCTCCTCCGTCTCAGGTGCCTACCGCGGCCTCCTCTATCCCCCCCTGATGTCATTGCCCACACGTGGTTACGTTTATCAACCAGCGCCTCGTACCGAACCCGGAACCTACGCCCAAGCGCTCCATCCGAATACCAGTTCTACTGACCACGTTAATGCTCTGCCCAGCACTTGTCAATTTTGTAACCACCAGGGTCACTCCATCACGGAATGTCACCGTTTGCAAAGTAAAAGATATTGTACCAAATGTCGCAGAATGGGCCACTTCCACAATGAATGCAACGTAAACCAAGAACTGCACTGCGACAATTGTAACCGCAGAGGCCACACAGTAGACCGATGTAGATCCTTTCCGCGTAATAACCAAGGCAATGCAGCCTCAAATAAACATTTAAACGGGAACATCGCCCGCGGGGAGAACGCGCCCGCGAGCAATGCAAACAACTAGCGTTCCGATCTTCAAGTCATATCCTCATAACAGCTTCAGCTGACCCTCCACTAATTTCGATTGACACCCCCGAGCTAAATAAAATATCTACATTCATTATTGACACCGGTGCAGACGTCAACTTGGTCAAAGAAAGTTCCGTTAGGCCCCTCGTACGACGAACAACCGACGAACGTTTGACGCTGACTGGTATAACAGACAAAAAGACGCAAACTATCGCAAAAACGGAAATACGTTTTAATAATAAATCCCATACCTTTCACTTGGTCCCGGACTCGTTTCCGATTTCGCACGACGGCATCTTAGGCCAGCCCTTCTTACGAAAAGAGAAAGCAACTATTTCTTTCAACTCAAACTCGGTGATGCTTGGATCCTCATTGCCAATCCACTTTAGTAAATTCGATGAACCCTCGTCCGCGCCCGAAAAAACGCGCGTAATCACAATACAGGCCCGTACCGTGAAAGCCATCCCACTAATAGTTGCGAACCCAGACACTAAAGTAGGTTACCTTAAACGCATCGATTTAGGCAACAATGTTCTATGTGGTGAAGCGTTAGTTGAAAACCAGAACGGCATCGCTTACTCGTACGCGTTCAATTGTAACGAATCTGCCGTAGAGATAAGACCCCCAACAGTAACCCTAGACGAGTTCGACGAGCCACTGAGTACAGTCATGCCCAACGCTACGCCCACTGCATCGAGTAACCACCACAGCGATGCCCACGCTAAAACCCTCGTTTCGCACCCAGGCCCTCTCCTCAGCAACTCATTAATTGTTTCTGCCGCCAAGCGTACATCGCGACCGACTAATAATCCCCCCTCCTGCCCCATCCAGTCCACTGACCTCGCGCAACTGCAATCCGATCCTCCTATCCCTGACGACAGTACACCCTGTCCCGGTGCCGCAACAGTGCTCTTGACTGACAGTAGGTCAGAAAGATTGGACGTCCTAAAGAACAGCTTACATCTTGATCATTTGAATGAGACCGAAAAACAATCTATATTTAACCTCGTAACAGAATTTAACCATCTCTTTTATCTCCCAGGTGATAAATTAGGCCACACCAATTTATCTCATCACACTATCCCCACGACGGACAATACGCCTATTCATACCAAACAATACCGTTTTCCCAAAATTCACAAAGACGAAATCGAATCCCAAGTTGATAAACTACTCAAACAAAATCTTATTAAACATTCCTCATCTCCGTATAATTCCCCGGTGTGGATCGTTCCAAAAAAACCGGATAGCGACGGCAATAAACGATGGCGTATGGTAATCGACTACAGAAAACTTAACGAAAAAACAGTCGGCGACGCATACCCCATGCCCGATATCACGGAAATCCTTGATCAGCTTGGCTCAGCTAAATACTTTTCCACATTCGACCTTGCTTCCGGGTTCCACCAAATTCCCATGCATCCGGATCACAGCACGAAAACTGCATTTTCGACACCTAGAGGCCATTATGAATTTTCTCGTATGCCCTTCGGACTAAAGAACGCCCCCGCCACGTTTCAAAGGCTCATGGACCAAGTCCTTCTAGGCCTACAAGGCAACGAGATGTTCGTATATTTAGATGATATAGTTATTTACACTCGAAACTTGCAAGAACATGAAATTAAATTTCGGAAATTAATGAAGCGACTAACCGCTGCTGGTTTGACTCTACAACCAGACAAGTGCGAATTCTTGCGCAAGGAAGTCGTTTACCTCGGACACCTCATAACTGAGTCAGGAGTAAAACCTGACCCTGGTAAATTAATAGCTGTTAAAGAGTATCCTGTCCCCAAAAGTCCCAAAAATGTTAGACAGTTCCTTGGCCTTTTAGGTTATTACCGAAGATTTGTTCCAAATTTTGGAAAAATTGCTAAATGCCTTAACAATTTAACGAAGAAGGATACCCCTTTCATCTGGACGTCCGAACACCAGTCTGCCTTTGAAACCTTACGCGATTGTTTATGCAAAGAACCAATTCTACAACACCCGGACTTCAACGAACCATTCACGCTCACTACAGACGCGTCAAAATTCGCAATAGGTGCAGTTCTCAGTTAAGATAAAGACGGTGCCGACCTACCGGTAGCATACGCATCCCGAGCCCTCAAGCCCGCTGAATTAAACTACTCGGTACCTGATAAAGAATTCTTAGCCGCCTACTTGAGCATGAATCACTTCCGCCCCTACATCTATGGTCAGAAGTTCACTTTAATGACAGACCACGAGCCACTCAAATGGGTAAAAAGCGTCAAGAAACCTAATTCCCGTTTATTACGATGGAGCTTAGAACTGGCAGAGTACGACTTCGATACGAAATACAAGTCCGGAAAATCTAATACCAACGCTGATGCTCTGTCCAGGAACGCACCGCCCGACACCGCTCATATTCTTCCTATAGATGCAAAACGCCCCCGTCCAACGACCGAAGCCTCTAGTGATAAACCAAAAAAACGCATTAAAAAGACTCATCAGTACCCCAGACGCCCTCGACAGACCACAGACGAGTCCACCAACCCAGCTCCGCTGAAACACCCTAAAATCTCACAACCCTGTGAGATGATATACTCCTCTGATTCCTCTGATTCCTCTGACCTCTCCGACGATGAGCTCAGCGATAAAGAAACTCCGTTGCTCAAACCCCCCCTCGTTACCCCGGCACCGATCCCAGTACATCGCCAACCTAAACGCCATCGCGAAACAAATTCTTCAACAAATCCTGGGCCTCATAAAAGACCATACCTGAGCTATTTTTCAGATTCTTCCCTTAGCTCGGATGACTTACAGACCCCAGAAACTGAATCAGGTACCGATGACCTTTGTCCAGCCACCGATTTACCGGGGCCTTCTTATAGCGATTTCCTCATAGAAAGCGAAACTTTTCCTCTCATGCGTAATAGACGTATCAAAGAAATAAAGGCTGACCTTTTACAGCAAAAGGATAACTTGGCTCATTGCATATCGGCTGACTGCCAAATGTCAAAAGGAATCGCTTCAGAACTGACAGAACGTAAATTCATAAACCGCGAACAACTTAGAGAATTCGACCCGACTGTGACTGACGTTATTTCTGTGGTACATGGAAACCGGAAAATCTATAACCTAGTTACAAAGTCCAAATACAGTGACAAACCTTTGCCCCACGTTTTTTTTGACACCTTGGTTAACTTTAGGAAAACCTTGCAAGAAGATGGCGTAACATCCGTCTCGATACCATTGATAGGTTGCGGACTCGACAAATTAGAATGGAGCGCGGTGCGCAAAATGATCCATTACGTTTTTAAAAATTCGAAAATAAGAATCACCGTTTGCCGCCTCGACTCTCCGCTTCCTGCCACCGCGCGCCCCTGCATTACACCCCCACCCGTTTGTACTAACCTCCCTGACCCTGTCCCTTCCACATCTGGATTACCCCCCCGCCGCCATCTCCGAAAGGAATCGGAACGTCCGTCCAAACCTGCAGCACCTCGTCCGATTCCACCTCCACCCCCACCCACTGACGTCATCATGCCCCCCCCTGTCGGGCCTCCGCGTCCCGCTAGGAGATACTCCCCCGCTACTTCCAGGCCGACGAACCCTTCCTTACACTCCTGTTCCCCTCCCCCCTCGCCCCTCCCACCCACCTCTGATAACGACGACAGTTCCGACTTGCTCACGGACGCTGAATACTATACGTGCACTCAACAATTCGACTCCCATATGGAAATTACTGACCATAACCATGACAGTGCTCTCAACACTAACGATGATGAAATTAATGACCCTCACGGTTTCGCATATTTTATTGACAACTTGGACGACATACCAGTATCGGACAATGTCAAAGATACCAATGATGGACTTTTGATGCTCAAAACCAACTATGCGCACTTCATATCGACAGACTGCGCTTGGATCAAGGGTATACCAGCCCAACTTGCCGGCGAGAATATCGTTGACCCAAAAATAGTAATGAAGCCTCGTCCGCGAAAATTTGATATCATTGAATCTAAGCACAATAGTCGACGTATTTTCACCCTAGTATTGAAAACAAAAAGCTCGGATGAAAGTAACCTATACGATATCTTCAAGCTATTGTCCAAACTGAAAACGGCTTTAGCCGATTCAAACCTAAAATCTCTTGCCCTCCCGATAACCGATGACAGTTTAGACGCTCTCGATCCTCGTGTTATCCGAAAACTTCTATCCTATATTTTCGCAGACTTAGGAATTCAGATCATGCTTTGTCGAAACACGACTGTCATCCCAGACGAATGTTTACGAAAAGAAATAATCAGAGAATGCCACGAATCGTTAGTCGGCGGTCATCAAGGTGTCACTAAAATATATAACCGCATTAGACAAAAGTATTTTTGGCCCCGTATGAAAGAACAAATCCAAGATTTCATAAGAACTTGCGAGAGTTGCCAAAGGAAAAAATTGGTCAGAGTAAAAACCAAATTGCCAATGATGATAACGGACACGCCTGCCGATGCATTCGACAAAGTGGCATTAGATATTGTTGGACCTCTACCCCTTACTAAATCGAACAACAAATATCTCTTGACGATACAATGCAATTTGACAAAATTCCTGGACGCCATCCCTTCACCTGATGCCACCGCCAAAACTATAGGCGCAGTATTCGCAAAAGAATACATTACACGTTACGGTGCTCCTTGAGCAATACTTACAGACCAAGGACAGAATTTCATGAGCACAGTCATCAAACAACTTTGTAAACTTTTCAAAATTAAGCAAATACGAACCACAGCTTACCGCCCACAGTCGAACGGATCTCTAGAACGCAGTCACCTTGTTCTCACTGAGCACATCAAACACTACACGGATGCTGGTAAAGACTGGGACGATTACATCCGCTTTGCAATTTTTTGTTATAACACCGCAAAGCACGAAGGTACTAACTTCACCCCCCATCATCTAATTTTTGGCTCTCAAGCCAGACTCCCAACAGACGCGAACCCTGCCAGCGCGTATACTCGTTCCTACGATTCCTTCCTTCTGGATTTAATCGCTAATCTATCCAGCATACGAAAACACGCCGCGTCCAACCTACAACAAGCAAAGCATCGTTCCAAGACGTATTACGACCGTAATGTCAACAGCCAAACTTTGGAAGCAGGTCCGAAGGTCTATCTACTAAATGAAACCCCATCCAAATTCGACGACCATTATAAAGGAGTGTATACGATTAAGCGTATAATTAACAATATCAACGCTGAAATTTGGATTACCCCCCGAAAAACTAAAATCGTTCATTTCAATAAATTGAAATTGGCACAAGAAGAAAGCAATTAAAAAAAAAAAAAATCAACAGCCATATGCTACCAAATTGCCTGCGATCGCGTTACATTACGTCTCATACTCTTGCATATCGTTGCAGGTGCAGTGCTCTCGACAGCAAGACAGACGATTCGACTAACGTCGCGATTAAGCAACTGAATCAGAACTCGGGAATCTTCTTCGAACAATTGCAAGACCTACGTACATATAACAAAGAATGGACTTTGCTGAACTACATAGACCTCCAATATTTATTCGACCGACTTGACCAAACATCAGAATTCTTAACCATAATAGAAGGTAAATGCTCTGTCGCCAAAAACTACTGTTACACCGGTGACCATATTCAAATGTTGGCTGATAGAATAAAAACCATGAAACTATACCAAAACCGAATAGAATATTTAGTTGGCCATCGCACAGGCGAATCCACTCACTCCGAACTTGCTAAATTAGCCCACCATCGCGGAACACGAGGCGCGATTAATTTCATTGGTAGCGTATCAAAATCCTTATTCGGCACCCTAGACGTAAAAGACGGAGAATATTTTAACCAACAAATTGACAACTTGTACAACGACAGTAGACACTTAGCATCCCTGCTTAACGAACAGACAAATATCGTACAGTCAACGTTAGGCGTCTACGGGAAAGAAATCGACAGCATGATAAGCCACGACCGCGAACAACATAAATTACTCACGGCCCTCTCGACTGATGCAGCTATTTCAAAAGCCTTAATCGCCAACAATACCTTCAGAACGACTTTACTTAACCGACTAATTGACCTGGACCGACACTTGAACGAATACGAACTTGACCTGTCCAGCTTAGTAAACGCTATCCTCTTCGCTCAAAAAGGTATCGTCCACCCTAAAATTCTATCACCAGAACAAATTATTTCCAGTCTTAAACATATCCAGTCACTCACACCACAAATAGAGTTTCCTATTCCAATGGATCCGAATTACGCTAAAGAACTGATTCGAATCTCTAAAATCGACATAGCGTATTACGAACCCAGACTGCTTTATGTGATATCTATTCCGTTGCTCAACTCCGAGGCTTTTGACCTGTACCGACTGCTTCCCGTCCCCGTTAGACAGACATACGACTCTGCCAATAACAAATTCGCTTACATTCAACCTGGCAGAGACTACATAGCTATAGCACTTAACCGAGCGTCGTACTTTCAAATCTCGGAATCCAAATTTAGTAAATGCATTTTATCCTTAGGAAAATTCATATGTAAGTTGACACAACCGCTTTTCCGACCGTCGACTCACAAACTCTGCGAGGTAGACCTTTTTCTGAACCCGTCCAGAAAAATTTCAAAACAATGTGACATCAGATTGACCGCATTCGATGGAACCTACTGGACGGAATTATCAACATCTAATTCTTGGATCTTCTCAGCTTCCACTCCTGAGACTCTTCATACTCTCTGCCCAAATGACCAGACCTCTCGTGTCACACTTTCCGGTTCAGGCATTATCACCCTAGACGACCTGTGTACGGCTAGTACTTCTGAGGTCACTCTCAAAACTTCGAAACGCTCACAATCTACCGAGACCCTCTCCTACGTCTCCAAAGTTACCTTGGATCTAAGCCAAGTATCCCTCAGTCTTGATTTTAATTTTTACACTGACTTGTCCCTTGTTGCCAGCCCTCCCTTTCGCGAACCATCGCATATTAACCCCCACGATCTTGCCGTCACCAGCGTTTCCGTGAATGATATACTGGAACGCTCAGCAGACCTAAGCACACATTATCGCACCCGAGATAACATGCACCGCCTCACTACCAGCCTTGGTTATAGCGGCATCGGCCTCGCGTCCCTCTCAGTAGCTCTCTTCTGCTACAAAATCTCGTTATTTAGCAAAATCTCAAGGCTGTACTCTTGCTGCAAATTGGGAAGGACACGACATACCCCTTACCCGCGTCGTACAAAACCCCAAGTTCCTATGCGCCATGCCATCCACCACCCGCGCCTAGAAATAATACCATTTCCCGATGACCTGCCTCCTCGCCCTTCGTTGCTACTCCGGACCCAATCGGAAATTGAAATGACGGAACTAGGCATATCTAGGCCGCGTAAATTGCTCCCCGAGCAGACCCTTAACAATAGCTCCGAATCACTCGAAGTCTGGCGCTAAGCCCTCCGCTATTAGCAATCATATTCTTTCATTGCTTTATTCTGCCCGTAATAATCTGCGGCCGTAATATAATCATCAGCACGTTGCATAAGTTTCGTTTATAATATACACAATATTTATCATATATACAAATCTATCATATATACCACCACATTTATAAGATGTCATTTAGAAAATCTTATTCAAATGAATACTAATCCACTTAAACGCGCACTAACATCTAGGCGCTATATTTTAAGACTCTTCTGTGTAATATTCTGTAAGTGATTCAGTACGATAAGATGTCATTTATAAAATTTTTTTTTTCTATCCAAATGTATACTAACCCACTTAAACGCGCACTAACGTCTAGGCGCTATATTTTAAGACCCTTCTTTGTAATATTCTGTAAGTGATTCAGTACGATAAGATGTCATTTATAAAATTTTTTTTTTATTCAAATGTACACTAACCCACTTAAACGCGCACTAACATCTAGGCGCTAGATTTTAAGACCTTTCTTTGTAATATTCTGTAAGTGAGTCACTACGTTTCATGGCCTTCCGCTTCCTTCCGAACATTCTATTTCGTACCCTCACCGAATGTTCTTCCCCAAGGGGGGGCGTGTTACGTCATCAAGACTTCATATTCCTTTCCCACGCTCTTAGTTACCTTACGCTCTGTAATCTACCCTTATCGTTCGCGAGTCAGCAGGTTCTCCTGTAACTCGCGGCTAGCTTGCCTGCTACATCCGGCAGAAGCAGGCAGATCCATCCCAGCACTCAAGCAAGACGCCTATCCCTCTAAACCAAGACCATACCCTTTTTCCCTTGACCGACTCCGTTGCATTGACCACTAATAAACAATCATATACTTCAAATCGTTTACCTTCCCTTAATACCGATCCCTTTCTATTCCATTTCCTTCCTGCATTGGGAGTAGTAGCACGCGAGTGCAAAGTCGACGTGAACGGACCCTACAATAGCCAAATAACACCTTGGCTGGGCGTGGAGTAAGCTCCGATTACCGCTCATCGGAGCCTACGCAATCTACCCCGTAACAACGTGCTAATCAAATGGGAAAAATTTTTTTCGTTCTCCGAAAACTCTTTTTCATTTTCTGAAAACTTGTTTTCATTTTCTGAAAACTTTTTTTCATTTTCTGAAAACTTTTTTTACGTGTAAATGGAATGGGAAAAAAGTTTTCGGAAAACTTTCTTTCGTTTTCTGGAAACTTTTTTCCATTTTCTGGAAACTTTTCTCGTGGTAAACGAATGAATATGAATAATTGTTCAATATGTAATTAATAAATGAATAAATAATTGATGAATACATGAATTTATACGGTATTCGAATTTTAAAACTTCGATCTGCTCAACATCGTATTGCCGGCGAAACGTCTCTGCTTCATGAACTGTCGCCATGGGAGTCATGCGCATATATTTAGAACGGTTCTATGCCCTCAGTTCCAGCCTACGGCTAGTCTATTGCGGGGTTGCAGCACACCCTCCAAGTTCTGGTACCTGTTTGCCCAGGTATCGGTTGTATATTACCGTCTTGTCAACTCATGATCAATTTTTCAGTACATTGGAGCTAACCTCGCGTTTGTTTACTACGTATTAGGCACTGTGGGGTTGATCAACCCTTGGTAAGTTCCTCAGACGGTTCTTACAATCAATAAACGTGATGTTATTTATCGTTGCAGTTTTCGCATCCTTGACACGCTTACCCACTTTAACACCGTTGTCACATTTTTGTTTCATCCTCATCCGTGGTGGGGGGAAAGATGCGGCTGCTGCTATGAAATCTGTACTGACCCAGAGTCGTATACCTGCACATCTATACGATGATCAATGCAAAGAATTTCACAACAGCAAATTGAAAGCCCTCATGATGCAGCACAATATCAACATGTATTTGACACTCAGCAACTTAAAGGCATCGATATGCGAACGTTCTTAGTCTCACATTGCAAAAATGAAATGTGGATGTGGTTTACTCTCCTAGGATTTCACAAGTGGATTAATATTTTGGGTTGATTCAATGAAGTCCTACAACAACACCAAACATCGTACGATTCGGATGAAACCGGTGGATGTTAGCACGAAGAATGAAAAACAGCTGTATCGTAGCGTGTACAAGCCTTGGCAAATCGAACGAAGTGATCGAGCGCGGAAATTCAGCGTAGGCAATCGAGTTCGAATGAGCAAGTACAAGAATGTATTCGAAAAAGGCTATACACCCAATTGGACGACAGAAATATTCACCGTGAGTGAGGAGAAAAATACCAATCCACCCACCTACAAACTTACCGATTATCAAGATCATCCCATCGAGGGGGGCTTCTACGAGGAAGAGCTCACCAAAGTAAAATATCCCGACGGCTACCTTGTGGAGAAAGTATTACTCAAACGGGGGAGTCTGTTCTATGTAAAGTGGTTGGGTTTTGACAGTTTGCACAATAGTTGGATAAATAAAACAGACGTGTAACATAATTTGTATGTATTTTCCGAATTACAATGAAAGATTTTGAATATACAAATATTTCGACATTTTATTTACTTTGTACGCACATGTGCCATACTCTTTACTATGAAAATAATGATTATAATAATGATAATATGAAATTTTGCCATACGATTATTACACATTTTATTTTTTGAAAAACTTTCTTCATTTTCTGAAAACTTTTCTCGTGGTCAACGAATAAATATGAATAATTGCTCGATGTATTAATGATAATCTCCCTATCTAATAAAAAAGTTTCAAACAAATGAACGTAGAAAAAGATTATAATAACAATAGTAAAAAAAAGATTAGAATAACAATAGTATACCCATAAAGTTGGGTGGTGGGGTGAGATCCCGAAAACAAAACAAAAAGCATCTAGCAAACCCTTTGACAGCTGTCATCGGCTGTTCATGACAGTCTTTGACAAATATCTTTATAGGTATCTGTTTCTGACGCGCAAAAAATGAACATGCAAACGAAAATTGTCAAGATGATTCCCGACGGCAATTGTCTTTTTCGCGCGTTGGCGTATTGTGTATACTGCACTCAAGATCGACACCCAGAGGTGAGACTGAGTATCGTTGCAAATATAGTGGATCATTGGTCTACATTTGCGGGTCTTATTACAGATAATGGGTCAAACGGTGCTGTAATTAGGTCACCTGGTGATTACAAATCACATATGAATAAAAATGGAATATACGTGGGAGAAGCAGAATTAGCTGCAGCTGCGGACATTTTTAAGATATGTTTAATCGTGTATCGCGAAGAACAAATTCATCCACACCGGATCAGATCACAAAATGAAACACAATTCTCGCTACTCTTCACCGGCGACGGAGACAGTGGACACTTTGATGTCTTGCAGAACCAGAATAAAATTTAGATAGTGAGTAATAAGTACGAAAAGTAAAGATCAAATGATAGTGAATCTATATATGTCACCTAACAGTCAAAAGGACAGCCAGGATTTACGATGACAGTGGAGAAAGGAGGAGTTTCAAGCAGCAGACAAGGCTATGAGGACGGTGGATGGTCGGACGTATCACAAAAGAAAAAGGAAAATAAAATTGTAAGTGCGAATAACCAAATAAGCCAGAGAATGATAATAAACAAATGTTCCTATAACAAGGCAAGAGGACGACCAGGATCTATGTTAACCACAAGAGAAAGAGGTGTTTTGCGGAGTGAACAGTAACACAAATATAGAGAAAAAAATAATATAAAGAAGGTGATTTTGAAGAATAATGGGCAGAGCGGTAGCAAAAATAATTCAGCAAGTCAAGGAGATAGATCAATATCAATAGAGAAGGAACACCAATTTTCAACCAACGATTGGAAGCTTCGATTGATGAGAAAAATAAAAGTAAGCACAAAAGGAATTGAAGTGGACAGCAAGTGCAGACTTGTCATCAAATCAACATAAAGGAATTCGCCTGTCTACTAGACAATGCGTAAGGAAATGGTGAGGCGCGTAGCGCCGAGATAGGGTTGGCGCGCGAAGCGCGCAGGGGCGAAGCCCCTAGTAATAAATAAATGATTGTTGAGTATATGAATTCACATTTTTAAATCCATTGAATATCGTATTGATGGTGAAACGTTTCCGCCCGATGGTGGGTCGTGCGAGGCGTCAAACATCAAATATTTACATCAATCCTATGTCTACAGTTTATCCTATAGCTATTGGGGGGCTGGGACAAACCCCCGAGGTACGGTGTCGGTCTGTCCAGGTATCAATAGCTGCTTGTCATCCTGCCAACTCAGAGTCAATTTTTTTTGTACGATCGTGCTTACTTCGTGATTTTTGCTGCGTATTAAACACTGTGGAAGAGTCAACTCTCGGTAAGCCGTCAGACAGCGCTTATAATCATCAAACGCGATGCTATTTATCAATGAATTTCTAACACCCTTGGCGCGCTTACTCACTATTACGCCACCGTCATATTTATCGCCATCCTCACCCATCGTGGTAAATGTGTACAGCTTTGCTCGCAGTCTCACAAACTCTGTCATAATTTTACCATTATTTTCATCCTTCATGAGCCCTAGTTGTTTTTTGTTTTTAAGGGGAATACCATACACATTGTCATGCGGATAGTCAGAGGTGTCAAACATTGTATCTACATCACGTTTGATGATATCGTAGATATCAGGGACATTGAATTGATAAATAAGGCTGTCTGTGTCGGTACACATCAATTTAGCCTGTTTATTCGAAAAGTTGGTTTTAATATAATTATAGTGAAAATCGTACAGAAAGATTTTTGACAGATCTAGAATTGATGCGCCGATGTAAATAGGTTTGGCGACGTAAACTTTGACATGATTCATTTCAATGATAACCATATCAGTGCCAAATATAGTGCAGCTGCGAAAGTTTGCTCGGGCAATAAGCGTTCTCGCACCACCTCTTCCCTCCCATTTTGTAACCAATTCAACATCTTTATGATTTCGCACATTCTCCGTAGTCTTGCCGAACACAGCGTTATTCGTGAGGGTGTGAAAGTTTTTCTCAATTCATTCCTAGACCGCTTACGCATGTCTGTGTTGAGAGTGATGTGAGGCTCGAGCCATGGAGATTGTGCAAACTTCAAAATTCTGTGCACTTTCGTTACTTTTAATCCTAAACTCAAACACTGTTTTAAATGTCTATAATGCAATATATACTTTGTTTTGGGGTGAAGGGTGGTCGCGAGTTTGGCATTTTTACTACCTAGAGGAGTAAAATGTTCGGGACAAAGGGGTAAGTCTTTGTGATCCTCGTGGAGTTCCACAGGGTAGTCCGAATCTACCTCCAGAAAATAGCCGATCGGCGAATCGTCCGGATGGTTCGTTATGTCGATGTGCTGATACTATCACTCGAACAAACCGATTGGTAAATGCACGCTCATCGCTGCACCGTACAGGTTATTCACGTCAAAATACATAATATACGATTCCGCTTTGTTTGGATTAAAATCTTTTCCCATGAATCTATTATTGGCCCGAGCGAGTCGATTAGAACATTGTGCTACGCCGCCTCGAATGGCTCTTTCAATAAATAACATCATTTTAGGGTTGTCTAAAAGTTGCAAATTTACATTAGTATGCTTGAGCATCGCGTCAAAAGCAAGTCCCGGTGCAGTGTAGTGGTGCAACGGATCTAAATCGTATGTTTTGAAGCAGCTAGCGCGGAAATTTTCGAAAATATCGGCAAGCAAAAGAACATCGGTCTTTAAATATAAATCTGAATAGCCTCCCAGTGACTCTAAATGGAATTCCTCCCAAACAGTTTTCGCGTGCTCATAATCGGTGTCTGAAATATTTGCATCGCAGAGGTGCGAGTAGAAATACTTCTTTGCAGGTAATCGCGGTTCATCGAGTTTCCCCCAACAATCGACGTATTCATAGGGAAAACGCCTTTGCGGGTCATCAAACTGAACCGAGTCGGGTTATTATAAAATTTGCGTGTTATGCGTTTATCGGTATCGGTCAAATATGTGGAAAGTTTATCGATGCTGCTAGCCATAAATCGGAACGAATCGATGAATCTCAAGTGCATCATTGTTCCATCGACGCGTTTCCTGAAGGATATATATTTTTCCTTATTTATGGGTAGCTGTGTAATTTTACCGGGAAAAGTTGACGCGGGGGATTTTATTAAAAAATGAGAATCGTAACCGGACAAATTGTGGAAAACTATTGGAATTGTGTGCGACTCTCTGAAATTCAAATCACACCAATTGTGAGCAGGACCACGATATTTACCCGTGAAGTGACAGTGATCGTAACACTTTTTCTCCTCAGGGGTAAACGGTTAATAGTATATATATGAGAGTTCTGGACCACCACCCCCCCCTTCCCCTCCTCGCTTACCTTTCACCCCCCCCTCCCGTTCATTGTTTTCTCGGTTTGCCGCAAGATGGCCGTTTTCATAGGATTCGACACACACACACACACACACACACACACACACACAATAATTCCTGTAGAGATTTGTTTGGCGCAGGAAAGCCGCACATAAACCGGATAGGGTAAAAACCCGCTAGATCTATTGAAAAAATTCCCGGGAAATGACCCCTGAAGGAAGGTTTAAAATGACGTTTTGAATGGTTTGAATAATTTTTTTATTCAACATCAATTACATTGAGTTTTCTTATTGTATTCTCAATTATCTTATTCTAAATTTTAACGAGTAAATTTATACACATTATTCTCGATATCCATGTTAATTTAACATATCATTATTCCAAAATTGACTTATACCAATTTTTTAACAGTACCACTGATCGGATCATATTCAACAATGCGATCATGCAAGATCACGCAGAAGGCAGAAGTGTGTGGCGGGAACGTAATGCTACAGTCAAATTCCAATCGAATGTCCACAGGTCCAGTTTTCAATGTTGCGTTCTGCTTGGAGCAATCGATGACGATAAGAGGAGCTCGGGTTATAAATTCACGCCTCGTTAGCAAAGGCTCAGCTTCTTTGTTATAGTAGCTCATTTAAAACCGAACATACATATCATAGAGAATAGCGGGGGATGTGCAGGCTCGGACTTGTTCGCTATAAAGAGTCGTAAAACCCAAAACTGTGTGTACACCTACCATCCGGTGAAGAGCGGGCAGGATAAGATTTTTCTCACATCACACACTGTTCGCCGCCCGCTTTTCGTTGACCGATTTTTCCCACCACATGACCCACGCTGCTTAACGACTCATAAAACTCAAAAACTACATTAGGCGGCGGCGGGTTCGTGGAGAGGGGGAGGGGGAGGGGGTTAAAACCTGTTTCAACACGCTTTTAGGCAAGATGCAGCTGCGGAACTGGGTGACTTCAAACTGGCAGATAAACCGCAAAAATTTAGGGATGGTGGGGGCGGGGACTGCGGACCCCAGCCGTCTTTGGCGTCATTTTTTACATGAATTTCATCATCTCTGCAGAGCCGGGAGAGCAATAAAACCCACAAATTTAGGGATGGCGGGTCGGATAAAGAGCGGGCCAAGTCGTCTCTGACGTCATTTTTCCCTCCGAGATGCGCCGAACGCAGTGCGCACCACATCTCTGACGTAATTTCACCCTCCGATATGCGCAGAACGCAGTGCGCACAGTTCCCAAATTCTTGCGATCTATCGGCCTATATACATATAAGCTCAACGCATCCGATGCAGACTCGCCAGTCTTACACGATGCGTGCAAATCAAAAAAGTTATACAAAGTTCGGCTTATATCAACGTCAAAGTCATGGCAGTCGAAGCGTATATGGGACTTGCGGAGCAGATGGAGAGGACGTACAACTTGCTGAGAGAGCAACCACCCGGAGAAGAGAATGACGCCGTCATCAATCATTGGGCTGGTATTGGAATTGCGAATATCCAAGTTCTGCGCGATATTTCCATGCAACAAGGAACAACCGTTGGTGCGAAAATACAAATCCAACATACGATCGCACTCCTGCAATCTTGGGTGACGAAGATCAAGCAGTTGCAGCAGCGCACAGTGGTGACGGGTGGAAATATCGTTACTCCTGCGGGTGTACAATGGGACGACGTGGATAGCGCTTTTGCTAGCCGAATCAGAACGTGGGTTGTCACAAATCTCCGTCATGAAAATTTGGACGCCTTTCTGGACGATGTGCAGCGCGTCGTCACCGAGAAGTTGGTGCTGATACTGCGCGAGGAGGGAAATGTGAAGGTTAACCTCATATTATCGTGCAAATTCGAAAATGCCAAGCACGAAGAGATCTCCACTGAAGGTAAGAGTTTCAACACCTCCAACGTGGCGATTCTCCTCCCATCAAGCGATATAAATGGTTGGTTTATACGTGCACGGGGTGATCTGCAGTCAAAGGTGGAAGTTTTCGAGCAACGCGATTCCGGCTGGAGTATGATTGAGATGATTAACCTCACTGTAAATATCAATCGCTACCAGCCTCTCGCCGCGGGGGCTTCAACATTCGTCGACCTGCCCCAAGACATTCGACATAAAAGGGCTGTGATTAACGTGAGGAACGAGGACGAAAGGTGCCTTCTCTGGTCCGTCACAGCAGCCCTCCACCCGGTCAACACCCACACCGATAGGACTCCCAACTATCGTCGATATATTTCCGAGTTGGACTGTACAGGTATCAATTTCCCTGCTACTCTACATGATGTGAAAAAGGTTGAGAGATTGAATAATTTGCGCATCAATGTATATGGTATAGAATCTCAAACTTTTTCGCATCATGCAAAATCAAATAAAAGCGTCATCGTGCCAATTTATTTGAGTAAAAATTTGCATAGCGTAAACATTGACACGATCCATCTTCTAATGGTTGAGAGTAATCCGGAAGACGATATGACTGGTGAGTTTGCACCGAGATTCCATTTTGCTTGGATTAAAGATCTTTCCCGATTGGTGAGCAAACAATTGTCTGATCATAATGGCCAGCTGTTTTTATGTGACAGATGTTTGTGCCACTTTAGCGTGGAATACGCCTACGACAATCATCGACAAGATTGTATTATGCTAAATAAAGTACGCATGGAATTTCCCAAGTGTAAAGATTTAGTATTTTCCAATTTTCAAAACAAAGGCACCGTTCCATTCGTCGTATACGCCGATCTCGAATGTATATTAATCCCTGAACCTGTGGATGAATTTGAAACTCGTAAGACTTGTGAAATTCAAAAGCATATCCCGCACGGTGTAGCGTACTATGTGCATTGCGCGTACGATGAGACTTTATCGGAGTTCCACGGTAAACGCGGTGTCGATTGCATAGATTGGTTTATGAAACAGCTTAAAGATTTATCAATTCAAGTAGAGTCACGCATCAAAAACATAATTCCGATGAAGTCTCTTACCCAAGTGCAACGCGATCGTCACATGCGCGCAAAGAATTGTTATATTTGTGAAAAACCGTTTACGCCTGAGGAGAAAAAGTGTTACGATCACTGTCACTTCACGGGTAAATATCGTGGTCCTGCTCATAATCGTTGTGATTTGAATTTCAGAGAGTCGCACACAATTCCAATAGTTTTTCACAATTTGTCCGGTTACGATGCTCACTTTTTAATATAATCCCTCGCGTCAACTTTTCCCGGTAAAATTACACTGCTACCCATAAATAAGGAAAAATATAAATCCTTCAAGAAACGCGTCGATGGAACAATGATGCACTTGAGATTCATCGATTCGTTCCGATTTATGGCTAGCAGCATCGATAAACTTTCCACATATTTGACCGATACCGATAAACGCATAACACGAAAATTTTATAATAACCCGACTCAGTTCAGTATGATGACCCGCAAAGGCGTTTTTCCCTATGAATACGTCGATTGTTGGGGGAAACTCGATGAACCGCGTTTACCTGCAAAGAAGCATTTCTACTCGCACCTCTGCGATGCAAATATTTCAGACACCGATTATGAGCACGCGAAAACTGTTTGGGAGGAATTCCATTTAGAGTCACTGGGAGGCTATTCAGATTTATATTTAAAGACCGATGTTCTTTTGCTTGCCGATATTTTCGAAAATTTCCGCGCTAGCTGCTTCAAAACATACGATTTAGATCCGTTGCACTACTACACTGCACCGGGACTTGCTTTTGACGCGATGCTCAAGCATACTAATGTAAATTTGCAACTTTCAGACAACCCTGAAATGATGTTATTTATTGAACGAGCCATTCGAGGCGGCGTAGCACAATGTTCTAATCGACACGCTCGGGCCAATGATAGATTCATGGGAACAGATTTTGATCCAAACAAAGCGGAATCGTATCTCATGTATTATGACGTGAATAACCTGTACGGTGCAGCTATGAGCGTGCATTTACCAATCGGTTCGTTCGAGTGATAGTATCAGCACATCGATATAACGAACCATCCGGACGATTCGCCGATCGGCTACTTTCTGGAGGTATTTTTGGACTACCCTGTGGAACTCCACGAGGATCACAAAGACTTACCCCTTTGTCCCGAACATTTCACTCCTTCAGGTAGAAAAATGACAAACTCGCGACCACCCTTTACCCCAAAACAAAGTATATATGGCACTATAGAAATTTGAAACAGTGTTTGAGTTTAAGATTGAAAGTAACGAAAGTGCACAGAATTTTGAAGTTTGCACAATCTACATGGCTCGAGCCTTACATCACTCTCAACACAGGCATGCGTAAGCGGTCTAGGAATAAATTGAGAAAAACTTTCACACACTCACGAATAACGCTGTGTTCGGCAAGACTACGGAGAATGTGCGAAATCATAAAGATGTTGAATTGGTTACAAAATGGGAGGGAAGAGGTGGTGCGGGAACGCTTATTGCCCGAGCAAACTTTCGCAGCTGCACCATATTTGGCACTGATATGGTTATCATTGAAATGAATCGTGTCAAAGTTAACGTCGCCAAACCTATTTACGTCGGCGCATCAATTCTAGATCAGTCAAAAATCTTTCTCTACGATTTCCACTATAACTATATTAAAACCAATTTTTTGAATAAACAAGCTAAATTGATGTATACCGACACAGACAGCCTTACTTATTAATTCAATGTGCCTAATATCCACGGTATCATCAAACTTGATGTAGATACAATGTTTGATACCTCTGACTATCCGCATGACAATGTGTATGGTATTCCCCTTGAAAACAAAAATAACCAGGACTAATGAAGGATGAAAATAACGGTAAAATTATGACAGAGTTTGTGGGACTGCGAGCAAAGCTGTACACATTTACCACGATGGGTGAGAATGGGGATAAATATGACGGTGGCGTAATAGTGAGTAAGCGCGCCAAGGGTGTTAGAAATTCATTGATAAATAACATCGCGTTTGACGATTATAAGCGCTGACTGACGGCTCATCGAGAGTTGACTCTTCCACAGTGTTTGATACGCAGCAAAAAACAAGAAGTAAGCACGATCGTACAAAAAAAATTGACTCTGAGTTGGCAGGATGACAAGCGGCAATTGATACCTGGACAGACCGACACCGTACCTTGGGGGTTTGTCCCAGCCCCCCAATAGCTATAGGATAAACTGTACACATAGAATTGATGTAAATATTTGATAATTGACGCCTCGAACGATCCACCATCGGGCGGAAACGTTTTATGATCAATACGATATTTATTGGATTTGAAGTTTCAAAATGCGAATTCATATACTCAACAATTGTTTATTTATTTATTATTAATATATCAAGCAATTATTCATGTTTATTCGTTTACCACGAGAAAAGTTTTCAGAAAATGAAAAAAAATTTTCAGTAAACGAGAAAAACTTTTCTGAAAACGAAGAGAAGTTTTCAGAAAACTTTTTTCCCATTTGATTAACACGTAAAAAAAGTTTTCAGAAAATGAAAAAAAGTTTTCCAAAAAATAAAATGTGTAATAATCGTATGGCAAAATTGCATATTATCATTATTATTATCATCATTATTATTATTATTATTTTCGTAGTACAGAGTATGGCACATGTGCGCACAAAGGAGATAAAATGTGGAAATATTTGTATGTTCAAAATCTTTTATTGTAATTCGGAAAATACATACAAATTATGTTACATGTCTGTTTTATTTATCCAACTATTGTGCGAATTATCAAAACCCAACCACTTCACATAGAACAGATTCCCCCGTTTGCGTAACACTTTCTCCACAAGGTAGCCTTCGGGATATTTCACTTTGGTGAGCTCTTCCTCGTAGAAGCCCCCCTCGATGGGATGATCTTGATAATCGGTAAGTTTGTAGGTGGGTGGATTGGTATTTTTCACCTCACTCACGGTGAATATTTCTGTCATCCAATTGGGTGTATAGCTTTTTTCGAATACATTCTCGTACTTGCTGATTCGAACTCGATTGCCTACGCTGAATTTCCGCGCTCGACTACTTCGTTTGATTTGACGAAGCTTGTACACCCTACGATACAGCTGTTTTTCATTCTCCGTGCTAACATTCACCGGTTTCATCCGAATCGTGCGATGTTTGGTGTTGTTGTAGGTGTTACGCCCCGACGTACCGCCTTGGCGTAACTTTTTCAAAACTCCATTTTATTTCATTTCTATAATCTCTTCAATGCACAGATATCATTTCATCAAAATCTCATATTCTAATAACGGCGAGTTCCACCCCTCCTGGCAAAAGTCACGTAGAGACCAACAATGATCCCTAGTGTAAGGTTCAAAATTGTTTCTCATAACTGGTACCAAGAACTGAGATGAGAGACTGCTGAGTTAGTATCAGTAGCGCTCAGCCTGGAAATATCCCTCTTTTTAAATTAAAATTATAATCAATAACTAGGATAAACCACTACCTTCAGAACCATCAAATTAAAATAGATTACTTATTGGAATGTATGAATGAATGTGTGAACATTGCATGCAAATATCTCTTGTTCATATTTTCAATGTGTCACCGACGAGATTGAGAATCGTCGGAACACCGTCGAAGAGCGAGAAGTAACGCTGACCATGTGGATTTGGGCACCAGGAGGTCGCTCTCGCACCTCATTGGCTAATTACCGTTGTAACTAATTACAACTGCAGCTCCTTGGACCCTCGGGCCCAAGAAGCCGCGTCTTTCGTCTGTCAAGTCGCGAAGTGCGTGGACGTAAACCCGGATTAGCCCTCTCGAGCAAGAGTAGTGTTGAGAAAATCTTAATTGTGACCAGCCTAAAGTCTCGCGCTAATTCGTCAAATTCGAGCATTCAGTTATTCTGTTAGCTGCAAAAGACTCACTATCTTCTACATTTCCATCTTTTCTGTTCTTTACTAAATCTCGTCATTTCGCGAATAGACATTTTTATGATATTCCATTTTCCTTAGTTAAAATTGAGTTCGGCCCTGATTCAAGCGAATCAGGTAATCTTAAGTAAAAATAATAATAATTACACTATCATTTTCATTAAATAAATCGTTCCAATCAATTTTAACTTATCATCAAAATCACAAAACAGACACTTTCAAACTTTTGATAACAAGATATCATTCTAAATTCACAAAGACTAAGTGACCAACGTTCAACATCATTCGATTCATCAACTCGTCCAAATTTGAGGTGAGGCCCCCTGGTCCAGCATTCTACCGACGCAGACCGACACGATCCGACAGCTCTCAATCTCGTCGACCGATTCGACAAAAAGCTAAGTCAATCCGAGTGTTAATCTTCAAAATTAGACGAATTCTTGTTTCACCTTGATAATCAAAAACTACTTCAGTAAATTCACAAAAACCAAGTCTAGAATTGGTGGCTAGCTTCACTACCCCCAATTAATTCCTACTTATTGTTTCCAAGAATCAACGAATAAGACTTAACAATTATATATATATATATAATCGATTTAAGATAATCTAAAAAGAGAGATACAATACAATAATCACGACCAGCTAGTTATAACCATCGTTCAGAATAGATGTTCCTGGTACCAAATAATAATATCCTCTAGAATAGTATAACACAGGATTTTTATAATTTTGAAGACTCTATAAATTGTTATTTTCGACTCATATATATATATATATATTAATCACCATTGATTGTTACCAAACATTTCCGTAACAAAATCGAAATAGAATATACTTCATCTTTTACCAGTCAAATTATATTAATCATTTATTTTGAACGACCTTCTTCCTATTTTTATTATTTTAATTGCCTCAACAATTTAAACAAACCTCACAGACCTGTACAGGTTTATAGCAACACGATCCTACAAATTACCGGCTTATCGAAAGGTAAGTCTTTTTCTTAGTTTTAATTATTATTCATTGTCGTTACGTGGGAGCTAGATTATTCAATTAATCATTAACTACCACCGCTCAGTTCCACCCTCACCCCCACGTAACATAGGACTTTATCAAATCAACCCAAAATATTAATCCTCTTTTGAAATCCTGGGAGAGTAAACCACATCCACATTTTATTTTTTCAATGTTCGACTAAAAACGTTTGCATATCGACGCCTTTAAGTTGCTGAGTGTCAAATACATGTTGATATTGTGCTGCATCATGAGGGCTTTCAATTTGCTGTTGTGAAATTCTTTGCATTGATTAACGTATAGATGTGCAGGTATACGGCTCTGGGTAAGTACAGATTTCATAGCAGCAGCCGCATCTTTCCCCCCCACCATGGATAAGGATGAAACAAAAATGTGACAACGGTGTTAAAGTGGGTAAGCGTGTCAAGGATGCGAAAACTGCAACGATAAATAACATCACGTTCAATGATTATGAGAACCGTCTGAGGGGCTTACCTAGAGTTGATCAACCCCACAGTCCTGAATACGTAGTAAAAAAACGCGAGGTTAGCTCCAATGTACTAAAAAATTGATTATGAGTTGACAAGACGGTGACATGCAACCGATACCTGGGCAAACAGGCACCAGAACTTGGAGGGTGTGCTGCAACCCCGCAATAAACTAGCCGTAGGCTGGAACTGAGGGCATAGAACCGTTGTAAATATATGCGTTTGACACCCATGGCGATAGTTCATGAAGCAGAGACGTTTCGCCGGCAATACGATATTGAGCAGATCGAAGTTTTAAAATTCGAATACCGTGTAAATTCATGTATTCATCAATTATTTATTTATTTATTACTAATGTATCAAGCAATCATTCATATTCATTCGTATACCACGAGGAAAGTTTTCAGAAAATGAAAAAAAATTTTCAGGAAACGAGAAAAACTTTTCAGAAAACGAAAAAAAGTTTTCCGAAAACTTTTTTCCCATTTGATTAACACGTAAAAAAAGCTTTCAAGAAATGAAAAAAAGTTTCCGGAAAACGAAGAAAAATTTCCGAAAATGAAAAAAAGTTCACCAAAAAATAAAATGAGCATTAATCGTAAAGAAAAATTATAGATTGTCAATATTATTATTATCATCATCATTATTATCATCATTTGAAGGCCTTTGATCACGGCAGGCGATGGTGGAGGTGTCCCCTGCTACCAGGGTCCAGCACTATCGACGTCGAGGCTGCCTGCAGCCCCTCTCTGCCGCAGTCTAGGAGGACCGCGATCCTCGCCCCTTCCAAGGTCGTCGCAAGAGCTGTCATTGCTCGCGTAGTAATGACCCCTGGATTTAGAGTTCGCATGATTGAAGTACGCATACGACGTCCTGGCGTGCAGCTTCGGGGCGGCACAGCCAAAATATTAGTCCACTTGTGAAATCCTAGGACACAGCGGCCCCTGAAGCACCGCGCCAGGACGTCGTATGCGTACCTCAATCATGCGAACTCTGAATCCAGGGGTCATTACTACGCGAGCAATGACAGCTCTTGCGAAGACCTTGGAAGGGGCGAGGATCGCGGTCCTCCTAGACTGCGGCAGAGAGGGGCTGCAGGCAGCCTCGACGTCGATAGTGCCCGACCCTAGTAGCAGGGGACACCTCCACCATCGCCTGCCGTGATCAAAGGCCTTCAAATGATGATAATAATGATGATGATAATAATAATAATGACAATCTATAATTTTTCTATACGATTAATGCTCATTTTATTTTTTGGTGAACTTTTTTTCATTTTCGGAAATTTTTCTTCGTTTTCTGGAAACTTTTTTTCATTTTTTGAAAGCTTTTTTCACGTGTTGATCGAATGAAAAAAAGTTTTCGGAAAACTTTTTGTCATTTCCTCAAAACTTTTCTTGTGGTAAACGAATAAACATGAATAATTGCTTGATATATTAATAATAAATAAATAAACAATTGTTGAGTATATGAATTCGCATTTTGAAACTTCAAATCCAATAAATATCGTATTGATCATAAAACGTTTCCGCCCGATGGTGGATCGTTCGAGGCGTCAATTATCAAATATTTACATCAATTCTATGTGTACAGTTTATCCTATAGCTATTGGGGGGCTGGGACAAACCCCCAAGGTACGGTGTCGGTCTGTCCAGGTATCAATTGCCGCTTGTCATCCTGCCAACTCAGAGTCAATTTTTTTTGTACGATCGTGCTTACTTCTTGTTTTTTGCTGCGTATCAAACACTGTGGAAGAGTCAACTCTCGATGAGCCGTCAGTCAGCGCTTATAATCGTCAAACGCGATGTTATTTATCAATGAATTTTTAACACCCTTGGCGCGCTTACTCACTATTACGCCACCGTCATATTTATCCCCATTCTCACCCATCGTGGTAAATGTGTACAGCTTTGCTCGCAGTCCCACAAACTCTGTCATAATTTTACCGTTATTTTCATCCTTCATTAGTCCTGGTTATTTTTGTTTTCAAGGGGAATACCATACACATTGTCGGGCGGATAGTCAGAGGTATCAAACATTGTATCTACATCAAGTTTGATGATACCGTGGATATTAGGCACATTGAATTGATAAGTAAGGCTGTCTGTGTCGGTATACATCAATTTAGCTTCCCAGGCAGCACACTTGCTTCATTCACGTAGCTGCCTGATCACAATGAAAAAGTCAATGATACATCTGTTTTTTTACATAACTGATATGTCATATGTGCCCTACAAGGTACGTTGACCTCACTGTAACGTAACTGCTACGTGAAAATTTGATGTAAAATCCACAGAACAGATGTTACGTAACATTTAGGTCTCTAAGCATTCGTCTTTGTGTGGTCCAAAGAATTGATATATCTGTTACGTAATGACGTGTACATAAATAAAATATATCGCCGTTAACATTACCGATATGTATCAACGGATCTATTCTAGTGTGTTTCAAAGTATTTGTATCCTCGTTACATAATTCGTTTTATGTAACGATTATAGACCATTGCGAACGTATTTCATATGTTCCAGCGGATCTTTTTTTGTGTGTTTCATAGAATTGATATCCTTATTACATAATTATGTTTACGTGAGCAAAATCTGCAACGTAATTATATATATGTATATATGCGCATGGTAGTAGTCTGAATGAAATTTCATACAGTCGGTAAACACTGACTACATAGGTATAACGCCTTTTAAGGTAGCTAAAAGGGAATCGCCTGTGGACACCGAGAACTATAACAGCATTCAGCATTCGAAAATTTTTGATTCCTGCTTGAATTTCGAGAGTTTCTGTCATACTGCGGCGTGCCTATCGAATCGCAATCTAAGGATGAAGAATGCAAAACAGTGACTGCAGTATTCGAAACCGTATACATATCGACGGGCCCTAATGAAAAAGAGCCAACTCGCTAGGCTGGTTAGAAAAGAGCCAACTCGCCGGGCTGGTTAGAAAACCTCGCCAGGCTGGTTAGAAAAGAGCCAACATTTCGGCGAGATAGCTATTTTCCAACCGCCCGACGAGTTGGCTCTTTTCTA
Organism: Neodiprion fabricii; assembly: GCF_021155785.1. Classification (NCBI taxonomy): domain Eukaryota; kingdom Metazoa; phylum Arthropoda; class Insecta; order Hymenoptera; family Diprionidae; genus Neodiprion; species Neodiprion fabricii. The sequence continues at coordinate 13,185,461 of NC_060244.1, forward strand.
ACCAGCCCGGCGAGTTGGCTCTTTTTCATTAGGACCCGTCACCGGCGATACGTACGAGTATACCGGTGGTCCTAAAATGGTGTATAGTATAGTAAGTCCATAGCGGTGCGCTGTACATAAAAAATTGGACTGGAAAAGTACAAGTGAAATTGTCAGACGCATGGGAACGAAGTTGTAATGTAATATGAGGCCCCACCTTTATTTTTTACTTTACGTTATTTTTCATTGCTTTATTTTTATCACATTAGATTACAACTGCGTTATATGACTTCGTCCCTATATGTGTCTGAGAACAATTCCACTTGTTGCTTTCTATCCCAGCTTTTCGTGTGGAACACCGCTACGGGTTTACTATACTGTAATCGTATTTTTTACCACTCTAACCTCAAAATCGCGACTTCGTCTCGATCTCTATAATAGGCTTTCGTGATAAAACATACGAGTCGAAAGTCGTATGGATAAAGTTTTTTGACTCGTGCGTTACAGCACTCGCCTTCGGTTCGTGCCGAAAACCTCACGTCTCGTCAAACCCTACTGAAAATCGAATCTCGGCATGGGATCTAATGTGCGATTTTATATGAGATATCATACGAACCTAAATAAGATCTCATATTGTCTCACATAAGATCTCAATAACGAATTTGAACACAGGAACTGAGTGAGATCTCATATGAAATGTCGTGTGAATTTTATATCAGATATTCTCATATCACATCTCACCGTACGAAAAAAACCTATGTAATGTAAACCTGTGTATAATTGTCAAAGAAATTAATAAAAAAGGGGGTTATTGTATGGAGAATGTCAACTTTCTTGGCTTTCATGCTATTCTTGAAATGTAAAATTGGATCTGCTATGAAAGTTAGTCGTTCATTTACACAACCACACCGATTTAATTTATTTTTAATCCTCAGCAGCAATCATCCAATATGTACGTAAAATAACACATATCATACAAGCAGTGCCATAGCTGAGTGGCTAGGTAACAGATTGTGGAACTAGACGGCCCTGGGTTCAATTCCCGTGCGTGTGTAAATTTTTATTTTTCAGCAAAATTGGGTGCAATCATGCATTACGTAGCACATAGTGAGGTCATTTTCTCCATATTTGACAATTATACGTAGGTTTATATTACACAGGTTTTTTCCGTACCGTGAGATGTGATATGAGATCTGATACAAAACTCACACGACGTTTCATCAGATTTCATTCGGTTCCTGTGTTCAAATTCGTTATTGAGATCTTATAAGAGCTGATATGAGATCTCATTTAAGCCAATATGAGGTCTTATGTGAGCTCGTATGATATCTCATATAAAATCGCACATTAGATCCCATGCCGAGATTTTCAGTAGGGAAAAGACTTATGCATACTCGTTATGTACTAATACGATAATATAATATTTGATATTGCGCGCCAAGCGGATATCGGAACCGAACGTAAGGATGAGAATGCAAAACAGTGACTGTATTAATATATGTAATCGTAATATATATCCGAGTATTTTTATTCTAGCAAAATTCTCGATGTAATATTTGGTCGCACATTTTCATACAGTGTTTCACCTATCAAACGAAACACAGGCATAGTATAATTAATAATACTAAAGCCATTATTGTATATAGTCGTAGTCAATAAGTGTGACTTCCGCTTCCGACAGCCATATTGTCATCATCAACTCGGCTTGCAGCATGGCTTGCAGGCATCATGGGAGACGTCTTCCCCGTGCCCGCCTTAGACGGTGTGATCCGCGGCCATCTGATGTCGTATCAAAATATAATTAACTAAATATGTATTATTCCACCCAGTGTCATACAAGTAACAACATACAAGTGAAGTAGTGTTATGTGTACAAGACTTGAGCCAGTATCAGGTAAGTGCACATTTTACCCAAATTCATTCAAACTTCTGCTGCGCGTCTTTGGCATGACTTGTTGCGTCACTGCCGTGCGAACTTCTTTACGAAACTGGTAGCCCGTGCATTGAACTTCTCCTGAGTAAGATAAAAAATGCAATTCTTTCCACAAAATTTGCTCTCGATTATTTTCTTTCGCCACCTCATGATTATCAGTGTAGCACGTTTCATTGCCAACTCCCGCTGCCCACTGCTACATTCGGTTTCATCATCCTAGCATCCAGCTATTCGATAAGGAGTTTTATGACCAGCCACGCAAATAGCTACCAACCAAAATAGAACAGTAACGGTAAAACAGTAAACATTTAAAAAAAATAGAGGTGACTAATATACTCATTTAGTTATTTTCGAATTTCTGGAAACAAGCACCCTCATTGAAACTCTAACACTTTGCCCTTGTCTTCACTTATCTGAATGACATGGCCAGCAAGTTTACATGAAGCTGAAGTTAGCGGCCACTTCTTTTGAAGAGAATAATACGGTACAGTTAAATATGTTTACGGTACTAGAAAAGTGTTAAATTTTCTTGAGATTTGCCTGGAAACCCCCTTGCGTAGGGGATTGGCGAATGGCGTGCACTACTTTCCACGCGGTAGTGGAATGACTGCGAGTTAGTGCATAGATATAATCTGCATGGCGTAGCGTCAACAGTTTTGAATCTAGTTGCAAATCGTCCTGTGAGTCAATGGCGTTGCAAGGCAACTGTCTTGAAGTAAGATAAAAACTGACGATGAGAATTATAGTGGAAATACACCAGCTTCCAGAGAGGGTTTAGTAATCAACATTAGTGCACTTGGTGGACTAACTTGGGCTACTAGCTTCAGCTTCATCAAGTTTACAAAGGTGCAAATTAAAAAAGGCTTTGCTTCTTTGGTTTATTGAGATCTGATTTATATTTAATGAAATATTTGTGCTTTCTCGATCCGAATATTTTGTACAAATAAGATAACAATTTTTGTTGCCACATTGCTGTGAATGCAAGGTATATTTGTGAACCATGGACTATGTCCGATCCACTAACTGCCTCTTATTTCCTTGATACGTAAATAAAAAGGATAAGGATTGCGAACTCAGGGTGTCTAGTGCTCAGGGAGTCTAGTGCTCAGGGAACATCTTTAAACAAGAAATTGATAGGCAATTTCATGTTCATGGAGGTTTCAGGAAATTCCCAGAAATTCGAGTTATTTCTGGAATTTCGGATTTTTTTCTCTATCTAATATGATTTTTTACCCTGGTTTTGTCAACACCATATAATGCAAACATTTAATTTTGATAGTATTTTATTTAGCCACTGTGGCAAATCTGCTCTTCTTAACTGATGGCATTATTGAATACAGTGCTATATTTGTGCGCCATGTGAGTTCGATTTACTCATCTACATTACACAATCTAGTCATTTAAGTAGTAGAAGTGGTGTTTTTATTCAGAAAAAACCCTTATAAATCAGTGAAAAATTTGGAATTTTCAGAGAATTTTATATTTCTCAGTCACTGGACACCCTGTACACTGGACCAGAGTCCTTAGTTCACAAGTATAACCTTAATAAATTGACCGATAGTAATGCCTGAATGTCACAAAGAACCCTTATCTTTTATTTACAGATTATATGTGTGTGTATATTGTATATACTCATTGAGATGCCTAAGGTATTGAAAGATTCTCGGTATGTGACGAGAAGGCAACGAAGACGTCAAATTAAAGAAGAGTATCGGAAACTCTGTAATACCAATGACAATTCATCGATTCCTCGCCATATCCCAGCAACAGTTTGTACTTGTACAGATACAAAGTCTAATACAACTGAGTTCAACAATGGTGGCATTACTGCAGACGTACAGCTTGATCCAATAGATTCCAACAATATTGCCTTAAGTGAACCTATTCACGAAAACCTCAATGATAATGTCAACTTTAGTGACAGTAGTGGTGGTAGCTTGCCTCAAAAATGCAAGCCGGACCCTAACATTGATAAATCAGACTTACGGAATGATCTTCGAAACTGGGTTGTTAATTGTTGCATCAATCATAGCAATGTTAATGCTTTATTGAAAATTTTAGTTAAACATGGACACGACGTACCTCTAGATGCAAGAACTTTACTTCAAACTCCTCGAAAGCTGGAAATTATTGATATGAGTCCTGGGCATTATTATCATTTTGGTCTAGCGCAAGGTTTAGTAAGAAGTGTTGCCAAGTATTATTCAACTGAAAATTGTCCGAAAGAATTACAAATCAACATTAATGTCGATGGACTTCCCTTGACAAAAAGTTCAGGCAGCCAATTTTGGCCTATACTAGCATCTATCGAAACAGATTTTTACACCGAACCCTTCATCGTCGGTCTATATCATGGTAATGAGAAGCCTCATGATAGTAATGAATTTATGAAGTACTTCACCGAAGAGTGTGATAGGATCATTGATGCAGGTTTGAGTATAGGTAATAAAACAGTTCCCATTAAAATTAATGCATTTGTTTCCGATACACCTGCGAAATGTTTCATTACTGGAACCAAAGGGCATAACGCTTATTTTGGCTGTGGGAAATGTGTGCAGGAAGGAGAATTCATTGATAATCGAGTGACATACCCTGAGACAACAGCAAGATTACGAACTAACGAATCATTTAGACTGAAAACCAATGAAGAGCATCACAAAAAAACATCTATCCTTGAAAACTTATTTATCGACATGATATTAGATTTTCCAATAGATTATATGCACTTGGTCTGTTTAGATGTAATGAAAAAACTGTTACAGTTTTGGATCAAAGGAAACAAAGATGTTAGAATGACAAATTTTCACCGTAAACGAGCGTCAGATCTATTACTATCATTAAATAAATCCATATCAAAAGAATTTTCGAGAAAGGCAAGACCTTTGGAGGAAGTAGATCGGTTCAAGGCTACTGAACTACGACAGTTGTTATTATATACTGGACCAATAGTATTTCTCGATAATTTGCCGAGTGACAAATACAATCATTTCCTATGCTTGAGCGTTGCGATTCGAATTTTAGCGAGCCCTGAATACCACATAAAATTGAACGATTATGCCAGACAACTGCTACAGTATTTTGTTGAATCTTTTCCATTACTCTATGGTCACCAGCATGTGTCATACAACGTGCATAATTTGATACACCTTTGTAATGATGTAAAGTTGAAAGGGCCTCTAGATAAATTTAGTGCGTTTAAATTTGAAAATTATATGCAAAAAATTAAAAAGTTATTAATAACATCCAGCAAGCCTTTAGCACAACTTATAAAACGTCATCAAGAAGAATGTAAAATCAACGTCCAATCTGAAAAATTTGAATATCCAATCATAAAATATGCAAACATTGAAGAGACCAGTAATGGCAAAAAAAACATTCAATCTATTCGGTATCGTGATTTTTTTATAAGTACAAAAATTCCTGACAATTGCTGTTGCTTAAAAGATGGTGCAATTATCGAAGTATCGAGAATTCATCTCGAAAATAAAATAATATATCTAACAGGTCAGAAATTTTTAAACCCGAAATCATTCTTCAAAATACCATGTGAATCTTCAAAAATTGGAATACAACTTGTTGATAGACAGCATCAACTTGTGAAAGTTTGCATTTCCAACATTAAATTGAAATGTCTAAAATTCAAATTAACCGATAGTGAAAATGTGGTCACTCCATTGTTGCATCATTCATAACACGTAAAGTAATTATAAATATCATAGTAAAAACACAACGTCATTCTTAAATTCACGATTTATCTATTTTAAATTTCCCGCTTAGTCCCGCGTGTCACAAATGTTCGCGCTCTCGCTTTTTCTACAGATTTCCGGGCTGGCTGGTGGCCATATTGTTTTATTACGCATTTCGGTCGTAGCTCCCACGTGTCCAAGTATTGAAGTTTCGCATTAAATAATTTAATTACTTGAAATACATAGATCGATTGATCTCGATTAGTGTTATTGCGTCCAGTGCAGTCAGTGCAGTTAGTGTTGTACGCAGTCATTACGTCATTCTCACGATATATTCGGACTTCAATAATCAACCGACTGATCAGAATTGGTTCTGCCGGTTACATCTACACAATCTATAGGTAATTTTATTTGAATATTTTCCTATATAAATCGAATATCTTTTTTCATCGATGCGTCTATTTACACGGTTCCGTGATCCTATTTAAGTCACGTAAACGGGCACGTAACCTAAGTAGAGTTACGCTAAATCTAACCTAAAAATTCACAAGTTATGCTTTGCGGGTGACAGACACCGGCATCGTGGCTTCTATCGCGCGCGCGTGTATTTTCGACATCAAAGATTTCGAACTCATTTTAACCTCTTCTGCATGATATTTTACTCAGATGTAAAACTTACACGTGAATTGCGCGACTGATTGTGAGTGTCCCTCAACCATGTGGATAGCCGCCTCGTTTTGGGATGCTCGAAATTTACGTATACAAATTTTTGCAATTCTGTACATAACCGTCCAACATGCGATAGCCAGACACAAGCCGCAAAATATACGTAGTTGGTGATCGCTTTATCGCTGTTAATTATGATTAGACGAACACGCTATGATAATTCATCAACTGTCCTCTTTTTCCATTCAAGAAACATGCCGTTGCCCTACGCTGTTGTATCTTTTTCAAATGATGATTCTGACGATGAACAAGTGACATCTGAGGTCCCGAGTTGTTGGTTAACTCCCAACAATACAAAATGCTGGTGGCCTAAGACAAAAAACATAAGTGCATTCATGGTTAAAAAAGTATTGCCCGATACTGAAGATCCTAAGTGGGAATTGTACGACGTCATATTCGAAAACTATTTTGGTAAAGTTTCTATTTATTTATTGTCTTGAGCAATGATCAAGATAGGCAAAAATCTGTCGATTAATTATATCACAGTCGATGTTTTAAATTATATCATCGTAAACTTGCTCGATTTAACAGTATTGTTGCGAATACAAGTCAAGGTTTTTTCATGGTGGATGTGCTCGAAAAACTTCTACTTTACTTATATGCTGGTTTTCTTTAGAAGGTATATACAGAAAATAGTTGCTTAAATGAAGCCTTGTATTCACAAAAATACAGATGATTATCAGGTCATGCGTAGTTGGGTAATAGTTAGAAAAATTTCCTGAATACCATACCAATAAACATTAATATTAATTTTAATGTATTATGTGTTTAGTATTTGCATTATTAGTACATATTTCCGATACCGTAGTTGTTTTACTACCTGAAGTTCTGAATCTTCATTTGAACGAAAATTTAAAGAATTTACCATGTTATTTTGTCAGCCAAAATTCGGGAAAAATTGAAACCTGATTTCAACAGTAGAGTTTAATTTTTTGACACTTCAAGTTTCAATTTATGGAAAATTTTAGTAAAAACCAGCCTAGTATATAAACCTGTTGCAATTTTCGTTTTAATAAAGGTTTGGAATTTCAGGCATGTAGCTTTTATTCCATGAGAGTATTAATATTGTATATTATTAGTCCAATGAATCTGAAGATATTGCCTTCAGGTCACACATTTGATTGGGTGAAGAGCTACAGCTTGTTAATTATAAACAGCAGGTGTCTATAAGACCTGGAAATCTGGAAAAGCTGGAAATGTCAGGGAATTTGTACTGTCTGGAAAACTCAGGGAATCTTGTCTCATTTCACTAAGTCGGGAATTTTTTTCGAGTCTTCCAACCTTTTAAATCTCAAATTCAACGCCTCAAACATCAAAATTTGTTATCACGCTTCCCAATGCATGTCTTCACAGTCATGGGAAATTGATAATATTATTATAAAAGTACAGCACTATTTTCAGATAGGTCTCTAACTGAAGTACCACTGTCATGATCTACTAATACTTTCGATTGCCTGTGACTAAACAAATGTTACATGCAAAACAATGGTCAGGGAAAAAAATTAATTTGGTACTGAAACACCTAGAAAAGTCAGGCAATTTCTGATTTCAGATTTGATGGCAACCCTGATTAACAGCAGAGATAGTGGTATTTACATGATCAGATAAAGTAAACAAACATATAATTATTTGGACATTTACCAATAGCTTGAGAGTCCCAATAACCATATGTTTTTTATCAACTGGATTGGTCAAAAACGTCAAGTTACTAGGACTGTCCAGCATTAGGTTCATGTCTAATGATTGGTTCATTTACCTTATTTGCCGTGATTTTCAGACTCGTTTCTTTAAAGAGAATTAATGACCAATATATTTTCAATTTTCGTTTTGTTCTCAATTTATGAATATATTTTTTGTTTACATGCAGAGAGTTTGGAAAAAGCCAGAAAAAAAGCTGAGAGTATTTCATCAAGTGATGAACAAAATATACCAGATAGAAAACGGATTCAAAGAAAAAAGAAATCTATGTCACAAAAAAAAATTATTGGAAATTCAGACAGCGAACAAGAAATGTCATGCAGAAACATGCTTAAAAAAATTCCTGATCTACCACATAATTACGTCACTAACAACAGCATGCAGTTCGATATTGAAAATATTCCTGTTATTTATGAAGAGACCGATGAACCAAAAGGTATATAAATCCAAAGTCATGCAGACAAATATTCATCTTCGTACATACAATGAACACATGATCAGGACTAGTGTAATTTGTCCCATTCTACATTTGTTTTTCTAATCCATTTCAGGTTATCCATTAACACAAACTAACATGACTTTTGACTGTCAGGCACCCACATCAAAGAAATCAGGTACACATTTTTGTATACAACAATTATTCAACACGACTGTGGTTTATGAATGACGTGACAAACACGTAGAAAATGATCAAAATTTGGAGTGTTCTAAATAAAATCGCCACTTGTAATTTATAATGATCATTATATTGGTAGAAATTATTCTCATGTGCTTTTGAGCCTTTGATGATGTTCATGGGTACTCTACATTGAAATAGGCGAACCCATAATTTTGTCATTGAAAGATTTTGTTGCGTAAATCAGTTTTGAAGCTAAAAAGTTATATGAAAATTTATGTGCTGTTATATTAAAAGTCACAAACTGAAAGTCACGAGTTTTTTGTATTTTGATAATTATATACGTAGTTTATTATAACATCTTGTATTAATTTGCTCACAATGTTCAAAAAATTAATTCATAAGAAAAAAAGAATCTACATTTTTTTTTCTCATCATCTTTTCTGTGTCCTTCAATCTTTGTATAACAAAAATTTGAATAATTTATTGAAATTTGAAACTTTCCGGAATTGATTATTGCCCGCGAGAATATATGTTTATATGAGATATGTTTTCCAATAAAAATTTCCTGAATCAGAAGATACATAGCTAAAGTATCCAGCATCTTGGAAGCTCGAGAGCCCATGACTTTGATGCCTGAAATAGATTAGTCTCCTGGTATTTATATTTCGAAAATTACTAGTAAATGAGTATTCCAGAAATGGCTTTCTTAAATGAGCTAAGACCTGGTACACTATTGCATTTGAAAAGTGAACATACTGTTTAAACAGCAATTAATTAAAATCAAGATTGTACAAGTTTCTGGTAATAGTATAGCCCCCCCAGTGCACTTCCAATTTTTGGCATTATCATCTATCATATTACTGCAGTTTTACTATAATTAATGTAACTTGATGAGTAATCAAAATACTTCTGAGATACGTGTAGTGATTAAGTTGACTGATGACTTTCATTCTAGACTCCATTTCAATTAGAACACTGAATTGCAGTCCAGTAAAGACGTTTTGTGCGTTTACAATGACATCATCAACCGATAAGCCTCACGAAACATTAACACAAAATGGTAATTTCTTTCATTCTACTTACAATTATAGTGTTCGTTATCGATTTTGTAGAAGCAATAAGTTACGTATCAAGCTCAGTTGTGAGCAAATAATCGTGCATACACAATGCACTTTATACGTTTCTCACACTTGCGTATTCTCATGTTCATATATACTCTTTATTGTCAGATTCACTTAAAACCACACGCAACGTCCCAAAAGTGTTATCGCAGCAAGTACTTACCAAAGCTCCAATTGAAACAGGTGATGTCAACTACATAATATCATGGCATGATATTTCTTGGTCTAAAACACCTTTAAAAAAATCCCTGTAGTCTGTATTAGTTTGTCAATTCGAAAAAGTTTTTGGGGGTTCGAGGCATTTTGCGTTTATATAGTTAGATTGTACCTGTTGGGTACTTTTCAGGTCCTTTTCCTTCTCTTTACTTGGAACACGCCTAGAAGCCGTAGGCCTTGAATCACACAAAAACTTTTTCTTGCCCTTTTACGAAAATACTGCCTTTGTAGCATGTATTTCATAAAACTGCATAAAAATATCGATATTTTTATCTACAGAGCAGAGATTACTTGTAGCACCAAGTTCATCACTACCAGTATATGATGCAATAACTACCTCTTTGCCATTGTACACATCTAACAGATCAGATGCGTATACACAAGGTACCTACATTTGTGACCATCTCATTGTCAGTATAGCACCGAGACTGTAACTACAAAAGAAGAATTAATGTAGTTGTAAACTGTATGTGTATACGACTGTCAGTGCCACCAAACTTGTGATTCAGAACTAGTTTTGGAAAATTGGCATATCTGTTAACAATAACATGAGGTTGATTTCCCTGTAGTTAAATCTCGGTGCCATCATTCTGACATTTCTAAATTTGTTCTAATATTTCATTATGGTATTTTATAGATAGGTCCGAGTCTTTGGTACGAATTATTGAAGGTTTGTATTATCCTCTACGTAATGAATTAGTGGTCAGATATGACAGTCTTATTGAGTAGCAGAATAATCAATCGTATTTTCCTACAGATAATTTTAATAAATTATTCAAAAAAGTTGCTGAAATAGCAGTAGAGGTAAAATCTTTGACAGCAAGTTTGAATAAATTACAAACAAGATTTCATGATGACACCGACACCCCTGCAAGTGCTGAACTGCTCATGATCACAGATTCGTTACCATTTCCTACAATTGATAAACTGAAGGACTTTGAATACCAATTGGAAATAAATGCTACCCTAAAATCTAGTGTGGTGAGTACTTGAATAGTGTTACTCTTGTTAGCTCGAAAATTTGATATTGTAATGACAGTAGAACCCTTGAGTTTATGGTAGCTCAAATCGAGAACGATTCTTTAGGAAGGTCTTAGATTAGAAGACTCAATGTTTGAGAGAAACAATGTCAAGAAGCTAACCGTTTCTATTATGTATTAAATTTGTACAAACGTTATCAATGTGGTAGCAGTTATAAATCCCACTGGATTTAAGAACTCGCAGCCCATTACCCGAGAAACACAGAATAATATCAACTCATAAAGTGAAAGTCAGTACACAGCTTCAGCTGAACGAAAACGTTGTGAAGCCACAGACCGGACGTGAAATATCTGTCTGAAGTTTTGATGGATCGAACTTGATCCGCAATTCAAATTTTCGTTGACTTAAAATACCAAAAACAAACAGCTAATTCAGATTAATTGTTAATCCCAAGTCCACGGTTTCATTCCTGCAAACAATTGTCTAAATTAAGTTCTTTGCTTTTCGACATTTTGCATTAGCGAGAATTTGAGAATAATAAGTTTGATCGACCAAAATTTCGGAAACATGGTGAAATCATTTTTGCCTCCTAATTAGGTAATTGAAACAGCTCTTATTTGATTAAATCAATTGGCTTCTTGAAATTTTCTTACTGTATATTTTGATTTTCAATTTTCAGAAGAAAGCAACTATTATGACAGAGTACGGCCATTTTGGATCATGCTATGTATAAAATTACGTGTTATATGTATTCGTTGCACTTTTTGCTATTGATTTTCTCCCTACATTGAAGCGTAAAACAATTTGAGAAATTTCATGATAATTTCTTACGTCTGTTTAGAGGTTTTTTTTCTCAGAATATATGCGAAAATGAAATCCCAAAATTATATAAGTATGAAGAATGTACGAACTAATTTATTCTTCAATTTTCTTGAATTTTATGTCATAGAATTGATTTGTTGACCATTTTGAATAACCGTAGGGATCATATTTCAAACGAATTGGAGGTAGCGGAGCAAAAGATACTACATTGCGTATTCTTCGAAGAGTTTTCTCAAATGCAGTGGCTCAGAATTGTTCCTGGTTGGGCCTACGTGATAATTTTTCAGTCCAAAATTTGGCTATAATAAAGATCACCAAAGGTATTAATTATCAACAATCAAGTAATAATCAATTCATATGATAAGAATCTTAAGATTGAACCTCAGGCAATTTTTTTTGCCACTCATGTACACACATACAATTGAATTTTACGGACAGCATTCTTAGTTATTAGAACTTACATCAAAGTGAAGTACTCATAATCTTGTTGTAATGTTGCTGTGCATGAAGTAGCACTGGATAGCTAGTGAGTGCCGAAAATTATCACAGAGATGAAACGATATTACAAGTGTGTCAATAGCGGCCAATTGCACATTGCACTAGTTTTCAGATTTTTATGTCTCTATAAACAAATTTTTCTTTACATTCAGCAAGGTTAGAGATTGTGTTACGTTATTTCATTTCAATGCGATCTGGGAAGTAATTTCTGCACAAAAAATTCGGTAGAGAATTTAGTTCGCTAAATTACGTATATTGGGATAGTGGCAAGGGGCGAGAAAAAAATCGCATGATGTTGAGTCTTAATTATGTATGTAAGTACAATATATGCTAGCAATAGTTATTGCTATTGCAATTAATCTTTGCGATACCACTAAAGTCTTCTTCACTTTGTAATGCCATTGCAGAAAAATTTCACCGCGAAGTGGATTTATCCAATGTAATTCATCTGATTCAGACTCGGAATGTTCCTTTCCCTTATAAAAATTAGATCTATTTTTATTTCCTAGATGCAGTAATGGTGAATTATAACATGACGGACAAAGAATTTGAAGAAACTTGCAGTGAGTGGTTCCGTCAAGGAAAACAAAGATTTATCAGAGAAGAGAAGGCGAAGGCCAAAGCACGAGCATAGAGGAAGCACGAGCAATCGCACAAGTTCATACTGTAAATTAACCACAGTTCAACGAATTGGAGTTAATCTTATATTTAATTTCAATTTATTCTTGTTTTACAACTTACATCTGTACTGGCTCAAGTTAATTCATGATACTCACCTACAAACTGCAATTCATATAGATTTTTAAGTTCATTTGATAGCTTTCATACCTTCATATATCTTAATCTTAAATAGTTTGAAGCTAATTTCATACCTCGAATGTTTACGGTGCAGTAGTTTCACATCAAAACCACAATTGTATCATGTTTACCATGTACTTTGTGGTTTTGTAGTAAAACTCCATACTAACAGTATAAATATTGTCCCACTTTCCGGTGATGTGAGCAACATATTCGACATGGAGTTGGATAGAAAAATTATAAACAAACTACACGGAAAAATGATATAACGGTAGTTACCTTGCGAAGCCACTATATATAGCCTATACGTTCATTTTGAATTTACGTATTTTTGAAAGGATTCCAATTCTTGTTTTATCGCGAAATATAATACCATATAATACAGCCACAAGTTACATTACAGGCACATCAGTGTTGACTTGATTCCACATAGGTTATCTATGTACCTAAGTCATTTTTTGTTTAGTTCCGTATACGTTTCATAACGTAAAAGTCAGATACTGGTTGTAGTATTACTCTTTTTAAATGTTCATTATCATATGATATGTAAAGTACAAAATACCCTGGTGGGAATTTCTACGAATTTCTAGGGAAATTGGAACAGTTTTCATTGAAAATTATTGTTTTTTTGTAGTTTATCAACAAATTGTAGATCCCGTGGTTCATTTGAGAAATTGTAGATTTTTGTAGTGATTCAGAAAACCTCGTTTTTGTCAATCAAATTGGAAAGAACTATAATTTTTTTTATAAAAACCTAAACTTTAATTTTCCTTGAAATTCGGACTGATTAAATTTTCAGTTACGTTCTTATGGCAATTTTTTTATTTACTTTTTCCTATGGGCCGTTCGAGTCCTCAGCGCTTATTATAGATTGTGATTGATATCTACTATAGTACCTAAATATTGTTACTTATGTGATACTACGGGTGAAATTGTGAGATTCTTATGATCTCCAAGAACCATGTTAAGTAGTGTGTACTTATTTCTCGCTGTAACACGTTGAATTTTGATATTCTATTACCTGTATTATATTAAGCAAAATACGTATAACGGTATTGTATACCCGTTTCCCTATTGTCACTTGTATGACACTACATCTTGATTTTCTAGATTCTAGTACCTTTGTTATTTTGTTATATTACTCATTTCTAGCTGGTTACTTTTATGACACATGGTATTTCGATATTCTGGGTGGTAATAAATAATCTTTTCCATATATATCCTCGTATTTATGTGCTTTTTTTAAGCAGCGTGCACGTGCGCATAAAATGAATCGCCGGATGTTACACGAAGTAACAGATACGTATTAAGTACGTTTATTCAATGGCTCTGATTTGGATGTATTACGCAGCAGTTATGAATCTGAACTGTCACTACTATATACAACTGCGCTGGATGCAAAAAATAAGAACATAAATGATACATAACGGACTTGCAAGGGCATGAATCTCATCCATATCTGTGATATCTTTGATACGTATCTCTGTTCTGTACCTGTTACGTAGCTGCCATAATGGTTTGTGGCGGACATAATAGAGTACATGTACGGTACATGTAGAGCACATGTGATGTAGCTGTGATTTCGGAAGGAACAAGATTCAAGTATTTGTTACGTTACTGGTATATGAATGTGCTGCCTGGGTTGTTTATTCGAAAAATTGGTTTTAATATAGTTATAGTGGAAATCGTAGAAAAAGATTTTTGACTGATCTAGAATTGATGCGCCGACGTAAATAGGTTTGGCGACGTTAACTTTGACACGATTCATTTCAATGATAACCATATCAGTGCCAAATATGGTGCAGCTGCGAAAGTTTGCTCGGGCAATAAGCGTTCCCGCACCACCTCTTCCCTCCCATTTTGTAACCAATTCAACATCTTTATGATTTCGCACATTCTCCGTAGTCTTGCCGAACACAGCGTTATTCGTGAGTGTGTGAAAGTTTTTCTCAATTTATTCCTAGACCGCTTACGCATGCCTGTGTTGAGAGTGATGTAAGGCTCGAGCCATGTAGATTGTGCAAACTTCAAAATTCTGTGCACTTTCGTTACTTTCAATCTTAAACTCAAACACTGTTTCAAATTTCTATAGTGCCATATATACTTTGTTTTGGGGTAAAGGGTGGTCGCGAGTTTGTCATTTTTCTACCTGAAGGAGTGAAATGTTCGGGACAAAGGGGTAAGTCTTTGTGATCCTCGTGGAGTTCCACAGGGTAGTCCAAAAATACCTCCAGAAAGTAGCCGATCGGCGAATCGTCCGGATGGTTCGTTATATCGATGTGCTGATACTATCACTCGAACGAACCGATTGGTAAATGCACGCTCATAGCTGCACCGTACAGGTTATTCACGTCATAATACATGAGATACGATTCCGCTTTGTTTGGATCAAAATCTGTTCCCATGAATCTATCATTGGCCCGAGCGTGTCGATTAGAACATTGTGCTACGCCGCCTCGAATGGCTCGTTCAATAAATAACATCATTTCAGGGTTGTCTGAAAGTTGCAAATTTACATTAGTATGCTTGAGCATCGCGTCAAAAGCAAGTCCCGGTGCAGTGTAGTAGTGCAACGGATCTAAATCGTATGTTTTGAAGCAGCTAGCGCGGAAATTTTCGAAAATATCGGCAAGCAAAAGAACATCGGTCTTTAAATATAAATCTGAATAGCCTCCCAGTGACTCTAAATGGAATTCCTCCCAAACAGTTTTCGCGTGCTCATAATCGGTGTCTGAAATATTTGCATCGCAGAGGTGCGAGTAGAAATGCTTCTTTGCAGGTAATCGCGGTTCATCGAGTTTCCCCCAACAATCGACGTATTCATAGGGAAAAACGCCTTTGCGGGTCATCATACTGAACTGAGTCGGGTTATTATAAAATTTTCGTGTTATGCGTTTATCGGTATCGGTCAAATATGTGGAAAGTTTATCGATGCTGCTAGCCATAAATCGGAACGAATCGATGAATCTCAAGTGCATCATTGTTCCATCGACGCGTTTCTTGAAGGATTTATATTTTTCCTTATTTATGGGTAGCAGTGTAATTTTACCGGGAAAAGTTGACGCGAGGGATTATATTAAAAAGTGAGCATCGTAACCGGACAAATTGTGAAAAACTATTGGAATTGTGTGCGACTCTCTGAAATTCAAATCACAACGATTATGAGCAGGACCACGATATTTACCCGTGAAGTGACAGTGATCGTAACACTTTTTCTCCTCAGGCGTAAACGGTTTTTCACAAATATAACAATTCTTTGCGCGCATGTGACGATCGCGTTGCACTTGGGTAAGAGACTTCATCGGAATTATGTTTTTGATGCGTGACTCTACTTGAATTGATAAATCTTTAAGCTGTTTCATAAACCAATCTATGCAATCGACACCGCGTTTACCGTGGAACTCCGATAAAGTCTCATCGTACGCGCAATGCACATAGTACGCTACACCGTGCGGGATATGCTTTTGAATTTCACAAGTCTTACGAGTTTCAAATTCATCCACAGGTTCAGGGATTAATATACATTCGAGATCGGCGTATACGACGAATGGAACGGTGCCTTTGTTTTGAAAATTGGAAAATACTAAATCTTTACACTTGGGAAATTCCATGCGTACTTTATTTAGCATAATACAATCTTGTCGATGATTGTCGTAGGCGTATTCCACGCTAAAGTGGCACAAACATCTGTCACATAAAAACAGCTGGCCATTATGATCAGACAATTGTTTGCTCACCAATCGGGAAAGATCTTTAATCCAAGCAAAATGGAATCTCGGTGCAAACTCACCAGTCATATCGTCTTCCGGATTACTCTCAACCATTAGAAGATGGATCGTGTCAATGTTTACGCTATGCAAATTTTTACTCAAATAAATTGGCACGATGACGCTTTTATTTGATTTTGCATGATGCGAAAAAGTTTGAGATTCTATACCATATACATTGATGCGCAAATTATTCAATCTCTCAACCTTTTTCACATCATGTAGAGTAGCAGGGAAATTGATACCTGTACAGTCCAACTCGGAAATATATCGACGATAGTTGGGAGTCCTATCGGTGTGGGTGTTGACCGGGTGGAGGGCTGCTGTGACGGACCAGAGAAGGCACCTTTCGTCCTCGTTCCTCACGTTAATCACAGCCCTTTTATGTCGAATGTCTTGGGGCAGGTCGACGAATGTTGAAGCCCCCGCGGCGAGAGGCTGGTAGCGATTGATATTTACAGTGAGGTTAATCATCTCAATCATACTCCAGCCGGAATCGCGTTGCTCGAAAACTTCCACCTTTGACTGCAGATCACCCCGTGCACGTATAAACCAACCATTTATATCGCTTGATGGGAGGAGAATCGCCACGTTGGAGGTGTTGAAACTCTTACCTTCAGTGGAGATCTCTTCGTGCTTGGCATTTTCGAATTTGCACGATAATATGAGGTTAACCTTCACATTTCCCTCCTCGCGCAGTATCAGCACCAACTTCTCGGTGACGACGCGCTGCACATCGTCCAGAAAGGCGTCCAAATTTTCATGACGGAGATTTGTGACAACCCACGTTCTGATTCGGCTAGCAAAAGCGCTATCCACGTCGTCCCATTGTACACCCGCAGGAGTAACGATATTTCCACCCGTCACCACTGTGCGCTGCTGCAACTGCTTGATCTTCGTCACCCAAGATTGCAGGAGTGCGATCGTATGTTGGATTTGTATTTTCGCACCAACGGTTGTTCCTTGTTGCATGGAAATATCGCGCAGAACTTGGATATTCGCAATTCCAATACCAGCCCAATGATTGATGACGGCGTCATTCTCTTCTCCGGGTGGTTGCTCTCTCAGCAAGTTGTACGTCCTCTCCATCTGCTCCGCAAGTCCCATATACGCTTCGACTGCCATGACTTTGACGTTGATATAAGCCGAACTTTGTATAACTTTTTTGATTTGCACGCATCGTGTAAGACTGGCGAGTCTGCATCGGATGCGTTGAGCTTATATGTATATAGGCCGATAGATCGCAAGAATTTGGGAACTGTGCGCACTGCGTTCTGCGCATATCGGAGGGTGAAATTACGTCAGAGATGTGGTGCGCACTGCGTTCGGCGCATCTCGGAGGGAAAAATGACGTCAGAGACGACTTGGCCCGCTCTTTATCCGACCCGCCATCCCTGAATTTTTGGGTTTTATTGCTCTCCCGGCTCTGCAGAGATGATGAAATTCATGTAAAAAATGACGCCAAAGACGGCTGGGGTCCGCAGTCCCCGCCCCCACCATCCCTAAATTTTTGCGGTTTATCTGCCAGTTTGAAGTCACCCAGTTCCGCAGCTGCATCTTGCCTAAAAGCGTGTTGGAACAGGTTTTAACCCCCTCCCCCTCCCCCTCTCCACGAACCCGCCGCCGCCTAATGTAGTTTTTGAGTTTTATGAGTCGTTAAGCAGCGTGGGTCATGTGGTGGGAAAAATCGGTCAACGAAAAGCGGGCGGCGAACAGTGTGTGATGTGAGAAAAATCTTATCCTGCCCGCTCTTCACCGGATGGTAGGTGTACACACAGTTTTGGGTTTTACGACTCTTTATAGCGAACAAGTCCGAGCCTGCACATCCCCCGCTATTCTCTATGATATGTATGTTCGGTTTTAAATGAGCTACTATAACAAAGAAGCTGAGCCTTTGCTAACGAGGCGTGAATTTATAACCCGAGCTCCTCTTATCGTCATCGATTGCTCCAAGCAGAACGCAACATTGAAAACTGGACCTGTGGACATTCGATTGGAATTTGACTGTAGCATCACGTTCCCGCCACACACTTCTGCCTTCTGCGTGATCTTGCATGATCGCATTGTTGAATATAATCCGGTCAGTGGTACTGTTAAAAAATTGGTATAAGTTAATTTTGGAATAATAATATGTTAAATTAACATGGATATTGAGAATAATATGTATAATTTTACTCGTTAAAATTTAGAATAAGATAATTCAGAATACAATAAGAAAACTCAATATAATTGATGTTAATTAAAAAAATTGTTAAAAGCATTCAAAACGTTGTTTTAAACTTTTCTTCAGGGGTCATTTCCTGGAATTTTTTCAATAGATCTAGCGGGTTTCACCCTATCCGATTTATGCGCGGCTTTCCTGCGCCAAACAAATCTCGACAGGAATTATTTTGTGTGTGTGTGTGTGTGTGTGCGCGTGTGTCAAATCCCATGAAAACAGCCATCTTGCGGCAAACCGAGAAAATGATCAGCGGGGGGGGGGGGCAGCACCGTGGATTGGCGGGGGGGGCCGTGATTGGGGGGGAGGGGGGTCCCGCCGCGGATTGGGGGGGGGGGGAGGGGGGAAAGGGTGGGAGCTGGGGGGGGAGCGCCGCCGTCTTTGATTTAGAACCGGCATATATACACTACACCCTTTGAAGCGTTTCCATGATAATCACAGCACCAGCCCGCCTCTTCCATACGTTCAGTTTTTTCAGTGATGGTGGTGAAATGTGTAAATCTTCCATGTTTATTACTCGTTTCGTCCCACCAAGGATCTCTGTCAGTCACCATTTCTTCTCCTCACATTTGACATATACATAGCATGCATATTTAAAAGCCTTTTTCACAATATTCTGCACCTCAGCATAAGGTTCGATTCCCGCATTCAAAGGTATTCCATGAAAATTGTGCGTTAGCCAAGCGTTAGTAGCTTTGTGTTGAGCTGGTAGATCCGCCCAAGCGTACGGCGGTTCGAAGAGAATGCGGCTCAAACCCAATGAGTTTATGTTTCTGATGCAAAGTTCCTTGGGTATAAATTTATCGTTGGGGCCAACGAAACTTTGAATGTCCATGATCATCTCCATATTGCAAATTGGAACAGTGCTGTTTGTTACGCTCAAATTGCTCATCTGTCACACAAAAATTCAAATTTTGTTGTATTCGCCTCCTTGATATTTCATTCGTAGAATGCCCTCGATTATTGTCTTTTGCATGGCGTTGAATTGCACCACATCATTTTCCATGAGGCTTACAATTCGTGGGGGTAAAAATATTTCAAATTGTTCATTGAGCGCGAGAAGAATACTCGTGCCGTACTGAGTATTTACGCGTCTCACCCCCGTCACGCTGTACTTCTCCCCAACCTCCAGATCTGACATTCTCGTGGGGGGTAGCGTTTCCAGGCGACAGACGAGGTTGATTTTATTCCGATCCATTACGTTCGATGTACATTTTATAAATTTGACACAATGGGAAAACTTTGAGAACAATATAACGTGTTGAATAAGCTCGCGATTTATATACCAACTAACCACACTCTCCCCCCTAATAAATTCTTGAAAGCGAAAGTTTACGAATCATCATCAACATTCCCGGCCTATCTAATTGCGGCATCACCATCCGGTCAATTAACACAAAAGAGTGTATTCGAAGTATGTGAAAAATATTATTTTTGCTCTGGGGAGTAAAACTATTAGCGTGAAAGTTTACGATTCGCCATCAACATTCCCGACCTATATAATTGTGGCGAACATCCCCAGCTTTACTTAAAA
This sequence comes from Neodiprion fabricii, assembly GCF_021155785.1. Classification (NCBI taxonomy): domain Eukaryota; kingdom Metazoa; phylum Arthropoda; class Insecta; order Hymenoptera; family Diprionidae; genus Neodiprion; species Neodiprion fabricii. The sequence goes on from NC_060244.1 coordinate 13,206,057, forward strand.
TTAGGTGTAACTGTAATTCGAAATATATATATATATATATATTGTGACGTGGTATTTCGTACCCCGTCACTTTATTTAATTATCGCATTCCCCTAGGTACAAATATCGCTAAAAATAACGAAAGCACGTCTGAGGCCAATACTCCAAAAATGAACGACTAATTATCTTTAAGTTGATTTCCCTTTACTAAGCTAATTGTATGCTATTTTCTAATTCTGTAATGCTCTTCGAGAACCATCCGAGAGACCTTCACGTCAAGATACCAGGACACTACCTGACAGGGGTCACGTACCAGCTCAACATCAACACCACCGACTACAGACGAACGAATACCGCTGAAACCACTCCCGATGGATGCCTATCTAGTTGTCGAAAAGGGTCGTGCGTGATGCACAACAGCACCTCCAACTATTTGAGACTTATCGGCCAGGAGCCGAACCACGAACGAATGTTTCTACCGCTCGGATGCATCGTCAGGCGGCGTACAGGGCTGTGCGTCAAAAACACAATGAAGCCTCCCGTCGACGATACTTATCAGCCTGGAGCTGAACCGACCCTAATATCTACTAAGTCGTTGACTATACAATAGAAGACGGTTTTCTCTTAACGAACCGTCTTATCGAAGGACTGCGGCGTGGAATAGGCTAATGATATGCTGACCACGTGGATCTGGTGGATCTAGTATGGGGATCCGGGTTGAGGGCCATCACCACCAGATCGTTCCGGCATGAGGGCTTCCATGAGCGAGGGCCGGGATGCAGCGCCGACGAAATAGCTACAACGGGGAGTACCAGTAAAACAAGGAGTGAGTTACAGTCTGTCGCAAGTCCAGGAGACCGGTGACGTAACATTGCCGCACACCTCAATATCGCAATACCTGAGCAGTACGACCCCACCCCCTTCTCACCAACGATACCGCATAGCTGCAGGAAAACATCTCTAACCACCTTCCGACGTCCTGATACCTCGATACCCGTCGTCGAGGGAAAAGAACATCAAACGGCGAGGGATTATCGCCGCCTATCCTTGGACCAGGCCACGAGACCAGCTGGTCCAATTAAGATACCGCAAATTTTGGGAAGAATCACGTGACACCAGCTCGATGAAAATCAGGATCATCGCTCATCTCATTACTCTACGTTCAGTTACTGACATTGACAGTCGTGCTATTGTTATACCTAATACCATTACCGCTATCGCTGTGACTAGTTCTCGTTATCTTATCGCATTCTCTATACCAGTTCTATCTTCTTTCACGTAAGTGAGGTTCCTTTTCTATTTTGTGAAGCCACGAGATTACTTGCAATATATCGTACCTTTACCTTTATCTCTTTCTCTCTTTACCTTGCAGTTGGTCTGCTTGAGCCAATTGGGCTCGTATCTTTTCTCTTTACCTTGCAGTTGGTCTGCTTGAGCCACCTGGGCTCGTACCTTATTCTCTCTTATCTCTTATCTTGTCCCTTTCTCTGTCTTATTGCAAGTAACTTCGCGACTGGTTAATTATTACTTACGCATTGTAGTGACTATCGATTTATCTTATTATCTTTCTCTTTTAGAATATTTGAATGTCTAATATCGCTGTCTAGCAGCGCGCTCCGTTAAAGGATCAATTTTTATCTTAGCTACTGAGCATTACTATTTTGTTATATTTCCTCTGATTAGTTTCTATCTGTCTCTTTATCTATTATCGTTGATTATCGCATCTTAGTGAGAGTACCGCGGAAGCGATCTTATATCGCTGCGCGGTCCCGTTCGTCGTTCATTTGACATTGGAGTATTGTGCCATATCGCATAACATCTTTTTAACTGTTTTCTCCGCTAATATCGCTGATCGTAGTTGTCCGTAGTCTATTGGGTTTGCCGTACGTTGCATATTAATTACCTTGAATATTGTTTGCCTTATCTTGAATTACCTTTTATCGTACCGATTATTATCTTTCTTTCTCTCGCACTTACCGCAAACCAGAGACTACGTATTATCTTTTATTCTCTATACTTTATGATAATTTTCTATTTGACCTATCGCTTGAATTTACCTTGTAGTTCATAATTCCTTGTCTGCCTATTTCTGATCATTCTGGTAATGTGATAACTATTTCAATTGTTGTATTTCGCATGTGTTATAATCGCTTCTCACATTTTATGATTTATTTGCTTACCGCTTAATTTAAGTACAGTGTATCTCTTCTGTTCTACCTATCTATCTTAAAACCGTGTTAATCATTACCTTTAGTATCGCGAGCTTGCTCATATTTCCCGCTTATTCGGAAAACGTTCCGTTAATTGTTAACTCTCTCGCTTAACCTTTCTCTGGCTGTAACTATTGTTAATTATCGCATATATCGTACTTGTATCGCAAACTCTTCCGCTACTTGCTTGTCAGTAAACTTATCGCTTCTTGTTTAATATATTTGATATTATTCCTGCTTCACCTGTTTCTTATTTTATCTATTGGATTCGACTCCGCCCCTCTACCATTATCTTGTCTCTCTGAGCGAACTGTGCAAAACCGTCGTAGAACCTGACCTTACCTTTATCTATTACCTTTACCTTTACCTTTGTCTTTTTCTCTAATTATCTATTTTTGACGCATGTGCGTCTGGCGCCCAACAATTGTATCTTTCTCCCTTAGTATCTCTCCCTATCTAATTATTTAGGTTAGCGACTGCGCCGTAGGGTAACCAATTATCGTTATATCGTTCTTACCCTCAAGTATATAAAAATATCTGGTTACAATATATATATGTATACATATAACTGCAATAAATTCTACTAATATTTTTCAAATGTAAAATTTTCGCTCTGGGGGTAAACTATTAGCGTGAAAGTTTACGGATCGTCATCGGCATTCCCTGTCTATCTAATTGCGATGTCACCATCCGGTCGATTATCGTAAAAGAATGTATTCGAAGTACGTAGAAAATATTATTTTTCGCCTGGGGCAAACTATTGGCGCGAAAGTTTACGGGTAACGGCGAAAAATCAAAATGGCTATTCATCCGACCAAGAAATAAATCACATTATCAAACTGTTTGACGATAAAAATCAAAATGGCTGCTCATCCGGCTAAGCAAAAATCGAAATGGCTGCTCATCCGGCTAAGTGAAAATCAAAATGGCTGCCATCAAAATGGCCACTCGTCCGACTAAGCAAAAATCAAAATGGCCGTCATCAAAAAATCAAAAATGGCCGCCATCAAAAAATCAAAAATGGCCACCAACAAAAAATCAAAATGGCCGTCATCAAAAACCAAAAATGGCCGCCATCAAAATGGCCGCCGTCGAAATGACCGCCATTTTCGAAATGGCCGCCGTGGGCACGTCAGCCGGTCACGTCACATGGTTACGTTACCTGGTTACGTAATGGCTTGGTCTAGAACTGTCATATCTATACTACTCTTGTTGGTTTCAGGCGAGAGGTTTTGCTCTTTGGGAGTTTCGGTGGCACTTCCCGTCATATTTCCATTCTCCCCGTCCTTCTGTTCATCTGTTGAGAAAAAAAGAGGGGGGCGGTAGAGATAACCTATCGGTTATTCATTGTCTCATTGACGCTGACAGGGCGATATATCCTCTAGTTGAAGATTACGCAATTTTTTACCGTCATTTTCTCGGAAATTCGTGTGGAATTAATTGAGATGTGCAACCTAATCTCTGAAGTTCGTGTGGAACTTGTCGAGGTTTGTTCGGTCTTACTGAGAGAATTTCCTCCATGCCGATGTTCGAAAGAAAAAGAGATAGCAAGCAACGGGGGAGGGGGTGATGAACCTGTATAATTCTTACCTGGGAGGGAATCTTGGTCGTTTTTTTTCTTTTGGCGGCGTGGGTTCACGCGCTGCCATGCTCCGCGTCAACTCGACAACAAGGCTAGTGAGGTTATCCAATTGCGTTTGCATATTTTGAAACCTCGTATCCTGACTCCTCCTCCTTTCATTAGATCTCGACCTCGACCACTCTCTTTTCTTTTCTTTCGGCATATTTGCGTCCTCGGAATTGTTGTTAATTTGTTTATAATTTGAATTCTTCGTACTCTTACTCGTTGTTCGTGTCGCACAACAAAACGATATGAGGATAGAGGGCGCCACCCGACAGCACCAGAGGTGTAGTCAGGGGTGCCCTCACACACACACAAAAAAAAAAACTCTGAAAACTGTGAAATTTGCCGCAACTGATGTTACTACGAGTAAAATCATCGAGAACGAGACGCTTCATATAATTGCGATCGAACTTCACCCGCCTTCGGCGGGGTCGTTTGATGGATTAATTATATAATATTTACGTGTATAGTTTTGAGGAATTACAATTTTTTTGAATTCTCATATTTCTATAATTTATTATTATATTAATTTTTTATACTAATTCTTATATTGATTTTTATATTTCATTCTTATATACATTCTTATATTTTATCCTTATATGAATTCTTACATCAATTTTTATATTTTATTCTTATACAAATTCTCATATCAATTCATATATCAATTCTTATAGTTTATTCTTATATCAATTGTTATATTAAATGCTATGTTTGATTCTCATCTTCACTCTGCAGGAATACAGTGCATTCTTTTGGATGATAAAGATCGTAGAAACATTTGAAACATAGAAATTCTGAGCACTATGAGCATCATGCAAAGGCAGGTTTGCCACAGTCACACTTTTTGGTGTGAATTTCATCCGGCAAAGAAACTTCGCTGATATTGTTGAAGATTTCACTCGTAGGCAATAATTTTGAGGCAAGCTACGTATAACGGATCATTTTTGCGAAAACTGGCGCCTGCAATTGATTATGAATCAATGCGTTTATTTTTATTGCGTCGCGTCTATCTGTGATAGCCCTTTGCTGTGCAATGAGCGTAGAGCAGTTCTGCAGTTTTCGGATGAAATTTTTTATTTGTCGGTAAAAGTATACGTCACAGGGTTGATATAGCGGCGTACACTTCGGAGGAATTACTTTCAACGAACAGCTTGGTATTCTATTTCTATCCACAAATTCACCGTCGTATAACGAAGGCTCGCTCTGTCCATCCCACGAATCAACTATAAACAAGAATGGCTCCGTTTTGACATATGGTTGTATATGTTTTTCCAAGAACTGATCATATGTTAGATCATATGGCGGTTACATAAACGTTCAGATATTGTTCCATGAGTCGGTTTACCTTTTGTCGCTCTTTAGGACCAAATTTTCCGCTAACTTCTTGAAGGCAGATGAAGACTCTTGGCAGGAGTTTTCCGGAAAGTGCTAGACCGTATTGGGCAGTATATAAATGTGTCAAGTGATTTAATTGGCTGACAGCAGCTTCTGTAACTTTTTCATCTCGGTGCGACAATGTTCTTTTACTACTGATGTGATATTCGCATCTGGTTTGATCCGTATTTATCACATAATCAGGGTCGAAGTACGGAATTACAGCAGCTGTCTGACGTTGAAACGTCTCTGCAGTTTGCAATAATTCTTCGAACGTACGCTTTTCCTTTTCGTTGACATATTTCCTAACATGTCGCTGCCGGATCCTATGCCTTGCCTTGAACTTATCACACCACGATTCTGAAGCTTCAAATTCAAAATCTGCGGATTGTAATGAAGCCGCTGCTACCATCGCCCACTGCCGCAACATTCTGGTTATAACCATACGCCCTTTATTTCTGACATCTTCAAAACGATCGTAGACCCACGAATCGATAATTTGGTATTTGTCGTGCTTTATTCTACCCTTCTCTATTTGATTCTTTCATCACCACAGCTGTCTAGCACTTGTTAGTTTTCGCAAGGTTTTGGTTGCAATCGTTTTGAATGTCCATTTTGGATGCAGTTTGGCAAGTCTTACTGCCTTTACCTGTATTCGAAAATGAAAGATGATTCTCTTTTCCAATGAATTTTCTCCCCAAAATTTTAACATTATACGAAATTTTCGTTGATACATTTTTTTTTAAATATATACATTAGGCTGATTTATAAAAAACGGCTAATCTTTTTTTCTCAAAATCCTCACATAAAAACTTCCGAGAAGGTGTGAAAAGACGCCTGTAAAAAGCAGAGCCCTCAATATTATTATTAAGAGGTCGCGCATCGGGAATTTCTATTTCCCGTTTAAATAACACAGGAATAAATTTTTTTAAATTTTGCAATTTCGTATTTTTGCAACGGCTCATTGAATTAGCGGACCAAAGCATATTTTTGTAGAAAATTTGACGCTCTACAAAAAAAGTTCTTACAAAGTTTTCTTTAGTCACACTCCTTCAAAAGTTATTCGAGGTCAAAGTTGAACTTACAAAAAAATTCAATGTTTTTTTTTTTCGATGATACTATAAATCTTTTCTCATTATTTTGTTATTTAGAGGATAGATTTCGGAACAATTACATTTTTAAATAGTCAAGTGCATCAGTTATGGATTCTCCATGACAACATGTTTATTATTTAACATCGCATTTTTGTGAGGTAACTTTATATTGACTCGACGGCAAAATTAATGATCGAAAAAGCCCAATTAGAGTAAGATATATTTATTAAATATATCTTTATAACAGAATAATGAGAAAAGATTCATAGTATCATCGAAAAAAAAAAAAACATTTAATTTTTTTGTAAGTTCAACTTTGACCTCGAATTGAAGGAGTGTGACTATTGAAAACTTTATAAGGACTTTTTTTGTAGAGCGTCAAATTTCCTACAAAAATATGCTTTGGTCCGCTATTTCAATGAGCCGTTGCAAAAATACGAAATTGCAAAATTTAAAAAAATTTATTCCTATGTTATTTAAACGGGAAATAGAAATTCCCGATGCGCGACCTCTTAATAATAATATTGAGGGCTCTGCTTTTTACAGGCGTCTTTTCACACCTTCTCGGAAGTTTTTATGTGAAAATTTCGAAAAAAAAATTAGCCGTTTTTTTTTAATCAGCCCAATATACATTTCAATTTACCTTCGTTTCTGGTGGAACTGGATCGCTTTCTAGATTATTATCACTTTTCCGGGTGAAGTGGAAAGCTTTTCTTTGACGATTGTATGTGCAGTATACCCTTCACCGACTTCCCCTACAGTGTCCACTACAGTTTTCTCTGCAGTCAAGAGTTCGGTTTCTTCAGTAACCTCTTCGCCGTTTATTAGATCGATGATTTTTTCCGCCATTTCACTACCCAAGATTTTTGATCGGTTGGATTTGATTGTTGGTGTTTTAATAATGACATTTAATTTCTCTAACAGTTTCATGCAATAGTACGCTGCGGATATTATTTCTCCTTTGATTCCATGGCTCGTAATTTCACAATCGTTCACAATATCCACAGATTCTCCTGTAATATACTCGTCCTGAAGATCGGTTTGCGAGGTCCCTGCTACGGGCTTTGAGATCTAACTCGGAAATGATGTGTTTCCCCTATTGATTCCCTTGAGGACACAAAACCAGCTAGGCAAGTCAGGATCGGTTGAATAAAAGACCATCCGTGCAGTCTGCAAGTATAGAGGGGTATACTTGCTAGCTGACCGAACCCCGATTCTCGGGAAAGACTACGCAACCCACCAATATTATTAACAAGACACGCTACAGGAATTTCACCGGGAACAATTTCGAAGAATTTTCTCATTTTATTTGTTTATTTTTTTTTTTTTTTTAAATTCATTTACGAGACACAAAATTCATCGACGAATAGACAGCATTATTTCAACACACATTGACAAGAAAGATTCGTAAAGTAATCTTCTACGGACACGGGTAGTTGAAAAAGAAAAAAACAATAAGAAAAAAAAACGAGCACATCGTGTTTCGAACACGGGGTGCAAGAGCTTGGGGTCGGTACGCTAGCCGCTGCGCCAGCGCTTTGGTTGAAACTGAGGTGCGCTGAAAGGTAGGTACGGTTCGTCGAAAACTTTGACCATCATTTTCTCGGATACGGTTGCGTTTCTACGGATAAACCGAAACACGTGTCCGATGATTTTGATCCCTTTTCCACTAAGCAAAGTTTCGAGGAAATCGGAGGATTCCACTTAATACGTTCCCTTCGTTAGAAAGTTTTCAGTAAAGAATAGAGTTCACGAGAGAACGGGATGTCTAGGCAGATAAGAAATGCAGCGTAAAGCTTAGTATAAAAATTTAAACCGTGAAAATCAAACAGAAGTACAACCTTTCATTTTGTTTAAATTTATTTTCACCGTTAGTTTTGACAATTTATCTCATCTGAGCGCAGAACGTGACACTGGACATTTTTTGTTTTTTTTTGTTTTGAACAATTTACTTTGATTAAAATTTATTTTGATTGACCTTCCAAAAACTATACAACGTGTCGGTTTCTCTGTCCTACACTGTTTGTATACCAGAATTTCACCTTGCGTAGTAAAATCAGGCAGCCAAGGTAATCCCTTATCTGCAGGATAAAAATTGTATAGGGGTCATCAACCCGAGACTGAAAGTAGAGAGGCGACTTTGTTCATACCCAGTTCGCAAACAGAAGGAAGCACAGGCTAACCCGTGTCTCTGAACAGACGACATACTCCTCGATCTATTGTCTCCGTATACGTTGCATAAACATGACTGCTATGTACATACGTAAGGGCGCATAAGAGAGAGGAGATTGTTCATAAATCAAGGTGGCTTTGGAATTACCTAAGTCCACATAGCTAGATGATTCAGGGTGTTTTTGAGTCGGAAAAACTGATCTTTCTTTTTGCTCGTCAGAAGAGGTCCTTTAAATTATCGACCTCTACCTTAAATTCAGTATTCAGGACACAGAGCCACGCAATAACGGGGTTTTCTCATAGGCTCTAGCCTCGAGGAAAACCGCATACGTTACAATACGTCTATACTACTTCTGATGAAATATTGCATTATATAATACATATTATTGGAGCAAGTGCCCTGTTATTGAATGTACAAAATAAAATCACAAAATTATGTAAAATTGCGTCGACTATACAACCTTCGACACCCATGATCCACACCTATTTCTAGATAATACACGATGGTTACGAGGTGTGACGTTCAGATATGCCGACGATTCAGTCATATAATCTGAAAAAATAAATTTAATTGTTACAAATGTTTCAAAATAGTATTTCATTTGTAATAGAATGTTGAAATGAAGACCATGTATATACAATTGCAGTATTTCATGTAAAATTCAATAGCCAAATTCGCTGCCTCCAGATCGTAATTTATTGAATGATTAACTCCAAGTTGTTAACCTGGTTAATCGGTACATTCAATAGACAGATACAAAATGTGGCACAAGCGTGCAAGATTATTCCTTCACCTTGGATATACTCTGTACGGGGTAAAACTAAATTTTGTGTCACGGCTCAGTCAGGTGATTCTTCAGCTCGTGCAACATTGACCTTGACCCTGAAATTGAAGGAGGAAATTCTCGACATCAAGATAAATGAAACTTTCCAAGGGACCATGGGTGGCAAATGAATTCTTGGTCCATGTTTTTTGTCAATTCCATAATTCCTTTTTTTGGTCTAACGGGTTCATTTGCGATTCATGGTTCCTCGAAGAGTTTTGTTTCTCTCGTTGATGGGATTTTTCTAGTTTCAAAAAATTCGACCTTGAGTTATAACTAGGCCAAGATTAATGTTGCCTGGGAATATTTTGAAAAATTTTCATCTATCTCAAGCTGAAGAATCACCTGGTAAAGCAGTGACTCAATATAACATTTGGTTTTACCTAGTGAAAGTATAAATCTTTTTACTTTTCTGAGAAACGTTATTCTCGCTATTAGCGACACTTGCATTGTATGGGCCGAGTTTGGTTAATTATGAGTAATATAATTGAATAATACCTTTTTTTATGATTCTGAATTGGTTTCCATGAGACTGGTAGCTAATCAACTATCTAAGAGTGAACAAAACAAAATCATATCTTTGATTGTAGTTCAACTATATCTTGTATCGAATTTTGGTTCAAGGTATTGTATCTCAGAATGTTGTTTAACAAACATTGTATCTCTATATTAAAAACATAAGATATGCGATGTTGCTTAACCAAATTTTAAAATGTACGATTTCATTGAGCCAAAATCAGACACAAGATAGAGTTGAACCAAATTATGAGATTCGGTGTTTTCCTGCACAGTTGTCGACGTTTGACTTGAAATATCCACTCTACTTTGATATTGTAACGTTTGTCGAACGTCACGAAATAAATATGGGTTCGTGAACTTAATTAGCGAATCAATGAAAGGCGGAAATTAAATATTGAGTAAATGGTTTAATAGCAGGTAAGCGTTTCCAGTTTAACGTCAGAAACAAGACAGTTTTTACAATAATATCGGTTGTCGCAGCAGCCTTATTCATTTTATGACATATGACGTCTTGCATGTCTTTTATCTGCGATGACTACTAGATCAGTTGAAAAGAAAGTAAAATGGGTGATTTTACCCTTGGTAATAATATCAATTTAATCTGTAGTCAGACTTTTAGGTCGATAGTAAATTTCAAAAATCACTTGGTCAATTGTAATGTTACCCTCTATCCCTGGAGTATTTGATGAATTCTTCACGTTTAGTTGTACTCTATCCATTTCGAGCATGTCCGGATGTGACTATTGCTATACACAACTTGATATTGGAGAAGTATCTGAAATTTTGATATTAATTAGGCATGGAAAAAATATAGGTCATATTAGGATGTTCCATGAAAAAAAAATTTTTTTTGTTCTTTGAACGCTTCTCAAATTTTTTAAAAAGTACCTCAAAGTATGTCAGCCAAATATCTCACCCAAATATGAGCTCGTAATGTTAATATTTGGAGGTGTCTATTTGATTTCTCCCGTTTCCTATGCAAATAACACGTGGATCCGAGAATTTGTGGATTATTTTTTCTGGTGAACGGCTTAATCTACATACGATCTAAATGTAGCGTCTTGTAAGAAATTTGACGCTCTACAAAAAAGCACAGATGTATAATTTTTTCTGAATTCAACGGTTCAAGGGACATTAGCCTGTAAACATCAAGTCCTATAGAATTTTGTCATTTTTCTGAAATTTCGAGATATTTCTGCTGTGTGCTTTTTTGTGTAGTGTTACGCCCCGACGTACTGCCTTGGCGTACCTTTTTAAAAATTTCATTTTGTTTCATTTCTTCAATTTCTTCAATTATTTCATCACAATCTCATATTCTAATAAGGTCACGTACAGTCCTCGGCATCCGCTGAAATTGTATCTTATTTGCTGACACCAGGAACTGCGCTATAGAATTGCTGAGCTAGTAACAGTGGCGCTCACCCCGGGAATATCTCTCTTTTTAAGTCAAAATTATCATCAATAATTATAGACCAGGCAATAGAGATTTTTTCCGGCGAAAAATTTGAGCAGGATACCGCAAGTGCCATCGCACAAAAGACAGTCCGTAGATGTATAGTGTTATGTTTTTGACTCGCAAATATGGGCGGTTAATTTGTTATAAACAAAAAACATAAAAAAAACGCTTTTTTCCGTTTTTCGCTTGTAAAAGCTGAACCGATGGAGCAATCTTAGTGCTCTGAACAGACGAATTGTAGAGAATAAAAAGACAAAAAAAATTAGCCTTATGCAGTATCGATCAGATTAATATTAACGGAGAAAATTTGATAAAACCGAAAAAATCTGCGTATTTTTTTAAATTCAGAACTTCGCCATTTCCAAAGTTGTAGTAAATTAAATAATTGAAAGTAGTGATTTACGGGTACTTTACGTGTGCACAATCCAGGTGCTGTCGGATAATTAGTTTTTGCGTAATTGCGATTTTAATTTGTTCATGAAGTATCTTGCAGAGCGGCTGGATGCTCTGGTAGTGGTCCGATTTTCATTTCGGAAACGGATTTCGAAAGTAGAAGTATATCACTACAAAACGTCTATCCTGATTTTGCGTTAAAATGCTGCGAAATGGGTGAAAAATGCCCGTAAACATGACCAAAAACGGCAAAGAGCGCGAAAGCGATCGAGTTGTGGTGGTACAAGGCAGACGCGGGGCGGTGAGTATATATGTATAGTAGTACAAGCACGCGGCGCACAAATATGAATGTTCACATCTGATGATCTTAGCAAATACTGGAGCGATTTTGACGTTTTTCTTTTGATTTTGTGGTAAATTAACCCGCTAAAACCGATTCTTCACTCGGTTCGCTTTAATATTCAGCGAAAATGCTACTTCTAGCAATATATTCTTATATTGATATGAAATTAGGAAGTAGAAGTGAAATTGAAATATAAACTGCCAGGAAACTTATTTATTGAAGTCTTTTTTTTTCTTATTACAATTATTCTATAAGTGGTCATAAAAATATGAAAATCGCTACAGTAGTTGCTGAGATAATCGGATGTGAAGATTCGTATTTGTGCGCCGCGCGTTTGTACTAGTATACAATTAGGGTGCTTCGTTTCAGACGACTATTTTTTTTTTTACTCCATAGACGAAATGTCACTCTAAACATATAAAAAAAAATTCCCACCAAAGCCTAGCTCTCAATTTTAATTTTAAGTACTCGCTAAATGAATTTGAAATTTTCCCATTTAATTAACACCTAGAAATAATTTTTTTTTGTCAATTATCTATAGCATCGCGAGTTTTCATTCTATTTAATTGACCATGGCCGGAAGTTTTGGAGGGATCCTTTCTCTTTAAAAGTTTCTACAGCTAATTTAGAATGTATGAAGTATCTCGCCACTAAAAAATTGTAAGATTGATTTTTGCTAATAAATTATGGTTTTTTTCATTTTCCTCCTAAACTACTAACTTGACAGCATAATTGTAAAGGACCTTTTTTGTAGGAAATTCAATTTTTAAAAGTTTTATCAGCCGAAACTGTATAACTGATAATTTCCAATACAAAATTAAATAATCACAAGAAAACTATTAATATCACTATTTTATCCGCATATTTGACAATTTTTATACCCAAATTGTTATAAATGTAATAAAATAGACGTGATTGTAATGTATCCTAATCTTCAAATGTCTTCGCCCGATCATTCTGAAGTCTTCACCCATTACTGCTACTCTCAACCAGAGAACATAGGTTTGTCCTCCTACTTTTTCATTGACCACTTTTTTTTATTATTTATATCAACATATAATGATTTTAATATTCTCGATAAGATTTTTCCAATCTAGCTATTTATTGTGATTAATCAATTAAAAAAAAAAGAAAAAAGTGAGGCATCGGGGAATCGAACTCAAAACTTTTAATTCTTCCATGTACATTATATAAAACTCTAAAACTTCCGGCCATGGTCAATTAAATAGTATGAAAACTCGCGATGCTATAGATAATTGACAAAAAAAAATTATTTTTACGTGTTAATTAAATGGGAAAATTTCAAGTTCATTTAGCGAGTACTTAAAATTAAAATTAAGAACTAGGCTTTGGTGGGAATTTTTTTTTACATGTTCAGAGTGATATTTCATCTATGGAGTGTAAAAAAAAGGCGTCTCAAACGAAGCACCCTACTATATATACTTACCGTCTCGCGTCTGCCTTGTACCCCCACAACTCGACCGCTTTCGCGCTCTCTGCCGTTTTTGGTCATGTTTACGGGCATTTTTCACCCATTTTGCAGCATTTTAACGCAAAATCAGGATAGACGTTTTCTAGCGATATACTTCTACTTTCAAAATCCGTTTTCAAAATAAAAATCGGACCACTACTAGAGCATCTAGCCGCTCTGCAAGATACGTCATGAAAAAATTACAATCCCAATTATGCAAAAACTAATTATCTGACAGCGCCGGGATTGTGCAGACGTGAAGTATCCATAAATCGCTACTTTCTCGCGAAAACCCAGCGCTACAACTTTGGAAATAGCTGAGTTATAAATTTAAAAAAAAAGCAGATTTTTCGGATTTTCCAAATTTTCTGCATTAATATTAATCCGATCGAGACAGTATAGGGCTCATTTTTGAGTCTTTTCATTTTCTACAATTCGTCTGTTCAGAGCACCAAGATTGCTCCATCGGTTCAGCTTTTACAAGCGAAAAACGGAAAAATAGCGTTTTTTACATGTTTCTTGTTTATAACAAATTAACCGCCCATATTTGCGAGTTGAAAACATAACACTATACATCTACGGACTGTCTTTTGTGCGATGGCACTTGCGGTATCCTGCTAAAATTTTTGGCCGGAAATCACTCATTTCCCAGTAAACATGAGCCGGTTAAAATGTGGTTGAAGAAACGTTAAGGTCGTATAATTATGGTATAGGTAGAAAATATTACCGTGTTCGATATACGGTAATTTTTCAGTAAAATATTAATCGTTGTCTCTCCACAAATATTACACGATTTTCATTACACGTACATTTAAACAACGGTTTCTAGACTAATAATCAACGTTTTGTTTACTAGTTCAATTGCTAATTTAAATTCGTTAAAAACCGGTATATTTATAGATATTAAAATACAAATTTTCTACGTTTAATCGTCAACGTTTTGTTGTGGTAAGCGAGATTCGTAGTATAAACGTGTGGTAAAACCGTTTATATTTCTAGTCTTATGAACAGTTAATATACATGTTTTATTCCTTCACCGGTAACACAAGTTTAACGTTTCATTCACTGCTTTTCTACAACATTTAAACAACGGTTTCTAGACTAATAATCAACGTTTTGTTTGCTAGCTCAATTGTCAATTTAAATTCGTTAAAAATCGGTATATTTGTAGGTATTAAAATACAAAATTTCTGCGTTCCATCATCAACGTTTTATTGTGGTAAGCGAGATCCATAGTATAAACGTGTGGTAAAATCCATTATATTTCTAGTCTCATGAACAGCTAATATACATATTTTATTTCTTCACCAGTAACACAAGTTTAACGTTTCGTATAGTTACCATACCTTGCCAATATGTTCTCATTAATTGTTTAATAATTAGGTCAATACACTTTTGATCTACTGATCACATGTAATACGTGAAAATTACGTCGTACATAGACTTGTCACATCGATACACAGAATTATATACCTACTCGGGCCGAAACGTAAACAAGATTTGTTTCGTACCTTTCTGACCTTCATATCCAAGAATACTACCCTTTTCAACATAGTGAGGGCAGGAATCAACTTTTACATCATTTACTTAGATATTGTGATGCTTGAATTTGGAACTATAATCATTATATTCAAGTTTTTCTCATGTTAGCAGTGACTAAAATTCAACGTTTTGTTATCCTCCTCAGCACGTTTTTCTGATTACCTTAAGGGGGTATTCTAGTGTAGAAATTTGAAAAAATCGATTTTTTTTTTTTTTATATTTTCAAAGCTTAACCTTTCAAGAATGTGTCCTTAAGAGGACAAGTCAAAATTTCAATTATTTTCAGAGATATAGCTATTTTAGTGACACGTCTTCAATACTGGCTCGGCTGGAACGAATTTTACTCGAAACTTTAAACGCGTTTTTCTCAAAACTACATTTTTCAAAACGGTTGACATGATTTCTCAAGTTCTATTGAACCGATTTACTTGAAATTTGGTGAGAATCTTCTCGATACATGTCTCTCTCGCACTAACTATTATTATAACGAAATAATAATTTTTACTATTTTTAAAAAATTTAGAAACGTCCAAAAAAGTCAAAAAAAAACGTATTATTTTTTCGGACAGCCGTAATTTGGCAAAAAAAAATTTTTTTTCGACTTTTTTTTAGTTAGTACGATAGCTGCATTTATGTAGATTAATAATCTTTTTTTTTTTTTTTTTCTGATTTTGAAAATGCTTGCAATCGTGACAACATTGGCGCGCCATTTTTTTTGTACTCCCCACTTCAACAACTCATAGCACTTTCAATTTTGTATTTTTTGACTTGTTTTTTTTTTTTTTTGTAATCGTGAAATAATAATAAACGCCTGATAAAAAAATGGATGGTAAAAATATTTTTTGTTTTTTGTTTATAGCACTTCAAAAAACACCTCGAATTCATGCCTCTACACTAGAATACCCCCTTAAATTTTGTAAACAACTGGTCATTCGATTTCCATTTTTTTTTTTTATTCGATAAACTAGTAAGTATCATCAAAAATATGAAAAAATTCAGGTGACATAACACTAGAAGTGATAATTTTATTCTACGTAATATTGTAAAGTAGAACAATATGTTACCTCCATTTTTTCAAATTCTTTTCCTTGTGTTATTGTTAATTCCCCAACATAGGAAAAAAAAGTTGAAAAATCGATGAACAGATTTTTTTACAAAGGTCACCAAGAAATTACGTAGTTGAGCATATAAGTGCATCCCTTCGCGGCGTCTTTATTAATTGTAAAACATACGTTTTCCTATACCATAATGTATATATTGGAATAACCCATGCTAGGAAAGCGAGTGGCCGTAGATGAAGCTCGTGTACCATGGATGTTACATATACGTATAATGAGCGCATGTGTCAAACGACAAGCGGTCGCGAAGAATCGAGAATGTCCTAGCGTGAAATACTCGCGCCTCTTCTTCTGCCTCTGATTGGCTCGCTAGGTCAGCGTGTTGTAACTCGTACGGTTCCTGCACGCTGAGAGCCGAGGACGACGCGCCAGAATGCCCCCCCACCACCGTTCGCGAAGGCTCTCAGCTCACGCGATCAGTGAATCAGTCTAATTTGACCAACTTCCGAGGTCAGTGCACGTCCGTGTTTATGTGAGCCTTCATAAGCTGGTAAGTACAAATGTATTTTCTATGTGGAAAAATTTATCACTATGATTCAATACAGACGAAAATGACAATACAGGCGTAAATAACCTGACAATAAAAAGAAGAAACAAATACTTTGTGATTGCGTCGTACTTGCTTTTGAACGTCGCCGAAAGGATGTAGGCACAATAGAATTGCTTGTAGGTAATGCTATAAGAAGCATGTGTATGGTATGGAATATATACTGATTGCAAATAGAAGCCGCGAATATTTATTGTTAGCTTCACTCTTACTTGTGCAGGCATCGTTTTTCTTTTATAAGGTTATCCAGTGAAATAGATCGCCAACACATACGCATTATGTACGAATGAACGATCATTTAGTGGCTGCATCTTTTCCCAATAAACACACAGTGGTTGAAATGATATATGTATAATAGACCTGTCAAGACACGTTGAGAGAACGTTGAAATGGCACATAAAGATTATTCTACCTAGAATACAGGTGTTAAATACTATGTATTTTCAGGTACGATATCCGCCTGTTATACGGGATTCTTGTAGTTCATGAAATTCGTACAATTCCCGTGAATTATACGCCTATTCCGCGTCCAATGCGGAATTCACCGGCATATATTCACGTGTTTTCTACGTATATACAGATACGTTTATTTAAGTGATGTGTGGGACACGAATAATTTATCGACATCCACTTCAGTTCCACAGCGGTCACGTTTCTTAAACGTCTATTCAACGTACGTGTGTTTATTGGGTTCTACATTAATCAAATTTGCGTATATTATACGTAAATACTCAGCAATGAACGTGATATGGTGTGGTAGCCGCTTTTTTTTTTTTTTTTTACAATACTGTAATGCTTTCAAGTTCGATTCGCTGACCTCAAACTTTTTCAGTGCTTTACGTTTCTTGAAATTCTCCCAAAAAATTTCATAGATAGTGTTTCACATCTCTAGTGAAATGTCAAATAATTTTCATATTCAGATGTTAGAAAGTTTTCTTGAAAAAAATTGACATACCAAAAGAATGAAATTGCCCTGATTAGGGAGGTTTATCTTTATCGGGATTACGCAATTAACCCTACGATTAACTTATTTTTCCCACTTTCCGTCTGTGCACGGGGTCTTTTATGGAACAGCCAGATTTTCCATATGTTTCAGGATTTTGCAAAATCAGAACAAGTTTGGGGTTACCTCTCAAAGTATGTCTACTATACATTATCTAAAAGTTGTCGGGATTGAAAATTTTTGTTCATCAAAATTGTAATATTCCCAAAAATGCATGAGAAATTTAGGATCATAATTTCTACAGTTTCCTCAAAGACCCAGTGTACAGACGGAGGATTAATTACCGGATAAATAAACACTGTTGAGGGTTTCATAAACGTTTTAATGCCGTTGAATTCGTCATTGTGCAAACATCTTTTCGATGTAAAATTGAATTTAATTTATTCACACGACTTTACCACCATTGTGTAACCGGTTATTGAATATATATATATAGAACTTTGGTTGAATTATTGGGATATTATATGTAGATTGTAGATATATGTGATTGTACAATGAGTTCATTGTCAGCCTAAAAGTATGGTGAATTTTCTGAAGGCTGATTATTAACGTTCTTTTCTTTCTATTGTTCACAGGGGCGCACAAATATAAGTGGATGTAATACGAGACTGACTGGTACATTTTAACGTAAAAATTTAGTTTGGTGTATGTAAGTACAGATCATTATATAATAATATGCCTCTTGATTTGAAAGTCTTAAGCAAAAGACTGTTGCGTCGGAAAAAGCCGAAAATATAAATAGAGCGTTTCTTGATCTCACGAACAATGACATCGCGAAAAAACACATTTTAACATCGGAATCTCATGAAACCCTTTTGGATAGGAATGCTATGTATACCGAAGAAGCTGAAGGTGCAGCTATTTGTCATGATTATAATGTTGTTCGCGTTGTTGAAAATAACGATAATAGAAAAACCGTGGATCATGATCACAGTAGTGTAGAGTCAGATAGCTATTTTAGTGACAATGAAAGCGTTGGATTATCATTACTTAGTTCTGAAAATGTTTCGAGCTGTGAAAGTGACGAATCACGTTGTAATAATGAATGCGATTTTGTTCAAAATTTACAAACCTGGGCATGTATGAATAACATTACGCATACCGCAATAGATCAATTGCTTGTGTTATTAAAACCAATGCACTCTGTTTTACCAATAACTGCGAGAACTCTCCTTCAAACACCAGCTTGCACCAGTACGTTACATCTTGAAAACGGTGAAATGTGTTATTTCGGATTAGAGAATGGTTTGAAGAGCAAACTTGAAGGAGGTCTTAAAAATGAAATACAGCCTGTAAGTGTATTGCAAGTCGATTTTAATATCGATGGTATTCCTGTTTTCAAAGGTAGCGGAACGTCTTTCTGGCCGATTTAGGGACGTAGTGTCAATTTGATCGACGATAGTCCGTTTGTAATTGCCGTTTTTTATGGGATGGGTAAACCTATGCCGTTATCTTTGTATTTGGAAAATTTTATTCAAGAGACATTACATTTAACCGAAAATGGATTTGAATTTAATGGTAAAAAATACGTCTTGCAAGTTCGTCTTTTTGCGTGCGATGCTCCTGCAAGATCTATGTTGAAAATGTGCTTAGGTCATTCCGGTAAGACTGCTTGTGAGAGATGTAAGATATGTGCTATTCGTATTGGCAATAAGCTCTGTTATCCTGTTGGTAAGAAATTTCGGAGGCGAAAAGATCGTCACTTTTTTTGCCGCGTAAACACAATCGTCATATAAAAGGACGCTCACCTCTCTTACGTTTATACCTAGGGCTAGTGACGCAATTTGTTTTAGATCCCATGCACTTATTTTATTTGGGAGTTGTAAAAAGACTGATTCTCAAATATTGGGTCGAGGGTTCACGTGATAGTAAATTATCCAAGCAAGTTATATCGATTCTTGAACGTTTGATAAAAAAGTTGGCTCGATATGTTCCTGCGGAGTTTCCTCGGAAGCCCCGAGAATTGAAAGAATTGAAAAGATGGAAAGCAACAGAATTTCGCTTTTTCGTGTTATATTCCGGACCGGTTCTTGTGCGAGACGTGCTAAGCTCAAAAAAGTATAAGCATTTTCTGTCGTTGTCTGTCGCTGTATACATACTGTCAAATGCAAAGTTGTTTTCAAAGTTCGGTAAAATCGCGAAAGCGTTACTGAAAAAATTTGTCGCTCAGGGTGCTAAGTTATACGGACCTCACTTTGTCGTATACAATGTTCATTCTCTGCTGCACGTAATAGATGATGTTAAACGGTTTGGCCCACTAGAGGAATACAGTTGCTTTGTATATGAAAATTATTTAGGCCACTTGAAGCGTCTTATTCGGTGAAAACGGTCTCCACTGCAGCAATTAGGTAATCGACTCGCAGAACCGAATTGCGTACGTAAGACTAGATCCCAAAAAAAATATGTTGCCAAATTCAAATCTTCAATCAACTCGCAGGAATGTCAGTCATTGCAAACTAGCAGATTCAAAATATCAATAAAACAGCCGGATAATATAGTGGTCTGTGGTAAAGAAATACTCGTTGTAAAATCGATTGTTAATATTCATGGAGACTACAGAAAAGTGGGTACTCCTTTCAAATATAAGCGGGATTTTTACAAAAATCCTATAAAATCGTTGAAACTGGGAATTTTTTTTGTCAGAAGCTTTAATCGTGCAAAGTCTTTTTCTGTAAGTGAGATATCCCACAAATGCATTTGTTTCCCATTTAAAGATGGCTTTACTGTTATCCCGATATTACACGAAAGAATATAAGCAATGATAATCCAAAAGTTAGCTTTTTCTGATTTAGCCCGTGTTCTACAAAAATTCATCATTTCTAATACATTAATCAAATTTAACAATCAGTTAATATGAAAGGTCGTGGATCTCATCACTTACAAATCATAGCTGATTATAACACCAAACTTAAAATTTTATACTTTCAACACTTGTATTCAGGGCAGTAAAACGATGTATGCCATTGTTGAATTCGTGGTTGGCGAGAAGCGAGAATGTGCATTAGTGCCAGTTTTGTGTCTGGTGGATAATAATACCATCTGCTACTGGCCACGCACGAAGAATGAGGAGCATTTCCTAAAATTAGTCAAATCAAAGGCAATATATCAGAAAACATGGCCCAAGTATCCTGTTCACAACGTTCTGCATACTGGAGGTGATTGCTTACACTTATTCACTAGTACTGATCCTTGATGCCATATTCCTTACTTCTTTGATTTGATATTATTCATTTATTCATATTCAAAGTGATATTAATATAATACTGATAAGTACATAATTTATGTTCGTGTATATATATGTATATAGTGAGTCATTCATCAAAAATTGCATGATATTTGTTTTCAAAATGAATACATGAAACACAATTACATGTCTCAGGTTGTTAAATTAATTTTGTTCAATATGTTGCATGATTTATAAGACACATAAAACGAGCAACATGATATTCATTTCAATTTTGTGTCGTGCTCATCTCTAATTGACCATCAATTATCGATTTCGTATCATGTCTTTTGTATCACATTTGGTGTTACTGTTCTTCACTGCGGTGTGTTGTTAAGATGATATTTCTTAATTAATAATATATATACCAATGTATTTCATAACTGATATTTCCTGAACAGAAAGCTTCGACGCACTACAAAAGACGATGACGCACATCATAGAACACGGTACATCCGAGGAAGATGGCACAGTTTACACCATTAGTAAGAAATCCACAGGGCATTGTTATGAAAGAGAGTCGCAGAGCAATGATGAAGATGAAGAGGGCAGTGATGAAGCTGTCGTACGTGAAAATATATCCAAAAAGCGTAAACATACAAAGAAATCCAAGAAGAGCAAAAAGAAGAAGGTAAAGCGTCAACGTGAGACGTCTTCAGATACTGCAGATGATACATCATCAGTTGATGAAAATTCTCCAGCAACACACCATCCCACTTCGAACCCACGACAGAATTTCAACATATCCAATGCATCACCTGTTATCGTTTCTGTAAATGAGACAGCTCGCCCTTCAGCCCACAGTTTTACAAGGTCGGTAACTGAATATGACCTATCAACGTCACAAACTTTAGCCTCAATCTCGAATTTGGTAGCTGAAGCTGCAGCTGTAGTTGCATCCCGAAATCCACTGAGGCCCATTGACGAGAAAGCTCTACAATATTTGGAACGTATAAAATCTTGTGTAGACCAGAATCAACTCATGCTGAGGAAAATCATATCGAGGCAGCAAGCAACTAACGTGGACAGCGTACAAAGGCCAGAGGTATTTCCAACGCTTCCAATTGAAACAATGGAAGAATTTGCGAACCTCGAAGAACTTCTCAAATCGAATGAGCATCGAATATACCTGGCGAGTAGTGCTTATGGAATGCACGGTTATGAAAATTTAGTATGAATGGGGATATTATTTCAAATATTTAGTCTGAGTGAGCTCATTATTCCAGAATCTAGAATACATCTGATGTGCAATCTGTCTCAGCATATAAAAAGTCATATCAGAATATCGAGATACTTCTTGATTGAGATGGGTAACTACTGAATTTCTTTGTAGACACAAAAACTATCCTCTATTGGAGGCACAAGTGGCCGTCAATGCGTATTGGCTGTTCTCAAGTCATTACTAACAAACGAATTAGCCATGCAGTTCAATTGGGCTGGTAGAGATAAAATTGCTTTCCAAAAGACACTGGTGATGCAAGTTATTTACGGTAATTCAAAAATAATTTGATTTCCATAAAAATTTCGACTTTACTTATAGGGTACTCTCAAATAAATATAGAACAAAAACTTTCATTGATATACAAACCAAGTGTACGTACAGTGTAAATGATATACATTAATAATATTTATTTATGTATTGTTGAAATTCATTGCAGTTAAAGTTTTCATGTCACATTTTGGTGACTTTGCCTTTTTTCAGATGCTGTTAAAGCTACTTTCCATGGTAAGGAATTAGTAAGCGATATCAAGGAAGCGAATATTGCAGCTGCAGTTAAAGATTGGTTGAAACTCGCTCGATCGCGATACTCCTACGTACCTAAAAGACGCCTTCAATAGTATCTGTGTTCTCTTCCGAAATAATGTGTCAATACTTTTTCTAACTCACTCTGCCAGGATTGTGATTTTTTTTCAAGTCCCAAGAGAAAGCTAACGATTTTCCTCATTGAGGTGTATCCACTGTATAATTAGTTTGTTTTATGTTTCATTCGTTGTCAAACCACTCGTATCCGATACAAGTTTTTGTTTGTTTAGATTTACTTAAGTTTACTGTATGTTGTACTTCTATACTCAAGTCCGGAGTAAATGAAAGATAACGATTTTCCTCATTGAGGTACAATCATTGTATGATTATTTTGTTTCATGTTTTATTTGTTATCAAAGTACTCGTATCGGATACAAGTTTTTGTTTGTTTATATTTACGTAAGTTTACTATTTGCTATAGCTACTATACTCTTGTGAGTATATCTATGCAATGTAAGTATACGTATTTGTAAAAGACTGTGTGTATATTACATCCCTGTCAACTTTGACGGATTAGCAGTGATATCGAGGAAGTGAATGCTCCAGCTGCGGTCGAATAATAATTAAAACTTATGCGTACTGCGTACCTAGACAACGCTTTCTATAGCGTCTGTGTTCTTTTTTGAAATAATGTGCCAATACTTTTTATTATTTTACTTTGTCAGGATTGTGATTTTTTACCTAGTCCCGAGATGAAAGCTAACGATTTTCCTCATTGAGGTGTAACCATTGTATAATCATGTTGTTTTGTGTTATATTCGTTGTCAAACCACTCGTATCCTATACAAGTTTTTGTGTATTTAGATTTACGAATACTACTGTACTGTTGATTGTATGTTGTACTTCTATACTCAAGTCCGGAGTAGATGAAAGATAACGATTTTCCTTATTGAGGTATAATCATTGTATGATTATTTTGTTTCATGTTTCATTTGTTGTCAAACTACTTGTATCGGATACGAGTTTTTGTTTATTTATATTTACTCAAGTTTACTATTCAATTGCTATAGCTACTATACTCTTGTGAGTATATCTATGCAATGTAGGTATTTGTAAAAGACTGTGTATATATTACATCCCAGTCAAGTTTCACGGATTAGCAGTGATATCAGGAAAGTTAATACTCCAACTGCGGTCCAATATTAGTTAAAACTTGCGTACTGCGTACCTAGAAGACGCCCTCTATAGCATCTGTGTTCTGTGTTGAAATAATGTGCCAATACTTTTTATTATTTTACTTTGTCAGGATTGTGATTTTTTACCTAGTCCCGAGATGAAAGTTAACAATTTTCCTCGTTAGGGTATAATCATTGTATGATTATTTTGTTTCATGTTTTATTTGTTATCAAACCTCTTGTATCGGATATAAGTTTTTGTTTGTTCATGTTTACTTAATTTTACTATTTGCTATACTTCTATACTCTTGTGAGTACATCTGTACGATTGAGGTATGCGTATATGTAAAAGACTGTATGTTTATTTATACATCAAAGTCAACATTCACACAGATACATCGTTGGCATAATAAAATGTCCGCATCAATGATACAGACAAACTGGTGTATAAAAAACTACTGTTATGTTTCGGATACATTGTTAAAGCGGATATTTCGATACGTGTGCAATGTAACTATTGTCATTGTTGCCTTGGATGAAAGTACCTTATAATAAATATATATCATGTTTCGCAAAGGTGTGTGCTTTATCTCATTTAGTTGTCCTGTATTTCTCATAAGAATACATAGGTGTGGATGTAAAATAATTAATATCATTTAATTTGTGCAAGTTACCATTACTGAAATAGCTAAGAATGTGAGCGTTGCTGTATCATCTAACCCCTGAGATAAGTCCATATTGACCATACAAGAAGCTTTTAACAGCTTGTGTATTAATATAGTATGTACATGAAAAATTATACCGAAAACATATTCTCAAGTTGGTTGTTACACGTTTATCGGAACCGCGTGATATTCGATTAAGTGTATTCAATTAAACGTATAATAATTGTTTACGGATATCGTTTTTACGTTAAATCAACACACATTAAGTACGTGTATTATTATAAAAAAAATTTTCCAATGAACACGCTTATTAAACGTGTTTGAACCACGAAAAATGGTGGCTGTAACAGGTATATATTAAACGTCTACGTTAACATTTAAATTGCGTTCTCTCATACTTGTTTCATTACGTTTCCGAAAACCGTAATTTCGACGTTTACTTCAACCGTGGAATATCAGGATCATAATCACTAACAGAAAACGTTGATGAACGCAGTCGAAAAAACCTATATCAGGGCGGACATTTTTCACGAGAAAAAACGTAT
Organism: Neodiprion fabricii; assembly: GCF_021155785.1. NCBI lineage: Eukaryota > Metazoa > Arthropoda > Insecta > Hymenoptera > Diprionidae > Neodiprion > Neodiprion fabricii. The sequence goes on from NC_060244.1 coordinate 13,231,078, forward strand.
GTGCTGAACGATTATTCAACTATATACAACGTTATTTTTCGACGAATTTCTTACGATTTATTTACCAGCAATGTTTATTGGGTTCATAGAGCATAGAATAGAAAATTTGAACCATGAAAACAACAAGGAGCAGAACCTATAAATTCTTGCAATATCATTTTGTTTTTGTATTTTTGTTTGTTAATTTTCACGGTTAGTTTAAGAATTTAGTTAATCCAAGCGCAGAGTGCGACACCGTATCTAATTTGTTGATTTAAACCTTGTTCACCTGGATTAAAACTTATTTGGGATTACTTTCAAAATTTACACAACGTGTCTGTTTCTCTTTTGTTCGTTACCTCAAAGTAATAGTTACATTTTTCACATAAAATGGTATTTGCTAATTCAGTGTCTGCAATGGCTTATTGCATGTGGCCAAAACCGTCCCGAAAAAGAATGTTTACGTTCACGTTTACAAACGGGGACGGTTTTGTAATAACCATGTCGCACTTATTGCATTTGCCGGTCATCGTATAACTACGTACATCTTTAAACAGATACTCGATCAATTGTGCAGCATTGCATTTTACATTCACAGATTCCACATGTCCAGTGCCTTTGCAATCTAATATTGGAATTAGAAGTAGAATTCGCGCTCTGTCGGCATAGTGCTTCGAAGTTAATCTACTATCCGTAATTAAACTCTGAGCCACTTGTAATAAGACAGGGTTTTTTATTTTCCTGACATATTGTTCATAGAATAGAAATAAGACAAGGGTATTGGCAGTTACTTAAAAGTTTGCATGAAATGGACAACTGTAAGTTTCAACAATGTGGTTTTGGACATCATTGATTGCAGGGTTGCACACGTTATCATTTCGCATGAGTGGTATTCTCACTACTTTATGACTCTGCATGAAGTCGTAGTCTGGGCATGGGACTTGATAGCACTGTAGATGACTTTGAACACGAAAATCCTCCTTTAATTGAGAAAGTTTTAGGTGCAATTAAACCAATATATGAAGATTTATCTTTAGAAAACTCGCTAATAAGATGCTTGGGCTCAGAAACAGAATAATAACGAATCTTTGAATTTACTCATCTGGACTTTCGCACCCAAGTATATGGGTACATGCTGGAACCCACACCATTCAAATTGCTAATTTTATTGTCATATGTACATTTAACGATGGATTTTTACTACTTTTAAAAATAATTGCTGAAAAGGGAATCTGCTGACCCAGAATCCCATGCATTCGTCAAAAAATGGGATCAAGTCCGAATTAACCGCTCCGATCAGCTACGAGCTTCTGACGCTTCCAAGGAAGCTAGAACTGCTCGATCATCTGAAAGAGCTTCACAAAATCTCACGTTTTGAAGTGGAAGAAGGCACATTGTATGGGGCAGGGATCGCTGAGCGAGAAAATGTAAGTATAACACGCCTTTGGACGATTCAGACTGCGCAAAACTCGACCTCAAACTTTAAAGGCGTTTTTCTGAAAACTACTTTTTTCGACACGGTTGGCATGGTATGTCAAGTTCTAATAAACCGATTCACTTGAAATTCAGCACAGAGCTTCTCTATATATTAGAAGATCGCGTAACGAAGCGTTTAAAAAAAAAATTTTTTTACTAGTTTTTAAAAACTCCGAAAGTTGAAAAATAACAGGGAAAAACCGTGACTCATTCTTCACACCACCACAATTTTGCTAAATTTTTTTTTTTTTTGAAAACCCCACGTAGTGCGATAACTACATCAATCTTCTTTAAGAATTTCCAAAAAAATTTTGCTTCAGATCACTGGAAGGTCTGGAATCCTGCCAACCAGGACACGCCATATTTTTGTGAGCCCCCACTTTGCCTCCCTGCAGCTTTTTCAATTTGGATTATTTTCTAATTAATTTGACTTTTCTATACTTCTAAAATACGACGTTACTTTCCTATTTTACCTAAACGGCCAACCGCGTTTTCGTAGTCCTTGTGACTCTCGCCATTTGGGAATATTAATTGCTTCAAACATGCACATGTCAGAACTTATTAACATCCCAGTAGCCAAGATTGAAAGAAAATGCCTGATCCTAAACAAGAAATCCTAATATTCACTTGAATATAATAATTCCATTTTTGCATTACAACATTTAATTTATTTATTTAATTCATTATTATAAAAGATTATCAATTCAACTCACAGCAGTAGCGCTCCGGTACCACATTATACAAAACCCGCCTCGATTCCTCAGATGGGGAACGGTTAGCTATTACATATGCATTTTTTTTTTTTGTCTTCTCAGGCTACCAGCATTGAGATTTATTTTCACTCACATTAGTCACAGCCCAGAAGATGAAACTTTAAAAGCACAGTACAAGTCAGGAAACTGAACGATTGCGTACATTTTATTTTTTTATGTATATTGGCTGTAATATCAAGCGGTGTATTAGAGACAATACATATACGATACATTCATAATAATAAACATACTTATTATATCATATGGGTAATCAAAAAATTGATGTAATCTGGAAGTTACAAAGCAAATTACTTTCCTTAATATAAACTGATCGAATTTGAACTAAAATCACAAATGCATTTTAATTTCAAAAATGTTGGTCAATATGTAAAAGGTCCTTCATACTCACGTTTGTTTGTATCTCATAGCATTGTCATCATCATAATATTTCAATAAATAATAAATTAAATGTTGTAATGCAAAAATGGAATTATTATATTCAAGTGAAGATTAGGATTTCTTGTTTAGGATCAGGCATTTTCTTTCAATCTTGGCTACTGGGATGTTAATAAGTTCTGACATGTGCATGTTTGAAGCAATTAATATTCCCAAATGGCGAGAGTCACAAGGACTACGAAAACGCGGTTGGCCGTTTAGGTAAAATAGGAAAGTAACGTCGTATTTTAGAAGTATAGAAAAGTCAAATTAATTAGAAAATAATCCAAATTGAAAAAGCTGCAGGGAGGCAAAGTGGGGGCTCACAAAAATATGGCGTGTCCTGGTTGGCAGGATTCCAGACCTTCCAGTGATCTGAAGCAAAATTTTTTTGGAAATTCTTAAAGAAGATTGATGTAGTTATCGCACTACGTGGGGTTTTCAAAAAAAAAAAAAATTTAGCAAAATTGTGGTGGTGTGAAGAATGAGTCACGGTTTTTCCCTGTTATTTTTCAACTTTCGGAGTTTTTAAAAACTAGTAAAAAAATTTTTTTTTTAAACGCTTCGTTACGCGATCTTCTAATATATAGAGAAGCTCTGTGCTGAATTTCAAGTGAATCGGTTTATTAGAACTTGACATACCATGCCAACCGTGTCGAAAAAAGTAGTTTTCAGAAAAACGCCTTTAAAGTTTGAGGTCGAGTTTTGCGCAGTCTGAATCGTCCAAAGGCGTGTTATACTTACATTTTCTCGCTCAGCGATCCCTGCCCCATACAATGTGCCTTCTTCCACTTCAAAACGTGAGATTTTGTGAAGCTCTTTCAGATGATCGAGCAGTTCTAGCTTCCTTGGAAGCGTCAGAAGCTCGTAGCTGATCGGAGCGGTTAATTCGGACTTGATCCCATTTTTTGACGAATGCATGGGATTCTGGGTCAGCAGATTCCCTTTTCAGCAATTATTTTTAAAAGTAGTAAAAATCCATCGTTAAATGTACATATGACAATAAAATTAGCAATTTGAATGGTGTGGGTTCCAGCATGTACCCATATACTTGGGTGCGAAAGTCCAGATGAGTAAATTCAAAGATTCGTTATTATTCTGTTTCTGAGCCCAAGCATCTTATTAGCGAGTTTTCTAAAGATAAATCTTCATATATTGGTTTAATTGCACCTAAAACTTTCTCAATTAAAGGAGGATTTTCGTGTTCAAAGTCATCTACAGTGCTATCAAGTCCCATGCCCAGACTACGACTTCATGCAGAGTCATAAAGTAGTGAGAATACCACTCATGCGAAATGATAACGTGTGCAACCCTGCAATCAATGATGTCCAAAACCACATTGTTGAAACTTACAGTTGTCCATTTCATGCAAACTTTTAAGTAACTGCCAATACCCTTGTCTTATTTCTATTCTATGAACAATATGTCAGGAAAATAAAAAACCCTGTCTTATTACAAGTGGCTCAGAGTTTAATTACGGATAGTAGATTAACTTCGAAGCACTATGCCGACAGAGCGCGAATTCTACTTCTAATTCCAATATTAGATTGCAAAGGCACTGGACATGTGGAATCTGTGAATGTAAAATGCAATGCTGCACAATTGATCGAGTATCTGTTTAAAGATGTACGTAGTTATACGATGACCGGCAAATGCAATAAGTGCGACATGGTTATTACAAAACCGTCCCCGTTTGTAAACGTGAACGTAAACATTCTTTTTCGGGACGGTTTTGGCCACATGCAATAAGCCATTGCAGACACTGAATTAGCAAATACCATTTTATGTGAAAAATGTAACTATTACTTTGAGGTAACGAACAAAAGAGAAACAGACACGTTGTGTAAATTTTGAAAGTAATCCCAAATAAGTTTTAATCCAGGTGAACAAGGTTTAAATCAACAAATTAGATACGGTGTCGCACTCTGCGCTTGGATTAACTAAATTCTTAAACTAACCGTGAAAATTAACAAACAAAAATACAAAAACAAAATGATATTGCAAGAATTTATAGGTTCTGCTCCTTGTTGTTTTCATGGTTCAAATTTTCTATTCTATGCTCTATGTAAGTAATTCCTATCGCTCTCGACATCCCGTGGTATCCTGGATTCTACTCATATCATATGTTTCGAAGTCGGAACTAAGCGCTTTGCTTGAAGTTCGATATTACAATTTATTGAAGTTAAATTTGATAGTGCCCTCCAGACGAGAAACACTTCGTTACCAAAAACTGGGTGAATCAGTTCGGCGCTACGCCGGTCAACTGCTGATGATGCTCTCCGCGGCTCTCCTATTTATATATTTATATATGTAAGCCAATAATTATATTGTTAGGAAGGAATGAAGATTAGGGTGATAATCTACACATGTAAGATGCAGTTAACAACTGAAATATTAAAAATATGTACAAATTAGTGAAATATAGAGATATTACCATTTACTAATAATCTTATAGCTAACCTGAATCTATACAATTGCCGTTAGCAAACCCTTGTGTACATCAATATAATAACATTGATGCTAACAGCTCGGAGTCTTGTTACATACTGACTCTCACACGCGTGTCAATAAGCGACGCAGCCAAGCTTGATTACGCACAAGCTTACATCCCCCCTTTTTAAGACCGAGGGTATGTTCCGTCGGTGTAAGGAACCAACTTAATAGCATGAAAAATATTTGATTTCCTTTTTCTCAATCTACTGTCTAACAAGAACATTACATCAGAAATTTTCCCTTTGATTTTAAACGGACCTACTCTAATTGGATCTATTTTATTTTTATTTAATTTATTTACATTTTGTACATAAGCTAAGTCTCCTACATTGTAATTTAATTGTTTTACATTCTTATCATAGTATTCTTTATTTTTGTTGTGAATTTCTTTTGATTTCATAAAAGCTATTTCTCTATTGTTGACTAAGTTTGTTAAATTATTGTCGTTCACTTCTTTGGGTAAAAATGAATCGTTTAATCCTGTCAGCAAATAATTAGGAGTGAATCCGGTCGAACTGTGAATTGTGTTGTTGTAATCCTTTACACATTCTTCCACCACCTGAGGCCATGATTTATTTTTATCATCATAAATTTTACATCTTATTCTGTTTACCAAAGTCTGATTTGTCCTTTCATTTAATCCATTAGAGAATGCGCAATCCACTGCTGTAAAAACTAATGTTATTTTCTGTTTATTTAAATACTGCTTAAACTGTGCTGAATTTATACCAGGATACTGATCTGATAAAACTAATTTAATGCTTCCATTTTTTTCTACTTTCTTGATTAGATTTATAAAATCTTTTGCAACTTGAGTCTTTGAGGTTATTATGTATGCAAATCTTGTGAAATGGTCCACCGCCAAATGTAAATATTTTTTTTTTTTTTATTGCCTTTGAAACCTCCTACTGTGTCTATAGACACTATTTCGAAAGGTTCTTTTGCTGGTCCAAGTTGAGATAAAGGGGTTTTAAAGATGCCTATTCTCGATTTGTTTTTAATACATGTTTCACAGGCTCTACAAGTTAATTTTATGTGTTTATACATATTTTTGAAATAAAACTTTTGGCCAAAAGTTAAAATTAACTGTTTTGTGCCTATATGACCTTGATCAACATGTACCTTGATGATAAGAGACTTTCCAAATTCTTCAGTGATTCATATTTTTTCTCTATTATTTAGAATTTTATAAATTATTCCCCTTTTAATAACACATTTATCATCAGTTTTTAACTTTTTTTGATTTTCTTTGATATCCTCCAATTTTAGTAAGTTTGTAGTTTTTATCACAGAATCACTTATTGTATCCTCGTGTGATTCCAAAACCGGATTTCTAGACAAGCAATCGGCTTCAATGTTTTCTTTACCTGGATTATACACAATTTCAAAATCAAAATGTGAAATGTAATTCAAAATCTGAACTAGTTCCATATCATTACTTTTTTTTATGTTGAATTTTTCCAATGGTCTATGATCAGTGAATACAACGAACTTCTTGCCTATCAAATGAAATTGCCAGTATAAAATGGCTTCTTTAATAGCTAAGCATTCTATAAAGATAGCTTTCTTCTTTTTCTGAGCTTCTGTCAACTTTCTAGAAAAGAAAAACACCGACTTTAACGAGTTATCTTCCTGAGGCTGCTTCAATATTGCCCCAACTCCTTCGATACTTGCATCAGTGAAAATAAAAATTGGAGCCTCTGGATCAAAAATTGCCAAAGCGGGAACTGTGCACAAATATTCTTTTGTTGAATTAAAACTGTTCCTACACTCTTCAGACCATTCTAAGGATACATTTTTCCTTAACAAGTTTCTTAAAGGATCTAGTAAGCCAACATGATTTGGTATAAACTCCAGATAAAAATTTATCTTGCCTAGAAACTGTCTAATTTGTTTTTTTTGTCGTAGGAATTGGAAACTTCTTAATGGCCACTAAATTATCGTTTATTGGTTTAATCATATTCTTTCCAATTTCGTGTCCCAAATAAGTTATTTTTTCTTGGGCGAACTGACATTTATTTTTATTCAATTTGAAACCTTGTTCATACAATGCTTGCAGTACTCGCTCCACATGATATAAATGTTCTTCGGAGGTTTTGGAGAACACCAATATATCATCTATGTAGTTCACTGTGAAAGCATCTAATTTATTTTTCCTTATTACGCTTGCTAAGACTCTTTGAAATATAGCAGGAGCCGATTTCAGACTAAAAGGTAAACATCTCCATTGCCAGTGTCCATGATGGGTTACAAAAGCCACTTTATATCTATCTTTTGCACGCACCGGAATCGACCAAAACGCCGAGTTTACATCAAATTTTGAGAAAAATTTACAATTTCTGGCTCGTATTGTGAGATCATCTATCCTTGGAAAAGGTTGTCTTTCTGGCACTACAATTTTGTTTAGCTCTTTAAAATCGATACACAAGCGTGATCTTTTTCCTTCTTCTCTCTTAAAAACCATGGTTACAGGAGCTGCATAAGGATTGCTTGACTCCTCTATTAAACCTGCATTCAACAAATCCTCTATTTGTCTCTCAATCTCTAATTTATCTTGGAAAGAGCATCTGTAAGATTTCTTTGAAATATATCTATTTTCTGTCAATTTCACTGTGGCTTCATAATCTTTTACTATTCCTATATCAAACTTTGATTTGGCAAATATTATTTCATGTTTCTTTATCATATCCTCTATTTTATTAGTACTTATTTCATTATTGTTACTTTTCTTATCTAAGTTTTTATTTTTCTGTTGTTTCTGTGATATACACAAATTTTCGCTCTGACAGAGTTTGAATTTTTTTATTGAATCCAATCCCAGTAGAAAATCACAATCAATACCTTCCTTAACTATGAAAAACGGAAAGTCTTCTTGTAAGTTACCAATTTTAGTACGTATTATTGCAATCCCTTCTGTTTTCGCCGTTCCAGCTACACCTTTAATAGTATCTCTCCCACCTATTATTTGTTTAAAATTTCTTTTATCATTCAAAAAAAAACCGATAACCATAGAAATGTTGGATCCAGAATCATATAAACCAATTGCTGGGCAACCATTTGCAAAAAGCTTGATTTTAATAAGTGGGAGAACTATTCGTTTTTTGCTTCCTCATAACTTGCTACTACTTCCTGTAATTCATTATTATTTGTAACTTTTATATTTTCATTTTTAAAATTTTTAATTTGCCTATCTTTATTACGGCATATATTTTCTGGATGTAATCTATTTTTGAAACCTAACTTCTCACAAATAGTGCATGGTTTTTTTTCATTTTGCATTCTCTTGTTTATGTTATCATTTTTCGGATCGTTGATTTTACCTAGTTGTTTTAATTTTGACATTAAATTTTCTATATTTGCGATAGATTTCCTATCTAACTTATTTTGAATGAATTTTGGTAAACTGATTACAATCATATTAATTTGTGTGTTAGTAGATAAGCTATCATCCGCTTCCAACAACAATCTCCTTTTTTTTAACGCATATTCTAATAACGAGCCGTTATAGAATTTAAAATTATAGGCATACGCTATATCCGTCCAGGATTGTACAGAGAAGGTATCAATGAAGGCGTTATTCCATGCCTCCCAATTTAAGAAAGAGTTCTGCCTAAGAAATACATTATACCAATCTAAAGCGGATTTCTCTAAAAACAATCGCGATACTTCAGCGTATTTATTTTTCACAATCCCTACTCTGTCACATTCCTGCACAAATAAATTAATCCACACACTAGCATTTATATTTTCCGTGTCGAACTTTTCAATCACTATATCTTTTATCAAATCGCTAGTTTTTCTTTCAAATGTGATCGTTGACCGTTCGTTTACCTCTGACTCTTGCTCTGTTGTGATTTCTTCTAAGTATTCATCAAACAACACGACGTTTCCTTCTGTATCCAAGTAAATATTCTCAAGGTCTTCAGATAAGGCCAATACCACATTGCGAAATTTATTGCGGATCTTCAAACTTTTAACAACATTCTTCACTATTGGATTTTCAAAAAGCTCTTTATGTTGAGCACTAGTCTGCTTATCTGCCGGAAACGAAAAAATTTCCTCTTGGCCGAGCAGCTGTATTCTTTTCACTTTAACTACGGTGCTTTTTGAATCTACACCAGCCTCCGAGACAAAATAAAACTTTGCTTTACTCTCCATTGACTATTTACTCTCCAATATAGATTTGTAAGCTAATAATTATATTGTTAGGAAGGAATGAAGATTAGGGTGATAATCTACACATGTAAGATGCAGTTAACAACTGAAATATTAAAAATATGTACAAATTAGTAAAATACAGAGATATTACCATTTACTAATAATCTTATAGCTAACCTGAATCTATACAATTGCCGATAGCAAACCCTTGTGTACATCAATATAATAACATTGATGCTAACAGCTCGGAGTCTTGTTACATACTGACTCTCACACGCGTGTCAATAAGCGACGCAGCCAAGCTTGATTACGCACAAGCTTACATATATATTTATATAGCCCATCACGCTACATCGTCGTCGTCTCATCCTTATCCATTACCTTGCCGGTGGATCATCGAGTTAGTATGTGTCAGCGAGGCGTCGGTCACCGTTTGTTATTGTTGTGATCTGTCGTATGTACAGCCATAGCTGATGTCGGATGTGACCTCGACCAGCTGTCCCTTACAACGCATTGTATATTAAAAGTATCAATTATTTATCTATTTAACGGAACTCAGTTCGGCATATAGTATCTAACGTTTATTACTGATAACCATGCCAATTTTATGCTGAGTTTTCGTATAAAATTCGTATTTCATACCATTCGGTGCTTATTGGGTACAATACCTCAACACGTAGCGAAAGCTGCCCGGTCTACAAATATTACCGTATGAACAAGAAAAACTTATACGTGCAAAACGTGTATATAAGATTGTACTGTGATCACTGTTAGTGTCGTATAAAAAATATTGTGACGTTGCACCTAGAGTGCAAGTCACAACAAACCCCAAACCCGCGGGGAAGAGCCGAACGGGTGAGTCCCGTCCCGTCGGGAAACACCCGAAGTTAACCGAAGCCCACCGACGCTCGGCTGAGCCGTGCGTCAACCAGCAGTACGACAGCACCCTACCTGCAGGATAGACGTGACTAGAGAAAGAACGAGGAAGAGAGAGAAAGAACGAGGAAGAGAGAGAGAGAACGAGAGAAAAAGAGAGAGAGAACGACGAGACCGGGAACACAGACGCCCCACTCAACACCGTTACACACACGCCAACGACACCAGGTTAGCCTGCAATCTACAGCCGATCTGCACCTCCCCTCGCAATACCAACCCTTTCTACCTCACACTCCCCATCACCCTACACCACCTCCCCCCCCCCTCCGCTCTACCGACCCTTCCTACCGCACACTCCCCGCCACCCTACACACACACATCCCCCCCCGCGCACGTACCTGTAAGTTAGAATCAAGTGACGCTAAGGGCTGAGGCGTGATCAGCCACCGTTATTGTCTACAACCCCAATGTAATAATCTTTTGTAGTTTTAAGTCGACTCCCCCCCCCCCCCGATCGCAACTCATGTACGCTCCCCCCACAAATACAGACACAAAGTTTTACCTACTCGATCAGTCTCGACTTCCTCGCCCCGTCTCTAATTGTTCCTCCCTTCCACCTAATTAGTGCGGACTCAAAACCCGTCACAATATTCATTACAAAAGTTTCACAATATGAAATTTCGCTGTGTGAAGGGGCTTCACAGAAGAATTTCAGAATTTTCGAAAAAACTCCTAACTGTATTTCCATCATTAGAACTTTCATAGCCTGGTTTTGGTTGATCAACAAAAAGCCCTAATATGTCACGAAAACCTTGTTGTATATTTTTTTTTCTATCAACATTTTCTTTATCCTCTCTGCGCCGTTGTCACTTTTTTTCTAAATTGTAAGCTACATGTAAGCAACATTTAAAAAACCGTATCCAAGCATGCAGCGACGATATTCCGAATTCGAGGTCATCTTTATTAATCGGTTTTTGCAACATCTTGACAATATCATTAAATTTTTTGGATGTAGCACGACAAAGGTAAGCATACTAGACGATGTATTCGTAATGGAATTACAAACTTTACTATCTATCATTGTCAACACAAGTTTGAAATTGATGTCAATTTTTTTGCCGCCAATTACAGTTTGGAAGAGCATGAGGTTTCTCTCTTGCGCTTTGATACAATCAATTTCTGCTCTAGTTACTTCGGCAGTCATATAAAAAAATTCAATTTTACTCAGGCGACAAAATCTTGGCGACGAAGGACGTGAATTTTTCCAAATAATGACGTGTGGATTAACTTTATCAATGATTTGCAAGGGAACAAGTGAAATAATGAAAATTTTGACATCCGATTTATTGCTGTCTCCATCGCTAAATTTTTGTTTGTAAGTACTTTGACCAGAAACTTTCAGTTACAGAAATTTTTGACTTTGCATGGTGTATCGACAAAGTATCGGTTCAGTTAAATGTGTATCTCGCGACACTCAAAATCGTCTTCACGCGTGGACGCACACTCGCGTGCAATGTTTACTTGCCGTCTCTGCGTCAAATCTCGCCGCTAGCCCGTGTCGCGACTCAAAACAAATCAGCTGTATCTCATGTATTGTCTACTGTCTCAAAATCATCTATGTGTATCATCAATGTGCATTCTCGCCTGTAAATCTTGAGTTATCGTTATTTTCTCTTGCGATACAGATCGCATCACCTGTGTACCTTCCTCAAAATGAAGTAATCTCTAATTAGTAATCAAATATAATCTATCGTCACCAATCATCCCGCTTCCTCGCTATAGTCATTCATCACTAATTCGCGGATCCCAAATCAATGATCCATATTTCTTTGTCATCTCTCTAAGCACAGGGTAACACTTTTTTTAAAATCCAATACACATTTATACGGCGGGTATAATTTATAGTTAATACTGGTATTGATTTTTGGTCAGTTTACCTTCTATTACAAGTGATAACGCTTGGTTGCTTGACAGTGCATCTTCTGAAACGCGTTCCATAGACTTACAGTACTGTGATGCTTTTCATGGGCTGCCTTCTGTGACATCCCTAATTACGTTTGCAGCTGGCAAATTTCCAGAAGCCGGGAGACCCATTTATGTAGCGTAGGCCAATTCATGGACGACATGTTCTTTCCAAACTTTTTCTGTCCTCTTACGTTTTTACCGATCACTTAAATCGTCTCAGCTTGTGGAAGGACGCCTCATTTTATTTTCCATGAAAGTCTTCAAACCTTCATTTTCAATTGTGAGATTGGAAAAGACACAGGAACCTTGAGCCACTCATCGCATTATTTGGGAGAATTTGGTTTCGTTCCTGCTCGCTTGTTGCTACCTCTTTTTGAATTTCGATACCATTCTAGCCATGGCATCATTCAGACTTTTTGATAAAATGAATACATGCTTTAATTCTTTTGACACCTCCATTTCAAAAATGTCAGTGACAAGTTGATATTTTTGTTTCATAGCGATATCAGAAATATGAAAATTCCTTTCTCGTAAAAGAAATTCCTTCGGCATTATACAGAGGTTTTGTAGAAAATGGAAAAATAACATTAATAGAAGAATTATTTTTATCAATTTTTTATAAATAAGATTTCAGACGCGAAAATTATGAAAAGCTGCAGAAAGAGCACACTAGGTTGCTATACCCTAAACGAAAACCATCCTAGTACTCACATCAACGCATAAAACTTATACCCAAAACCGGAGTCGCAGCTAGTTGCAGCTAATTTTTGGATATGTTTTGAAAAAATGTCTAGGCAACAATTTCCATTTGGTTGAAGACTGGGGGTCCACGGGGGTTTTGACTTATTGCTTTTTCTAACACGACTTTTCATAATATAGCAAAGAAAAATACCACTACCTTCAATAATGACTTACTATTTCATACATTGTTAATATTAATTTCGAGCAACACATTCGAATTGTACTTACTTTCTGGAGAAGAATATATATAATATATGTATAGAGAAGACATATGTCTCAACTTTGTTTTATTTTCGATGGCGACGAGTAAACTATGCAGCAGCCCCAACGCTCACGAACGAAATGAGTTCCCAAGCCAGGTAGGAAAGCTCATCCTTTCTTAACGGTCATAATACACACTAAGGATACCGCTGCAACTATTCTAACCATTGACACTCCCTAAAAAAATACTTATTTTTTCGACTATTGGCCACCTTCTCGGGATTTGGGACCACTGTGCGTGAGTCTCTCAAAAAGAGTGTTTGGATTGTTTTTATGTGGTCGAGTTGACGTCTAGAGTATAATATACTATATTGGGGCGATAAAATGTAATGCAGATAATGCAGAGTTTACTAGGGGTGAACACAGTCTGTTATATACTTTCTAGGACTTTATTTACAAAAAGTGGATGCTTAAGATGGTGACTGAACTTGTGGTTTTCACTTTAATCAAAAAATTTTTAGTTGCCATTTCGTATAGAACGAATATGGACAAAGAGTCCTCAAAGAGAGGACTCAAAGAGAGTTTTATTCTTGAAGATATTCGATAGTTTTAGTGCCGAGAAAGTTATGTTTATATGCATAAACTCCTATTTGGAATAAGATTATTATTTTTTTTTAAATATATTCACGAGTAGTTTATCAATCTGACAATATTCATGTAGAAATATTATAAAATCTCTCATGCTGACGGTTGTGTCTGCTAGAATTATTATGTAATCTACATAAGCTAACAATGAAAGTTTTACTATGTGCGTGATAGAGACTTCTCTTACTCCTTTATTCTTTAGCAATTCCTTGAAATTGGATATAAATATAGCAAACAGAATAGATGATAGAATTTCTCCTTGTAAGACAGCTCGGGTGACAGTAATAGTTTGAATAACATATGTCCCATTCAATATTCTTACGTTTACTCTCGAGTACATGTCACTGACAATGTTCATAATTTTTTTGCTTTGAATGATTTTTTCCAACTTTTTCCATAACAACTCACAATTCACAATGTTAAAAGCACTTTTATCGTCCATACAGTTTTTATCTATCTTTTCGGAGCTGCATTTGTGTAACTGTTTGAATCCCTTGACCGTCAGTGACACACATATGGGTGAAAAAAGTCGTTTTACTTTTATCCCATGACACATATGTGGGCATTTGAAAATAAACATGCTTCCACTACATCAATTTGACTGTAATTTAGTACATCATCGTTTTTAAGGTCGCTGAATCCGAATCTCAAATCAAATTTAAAAATTTACAATTGCGGATCCAATATGGTGGGAGAAAATTTGAAAAGTAGTTGGATTTCGATAAAAATTTGTATCTTCAGATGTTTGTGGTTATTAATTTCGAATTTGAGTTCTAACTCTGAAATCAACTCAATCAAATAAAAACTGATATTTTCTCCCGCCATATTGGATCCACCATTTCGAATATTGAAAATCCGATTTCAGATTCAAATTTAACGACTTCAGATACCATAAAGTGCTCACTTTTGCGGGAATCAAACTTTTTTTCGGATTTGCGGCCGCCACATTAGATCCGCAATTTTGCATTTTGCAAATCTGAATTCAGATTTGGATTCAGCGACCCCAAAAATTGTAATATTGAAACTATAAGATGAATCTACGAAAATTTTCTTCTAACACAAAAGTGGCACGAAAATCTCATTTTCGACTGACAGCGAAGGTGTTCAGGGAGTCGATGGTGTTAAAAAATCCGTAGTTCATCTAGAAGCCCACCTGCCTCTATGAGTATTTATCATTTGCTTCACATCATGCAGTTATTCAGGAACACATAACCTGGGAGAAAATCTTAGCAATGCAGTTCACTAGAGCAATTTGGTGATAATTGAAGTTATTATTCATATTACCTTTTTTCAACAACATTCTTAGAATAATGTTGGACCAGGATAGATGCCTTTTTTATCTGAAATATTATCAAACAGCGTATTAAGATAAAGTGGCTAGTTATTAGGAAGATTATTTAAAAATTATAACTGACAGAATTATCACCTGGAACTTTCCTAAGCGTGCATATAAATGCATGCTGCATAAGCAGGCTCGCACAGGTTTCTTTCAGGATAATGTAGCTTTCTAATTCAGAGACACTTGTAAGAAGGGTGGAGGGATTTAATTAGCTGACGGTGGTTAGCGAGTAGTATTTCCGGAAGTGTGTGACCCATTTATCAAGTTCTGTTCAGTTGACTGTGTTTTGCGCAAGTGTAATGCAAGCATCGTTCACCTATAACTTGTATTACGAAGTCACGCTTGTTATAAAAAGATCTATTTTGCCTCTTAGATACAAAATATTTTCATATCCGCTATGCGCAAGTGGATCATAAAATTTTTTGTATTTTTTTTGAAATGAAAATCCCTTTTTGCAATGACATTAGGACCATTACAAATACCAAGAATCATAGCAACTTTCAATTTTTATGATGATAGGATCATATTCTAGCAATGAAACGGCAGTTGTTTGTTATTCTAATACAGTTTATGTTTAAATTCACAGGCGGCAAATGATGGCATTGTGATGATTCCCTTCTACACATACTTCATTACATGCAACAGTACAGCTACCATACGTGACGTCATTGGTACGTAAAAGGCATGATTAGCTCATCATCGTGATCTTCATCATACCATCATATCATATCATATCGTATATATTTGATTAGGCGTATGATATACTCGGATATTTATAAGCTTTCCACCGTTCGTCATCGCAACTTGAGGAAAGTGGTGCGGAATGGGAGTAGCGGTAGTTACGTGGTTCGGCGTGAGCGCCCTACTTCGTGAAATTGTTTCGACCGAGAATATAAGGTGAGTTTTTTATTTTGAGACATCGAAATATGTTTACCCCAGATTGCTGCACCTATTTTTTCTAATGTCGTTGCCACACAGGGGTTTTGGAAAACCCATTCAGATTTTTCTACATAACAACAATGGAATTGTCATATTTAAGTTTGTTTTTGAAATCGATTGAAAATCGATTGAGGAATTGCCTTGCAACGAAAAAAATTTATAGAATGGAAAAACTCCGAAATATGCCGGTTTGAACAGAAAAGAAAGTCCAAAAATGCGAAATAATGTCGATTTCACTCTTTTTTTCTTAATTCATCTGTTCTATGCTAGTAGCCCGATTTCCAAAAATTCGTTGAGCATCTCGGAGGGTATAGAAACATGGCTGTGCGCTTTTCCAGGTTCAACTGTAGCAACGGCTTTATGAGCTCTACTGACAAGTCCTCCAAAAAGATTGCGCGACACGTTGTTTCATTTTCTGCATTTCACGAAGACGTAGCTGTTTATCCCTGACTGATGTATCATCCCGTAAAAAAATCTCAAAGGCCAGTGACATGAGCGGCCGGATGCGCTATATTCGTAACACGTTTGGGCGAACGTATCGATACCTCCCGTACTGAAATTGTAAAAGTGAATTATTTCGGGCTTTCCCGTATCCGTATCAAAGCTTTCACGTCTATGCAGCGTTGACAACAACATAACAATCTTTTTTTTTTTTGGGAGCAATATTACAGTAGAGTTTTATTGTTGCTGTAAGCACAGCGCGCAGATTCCACCTTCAAGATTGTTTTGAAATCATTTCAGGTGTTCGCTTTACGTCCGAATCTGACCGACCAACGTAAGAGAATACAAGGTTATCATTTTATCAGCGATTGGAATCGATGTGAATCAATTATCGGACATGATGTTTTTCCGCTACCGTGAATTGATTCCAATAAGGTATTAATATAGTTACTCAAAACAGATTCCGATGCTTCTCGGTTTGACACGGTCCCCACATGCGGAAATGCATTTATCATATACGAAGTTCTTGTATCGTTCATCAAGACGATCTTTATGCCGTATTTATCTGGTTCAGCGTGCATGTCATTGCGAAATGGATGTCCTCGAGAACTAAAAAACTGCTCATCGATTGTGCAATATTTATAATGAGTATTACATTGTTTGCAATCTATTAAAAGTGAATCCCAGATTTCGCGAATCGGTTCCATTTTGTCGACGGAATCTATTCGGTGAAAGTGGACTTGTTACCAAATCGGATTATCGGTAACAAAAACGTAAATCTTTGAGACAGCATTGTCGCATGATAAACTGGCGACGAACGCCTACGCCACATCCTTTCAACGTGATTATGGCCATCATCTTTCACACTTGCTAAATACAAGAACCGGAGAATCGCTTTCAATTTGAGTGAATCTTAAATCCTCCATATGTATATTTGTTCCTCTATATGTATACGTTTCAAAGCAATCTGGGTGCTCGTATAAGTTACAATTATGTTCGGTATATTTATTAATTTATCATTAGTAACAACCACGCTACGATTGGGCTCTTGACATTGGCAGCTGCACTTTTACTCCAGGTAGATGACTTACTAGACGGTTTACTGAGGCTCGTTCGCTTATTTCGGGTGCTATTGTCGTCCACTTGTAACGGTTGTTGCCGTATAAGTTCTTTGGGGGACGTTTTCCGTATATATACTTCTTCTTTCTCTTTTGGGAGGTCATGGCTCTTCCGGCTCGAAATCTGTGTCGCTAGAAGCGAACTTGGGTTTTCCCTCACTCGCATCCTCTTCTGCTTCATCGACCGAAGTAGAATGAAAATAATCGATTTTAAAATCGCCTGGACTATCAGAGCGCTCTTGCTGTGAATCAGGACCAAAGCACCGCTTCTATCCCCTCGCAGCTGCGCGTCTCATTTCGAGTTTGCATGTTTGTTTTATGTATTTTGTACTTTTATGAGTTGCTGTGTACAACTATTTACTCGGCAGATTTCAGCTCGGATCTAGCGATAACCAAGTTATTCAATACAGAACTGTGACCACAAAGCATCAATTTTGATTTTAACGATGTTTTCATATGAAAAAAAATCGCAAAAACGAGGAACAAATATATTATATTATGAACATAAAATTAATAGAATTAAAAAAAGTACACACCCCTAAAAAACTTACATCTTTGCCACAGTAGGATCTTGGAAACCCTGGACTCACTTTAGAAACTCAGTGCTCAGTGGTTCGATGGCAACTGATCGACCCGGCCCATGTCACTACTGAGGAGACCCGAAACTTTTTTTACATCACGGTCCTAAGCTTATCCCCTTTCCATTATTCAAAGGCTAGCCTATGAAAATTACGCTGGACTCTCTGGACCCTTGTGTGACAATATAAGGTTGAAAAATATGCATCGTACAAAGAGATGCCCAGTATAAAGACATTATGATCTCAAAAGTTAAACCTAATCCCGTAAGAATTAACCTATTTCGTTAACTGAAGATGTATGAAGACTGCTAACCTAACGGCGCTTTCAGTAACCATGACGGACGAGATGAGTTCATAGTCAAGCCGTGCTCTCTGCGTCGCTCAACTCAAGTAGATAAACGATTGGTACGTAAAGACGACAAGAATTAATCTTACCATCACGTATACCTGATTAGATAGTGCAGTATTCAAATGTTATTATGGGAATGAAATGACCACCGATTAAAATTTGTATGTGTCGCCATATAGATACTGTAGACTCTCCACAATTGTGTAAATTCGTTTCGGGCAATCCACTTCAACCAAACTCAGCAATGTTAATCTAACTGTATCTCAGTTACATCGACAAAGAAAATGTCAATTGAATACATGCACATCATAGATATACACGGTTGCCTGTTAGAAACCAGTTTTTGGTATAAACAATAGGAAGATAGTCAAAGGAGTGATAATAAAGGGATGAAATTATACAATGTTACTTAGACGTGTCACGTGCAGACGATCATCTGAAGGATCTCACCCAGCGTGATCTCAAAAGAATATACATATATAATCTATTCCCGAGCGGTTAGAAATGGATTACTTTGGGCTTTGCTTGTATAAAGTGTAAACGCACCGGCTGTGATAAAAGTACACTATTCTGGGTGACAGGAAATCAATGGTATGGACAAGATGGCACTCGAATTGTCCACACTAGTTCATATTTTGTGTAACAAAATGAATCAAGTACACTATTACAAATGACAAAGAGAGATTTAGGACAACTAAGGTAAAAACTATCACAAATAACAAAGAGCGATTTAGGACAACTAAGTAGTACGTTACAGTTTGTGAAAGGTGAGTTGAGGAGTAGGCCTCCTTGGGTAGCGCGAAAGTACACCACTTAAGACACACCATCGATTCACCGAGCCGTTCCGTTAAGAATTTTGAGTTTCCACGATTGTCACGATGAAATTGCCGGAAGAATAGTCGCTATCGTTACACGTTGCTTCGGATTTTTTTTTTTAATGCGCTGTGACTACCTTATTTAAATTGTTGAAAGATGTTCAAAATTCATCACTTTTTTCTTCTTTGTTTTTGAGTTTTTTTCCTATCGTTATATGAATTGAATGCGCCCCCCATATACAATAATGGTAGTTTATTGAAAGTGTTGGCAATTCCATGTATTGTCGGTGAAGCCAGCGGAGACTGATATGGTGATTCATTCAACATGGGCAATGGTCGGTTTTTGAACTCGTTGTTCACAGTGAAATCTGTTGAAACAGACGATGATAATGTCGCTTCTACAAAATTCATCACGTCGGATAACGTGCATGGAGCCATTGACTTGTTGATTCCGATTAATTGATAATATGTATGTATGTAATATTTATTGTTCCCCTTGGGGTTACAAAGACTTCCATTTTCCTCTCCCTTTACCATATTTTTACATGTTTTCTTAACCTATTCTTATCCTATTCTTACTTCCTACCTTATCTTTACTTATTTTCTGATTGCCTGTGCCCTGTGCCGTTGCCGTGCCATTCCCTTACTTTCCCTTTTATCCTTTTCTTATTCTTTATCCTTATCTTTACTTAACCTTATCCTATTTTACCTCATTCTATTCCCTATTTGTCCTTATCCTAATCGACTTCTATTTCCCATTCATCTCTCACTTTTTCATTCTCTTGTACATCCCTGATCCTTTCCAGTTCTCTCATCCAGACTTCTCCCACCCCCTCCTCACCTAACATCTCCCTCACCACCTCCTGCCAGCTTTCCCCCCTTCTATCCCAGCCCACGCACCTTTCCCATACGTGCTCCCATATTTCCTCCTCCCCCCTGCACACCCTACACATTCTCTTTTCCTCTTCTTTCTAGTACCTTGCCTCCTTCAGTACGCTTCCAAATCTAAATCTTGCCACTCTTGATCACCTGCTTTCCCCCCATCCCTTTCCCAGATACCCTGGTATCCCTTCTCCTTTCACTAGCCTGTACCATCTGCTGTACCTCGATTCCCTTATTTTCTCCCACCTCTCTTTTCTCTGCTCTTCCCTCTCTCTCTCCTCTATTTGCCTAAAATCTACCTCTCCCCTCTCCCTTCTCGCGACTACCTCTCTACTCTCTGCCCCCCTTTCCGCAAAGAAACTTTCCCTTTCCCATTCCCATCTCGATCCCTGCCTCCCAACTTCTGCCTTTTCCTTTATCTCTTCCCAGCATCTCTTAGCTAGCTCGCTACCCTCCCCTCTCTCCAGCTTCTTTTCAAAGTTCCATGCCCTTCTCCCTGCCCTAATCCTTAGCTTTTCCCTCTGTAGTTCCTCCCTTACTAAATATCCCGGTGTTCGCCTATCCACTGCTAATGTCCATCTCAAAAATCTATCCTGTACCGCCTCGACAGCCCTCCACTCCCTCCACCCCCATATCTCCGATGCGTACTCCATTACCGACCATACCAGCCTGTCAAATAACCAAATCCTTTTTTCCCAATCCCTTCCAAACCTTCTTCTTCCTCTTCCCTATACCTGCCTCGTTACTACCCCTGCCTTCCGTACTCTCTCCTTCACGTGTGCTTCCTGTCCCCCATTGCACTTCACTCTATACCCTGGATGACTGAACTCTTTAACCTCCTCTATCTTTTTCCCTTTCCATCTCCAATCCATTTTTTTCCTTCTGCCGCCTCCTTTCCTAAATCTCATAATCCTTGATTTCCCTACATATACTGTCATCCTTTCCCTGTTCATATACCTTTCTAACTTCCTAATCATTACCTCCATCTCCTCTTCATGTCTCGCTAGTAGCACTATGTCATCAGCATACGCTAAAATCGATACCCTGCCGCCGCGCGCCGGCCAACTCCACCCCCCCAACCCGTCTCCCTTTCTCCATTTCCTCTTCTGAATCCGCCGGCAGCAGGTTGAATACATGCAGACTGAGCGGACATCCCTGCCTTAACCCCCTCGCCGTCCAGAACGCCTCTCGTACCTTTCCCCCGCTCCTCACCCAACTCTTTGTTTCCTTGTAAATTTCCTCTATCCTTATCCTTAGCCTTTCCCTCACCCCTCTCCTTTCCATAGTCTCCCATAGCACCTTCCTGTCCACCGAATCGAACGCCGCTTTTGAGTCCACAAAGAACGTCACCACCTTTCCCTTATCCCTTCCCACCTGTCTATTGATTAAATAGTCAAGCACGTATACGTGGTCAATTGTACCCATTCCTTTCCTGAAGCCAGTTTTATTTTGCGGTATCATGCCCTTCTCCTCCACCTCTCTTTCTAACCTTTCCGCTAATGCCATCGCATAGACCTTATACAGAGTTGGCATCAGCGTCACCCCCCTATACTCTTCTACCCTTTTCCCCTCCCCCTTCTTTGTATCGGCGCTATCAATCCCTCTCTCCAATCCTCTGGCCAGCTCTCCCCCACCCAAACTCCGTTACATGTTTTCCATACCCACTGCTCCATCTCTTCCCCCCCATACCTCCATACCTCGCTAGCTATTCCATCCCCCCGTGGTGCTTTTCCATCCCTCAGCTTTCCTATCACCTTCTTAATCTCTTCCCTCTGCAGCTCCTCTTTCCCGTCCCCCTTTCTATTTGCCGTCCCCCCGCCTTCTGTTATCTTGCTTTCCACTCCGCCTGATAATCCCATGGAATACTCCCTCCACTCCTAATCGCCTATTTCCTCATTCACCCTCTTCCTCTTCTTTCTTTCCCTGTTAACTATCTCCCATACCTTGCTTTCTGTCCTTGCTTCCGCTGCTTCTTTTATGAATCCCGCATTTTCTTTCTTCCTCCTCTCCTCGCACAGCCTTTTATATTCCCTTCTTTCCTTTCTATACGCTTCCCCTTCCCCGTCCCCCTTTCTCTAGTTCCTTAAACCTTGCCTTACTTCCGCTTTCTTTCGCCCACATTCCTCATCCCACCAACCTTTATTCACTTCACTTCCCCTCCCTCCTACCTCTAAAGCTCGTCTAAGCTCCCTTATTCTTTTCTCTATCTCTTTGCCTACATCCGCTTCTCCTACCCCCTCCCATTTGACCTCTGTTCTAAACCTCCTCCTACCCTCCTCTGTCCAGTCTCCATTACAAGCTTCCCCTACTCTTTTTCTCTTTCTTGTCCTAGTCACTGCCCCCCTCATCCACACTATTACCGGGTGGTGGTCTGAGTCAACCCTATCCCCAATCTCCATCCTTTTGACCCTATCCCTTACCTCGCTGTCTCCTATAGCGTAATCTATCACCGTCACCCCCGCCCCTCGTACATACATAAATTCTCCCTCCTCATCGCCCTCTATGTTCCCATTCATTATTGCCCATCCTGTCTCTTCCAAAAATTGCACCAGCTGCTTACCTTCGGAGTTTATTTTCCTGTCCTTTGATTTCCTACTCCTATTCTCCTCCTCTCCTTCCCCCAAACATCCTTCCCCCTCCTGCCCTGTCCTGGAATTAAAATCACCCCTTACTAGCACTCTTGTTCCTCCCTCTACCTCTTCTGCCCGCTCCTTCAATTCCCCTATCTTCTCTTTCAGATCCCCATTTACGTATATTCCTATTACCAGCCATTTTTCCCCCCTTACACTTATTTTCCTTATTATCATCCCCTCTTTTACCTCTTCCCTCCCTTCCCCCCCACTTACCATCTCCCTTCTTACCCCTAACAGCATTCCGCCTATTGCTCTTCCCTTCCTATTTCTTCTTACCGCATACTGCACTTCCCATCTATAACCTGCTGGCAACTCATTCCTAATTCTTTCCCACCCCTTCTTTTCTATCTATGTCTCCATTGAAAATATTACATCCCACTCCCTTAGACCCCTCCAGAAATCTTCATCCTTTCTCGCAAGCCCTGCCACATTCCAGAAAACTACTTTCCAACCCTCCCTTTCCGTCTCGCCTACTCCCCTCTCTCTCCTCTTTCTTTCCCGCCCCCTCTGCCTCTGTCCCTCACCACTGACCATTTCCCCGACTGCCTTTCCCTACGTACCCCAGCCTGTGCTTATATACCCCCCTCTTGTCTTTCCTCGCTTGCTGTCCTTTCCCTATCGCCTTCCTCCACTCTTCCCCTCCCCTCCCTTTGCCCCTATTCCCTCTCTCTCCCTGCACCGTCCCTAAGCACCTTTCCTATCTCATCCCACTTTCACATTTTCCCTTCTATCCAGATCTTTGCATACCCTATTCTTACTCTGTTTCCCCTTCTCTCCTCGATAGCTGCTATCTCCCTCAACTTCCATTTCATTCTCCTCTCTGCCCAGGTGAGATCCTCTTTTCTCTCCTCCCTCCGTTTAAGGACGCTTTTTCTTTCCATTACCTGCCTCTTTTGCTCCCTATTCCCTAGCCTTGCTATCCATATCCCCTTTTCTCCCCCCTTTTTTGCGCCTACCTCCCACATATCCTTTACCTCGACCTCTACCCCTATCACCTGCATAATCTTTTTCAACCCTTCCTTTTCCCTTCCCTTCTCTATTCTCGCTCCTCTCAATACTATATTTCCCCTTCTTTCTTCCCTTTCTTTCCTCTCTGTGGCCCACCCCATCTTTTTTAACCTATCTATTGTCACCTGCGCCACTTCCGCATTCCCCTGTCTCTGCCTCTCCCCCCCACCTTCTGCCCCCCACCTTCTCTTCATTTCTAATTCTGCCAGCCTCCCCTTTACTCTGTCCATCTCCCCTCCTCTCCGCTCTTCTACCTCTTCTAATCTTTTACCTAGATCCCTTATCGTTTCCTTCATCTCCCCTCTCTCTACTTCCCACTGCTCTTCCCTTCTAGTCATTTCCCCTTTAATATTTTCCATTTCTTCCCTGATCCCCCTTCCTTGCCCTTTGACCTCCTCTAGACCTATCTTTAACTCTTCCCTAATCAGCCTTAGCATATCCTGTATACTCCCTCTCTCTGTCTTTCCTTCCTCACCTGTCTTGCCCTCCGGCGACCGGTGAACTTTCCTGCTTTTCCCAAATACTCTTTCTCTTTCCTGTATCTCATGTGCATCCTCCTCCCCTTTTTCCCCCTTCTCCTCCCGCTTTCTGTTCCATAAATCTAGCACCGTCGTCGCCGATCCCAGGCTATGACTCCTATGCCTCCCTAACGATGCTACTGCACCCGGCCTACCTTTCTTTTTCTCCTTCTCTACTCTGTTCGCCCCTTCTTTTTGGCCACCCGCGTTGCTCATACTGTTTATCTCCGCCACCGCTCCCTACCTTATCTACCTGCCACCTATCTGTCTTTGCTCCATCCCCCTTCCTACGCCCTAGATGTCACCGCCTATTTTTTTGTTATCCTTCCCGTTGCCGTCCGCCGGCTTTCTCTGACTAACCTCAAAACTTTCCCCCTTTTTTCACCTGTCCTTTCCTTCTACTCCTGCCTCCCTATTCCCTTCACTCGTCCGCACGTCCTGGTCTTCCCCACTCCTTCTCTTCCCCATTTCCTTTCCTCCTCACCTTTGCTATCCTGCTAAATTCTC
The DNA here is from genome assembly GCF_021155785.1 of Neodiprion fabricii. Lineage (NCBI taxonomy): Eukaryota > Metazoa > Arthropoda > Insecta > Hymenoptera > Diprionidae > Neodiprion > Neodiprion fabricii. Next base: position 13,255,926 of record NC_060244.1, read on the forward strand.
ACACTCTTTCTCACACCTGCCACTCACGTCCAAACCGGAAACGGAAGTCCGATTCATTGATAATATTTCATTTCGATAAACTGCTTCGGATTTCAGATGTAAAATCACCTTGCTGCTGCACTCATTTTTAACCCACATCATTTCGATTTTTGCTTCGTCAATGAGTTGAACTGAATGGTTGTGTCAACTTGGCTTTGATGACCGATCTGAGGAGATATCTGATTCAATTAGTAGACCCACAAAAGTATGATTTTTGACTAATGTGATGTTAAAGTTTGTAAGATGTAAAATTGAGGAATCTCACGATCGAGTTTTCACGAATTTATCGATAAATCGCATAGTTTCGAAGTGTACGAATCCTCACCGTTAAGCCGATCTACCTTCACTCTCACGTTCAGCATGTCTTTTCTTTCACTTTCGAGCAAAATTCTATTAATCCAGACCGACGCGCGACGAGGAGAGCACATCTGAGCTGTGACTGAATTGATGAGAAATTGTTTTATGATCTATTTTTTACACATCATGTTAGTTTTGACTATTACCTATAGCGAACCGCCACACGTCTTTCATATTTATTGCTTCTACTTGCCAACTTTCCCACGCTTCTTATATTAACGCTATAATCTGCATCTTGTCCTTCTATATCGATCCAGCCTTACGCTACTTGCTATCTACCTTACTCTGCTAATTCTATTTTCTCCACTATGGATTCTTATATGTACATTTTCTGCACCCATATGATTTGTCTCCAAACTCACTTGTATTTCATCCTTTAATAACCACATATTCAACTCAAAACCCTACTCTCTTCGAAGACACATCTCTGCTCTACAGCCAATTGCATTTTTCATATACTCGAATGAATCATCTTTTGATCAACAAGGAACCATTATTCAATATCTTATACAAGACCTTCATGTGTGGTTGTTTTGTGCGGAAGCTGATCCATTTGATAATCCGTAACAAACATAATATGACGAAGGATCAACTTCAAAATAAGTAGTTATATAAGAGGGGTTCTGTCTCAAAACTGCCTTACCGACCTGATTGAATGCTGCAGGACGCGCCTCGCCCGTAGTCGGTTTGTTACCAACCGAGCGTCAGTGTGTTACCGACTGCAAGATTGCGGATTAACCCGCAAGATGGCGGACTGACATGCAAGATGGCTGACTAGCATGCAGGATGGCGGACGAGATGACGGGACTTGTAGTCGGTGTGTTACCGACCCAACCTTTTTTTTTTTTTTTGTTATCGCTGGGAAAATGCCTTATGCACACCCCGAGGCGCCCCGCAAGGACCCTCGGGGTAGTGTGGGACTCGCATCTACTAAAAAACCAGCGGCCATCCTGGTGCGGGTAGGGGACTCCCCGGAACCGCTCGAGGCATATCTTCAGAGAGCCCCCGGGCACTACTACGCGGCTGCGTGTCTTGCCTGTTGTGGTATCTGCGTGTCTTGCCATCCTCGTGGGTAACTTCCTTCTAACCGCGCTGTGGCTGGCGCTTCGTGAGGCGAAGCCGTCCAGTGCCGAGGGCGATTCCCACTCTGCGTCCTCTAGGACTAGGACTATCCTCGCGGAGGTCAGGGGAAGACGGCGCGGCGTCGCGCTCCAGTCGCCGTCCCAGGGGGTTGGGGCTGATGATAAAGAGGAGGTATTGAGCGGAGAGGCCCTAGCCCTAACCGGGGGCCAATTACATCCTAGTCTGGCACCATCTATGCCTCTCCGCGCCCCCCCTGGCCCGCCCCGAGGGACGAAGCGAAGCTCGGCCGGCACACCACCCCGCCGACCCGTTCGGGTCCCCACATGTCCGAGCTACCCATTCGGCCCGTGTAGCCTGCGCTACCCGGTCTCATTCCCTGCGCGCTGCGGGGCCTGTTGCCGCGCTCTCTCCTCAAGTTCTTTTGCGGCGATCACCCGTTCCGCGAAGCAGGCCACCGCCGCCCATCCCTTCCCTGAGCCCCTCATTGACCGGATCAACCCGGCCAGGGTCAGGTCCCCCCCAACGGCCTCCCGCAGGGCCGCCCTATCCGTCCCACGCTGGGCAGGTTTCCACCGTGGGGCTTGACGTGTCCGCGGCCCTCGCACAGTGCTGGCAGGCCGGCCGCTCCGCCCTCCCTATCCTGTGCAGGGAGTCGGCGAAACAACCGTGGCCCATCAGCACCTGAATGATTCGGAAGGTCAACCTTCCATGACCCCTGCCGTGCCACCCATCCCAGTTATCCGCGATCGCCGTTCTTGACCTCCCGCTGGGAAGGTCGGGACCCTCCAGGGACCTCCTCCATCGTTTACGAGCAGCAAGGAATTCTCTCGCCCTGACAGTCCTTGCTTCGTCAGTAGAGCAGGATCCCGTCGTCGCTCGCGTCTCCCACATCCAGCCGTATGCTCGGTGATAGGCACCAGCCACCAGGTGTAGCGGCGTCGTTCGGGCCAGCATTGTGACAGACACAAAGGACGCCGTCCGGTATGCCGCGACCACCCTTGTGCAGATTCTCCTCTGGTGCTTTCCCATGGCACGTTTTATGTGCCTTGACGTTTTCGCCACGTCCCCCCATACCGGAGCCCCGTACAGAATGGCCGCAAACAGGGTCCCGGCGTACAGTCGCCGCTTCGTCTCCGACGTCCCCCTGAGGTTCGACATCAGTCGCGATGGGGCCCTCCTGATGCCCCCGATCTTCATTTCCATGCCCGCGAAATGCTCCCGGAATGTGAGACCGGAGTTCAGCCATATCTCAAGATATTTCATGGACCCCGCCCGTGGGATCCTCTCCGAACCTACCCTCAAGTCCGGGATGTGTTCCACCGTCCCTTCTCTCGCGCGGCCGAAAAGGACCGCCGCCGTCTTGTTGGCCGATATCTTGAGCCCAAGGTCCGATATGCGCCGGCACACTCTCGCCACCATTGCGTTGGTCAGTGCCACCGCTGATGCTGGCTCCGCCGCGGAACTCAAGACCAGGGTGTCGTCCGCATAGCATACCACCGCGGTGCCTGGCTCCGCTCCAACCCGCAGGACCTCGTCAAACGACAGGATCCACAGCAGAGGACCTAGAACAGACTCTTGTGGAACTCCGGCCGTCACAGCCAGGCTTCTCAGTCCCCCGCCCTCCGTTGTGTACTCGACGTACCTGTGGGAAAGATAATCGTTAATAATTCGCCGCATGGACGCGTGTACCCCCTTCGTCGCGAGCGCGTTTCTGATAACAGGCCATGGGAGGCTATGGAAAGCGTTGGCTATATCCAAAGATACAGTCACCGCGCAGCATCCCGTTCTTGGAACGCCCTCGACGAACTGGCGCACCCTGATTAGCGCGTCGATTGTTGATCGCCCTTTCCGAAAGCCATATTGCTCGTCTGACAGCCGGGCCCGGGGGTTCTCTTCCATCCAGTTCCCTAGTCGAAAAACCAGAACCCTCTCGAAGGCCCTCCCCAGTTCGCCCAAAAGGCATATAGACCTGACCTTTGGAAGAGATCCGCCGGACGTGCCTCCTCTGGGAATAAGCACTAGCCGGGCCCTCTTCCAGGATCGTGGGACGTGCCCCTCCCGTAGACACGCCGTTAATGTCCGTGTGATCAGGGTAGGCATCCCCTCGGGGACTCTTGCCCACGCGGCTCCTCTATGCCGTCTGGTCCCGGGGCGGTGTTTCGCCCGCTCCCCTTCTTGATCGCGGACCGTGCTTCATCTACCGTGACCGCCCATCCCTCGTTCCAGCTCCGGTCTCCCTGGCTCTCCGGCTCGTTGCCCTCTCCTCTCGGGAATAGTGGTGTGAGGAGCCTCCCCAGGGTCTCGCTATCGAGGGTTTCCGTCAGCCTCCTCGAGACGGTGCGTAGCCTGCCCAGCACCAGCTTGTAAGGTAGGCCCCATGGGTCCGATTCCACGGAACCCACGAGGTGTTCCCAGGCCTTGGGCTTTGCTGCTTTTATGCTGTCCCGCAGCCTCCGCTGGCTGGCCCCGTATTCGGCCTCTCTGTCGTCGTGGAGGCCACTGGCTGCTCTCCTGTTCCTGGTGAGGCACCTCCTTGCTGCCACGCAACGCTTACGCTGTTCGGCCAGGTCCTCGCTCCACCAGTACGTAGTCCTCCTATAGCTCTTGGTTCGAGCTCTGGGAGCGGTCGCGTCGCAGGCCTGCGTTATGGTCCTGTCCACCCATGCAGCTAGGCTGGCCGACGTAGTCTGGTCCTCGACCGTTGTTCCCCATGCTAGACAAGTGACTAGGGATTCCCCGAAGCATTCTACATCGGATCTGCGCCAGTTCCACCGCGCGTGTCCACCTCCGTCCCCAGATTTCACGTGCCGAGAGCCCTGTATCTTTCACGCTATATAAAGGTGGTCCGAGAGCGTCTCCCTTTCTGTGAGAACCCGCCATTGTCAGGTCAACAACTGACGAGCCTTGCGCCCTGACACACGTTGCCGTAGTACCATCGTTGTGCAAGCTTACTCCGCACGACGCCGCCCATCTCTCCAAGAGCTCCCCCCTGCGGTTGTTCCCTGCTGGGTCCTATGTCGGCGAGCGGGCTTTGAAGTCACCGCCCACCAGTACCCCCCTGCCGCCGTCGCCTGCTGACCGGACCACCCGCGCCAGGTCGTCCATAAACGCCTCGAACGCTTGAATGGGGACGTTGGAGGATATGTAGCCAGACACGACTGCTATGTTTCCGCATCTGGCCGCTACATACCCCCTTCCCTTCTCCAGTAGGGAGCACCGTGGTGCATCACACTCCATCTTCCAGCATATGGCCGCCAGGCCGTCCTCGCTGCCCAGCCAGTTGTCTGCGCCCGGGATGGAGTGTGGCTCGGATATGAGACACATATCCACCCCCTCTTCTAACGCAAACTGGCTCAGCAGGTCCTGGGCCCCCCCCCCCTTTCCCCGGCTGTGGTTCAGATTGCTCTGCAGGAAGAACCTGGCCATCTGCGGTGTCCCTGGCTGCGGGCCCCCGACCCCGTTCACTGACCGACGCGCAGCGTCCCGATCCCATCCTGTGGGCGCTGTACCTCCCTTTGCTGTTGCACACCGCGCATTTCGAGGAAGATGTGCAGCTTCTCGCCTGATGTCCATCGCTGCCACACCTGAAACACGCACGCCTGCGCGCTGCCCGTGCGTTGCACGCGGCGCCTAGGTGTCCAAAGCCCCAGCACCTGTAGCATTGACGGGGCCGCACCTCCAGTAGCTTGACCCTGGCTATGGTCCAGCCTATTTTAATCTTACCCTTCGCCGCCACGGTTGTGGCTGCCCTTAGAGGACACTGCACCCAAGCGCTGAAGAGCCGGCTAGCCATTCTCCGCGGAGGGCCTACTCGGATCTCCTGTGAACTGCATCCTCCCTGTTCCGCTGGGGTGCGGGCCAGCTCTTCGGTCGTCACCGAGTCGTCCAGGCCTTGTACCCTCAGCTCACCCTTGGTTGACGGTCGCGTCGCCTACACCGCGTCGCCGTATTTTTCCCCGATTACATCGGAGTGTCGCTACGCCAGGGCGTTCGCCTTCTTCGTGTTCTCGGGTCCGGGTATTTTTATGAGCACCCCGCCATTGGCTGCTCGCCGAACCCTGGTCCCCCCTATGTCCAGCTCTTCCAGCCGGATGTTGCCGCGGGTAAATTGCAGGATTTCAGCGTAGGGGGCGCTCTCCCCTCTGCATTCGATGGCGACCACCGCGGTTCTCGGGGCCTTGCGGGTGGCTCCGGGCGGTTTGTTCGCACCTGGTTGCGCCTGGATCGACGGCAGGACCCTTGGTCTAGCCTCCGTTGGCAACCTGCTGTGATTTGCCCCTCCGGGGGGGTTCCTCTTACTCGATCGCTCCTCCTTCTTTTTCTTCCCCTTCGCCTTCGCGCCGCTTCTTCCCACTTTAACCCAGACGTCGTCGCCTGCCTCCATTGGGAGCTTGCCGCGCCTGGGGCTTCTTTTGTGGGTTCTGCGGTATCTCGGGTCGCGCTAGATACCGCGCGCGCCCTGTTGGGTGGTTCAAGGCCCGCACCTCTTTCCCTTACGGCATCCGGGGTGGCCGCGGTATGGCTTGGATTCCCCTGTCTCTTGTGCTGCACAGTATGCGGGAGATCCGGCTGACCTCCTCTCGCTTTTGCCCGAGGGCCGCGGCTTGCCTGGCCAGCTCTTCATTCCTGGCCCTGTCCTCGTGTTTTTGGCCCCCGCCTGGGCTCTCCCTAGGGCTACCCGGTACTCCTCCCGCCTCTTCTGGAGCTTCTCCCTCTCCCTTAGTCCATCCAGGACCTGGGTCTCCAGCTTCGTTTTCTCCTCCCGTAGCTCTGTGGGACCGGCTGCCATTACTGCTTTGCCGGTAAGGGTGAGCAGAGCTTCTTTCGTCCAGCCCACTCTCTTTTTTATTTCTCCGCTCAGTCTGCCGTTCATTGACTTGCATTTCATCCTAATGCCGTCAATTTCTTCCATCCACTCCCTGATCTGGGCTCCCAGATCTGCCGCGGTCATGTACCTGTATTCGACGAGGCCTATCCCCTTCGGAACATCTTCTGGGAAGCTCGTCACCACACCGGTGACCTTTTCCCTAGTCTTCGTGGTAGTAGGCGGGTCTTTCGCCATCCTCGGACGCTGGCTCTGGGTGCTTTCCTCAGATCCCGTCTCATCGGTATCTGAGCTTCCTACTGCGTAGGCCCCCTTATTGAGTATAACGCGCCTCTTCTTGTTCTTAGGACGGATACCTGTGTTCTTCTTCTGGCCCTCTCCACCCTCTTTGGCTGGAAATACGGCTCTCGCCTCTCCAGTCCCGCTTTCTGTGGCTTCCGTTCTGCCCCCCGCGTGCTTGCCGGCCTATGCGGCAGGGTCGGCTCCTTTTCGTCCGAGGAACTCGCGAGTCCTGGCGGGGTGAGCTCGCTCCCCTTTCTCTTGCTCCCCTGCTGGCACTGCGGCTGCGGGGGTTGCTTCTCAGCGTGCGCCATTAGCGTGTTCTCCTCCTTCTCTCCCTTCCGGTGGCCTCAGTCGCAGGTGATTCTGCCGCTGGATCCGTTCCCGTCCTTGCCGTAAGGGGGGGCCAGCTGCTTCCCCTTACGATGAGACGTCCGCGTGTCTCCCTGTCCTCAACTCCTTGATTTGGTTTGGGTGGTGTTGTAAAATCCATGCTGAAACGAATAATATATATCGACGGTTCGGCCATCATGGCAGCCACACCGCATTGTGGCATATCGCCCCGCCGGTAAGATCCCTACCCCCTCGCACGGAAGCCGCTGTCGGTTTGTCGGGTGGTCTGCCCTATCCGCTCGAACCCCCTGAACGTACATCTTTAGCGTTGCCAGCCCGGGGATTACCCTGTCAATCAGAAATAGGGTAGGCCCCGACCCAGTGAGACGTTGCCGGATTTGACCTACCGCACACGCGCTCGGGATACCAGGTTTGAATCCCAGATTGGCTCCAGTCAGCTGAGGGGAGCGGTTCTCCCACTCTGAACGTGTGGTTTCCTGGGACCCTCGCCATGGAACCGAGGTTTCGTAGACTTACGTTTACCCGTAGTACGCCACCAAGGTCCGGTAAAGGTACTGAATTCACTTGCAGCCCCGGTCAGTCGGCAACTACACCTTCCTTGGTTGGTCTCTGAGAAATCGCCCCAAGGGCCCCAACCGCATCACATGTACACATCGCACATTCGAACCACCATTCATACACTCAGCCCCAAGAGGCTGAACCGACTGTTTTTAGTGGACACTCGTCTAGAGTCACTCCCGCCACGAGGTTTTGAAGTCCCGGGGCGTCGGATCCTCAAGATTCATCGCGTCCATCAAGCCCCTACACCGCGACAAGGTGACAGCCGACGTAGGGGTACCGACCTTTTTTTTTCAGCGGCAAAGGGGAAATCTTCGATTCAATGGTGCCCTCGGATAGTGCCGGATTTTTACCTTTTACCGGCTTAAACCCCTCCGCCACTCATCACCCAGGACGGAGCGGGCCCGCTCTCGCATTACTGCACTCCGTCCCTGTGGCCGGCCGTTCTCTTGGCCTCTCTCTCCCTCTTACCTTATCGTGACGTTGACCATCTCGGCTAAACAGTCGCGCCTCAGTCAGCTTTCCTTCGCCCCCACTCTTCTTGCCTCGGTTGTGTCTACTGTTGGCACGGAATTTGCTACTGTCTGTCTTCCGGCGACGTAGTCCGCAGTCACACTTTGCACTACACTCACCACTACACTTCGCTCGTTGGCTTCGCACTGTTGTCCTGCCAATTTACTCGCCTGTCCGTGTCGTTAATCTCCTGTCACTGCGCCTCCTACGCTACGTTCATTGGCTTTGCAATACTGTCCTGCCAAATGATCTAACTGTCCGTGTCACTAGTCATGCTTCGCATCTCCCTACGCACTTCTAGTCTTTTCTGCAGAGCATGTTGCTAGCCGTGCTCACATGGCCCCAACCTAGCTCCTGCACACTTACCTGCAACGTCTGCGTCCTGGCCAGCCGCCAGTCCGAGCAGGTGGCCCCCTTGTCCACCGTGGACCTGTAGTGCGGGAACATCCTCACATGCTCGTCCCAGCTGACGCCTTGGCAGCTGGCGGTAAAGACCACGCCGTCGAGCACCACAACGTCTAGCCCCATCGGTTGCATATTTACCGGACTGCACAAGTTCGTCAGCTTTTGTTGGCCTCCGTACTTGCGCTTCAGGTACAATATATCTCGGTTGTTGCCTACGTAGTTTACGTCCCCGTAGGTCATCCGGACCCTTGCACCCTCGATACCCGGCATTGTCGCTCTGACCGCAGGCGGTCCTATCTCGATTTCCTCGGCGGCGTGCCTTGCCGCCAGACCCACGATCTTATCCTGTACCACGCCAATATCCGCTACGTCACTGGTAGGTTCGGCCACACCATCCCTGAGGTGGCCCGCGCTCCTAAAGCATACGGCGTGCCTGTATGCCAGGTCACAGCCGCACGCCGCGCGCCGCGTCTCGCGCAGGCGTCCCCGGCTTGGGTCTCCTGCCTGGTCGTTCACCCCTCTTGTTCCTTTCGGGCTCCTCCTTATCAGGGAGTACTCGTCTGATGTAGTCAGCCACTGCATTTCACTGTTCCGACCCTCTCAGCATGGCGCGCACTACCTCCCGGATGTTCGCGGTCGGTCCGGTCGCGCTCCACCTTTCTTCCCTCGGTGCCATCCATGCCGGGCACACGAACCACGTGTGTTTTTTGTCATCCGCAGCGGCTTCGCAGTGGTGGCACCTTGGCGTCGTCTCCTTACCTATCCGATGGAGATATGCACCGAAGCACCCGTGCCCCGTTAGGCCTTGGGTCAGGTGAAACTCCATCTGGCCGTCTCTCCGGTCGATCCAGGGTACTACCGAGGGTATCGCCTCCATCGTCCATGCCCCCTCCTCCTCTTCTCCCCATTCCATGCCCCATTCCTCGGTCATCTTCACCAGCTCCTCACGTCTCAGTCTGGCCCTAGCCGCCTTGCCACCGGCCCCGCTTCTCGCATCCGCCTCGGCCATTCTTTTTCGTTCAGCCACCATCAAGTGGAGCGGGATCAGACCCGCCAGCAACATAGCGGCCGGCGTCGAGACAGTGCGGTACGCCGACACGACTCGTAGTGTGCTGGCCCTTCCCGCGGCCTCCAGTCTGCTCCTGTTCATCGCCACCTTTGGGGCGTCTGCCCACACCAGGGCTCCGTAGAATGCAACGGAGTATATTACGCTCGCCAGGAGTTTTCTTTTCACGTAGGCCGGTCCCCCGATGTTGGGCATCAGCCTCCCAATGGCTGCGGCTACGCCAATAGCCCTGTTAGCGGCCTTTCGCACGTGCTCCGCGAAGTTCATCCTGGCGTCGATAGTCACTCCCGGGTACTTCAAGCTGTCTGTGGGCTTCACCTCGTGTCCTTTGACTTTGATAGGGTTTACCTTCAGCGTGTGCCGGCTAGTTATCACCACTATCTCCGTCTTCCTTTCCGCCAGTCCTACGCCAGCCAGCCACGCCCAGGCGCTGCTGATTGCTTCATTGGTCTTGCTCTCGAGCAGTTCCGCCGTCCTAGTTGTCACCACCAGAGCTACGTCGTCGGCGAGGCCGATAGTTGTCACCCCTTCCGGAATTTTCAGCCACAGCAAGTCATCATAGGCCACGTTCCACAGTGGTGGGCCGAGGACCGACCCCTGTGAAACCCCTGTCGTCCACCAGCGCGTTTTTCCGCTTTCGCTGGTGTAGTACAAGAGTAAGCTGTTTTCCAGATAGCTCTTGACCATGCGCAGGAGGTACGCCGGCATGTCCTTCCGCTTCTTCATAGTTTCCAGGATTACGTCGTGCCCAACTGCATTGAAGGCGTTTTTGACGTCCAAAAGCGCCAACAAGCAGGGGGTAGCGACGCGACCTTTGCGCTCGTTCGCTTTCCTGGCGATGTCCACGACCTCGTCGATGGCTTGGTTGGTTCAACTTCCCGTACGGAAACCGTACTGATTATCTGCTAGTCCGCCTGACGCGTCCAGAGCTGCCTCGAGCCTGGCGTGCAATAGCCTTTCCAGCATTTTGCCAGCGACGTCAATCAGGCTGATGGGCCGGTACTTCGGCACCTCCCCATCCTTAGTCTGCCCCTTAGGCAGTAAAACATGCCTTTGTCTTTTTCACCTGCCGGGAAATGCTCCACTGCGAAGGCACTCGTTGCAGGCCCTAAGGAGTGTGTCCGGGTAGCACTCAGCAACTACGGCCAAGACTTCGTTCGGCACTCCGTCAGGTCCTGGCGCCTTCCCCCTACCGAGCCTCCTTTCCGCGTCGGCGAGCTCCGCCTCGGTGAAAGGTTCAGTGGGACCGTCGTCGTCGCACCTGGACGTGGTGCTTATCGTCTTCCCATAAGTTGGGAATAACTCACCCAGCACCCCCTTGACGATTGTCGGGTCTTCTGGTTGCCTCAGGCCTCCAAGATTCTTGGTGACCAGCTTGTACGAGAGCCCCCACGGCGAGAGCGATCTCGCTGGACGGCGGTCCTGCCACGCTGTGGCCTTTTTCTCGGCATTCCCGCATCGCATGCCCTGGTGATGGTGTCCATGAGGGCGTCCACTTCCAACTTCCGGTCTCGGTTGGACCTTGCCTGTGCTTCGCTTTCTCTTCTTCGAGAAGAGACAGGCTGTCATGGCCGCCTTGTCCAGCTTTCTAACGACCCATCCCTTGCTGAACCGCTGGCTGGCGCCTCTGTCCGTTGCCCGAGCTCCACCGTGCGCCACCAACTCATGTAGATGTAGCGGTGGTCGCTCAGGTTCTTCGAGGACCCTCCATCCTCGTATCTCGGCCGCCACTCCGGGACTGCCAACCGTTATGTCGATGATCGACTTCGCGCCGGTGGCTTGCCTGCTCCAGGTTGGGGCGTGTCCCGTGTTTATGCGCCAGAGGTCGGGTCTGGCTAAGTACTCAGCCACGATCTCGCCCCTCTCGTCCCGTCTATCGGATCCCCATAGCGGTGACTTCGCGTTGAAGTTGACTGTTATGAGGATCCTACCCCCTGCCGCCCTGACTGCCTCCTCGAGGCCGTCCAGCTGCATCTCCAGTGCTTGCGTCGACGTATTGGGCGAGACGTAGCAGCTGAAGACACTCGTGCTGCTTACTCTCACCCACACGAAGCCTTCGCCTCTCCCACCCAGCATCAGGTTGCTGGTGAGGTTTCGCATCCCAAGGATGGCCGCGTCACCCCTCGTATCCACCAGCCAAATACCTTGCTTCCCCGCCCTGCTAGGCTCAGATACCAGCAGTATGCTGGCTCTCATAGCCGCAGCAGTTTAGGTAAGCAGCTCCTGGGCGGCCTGGCTCCTGTTCAAGTTTACCTGAAGTATGTCCGCTTCAGGCACAGCCCCGGGACCCGTGTTGACGCACCTCACTCCTGACATAGCGACGTGCTGAAATCGACCCTCCGCCCGAACAACCTTCCCAGTGTGGTGGGGGAGAGCATCACTGGCTCCACGTTCGCCCTTTCCGTCCTCACCACTCCCCCGGAGTTGGGCACCCTTATGGTGGCCCGCCCGTTGCGCCGGTCCTTGGCCTTCAGCAGCTCCGCCTTGAAGGCTCTGGACTGGCCACTCCCGGCGAAGTGGTCCACTCTTGCCCCGCCGTTTGTGCACATGATGCACCTTGGGCTGGACCTCCCGCACTGCTTCTCCTTATGCCCGGTCTCACCGCATCTCCTGCAGGCATTCGAGTTGTCTATGCCCAGGCATTTGGCAGTGTGATGTTCATACCCTTGGGATCTGTGACGCCTGTCAACCGTGATCCTTTCTTGGATCCGACAGACGGTCCAACCGATCTTGATTTTGCCAATCGTCAGCAGCTTCGGGGCAGTCTGCTCTGTCATCCTCATCAGCGCAGCCTGGATGCCCCTAGAACCACTTCTCAATCTTATCTTGCCCTCGAGCGGCGCTTTTAAGGCGCTGTTGAGGGCCACCCTTACCTCCTCCCCCGTCGTGATCTCGTCAAGATCTCTAATCTCGATGGTCATTGACGGTTCCAGAGTCGAAACCTTGGCCTGGCCACCCAGAACCCCCACGACGGCCTCCTTCAGGGCCTGTGTGCCGCTCGAGCCCTTCAGCTCGAGGAGGACATCTCCCCCTCTGGATCTCCTGACCGCGGTGATGGAGACACCCACCTTATCCGGGTCCACCTGACTCCTGATCTTCTTGAGGAGTTCGGCATAGTTCTGTCCTCCTTCCGTCTTGATCAAGACGGCGTCCGGCCTAACCGGTTTTCTAGGCCTGGGCTTACCTTCTTTCACGGCGGCCGCGGCCGTCTTTTTTGCTGGCGCTGCTGGTGTTGGGGCGGCGGCCTTGCGGCGACCTCGTCTCACCACCTCGCTCCAGCCCTCCTGCTGGGACTTCTTTCCCTGTTCATCGAGGCGCGGCCTCTTCTCCGCAGCCCCGGTTGAGGGGGAGATCTCCTTCCTCTTGGTGGCTGCGGCTGCCTTCTGCTGCTTCTGCTAGGGCTGCTGCGCCCCTGTCTGCGTGGCCTCGTCTCCGGACTCCCGCGGTACTCTGGTCCCGGTCAGCTATTCCTCCATCCTGTTCCAGACACGCTCGACGCGCCTGACGACAATGGCCGCCTTCACCAAGTCTTCTTTGAGGGCGACGTGAGTTTTTTGTGGGCCGTCGTGAAGCCCTTCATTCCCTCAATAAGGGTAATCAGGGTCTTCAGCGATTCCCTCCCACTCACTTCCTGCGCATTTCGGGTGGTCAGACTTACCACCCCAGGGTAGCTCATCGTCCTTGCGCCCTTATTCCTGGCTTTCGGGATCGCTTCCTTCAGCCCCGGCGCGCCCTTCTGCGCACCCTCCCTCGGCGCCTCTATGTCGATGAGGACCAGTGGCATCTGGACAGGCGCCGCCTTCCTCATCTGCACCTCCAAGATGGTGATCCGCCTGGGCGGTGGTGGTGGCCGGTGGATGCTGGTCCTTCTCGCAAAGGGATCTACCTCAAAAACCTCGTATTCCTTCTCGATACTTGTTTTGTTTTGTTTCAACTTTTCCATATTGTAATATTTTTGTCTAACGACGGTTCGCCCATCATGGCAGCAGCACCGCGGTGCAGTATCTATCCCCGCCGGATAGAACCCTAACCCCGTACTCGCGCGGAAGCTGCATTCATCTTGTCGGGTGATCAGCCCTATCAATGCGATCCCCCCACCCCCCTTGCCTCTTTAGGATCTTCCGTCCGGGGGATTCACCTGTCGATCCGAGCCAGGGTAGGCCTCTATTCGGGTGAGACCTTGCCGGAAATTCCCTATCAGCTTCGGGTATGAGGAAATACTGACCAGGTAATCCTCCATTCATGAGCCCGAGATCTCAGATTCAACCCTCTGTTTGGCTCCAATCGGCTGCAAATAGCGGTTTTCCCACTTCAGACCTGTGGATTCCTAGGAAGCCACAGGAAAGGTACAGACATTTTTTACATTTTGCCCCGGTCTGTCGGATTACTAGTCCGGCCTTGGCTAGTCTCAGTGGAATATCCTCACAGATCCCGACCACATCTCATTCACTCATCTCCCATTCATTCCTCCTCATTCCCTTACCCAGCCTCAGGAGGCTGAGCCGGTTGTGCTGAGTAGTCGCTCGTCTAGTCTCGCCTTTGCCTGGGGATTCTTAAGGCCCTGGGCATCGGGTCCTCTAGTTTCATTGCGGCCGACAAGCCCACACACCACGACAAGGTGACAACCGACGTGGGGGGTCTAACCTAACCTAACCTAACCTTTTTTTTTCGGCGGCGAAGGGGAAATCTTCAAAAAGACATCCGGATGTTCAAGTTGGTGTCTTCAGATAGTGCCGGATTTGTACCGGCTAAAACCCCTCCACCGCTTATCACCCAAGACGAGGCGGAACCGCTTTCGCATTACTTCACCTCGTCCCTGTGGCCGGCTTGTTGTCATAGCCTCCCTCGCCTGTCCCGCGGTTTAACCTACTGTCGCGATGTCGTCTCGGGGCTTGCACTCGCATGCTCCTTGCTGGCCTGTCGGCCCCACATCTCCGCTCCCGTCGCCCTTGCTCTACTGTCCTGTTTATCCTATAGTTATATGGCTGGTGAGTCCCCGTCAGTCCGATAGTTAGTTTGTGTGTCCTGTCTCATTGCTGCTATGTTATTTTATCACATGTCTGTTTTGTGAGTCCCCGTCAGTCAGTTCGTTTGTCACTTTGCCGTGTCGTTGTTACGGCTTGCGTCCTACTGCCGGCACGGAATTTGCTAACGCAGGAGTTCCGCGCCGGTCAGTCTACTCCTGTCCCACGGTTTAAAAGCCGTCGCTTAGATTTGATCTTACTCTATATTGTTAGTACTATTTACTACTACTTATTTTACTTATTTTATTTGCTTGCTAGAAGGCAAATACTACAAAATATTTTGCCAGTCAATTGCCGTGATATTACGGCTCGTGATCCACTGCCGGCAGGGAATTTGCTGACGCAGGGATTCCGCGCCGGTCAATCTACTCCTGTCCTACAGTTTAAAAGCCGTCGCTTAGTTTTAATCTTACTCTATAGTGTTAGTACTATTTACTACTACTTATTTTATTTGCCTGCTGGAATTTTTATTATCATCTAGGCACTCGAGTCTTTTTTTTTTCTAGCAATTATAAATATGGATAGTAACATGTTTATAATGCTACCTCACTTCTGGCCTGCCGCGCGTTGCTGCCCGTCGGAATTTGCAGACGCAGCACATTCGGCCGCCCGCGCTTGTTGTATCAGTCGCGTGTTGCCGGCTGTCGACGCTCGGCCCGTGACCCACTGCCTCCGGAATTTGCTGACGCAGATTCCTGCGGCATATTGAGTGCTATTGTTTGTTTACTTTGATTATTTATTGTTTGGCACTTTTCCCGAGTCACTTTGTTGATCACTTACATTACCTTGAACAATTACTCGGCTGTGAGTTATTTGCTTACCCGTCACTTTCTGCGACCTCCCGTCCACTCGGCATCACTTTTACACTTATCTTTTTGTTTTCTCTCCTTTAGGGTTTTCGACCCTAGCACCGCACCTCACGAGCATGTTCCTCGCGGTCCTTGTGCAGCTCCCTCCCTCGGCTGGAGCGCCAGTTCGCGTTGACTCCACAGTCACCCTCCAGTCGGACTTTGTTGTCCCATTGACCACCGTGGTGCGGTAGTGGGGGAACATGCGTTCATGTTCCGCCGAGCTGCCACATTGACAGCTGGCGGTGAACACCGTGCCATCCACCACCACAGCATCGTTGCCACGTGGTTGCATTGCGTGGGGACTTGGGGAGTTTCACCAGTTGTTGGGTGCCGCCCCACCTCCTCTTCAGGTGGAGAATGGCCTGGTTCCCCCGCAGGTAATTTATATAACCGTAGGTCATCCGTACCATCGATCCCACCCTCGTTGACGTCTTCGCTAGGGGTCGGGGCTCCCCGCGCTGGATCAGTTTGGCCGCGTGGTCGGCCGCCAGGTCCTCGACCCTTGTCCACGTGTCTATCATACCGACTCTCGCTGGTTCTGTCCCGGTATCTTGTTTTCCCTGATCTTGTAGCAGGCCGCCGCTGAAGAAGCAAACCGTGTGAGCATATGGTAGATCACACGCGCACCCGGCCGCCCCCCCCCCCCCCCCCCCCCCCCTCCCCCCTCAGCCTGTCTACCGGTCTGGTCACCTGCCTGGCTTGTCGTCCGGGTTGACCTCCTTGTCTCCTCGTCCTCTCGGCCCCTTTCTTCTCTCACAGCACCCAGCCTATATACTGGGCGGCCGCGTTCCATTTTTCCGGACTCTCCAGCATCGCCTTGACCAGTTCAGCGATGCCTTCGACTTGTCCCGTAGCCTTCCTCATTTCCTCCCTGAGTTCCCCCATGCCGGGCAGCGGAACCAGGTATGGTCCGCATCATGGTTGGGATTGCTGCACTGGTGGCACCTTGGTGTTTCCTCTTTACCTATTCGTTTGAAGTACTTACTGAAGCATCCATGGCCCGTGAGGCCCTGGGTGAGATGAAAGTCCATCTGACCGAACCTTCTGTCCACCCAGGGTATGGCTTTCCTTGTCCATGCCCCGCTCTCCTCTTCCGACCATTCCTTGTCCCTCTCGCTTAGGGTCCTCTCCCTCCTCTCTTTTCTCAGCCGATTTCTTGCGGCCTTGCCCAGTCTTCCCTCGGCCTCCGCTGTCAAGATTGCCTTTCGCTCCTTCGCCAGGAGGTGGAGACGGATCAGGCTGGCGAGCACCATCACGGCTGCTGTTGATACCGTACGGTACCCGGAAACTACCCTGAGGGCACAGGTCCTCCCCGCCGCTGCTCGTCTCGCCTTGTTACGGGTGATCTCGAGGGCGTCAGCCCACACCGGGGCGCCGTAGAGCGCCACGGAATATGTGACACTGGCCAGCAGCCTCCTCCTGATGTAGGCCGGACCACCTACGTTAGGCATTAGCCTCCCAATCATACTTGCCACCCTCGTGGCCTTGTCCGCCGCGCTCCGGATGTGGTCGGCAAAGTTCAGTTTGGCGTCGATGATGACCCCAAGGTACTTGGCACTGGCCACCGGTTTGGCCCTGTGCTCCTTGACTTTGATCGGGTTCACCCTCAGCTTGTGGCGTCGGGTAAGAACCACGACCTCGGTCCTTTGCTCCGCCAGGTCCAGGCCTCTGTCCGTCAGCCAGCTTAGGGCAGACTCTATGGGCTTCGTGGTCTTCAGCTCCAGCAGCTCGGGGGTTCTTGCAGTTACCACAAGAGCTACATTGTCCGCGAGGCAGATTTCCTTCACTCCGTCGGGTAGAGTCATTCGGAGCAGGTCGTCGTACATGATGTTCCACAGTAGGGGCCGAGAACCGACCCCTGTGGAACGCCAGCCGACAGGAGGCGCTTCTTTTCTCCCTCGCTCGTGCAATACAGAAGCCGCCTGTTCTCCAGGTAGCTCCCGACCAGTCAAAGGAGGTACGACGGTATGTCTTGTCTCCTTTCCATTGCCTCGAGGATGACCCCATGCCCCACCGCGTTGAAGGCGTTTCTGACATCCAGAAGTACCATCAAGCAGGGGGTTGAAGAGCAGCCACGCCTTCTGCTAGCTTTGCTGGCAATCTCCGCTACTCTTTTCGTTATTCATCAACGACATCGGTTCTGTACTGAAGCATTGTTCGTACCATCTATACGCTGACGACTTCTGCATTTATCTTCATATTTCTTTCAGTGACTTTCCGGATACCATTCGACGCGTTTATGAGGACTTGACTAATGTTGCTAACTGGGCGCGATCCAATTCATTTCTCATTAATACTGCGAAAACCAGTACAATTTGGTTTGGCTCGGGCAGCTTTATCAAAAGGCTCTCCTCAGTCGTTGCGCCTGACATCCTGCTTAGCAACACCGTTGTACACGTCAGCGAGATGCTGAAGATTTTGGGTGTTACACTTGACTCTGCGTTAACTTTTCGAGCTGAATGCAGCGTAATTAGAAGAAAGTGTACGGCTGCTCTTTATCGTCTTCGTCGATACGGGCATTCCCTAACACTTTCATGTAAACTTACTCTGGTTAAAGCACTCATAATGCCCTATTTTGATTATTGTGCAGGACTATATGTTTCGATCTCAGGTGAGCTTGTAACGAAGCTTGGTAGAAGCATGAATGCCGCTGTACGGTTTGTGACGGGTGTCCATAAAAGCAGCCACATTTCTCCCGCATACATACAGCTGAACCAGTTACCATACGCTCATAGGATTGAGTACCTAGCTATGTCCTTCCTGGCATCCGTCTTGCGTACTGGGCAACCTTCGTATCTCGCAAACACCCACCCCCTCTGCCTCTTCATAATCTGCAGCATCCTCAACCTCTTCTTCATCTACACCATCCCCCACCCCCTCCGCCTCCTCATAATCTGCAGCATCCTCCACCTCTTCTTTATTTACAGCATCCTCATGTGCATTCTTCTTCTCTGTATCATTCGCACTATAGTCGGATTTATTATCGAGCGATAATCACCGCCTTTTTAGTGCTCTAGATGAGAGAGTAGGCTGGCGCCACTCATTTTCATCACACATTTTTCATCACATATTTCTAGAAAATATAGGAAATTTCAATGACGGAAAAGTTTTAAAAAGTTTTTCATGAAGGGCCTTTTTGGAAAACCATTCAATAATTATTTGATAAAAGACTCACATTATGAAACAGTTTTCTCTCCGAAACTCTTTATGTTGATTTTATTCATTTTCTTACTTTTTCCTTTAATGGGCACTTTTCACGCAATGCGAATCGATGCAGCAACTATTTCAATAT
Source organism: Neodiprion fabricii (assembly GCF_021155785.1). Lineage (NCBI taxonomy): Eukaryota > Metazoa > Arthropoda > Insecta > Hymenoptera > Diprionidae > Neodiprion > Neodiprion fabricii. The sequence continues at coordinate 13,274,572 of NC_060244.1, forward strand.
ATCATGAATTTGAAGCTAATAGTCGCTTTTATACAGAAAATCGTTGGTAAGTAGAATACGTCAGCCCCCCCGTACCATCCAATCATAGCACACCACCCGTAGCGGTACATTACCCATACGGCAAACTTTTTGCAAATATACCATTAATGAGCCGAATGACAGCACACGCTAATGACATCGGGATTTCCAAACCAATATCAGTAGTTAGATTTTCCAAAAGTACTGTTGAAACAGTAAATAGCCCCTCGAAAGATTTTCAATACCGCTAATTGGATTTTTCGACAAAACCTTATGTGAATATTTTATTATTAGACCAAATTCTTCTATTGAATGAATAACGGTGCACGCTAATGACATCGCGATTTCCAAACCAATACCACGAATTATATTTTCCGCAACTAGCGCTGAAACAGTGAATAGCCCCCTCCAAATATTTTCACCACGTGTCGGCACCCATGTATAAGGCCAGCGAACTCAATGGAAGCTCAGTATTCGTCTACAAAGTTTTCCAATTGCAACACTAAAGTCATGTCAGGCGAAGCTTGCATGAATGTCGTCGACGCGATAAGAGGCGTTTATGATTTGGTGCATACCATGGCACTAGGGCACGAGCGTCACAGAACCGCGGATCATTGGATCACCATGGGGACCACAAATATGCAACATTTACCTGATGTCACCATGAGACCGAGGACGACCATTAGTGAGAAACACCGCATCCAACATTCGATAACACTCCTGCGATCTTGGGTAGAGAAATTCTGGAGGCTCCTCATCACCGAAGCCGGCTCCAGCACTTCAGCGAGCGATAATTGCGCACAATGGGGCGATGCGGACAGTGCCTTCGCCAGCCGAATTCAGACGGGTGTTATATCAAATTTACAACACCTCGATTTGCACGATTTTTTCACTGATGCAAAGTGCCTGGCAATTGAGCGTTTGGATGCAGCCGTGCAAACGGATGGCAACATCAAGGTGAACGGTAATTCATCGTGCAAATTCGGAAACTTCAAAAATGGCGTAAGAATAGTGATTATTATACCAACCACCAATCTCAGCCAGTGGTTTGTCGATAACATCGCCGATCGTCTCATGGTAAAGGTGAAGGAATTCCAGCATTGCGATTCCGGATGGACCATGATTGAAATTATCAACCTCGCCGTCAACATCAACAAATATGATCCGCTGCGTGGAGGTGTATCAACATTCACGGCATTGCCGAGAGAGATTCAGCAAAGGCACGTAGTGGTCAATATAATAAACACGGGACGAGCATTGTTTTTTGTGGTCAGTTAACGCAGCGCTGTACGCAGTACTGGAACTCGCAAACAAACGCCGACTGGCCGGCTATCCGCACTTCAGCACGTGGTTACAATATGCGGGGATGAGTTTCCCCACACCTTTCACCGATATCCCCAGGTTTGCGATACAAAATAATTCAGCTAATAATGTTTATGGGCTTGACTCGAATGTGATAGCGCCCCTATATTTGAGCAAAAATTTTTTTTCGGACAGACCGACGATTCATTGGCTTGCTGTAAAAAACAAAATCAACGTGGACAATGACAACGAACTTGATGCGCATACTATGTTCTATTATGCTTGGATTCGAAATCTTTCGCGTTCACTTAGCAGCCAACTATCGCGACACAGGACTGCGAAATTTTTATGTGACCGATGTCTATGCCATTTTCAACAAGAATCGTCATATCAAAATCATATACAAGATTGTCAGAGCGCAAATAATTGCAGAGTAGATCTGCCCGACAAAGAGCATAACATTATGAAATTCGAGAATTATCGGTATAAAGAGTCTGTTCCATTCACCGTCTATGTCAATCTTGAGTGCATCCTCGAACCTATGGTTAATGATGCGCAAAAGCATGCCCCGCACAGCGCGGCGTACTATGTTCACTGTGACTTTGACGATTCTTTGTCCTGATTCCACCTGAACCGCGGTCCTGATTGCATTTCATGGTTCGTCAACGAATTACAATCTCTAGCCATAACCATCAAAGGTTATTTGACTGAAGTTGTGCCAATGGAGCCATTGAGTGCTGACCAAGAACAGCAGTTCAGAGTGGCGGAAGTTTGCCATATCTGCGAAACATCGATTGCATTTACCGATGTGAAGCACCGCGATCATCACCATTTCACGAGTAAATATCGCGGTACGGTACATCAGGGCTGCAATCTATATTATACAAAGTCACACATTATACCGGTTGTCTTCCACAATTCGTCGGGCTATGACGCACATTTTTTAATACGTGATTTGGCAACGTCCATAGAGGTATCGATTACTCTTTTTCCGATCAACAAGAGGAAGTATATCGCATTTACGAAGGAGATCAACGGTACAAAAGTGAAATTGCGCTTCATCGATTCGTTTAGGTTCATGGCTAGCAGCATCGATAAACTTTCATCACATTTGGGTGACGTTGATAAACAAGTGACGCGTAAATTTTACGATAATGCCGAGGAATTCGAGCTTGTAACACGCAAAGGTGTATTCCCATATGAATATGTCGATAATTGGGCGAAACTGAATGAGCAGCAATTACCGGATAAAGATAAATTTCACTCAAATTTGAACGATTCGGACGTTTCCGACGAAGATTATGCGCACGAGAAAAATGTGTGGCAAAAATTCGAGTTAACTACGCTTGGCGAGTATTCAGATTTATATCTGAAAACTGATGTGCTGCTTTTAGCAGATATTTTCGAAAACTTCCGCCGTAATTGCTTCTCAACCTACAATCTCGATCCTCTGCATTATCACATCGCGTCGGGGCTTGCTTTCGACGCGATGCTCAAATGCACGCAAGTTGAGCTCGAATTGCTGACAGACATGGATCAAGTATTGCTCGTCGAGAAAGGTATCAGAGGTGGTGTGGCGCAATGCTCCAACCGTTACGCTAAAGTCAACAATCCCTACTTGAGCGAAGATTTTGATCAAGCACAGAAACCACGTTTTTGATGTATTTTGATGTAAATTACTTGTATGGTGCAGCTATGAGCCAATATCTACCATCAGGGGATTTGAATGGGTGTATGATCTGCAATTAGATTTGCTAACCATTCCAGATGACTCCCCGGTTGGATATATATTGGAAGTTGATCTGGAATATCCAGCCGAACTTCACCATACGCATCGAGATCTCCCACTTTGTCCTCACCACTTCGTTCCCCCAAACAGCACGCAATCCAAATCAATACCAACCGTCCTATCGCGCGTCCTTGGCATGAAATTGCTTGAAGTTCACCGAATTTTGATATTTAGTCGATCCCCGTGGTTAAAAAAGTAAACTGATTTGAGCTCGGATATGCGAAAGAAATCACGCAATGAATTCGAGAAAAATTATTTTAAATTATTGAACAACGCGGTGTTTGGGAAAATGGAAAATGTGTATAAGCAAAAAGATATCAAGTTGGTTACGGAATGGAAGGGTCGATGGGGCGTGAGATCAAGGATTGCACAGCCCAATTCTCATAGCCGCACCATATCCGATGCTGATATGGTTATAATTGAACTGACTCGGCTGAACGTTAAATTTAAAAAACCGATGCAAACAATGGCAAGATCATGACCGAGTTTGTGGGATTGCACGCCAAACTCTACGCCTTCCGAATTAAGACTAAAGGCGGCGATAATAATGGTGATGAGAATAAATCCAAAAGCGTTATGAAGAAGCGAATAGTATCAAAGGCTTGTCACTTCGAAATTTCAAATTTGACGATTATAAGCGGTGTCTTTTTGATCAGACGGATCTGCAAATGCAACAATGTCTGATCCGCAGCAAAAAGCACGAGGTGAGCACTATCAAACAAGAAAAGTGGGCATTGAGGAGTAACAACGATAAACGGATAATTTTGCGGAATAAAACTGATACACTCCCTTGGGGATGTCGAGGACTATGAAATGTAAATATTGTAAAAATTGTTTTTCTTTGTGAATATTGTAAATTTTATGTTGATATTATAAGTTTTATGCAGATATTGTACATTTCATTTGAAGCAAATACTGTAAATAATATACATTTGAAACATGGCAAATAACGCCAATTTTGAAAGTGTCATTTCATCCAATATAATTGTTAAATATTGAGGTTGGATCATTGAAATAAATATATTCGTGAGGTTTATTATATATAACGATAACAATAATTAAATTATTTATTGATAACTGTGAAAGATTCTTAAGATATATGAGGATTACAATATGTATGTATAAGCCATAGCGAGATGCGCTCTCTCTCTATCTACATGGCTGACTGACTGTATTACGCTATACATGCGCGCACACACACACTCATACTATACACACCTAGCGGCGCGCGCATCCTCACTCATGGATATATCTTGTTACATTTGTATGTGTGCAGTATGGCAATTACGTATAATTCAACACACCTCCTTAATTCCATACTGTACAACTCTATCTTCGGTAAACAGTTAATTTTCTGAATACAACCAAAATACTTTTCTTTTCATATCATAAAATTAAATTAACAAATTTTTCTTTTCTCAAAAAAACTTTGATAAGTATAGTAATAACAATCGTAATAATTAATTATTCAAATTTAACAATAATATTATTCTTTCAAACTTATATCTACCTAACGCTTTTGTAAAGATATCAGCTAAATTATTTTCAGTATCAACTTTTATAATATCAATTTCTTTCTTATCATAACATTCGTTTACAAAGTGATAATGTATTTCAATATATTTGGATCTTTTAGTTAAATTACCATATTTTGCAATCAAAACTGCACCAGAATTGTCTTCATATATTTTTATCGGTAAATCAATTTTTACTTTGAAGTCTTTAATCAAGCTTTTTATGAATTTTACTTCGCTCACTGCCTCTGATAACGCTACATATTCGGCAGATGTCGATGATTTTGTTACACTATTTTGTTTTTTTGTTTTCCAATAAATTATGTTTCCATAAAATCTTATTGCAAATCCAGTAGTGGATTTTCTATCATTTGTGTCACCTGCCCAATCTGCATCAACAAAACAATCCAAAATGTCAGCTTTCAAATTTCTTTTGTAAGTCACCTTTAAACTTCTTGTAAGATACAAATATTTCAAGACTCTCAATGCATATTTATAATGTATGTCGTTATAACAATTTTGAAACCTACTCAAGTAATTTACGCTGTAGCTTATATCAAATCTTGTACATGTACTTATATACATTAATGCTCCTATCAAGTTTCTATATTTTATATTATTTGATGCTGATTGTGCGGGTTCAATATTCAAACTTTGTTCCATCGGTGTATTATACAATTTACTTTCAATTATTTGGTAATGTTTCGCTAATGACTCAATATATTCACTTTGATCTAATGTCATCATTTCATTTTTATAATCATATTCAATATTTATTCCTAAATACGTTTTCACTTTACCCAAATCTTTCATTGCAAATCTCTGACTTAATTTTACTTTTATTTCCTTAATTTTATTCTGATCTTTTCCGCAAATTAATAGATCATCTACAAACAAAATTATATATATTTTCTCGCCATTTGCCTCTTCCAAGATATATAAACAATAATCACTATTGCTCCTTTGAAAATTCAACTTTGTAATATATTTGTCAAAGCATTCATACCACGCTCTCGGGCTCTCACGCAATCCATACAACGCTTTTTCCAATTTATACACTCTGTCAGTTTTATCGTTGTAGCCATCGGGTTGTTTGACATAAATTTCTGACTTAATCGCACCGTTCAAAAAGGCAGTTTCAACATCCATCTGTTCAATCATATATTTATTTTGAACGCAAAAGGCTAATAACAATTTCAATGTTTGTAATCTCGCAACTGGTGAATATATATCTTCAACAATTTCCTTTTGTTGGAAACCTCTAACTACTAATCTTGCCTTTTTTAAATTATTCGATTTGTTTGTGTATACCCATTTGACATCGATTATTTTTTGTCTTTTGATTTGTTTACAAGTTTCCAAGTTTTATTTTTATTTATACAATCGATTTCTCTTTGCATTGCTTCTTTCCATAATTCAGACTCATTGCTACTCAAAGCTTCGTCATATGTCTTTGGGCTATTCTCGCTTACAAAATTTACATATATGTAATAGGTTTCTCTATTACCATAATAACCCCATCGGTCGGGTTCTTTTGTTTGTCTGTTAGACTTTCTACGAGTTGGAATTTCTGTCTCTTCGCAATCTACAAAATTTCCCGAGTCGTTACTTGAATTTATTTCTTTTTCAATTTTTGGACTTTTCTTTGGACTTGATTTTTCCTTGGGACTTGGACTTTTTATTTTTACTGGACTCTCAATTCTATCATCAAAAACGTCATCCTCTACATCGTTATCATTCATTTCACTCTCATTTTCACTCTCATTATTTCCTTTAAAGCCAATCAAATTTTCATGTTTTTCGATTATATCTACATGTCTCGCTATTTTTACTCTACCGTTGTACAAAACTCTGTATCCTACATTCTCATATCCAACTAATATTCCACAATCTGATTTTATATCCCATTTATTATCTCTTTGGCTCTCATCAATTTTGAAAAATACTTTGCTTCCGTACAATTTTAAATTTTCAATATTAGGCCTTTTTCCAAAAAAAATTTCATAAGGGCTTTTCCTTTCAAAGGTATTTGCTATCGTTCTATTTTTTAAATAACTTGCTGTTAAAATTGCTTCCGGCCAATATCGAATATTTAATCTTGCGTCCGCCAGTAAGCATCTCGCTGCGTCCATAATTGTTCTATTAAAACGTTCAGCTGTTCCGTTAAGCTGATGTACATATGGGGGGCATTTATCCAAGATTATCCCTTTTTCTCTGATAAGATTGAAAATGTCTCTATTTATGTATTCTTTTCCATTGTCACATCTTAATTTCTTAATTTTCTTTCCAGTGAAATTTTCAACCTTATTTATATAGTCCAAAAAACATTGATAAACTTGACTTTTATATTTTATTGTATAAACAATTGAAAATTTGCTATAGTCATCGATGAAACTAACGAAATAACAAGAATTATCATATCCAATATTTTTCTGCGGACCATTTACGTCTGTATGTACAATTTCTAGTATTTCTCTCGCTCTACTTCTATCATTCTCAAACGGTAAAGCATGCATCTTATTTTGTATACATGTACCACATCTCAAGTGAACATTCTCTAATTTTTTCGGGATTCCATCTACATAGTTTTCTCTACACATTGTATTTAAATAATTGAAATTGATATGTCCTAACATTCTATGGTACCTTTCTTTTTCAGTCATTGTTTGTGTACTATTTGCATTGTGATTATTTTTCAAGACATAACTCTCTAATTTGTAAAGTCCATTTTCTTTGTAAGCTATTCCAACTATATCACCAAATTTATTGTAAATACACGATTTTTCTCTAATTGAAACAATTTTGTAATTATCAGTAATTCTCGCGTAGCTTAACAAATTTTTGTCCATTTCTTTTACATAAAATACGTTTGATACAGGTATTTCAAATTCTTTACCATTTACTATTAAATAAATCAAGACTTTTCCTACTTTTGTAACCTTTAATGGTCTGCCATCTCCTACTTTAACTACAACTGGTTTTTGTAAATCTGAACTCTCAAAAAAATATGAATCATCATTTATTATGTTATCCGAACAACCGCTATCAAGAATCCATTCCATTTTGCACAAATCATTCATAAATACTCTACTTTCATACTCGCAAATTTTACTATTCATATTATTTTCAACGACATTTTCATTTTGACATTCTAATTTCGCAAAAAAGGTTTCATTTGACTTATAATTATTTTCTTCGTTGTACGTATACCTCGCGTTGTGGTAGTTACCGTTGTTGTTGTTGTTGTTGCCATAACCTCTTCCGCGACCTCTTTGACCATAGCCTCTCTCGTTGTAACCTCTACCTCTTGATTGTGTGAAGTTACCTCTGCTCGTGTTATAACCTCTTGGCTGATACGTCTCTTCGTATTGTCGTCGTTGGTGTTGATGTTGTTGTTGCTGGTAGTGACCACCTCCTGGCCACCTACCCCTCTGATTGAAGCCGCCACGACCTCGACAATCTCTTGCATAATGTCCCCTCTTGTGACATCTATTACACTCCACGTCACGAACTTCAGTTTTGAAAACACTTGATTTTATATGATTGTTTGACATTTTACTTTTAGTTTCATACATCACAATTTTATTTTTCAAAAATTCACAATTTTGTTCCGTATCTTCAACACTATCGATAATATCACCGAGATAGCTGAGTGAATCAGGCAGTGTTTTTATGAGATAGTCCAATTTTTCTCTCTCTTTTACTGTAGCACCAGCGTTTTTCAATTCGTTTATTAGTTTTTCAAATTCAAAGAAAAATGCACTCGAATTTTCAAAGTCTTTTAAGCGTAATCGATCAAGTCTATTTCTAACACAAATTTGTAAACTCGTTGACGGTTTCAAGTAAATTTGGTCGAATTTGTGCATAATTTTATACGCGGTATTCTCGTCGCCGACAAACTCGAGTTGCTTATTCGAAATACTTGAATATATATAGTTCATTGCTTTTATGTTAGCTTCTTTCCACGTCGTTTCATCATCTTTGTTCGATTTTTCGCGTATCGCATTGTCTTTGCACTTCTTCCACTCTAGGAATAAAAGTATCCTCTTTTTCCATTTATCGTAATCTTGACCGTCAAAAACGGGTACCGACATTTCGTCCGACTTTGTCATTTTACTCAGCTTCGCTATATGTGCTACTTTTATCAAAATTTAATATCAATCTTTATCCGCGCGCATCTCGTTCAATTTTTATTTATTTTGAAAAATTCTTTTTACACAACAATCTTTAAGGTTTATTTTATTCGTAATCGTTTATATTTTTCATTTTTATTTAAGCACACAGTTTCTTTTTTCACTTCAACTTTTTTTTTCTATACACCACGTGTTTCCATTGTCTCAAAAGTTCGTTTTTTTCGTTTAAATTATCATTTTATTTTACTCGGTTCTTCACAGTTTTCATTTTTTTATTGTTCTTTACCTGATTCACTATTCACTTTTTCATACTTTTGCAGTTTTTCTTACACCACGTGTATACCTTAACCTCTCACTTTTTCACAACCATGCGCTTTGCTACCATGTTAAATATTGAGGTTGGATCATTGAAATAAATATATTCGTGAGGTTTATTATATATAACGATAACAATAATTAAATTATTTATTGATAACTGTGAAAGATTCTTAAGATATATGAGGATTACAATATGTATGTATAAGCCATAGCGAGATGCGCTCTCTCTCTATCTACATGGCTGACTGACTGTATTACGCTATACATGCGCGCACACACACACTCACATACTATACACACCTAGCAGCGCGCGCATCCTCACTCATGGATATATCTTGTTACATTTGTATGTGTGCAGTATGGCAATTACGTATAATTCAACAATAATATTATAAGTTTAATGTTATTGCCTGCCAATATAAACTAATTACAGGTCAAAATGAAAAATAAAAATGCATTTCGTATGATTTATGTATACATATATATGGGTCATTCCAACAATTATCGAGTGAAGTTGTGCCGGGGGGTCTGAACTTTATATAACAAAAAATTTTATTGAAAAGTACATAACAAAGAGAGCTTTCATGATTTTTTTCAAATTTTTTCGTTCAACCCTTTCGAAGATACAGTAGATCGAAAATTGCAAGATTTGCAATTCTTGACTTTAGATATTAAAAATATCAACCCCTTGTAAGATTTCTGAGAATAAATGAAATTATCGTTTTTGTGTAAAAATGTCTCAGCTTTCTTAAAAAATTATTTTCAATTTCCCTCAGTGTCGGGAAAACCCTGAAAAATGAGGTGAAAAACTAAAAAACGCTTTTTCTACCAATGTATCATTTTCTATATTTTTTAAAATATTTTTTCGAAAAGTTCAGACTTTTTGACATGGAGAATGTATTTTTTTATTCTGGGATTATTTAAAAATAAACCATAGCAAAATAAAGTTGAAAGTTCTGTGATGAATTGCCGATCTGTATTGTGCTACCGTCACGGTCGTCGCACGTACTATCTAATGAAGTTTGAAAATGTCTGTACAAAACATGATATTCAACGATTATATAGTAAATATATATGTTCAAAGTGTGAAGTGCGTAAGAAATAAAAATTATTACACAAAAGAGTTATGACAAGGGTCAAATCTTCATCATCTGAACTCTTTTGTCACTGTTGACATAGAAACATTTCTTACAGTAACAGAACCACGATTCTTGGCATCAGGGATAGTACAATACATAGATTGTGTCTTTTTTACAGCTACAGCATTTGCAAATCTTGAATTTAGCTGTGCCGCGCGTACTTCGTATTTCTCATTTGAAATGAAAGTGAAATCAACGTTTTTAAATGACTCACGTGCCCAGTCATACAATGCCAAGGATGATGAAATTTCATTTCTCGTGCCCATTTGAAGAGATATCCTTGCAGCGGGACGTTTGATCGTGCCTGCTAACCCGTCACATGCTCCTTTACCATGGGATGTAACAATGAAATGCCATTCAGCCTTTAGCCCAAAATCATTTACGTGGTAGCACAAATTGATGAATGCCGATTTGTTCTTGAACTGTTGTGGTGCTCCATCCGAAAAATAATATATCTTTGAAACATTCTGGAATTTGTGTTGATAGTTATCGTGCGACGACCGAGACGGCAGCACAATACAGATCAGCAATTCATCACAGAACTTTCAACGTTATTTTACTATGGTTTATATATATTGTTACAAAGGGTGAAATCACCCCTTTTGTCCCCTCTTTAATGATCTAGTAGTCGGCATAGATAAAAGACGTTTATAAACCTCTTATGTCTTTAAAAAGAATAAGGTTGCTGCGCCAACCGATATTATTGTAAAAACAGTCTTGTTTCAGACTTTAAACAAGAAACACGTATATTGCATTAAAAGCATTTATCACGATATTTTTGTTCACGCCTTTGATTCGATAATAAGTAAACTCGCGGATCCATATTTTATTAACGTAACGCCTAAATCGTTACAATTGGTGTCAGAAGTGGGATCTTGAGTTCTTATTAATTGAGTCAATTCAGTGCACGAACTTTAATTATGAGTAGCAGTCGTTTGACGCGCTCACGACGAAGAGAAAGAAGCGGAGAAGAACCTTTCGTTACGGAGAATCCGCGGGTCCCTGAAACAATTCCATCACCTTCAGTGGACCCTCTTCCAATTCCTTCGTCAATTTCGCAACTTGATCTGTTAAATATCTTAACACAACAACAAGAAGCGGCAAGACAACAACAAGAAGCAGCTACTCAACATCAACAACAACTAATCCAGCTGCTTCAAGAACAACAAGAACAACGGAAGCGAGAAGGGGAGGCTCGAGAGCGTTCCGAGACTAGTCTTCATGAACTGCTCCGGACGACTGTGGTGGCTCTTCAGTCCGTTCATCAGATGAGCGGCACTGGAGGACCAGCTGTAACACCGCAGGGTTCCAGAGTTGTTACTCCGCTTCCCTCTCCTGTTCCCTCTCCTGTTCCCGTTCCTACTGTTCAGGAGGTTCAACATCCAGGTCGATTCCAGGATGTTCCTGAATCAAGGTCTGTGCCTTTTATTAGGAGAGTAGATGAATCTCCAATTAGTAGAATGAGAGTAAATAATGAGGCTGGTTTGTCCGAGTCTTTGCCTCAAGTTCGACCTCAATATTCTCATTTTAATCAATTAAATAATTCAGGATTTCCTGAGGTTGCTTCTCAGATTAATGAGAAGCCTCTTTATCCTTTAAAACCGCCAATTTTTGACGGAAAAGTTCCATGGGCAGATTACGAACGCCAGTTTAATACAATTGCTAAACATAATCAGTGGGACTCCGCCATGAGGGCCCACAGTCTTGCCTCCTGTCTTCGAACGCCGGCTTTGAACGTTTTAACGGCGTTGTCTAAGGAAGAAATCTCTGATTATGAAAAACTTAGTTCTGCATTAAAGTTGAGGTACGGAAATGACCACTTAACAAAACTGTACACAGCACAATTACAGACGAGAAGACAAGGACGAGACGAAGACCTTGCGTCTCTTAGTCAGGACATTGAACGGCTTTCTCGTATAGCTTTGCCGGATCACGAGCCGTCTCGTAACTTATTAGCAACGCAAGCTTTTTTGAATGCGATTAATGATCCGGAAATTAAAATGGCCGTTGGAACGTCGGGCCTCACTTCTCTGCGGGAGGCAACCGCCAAAGCCCTCGAGGTGGAGGCAATGAGAAAGCAATATTTTGGGTTAAGCAAACTTCGTCGGATTGAGGTGTCTGAAAACACCTCAGGAAGACAGAGTTTTGAATACTCGGAAGAGCCAAAACCTCAAAATTATAAAAATAGAAATAACGGTAACAATTTTAAACCAAGAAATCGAGGTTCTTTTCAAAACCGTCGAAACGAGCGTATAAATAAAAACGTGGTCGTGACAAGTCAAACTAGCTTGACTTGTATATTTTGTAAAAAAACAGGTCACGACGCCAATCATTGTTTTCTAATTAAAAAAATTAGTGGAAAACCGATGCAAGGCTCGAATCCAAATTCTTATAATTGGCGTAAGAAAAATATAGAAAAAGGGGAAGCAGATCCTCAATCGAGTTCTTCAACAGGAACTCACTCAAAAAACTAGTTTCAGATGATTTGTCAGGGCGAAAATCATCGCAGATTGTTAATAGTGAAAGCCCTCTTAGAGAACAGTTTTTAATTAGAAGTCTACGACAGTCTGGTCTTTACGCGCGCGGTACTGTGAATGGCGTCGATTGTCTGTGGGTAATAGACACGGGCGCAGAAGTAACCGTAGTTCGATCGGATCTCTTTAAATCCGATGACCGGATTGTTCCCTCTTTTTCTCTGCGAACAGCCACTGGAAAGACGACCCCGGTTTTGAGACAGGCTACTGTCCAAATTAACCTTTTTGGGTGTATCGACTCTCCACATAAGGTTTTTATAGCAGATATAGAGGATGAAGGTATTTTGGGAATAGACTTTCTTACAGCCCATAACTGTGTTATTTCGACTAAGAGAAATTCACTAGCTTCAAACAATCGCGAAATAACTCTTTGTACAAATAGGAATGGAATTTATTGGACTCCTCCTAGAATTCGAGAAATAGAACTGTCGGAAGATGATTTGCAACAACATTTTCCTCTTCATTTACGGAGCCTTGTCGAGAAATCTTCGATTTCGTTAAATTTAGCTCAGGAAGAATCGTTTAAATCTCTTTTACTAGAATTTAAAGATTCTTTTGCGAAAGATAGTAGTGATAAGGGCCGATGTACTTCTGTCAAGCACAAGATCGATGTCGGAGAGAGTTCGCCAATTAAACAAGCTCCTCGAAGACTTGCTCTCAACGCCCGAGAAGAGGTGAAGAAGCTGGTGGAAGACATGTTAAAGAACGATGTTATTGAACCATCGTCTAGTCCCTGGGCCTCACCAATCGTCCTTGTTAACAAAAAGGACGGATCCAAACGATTTTGTATCGATTACAGGAAGCTGAACGATATAACGAAGAAAGATTCTTACCCTCTACCCAGAATCGACGAGACACTCGACCTGATAGCTGGTGCAACTTGGTTCAGCACCATAGATCTTCAGAGCGGATACTGGCAGGTCGAAATGGATCCTCTAGATAAAGAAAAAACAGCTTTTGTTACGGGTTTAGGAGGATTATGGCAGTTCAAGGTTATGCCGTTTGGTTTGAGTAATGCCCCGGCTACCTTTGAACGAATGATGGAGGCTGTTCTCCATGGGCTCACGGGCAAAATATGCCTCGTTTATTTAGACGATATAATCGTTTTTGGCAAGAACTTTGAAGAAGAAGTTCAAAATCTCAGACAAATTTTCGCTAGGCTGAAGCAAGCAGGTCTGAAAATGAGCCCGAAAAAATGCCATCTGTTCCAGAAAGAAGTAGGCTTCCTCGGACATATCGTTTCAGCACAAGGTGTGAAGACCGACCCATCCAAAATAGAGAAGGTTTCTTCTTGGCCGACACCTAAGAATAAAGAACAAGTTCAAAGCTTTTTAGGCCTTTGTACGTATTACAGAAGATTTGTAAAAGGTTTCGCTAGTATAGCTAAACCTCTCCATCATTTGACCGGAATCAAGATTTCTTTTGACTGGACCCCGGAATGCGAAGAGGCTTTTAAGAAATTAAAAGAAAATCTTATTTCTTCGCCGATTTTAGCTTATCCAGAGGTCGAAATTCCTTTTATTTTAGATACGGATGCATCTCTTTCAGGAATAGGCGGGGTTCTGTCACAAATTCAGGGAGGTCAAGAGAGAGTGATAAGCTATTTCAGCAGAGTTTTGAGTAAAACCGAGAGAAATTATTGTGTCACTCGTAGAGAGCTTTTAGCTGTTGTTAAGACCGTAGTACATTTTCACCATTATTTGTACGGTAGGAAATTTTTAATACGTACAGATCATGCTTCTCTCAGGTGGCTACTTTCGTTTAAATCTCCCGAAGGTCAGGTAGCTAGATGGTTAGAAAGGCTCGGTCAGTACGATTTTGATATTCGTCATCGAGCAGGAATTCATCATGGAAACGCCGATGCTCTCTCTCGAAGACCCTGTGAGGAAATGCCAGAGTGTAAACAGTGTGCACGATTAGAGAAAAATCGTGACCCCTCTCTTGTAATACGGAAGATTTCTTTCAAAAATAACCAGGAGGAATGGAGAAAATCGCAACAAGAGGACGACACTTTGAATCAAGTGAAGTCTTGGAAAGAAGCAGAAACTCGCCCGGACTGGCAGGATATATCTTTAGCCGAGCCAGATTTGAAAATTTATTGGGCTCAATGGGACTCTATTCTTTTAATTGACGGAATTTTATACCGAAAATGGGAATCTGCAGACTTGAAAGAAATCAGGTGGCAACTTTTGGTACCCAGGTCACGAGTTCCAGAGATTCTTGCTCTTTATCATGATTCTCCTGCGGGCGGACACTTCGCTTCGAATAAAACTCTGGGCAGAATTCGCAACTTCTACTTTTGGCCCCGTTGCCGGATAGACGTTGAAGATTGGTGTCGAAGATGTCGAATCTGCACGGCAAAGAAAGGACCTCGAGCGAAGGGACAAAGCTCTCTTCAAATTTACAACGTGGGAGCTCCATTTGAAAGGATAGCAATGGATATTCTTGGACCTCTCCCGATAACCCATTCTGGAAATAAATATGCTTTGGTTATTGCTGATTATTTTACTAAGTGGCCAGAAGTGGTTCCTCTCGCTGATCAAGAAGCCTCTACTGTAGCGCAGGCATTCGTTAAAGAATTTATTTGTAGACACGGAGTTCCTCTAGAACTTCATACTGATCAAGGCCGAAATTTTGAGTCGACCTTAATGAAAGAGGTTACTCAAATTTTAGGGGTTAGAAAAACTCGTACAACTCCTTTGCATCCGCAATCTGATGGCATGATAGAGCGTCTGAATCGGACTTTACTACAATATTTGTCGTCCTTCGTAGAGCAGAATCAGAGAGACTGGGACTCCTGGATCCCTTTCTTCCTCTTATCTTACAGATCTGCGATTCACGAGACGACGAAACAGACGCCAGCCCTCATGCTTACTGGAAGAAATCTTCGTCTTCCGTCAGATTTAGAGAAAGGCCCTGTTCCTGTGCAAAGACAGCATCAAACAGATTATGCCTTTTCATTACAACAACGCTTAGAAGAAATTCATCACTTTGCTAGGAATAGAATTTCTATGGCTTCAGATAAATTGAAAACTCGTTATGATATTCGAGCCAGAGAGTTAAAATTTAACCCTGGAGATTCTGTTTGGCTCTTTCAACCTCGAAGACAGAAAGGACGATGTCCAAAGCTACAAAGAAATTGGGAAGGCCCTTACTTAGTGGTTAACCGGATAAATGATGTTGTTTATAGAATCCGAAGATCTCCTCATTCGCGTCAGAAAGTGGTTCACTTGGATCGTCTTGCTCCTTTTGAAGAGGATCAACCTGGAACAATTTCTCCACGACCAGGGACATCCTTCGAGGTTAGATCTTCAAACGAACACCCTTGACGACTGTGATCGACTTGACCTTCTTTACAGTCGGTCATCGATTGGGAGAAGAATTTACCTTTCGGAATTCGTTTGAGTAAAACTCGACCGCTTACGATTATTATTGAAGGAAATATCGGATGCGGAAAAACAACTTTCACTAAGAGGTTTTTAGCAGATCGCCAGGTCTGTACACTTTTAGAACCTCTTGAAGAATATCGAAATGTAGCCGGAATTAATCTTTTAGATTTGATGTATCAGAACCCAGATCGTTATTGCTATTATTTTCAACATTTCGCTCAAATGGTTATGTTAGATAGACATCTGCAGACGACTTCATTGCCTGTAAAGGTGATGGAAAGATCGATATTCAGTAGCAATTGTTTTGTAGAAGCTCGTCGAAGGTTAGGTAATTTTCGCGACTTCGAATCTCATTTATTGACAAAAAATTTTGATCTTCTCATTCGCTCGCCTGAGCTCAGAGTAGATTTGATTGTTTATTTGCGAGTTTCCCCAGAAACTTCTTTCACTCGAGTCAGTTCCCGTTCTCGTGAGGAAGAATCGAGTATTTCTTTAGAGCTACTCAGAACTATCCATGAGGTTCATGAAGATTGGCTAGTAAAACAAACCTTTTCTTCTTTATCGGCTCCTGTTTTGGTTATCAATGCAGAATCTGCAGCCGATCAAGTTTATTCTAGCTTCTGTTTTGCAATGACACACGGATAAAGTTAAACCTTTCAATTTAATTTTATTTTATTTACATTTTCAAGAATATTTGAACAGTTTGAACAGAATTTTTTTTGAATATTTGAACAGAACAGAAAAACTAAATAATTTGAAAGTGGTATGCGGTTTTAATAATTGTTTTTAATTCAATTTTTACGGCTTCACATTCGGAGCAGCCTTCCGTCGGTTTTGCAATGAAAATGAGACTATCTTTGCAAACGTTGCAGGTCGTATTGTCCTTCAGAAAGGTTACGTGTAGGTCAACTTCACCTCGCGGATGTTCAGGACTGGAATTTTCACAATAATAAAAAAAAAAAAAAAAAAAAAAAAAAAAAAAAAAAAAAAAAATTCAATTTAAATTTCTATTTAAATAAGGGGTTGTTTCTTGTGTTTGTTTTTCCATTTACCTGCGGGTACAGCATGACGTGCACAGAAGACCAATTTTCCCTTCTTCGATGCGAAAATCGAAAAACCCACAAGAAAACTTTTTCCATGAGTTCTGGAATACGTTTTCTAATTCTTCTTCTGACAAGTTTTTTAAACTAATAAAGTCAAAGGTTTGGGCTAATATTCCCGCGTTTATTAAATTATGAATTTTTGACATGGTTCTTCTTACTACGGAAGCTTGATAATGGGTTGTTATTTCTGGGTTGCTAATCAATTTGAAATTTGTTTTCTTCGGTTGTTTCTTTCTAGAAACTTCTTCTCTGGAATCGAGTTTTGTGTCGGATAGGCTTTGGTTTAAGGAATAATGTGAAATGAGCCACGATTATTTTTCGAGGTCGATGAGCGATTGCTTGATTTTCACATTTTATTAACCTTAAGTGTCAGTTTTTGTGAGCACTTTTTCAGGTGATTTGACACAGCCTTCTCCTTCCAATCTTTCCCGATTCCTGAGGATGACTGGTGGTTTTATTTTGAAGAAGGACGCAGAAATAATTCAGATAAGATCGTTTCTTTTCTTTTGAATACATATTCAATTTATTTTATTGAAGTATTCTCTCAAATTCACTTAGTGAATTTGAATTGTTTTACCATCACTCACATTTGTCCTTCCAAAACTCTAGGGTGAACTATTTCTAAAGAAGTCACCCCACGATTTCCTTATTTTATATGAAGAGAAGTCTGTTTTCGTCTTATTTGGACCTGGAATTGTCGGTTCCCGTTTCGGTGTTTTCATCCGAACCTGTTTCGGAGGGATCCTTCATGAAGAAAATCGAATTTCTTCCCGACGTCAATCTGGGCCGTTGCGGAAAACTTTGTATTCATGAAGCCACATAACACTTAATAACACTAACCTTTATAAAACACGGCACATAAATTTTTGAGATTATTTAACGCTCAACTATCTGCTCAAGGTTTTCTGTGGTTTACCTTGAGACTGTGGGCAAATGCCAGATAGTAAAAAAAGGGAGTTCTTAAATTTTTAGAGCCACAGCTCCAACTCACCTTTGAGCACTGACTACTGGATCACCCTTATAATTGTTTTAACTTTCCCGAGTCGGGACGACTCTTTTCCTCGGGGGGGAGTAGTGTTACAAAGGGTGAAATCACCCCTTTTGTCCCCTCTTTAATGATCTAGTAGTCGGCATAGATAAAAGACGTTTATAAACCTCTTATGTCTTTAAAAAGAATAAGGTTGCTGCGCCAACCGATATTATTGTAAAAACAGTCTTGTTTCAGACTTTAAACAAGAAACACGTATATTGCATTAAAAGCATTTATCACGATATTTTTGTTCACGCCTTTGATTCGATAATAAGTAAACTCGCGGATCCATATTTTATTAACGTAACGCCTAAATCGTTACAATATATATGTATATATATATATATATATATATATATATATATATTTCATTGTTAATAAATACAATTGTTATACAAATCAACCCTGTCTATCCAACTATTGTGCGAACTATCAAATCCCAGCCATTTCACGTACATTTGATTTCCCCGTTGCCGTAATACTTTCTCCACCAGTTAAAAATCAGGGTAATTCACTTTACTTGGTTCCGCCTCGTAGAAGCCTCCTTCGGTGGATTTATCTTGATAATCAATGAGTTTGAGAGTTGGGGGATTGGTATTTTTCACCTCATTAACGGTGAATATTTCCGTCGTAGTAGTGTATATATGAGAGTTCTGGATCATACGATGGCGCGCTACCCCCTAGCTCCCCACTGGCTCACCCCCTCCCCTCCCCCGCCCCAATCGGCGGCGGTAACCCCCCCCCCCCCCCCCCGCGTTGATCATTTTCGCGGTGTGCCGCAAGATGGCTATTTTCGTAGCATTTGACACACACACACACACTCACGCGTGCGCGCCCGCGCGCGCACACACACACTCACACACACACATACACACACACAAAATAATTCCTGTCGAGACTTGTTTGGCGCCGGAAAGCCGCACATAAATCGGATAGGGTAAAAACCCGCTAGATCTATTGAAAAAATTCCAGGAAATTGCTCTTTGAGATGGTGCCGACAATGACCTTGTTGGCGGTGATGCACTTGAATCAATCTAG
Organism: Neodiprion fabricii; assembly: GCF_021155785.1. Classification (NCBI taxonomy): domain Eukaryota; kingdom Metazoa; phylum Arthropoda; class Insecta; order Hymenoptera; family Diprionidae; genus Neodiprion; species Neodiprion fabricii. Next base: position 13,293,879 of record NC_060244.1, read on the forward strand.
GGCAGTGGGAGTGGTCCCATAAAAATTCTTCGCACAATATGCGTGTCGAGACTTGTCCAATGGAAAATTGTAGTGGGGGTGGGTGCTATATAAAGCGTACGTCTATCGTGATAGTGACTCTGTTCTCATCGTATTCTCATTGTGAACTGTTCTCGCTTGTGAAATAACCTCGAAACGCGATTGATCTAGCAAAAGTTAACCACATCAGCTGCCTTGAGAATCTACCAACCAAGAAGATGTCGGAACTCGGAATTGGGGGAGTGTATGACGTCATCGGGTTACGACTGGTCGAAACAAAATTCGGGGTACGTTTTCTGGCGACGATCGATGGAGAATACAACGTCTTCTTACCACCGAGAATCGTAAGAATTCTACAAGAAGATTCCAGTCAGCTGACTGAAATGTGTAGCATGGCCAGGGAAAATCCTCTGCAAACGAAATACCTTGGTGGAGAATTCAACAAGTTTGAATTTTCATGCAGTTATGTGCCTTAAATGAACTATGCGATCCCCCTCTACTTCCACAAAATTCATCCACGAGGGGATAAAAGCGGGTGTGCTGGAGATGGAATAGTCAGTCTTCCACATACCATCCGTCAGTATATAATCGAGCGCAACATTCCCACTCCTCAAGATGGCGATGATCCTAGACGTGCAGTGTTTTATCGGTCATAACATGAAGTTTGTACCCAAGGAAGTCGCAGTCATGAATGTAAACGGGTCGGGTCTGGATTACATCATTTTCAAGCCGCCCTATGATTTGGCAAGCTTACCACTTGAATGTAGAGCTACTAATGTATGGTTGACACACAATCACCACGGAATATCACGGAATGCGGGCAACAAATCTCACGAGGATGTGACGAAGATTGTGAGAAAAATGGTTGGAAATGCGTGTTACGTATACGTCAAAGGGGCGGAGAAGAAAGCATGGCTGACGGAGATCGTCGATGGTACAACGAGGGTTATTAATATGGAAGATTTGCATATTATACCCCCTGCAATGGAAAAATTGAGGTATATGGCAGCGGCACCGTGGCATGACGTGAACCATTAATACTCTCCAGCGAATAACCTCCAGCAAGCATCAGCGCCAGGCTCAATTTGGTATGATGACAACTCTGAATACATCCCGGCACACAATTGCGCCTTTGAAAATGTGCAGCGACTGAGGAGTTGGTATTCGAAGGAGTCTACCAGCTCCCTCGAGAAATCCTTCCGTCTGTACAAAGAATTGGACGGTTTGAGGGGAATGATGTCCGAGGATATAGCTTTTTTACCGAAAGAATTTATCCGCACGTTCGCATCAAACTCCATCAATGATGCGTGGGATAAACTACCAGAGAATATGAAAATGGACTACGTCATCGCAAGTTTCCGCAGATTTAGCGTACATTACACACCAGGACCCGATGGCGATATCGTGGATGGACCGAATCCTCTAATTAAAGACTGTAGGGGTTGCAATCGTGTGTATAGATAATATGGACAATATTTACCAAAATAACAATAGAATTTATTACAATATGTACAATTATATTCGGATTTATATGTAGAATATTCAATAGAATTAATCTCAATTATATCATAGCTTATACATGAAATTAAAAAAATTTACTATTCGATAAAATTATAATCTGGAAATAGGATACATTACAAATATATATCTTGATCACTTTCACCCATTCTCGTCATCCAAAATGTAAATGTTATGAATTTTCACTTGTGAAAAATATATAATCAATAATTATGAATTTAGCATGGTTTATAATCCATAAAATCATTATCGTTATCCTGTTCGCTAACATTATCATCATCATTATCGTCATCATCGCTATTTTCGACATCTATAATTATTACGATGGTTTCATTCGCCCATTTTTCTACAATTATTTCCATACATATATCACCGTCATTTATATAATGTTGGCTGTTTGGTCTCACTCGAGCAGCTCGCGCATCCTCAACGAGATCCCGAAGCTCCTCCAACGAGAACTCACGTGTTGCTTCGGAAAAGCCTATAATTATCTCTTCCTTAGCCTCCTCATTCTCGTCCCAATCAACGATCGACCACTCATCGTCATCATCACTTGAATAAGATGGCATTTTTTTTCTTTCTTAAATTGATTCGCGATGAAAAATCTGTAAAAAGAGCAAGCCGAAATAGAAAAGTTGTTGCTGCTGCACTTATCATTTATATGCATGATAAATCTCCAATTCAAAAAAGTTTCCACCTATTCAAAATGAGTGATACGGAAAAGGTGTGGAAGATACTAGAATTTTATTTCGATGTAGTGCTACACACCAATCCTCGTCCGAATAATAACCATCATCGTCAGCTCTATCGATGTCTCCCAGCATTTGACGGATTTGATTAATCTCATCCAAAAGTAAACCGAATCTGATGCGTACGTCTTCGCAACCGTCAAAATCATTATCAAACTCAATGCCCACTTCCCGTACATTCACCTCCACCCACTTGTCATCACCATCACCGCCATTCCAAACACCCTCCACCTCCGCCTTCCGCTCATCCTCCTCCTCATCCTCCTCATCCTCCGCATCAGTCGGTGATGGTGATGATTCTAGATGATGATGATGCTCGCCAGCTAAATTTTGCTCAAACTCGCGATCATCATCACCAGCACTGTTGTCATTACCTTGCTCGGTGTCGATAATCAACGCATCGGCATCACTATCGATCATTTCATCATCATCCTCCTCCTCATCGTAAGCCACCTCTCTGCATACCCGCTTATAAGTTGGCGATCGTGGTGGTGAATTGGGTGGGGAGTCTGATGGTCCTCTTTTCCGTCCGTTCATATTTTTCTAATACTATTCTAAAATTTTTCCAGAATTTTTATGGATACAATGATCGGGAATACAGAAAAGTTAAAACAAATCGAAAAACTTTGTTAACATACTAATCAAATGCGATAATCATTACGGAATTCAAATCAACATTCACAGTATCGTAAGAGGATTGGCGTAGCACCATATACGTATATACGTGTATTCTATAAAGTACTCACAAAAAAATATAAACTCGTTGAAGTCTTGAGATTTTTCAAATGAACACCGATTTTTTTTCTCTTTCTCACAGCTCCCTTTATCAAAAACGCCTGTTTTCACACGAAGGATTTTCAAAATTAATGAAGAAGTTTCAAACCGCTGTTCGATTTTATACTAAAGGAGTCGCACCCACCCTCCACCGAGCAAAAACCAGCCGGCCAATCATTCGTAGAGCATGCACCACGTGACATACAGACAAAAGAGTGACGCGGGGGAGGCGGTATAAGCTAGGAGAAAATTTTCTCAAGAGCTCGCCAGCTTTTCTTTTGCCGATTTTTTTCTCGTCGCACACCCCACGCTATTTTCCCAAGAGCTCGCCAGCTTTTCGTTTGCCGATTTTTTTTCTCGTTGCATACCCCACGCTAATATGGTTGAGGATGTGCAGGCTCGTACTTGTTCGCTATGAAGAGTCGTAAAACCCAAAACTGTGTGTACACATACCAGCCGGTCAGGAGCGGGCAAGACAAGATTTTTCTTACATCAAACACTGTTCGCTACCTGCTTTTCGTTGACCGATTTTTCCCACCACATGTCCCACGCTGCTCAATGACTCATAAAACCCAAAAACTACATGTGCAGATACCATCCGGTGAAGGGTCGGCAAGACAAGATTTTTCTCACGCCGAACACTGCGTACTACCAGCTTTTCCACAAACACTTCAAATAAAAAGAGCGGAAACCATGTGCCGCAGAACACTATCATGAACAATGAACAATAAATCAAAATGAGGAATTCCCAAAACTTGAATACTTTTTCTTTGCACATAAAACACAAATAATTAAACGATTCAAAAACTCTTAAACGTGTTACGATAAAAACATTTATAATGAGCAAGATGATGAAACTTGGTACGTACAGAAATCTTCTCTAATTCGAGAACCATTTTTTTTCTTTTCCAACTACGTACTTTTATAACTCGTCAACTCAGTGAAGTTTGAAAAATGGATACAATTTTTCACGCAGCGACGCGATCTCAATTTCTTTGCCTCGGCTTTACGGACACTTTCTGTACGCGGATATAGTCCTCCCTGCCTACATCATCCATAGCTCTAACCCGACTTAACACCCAGCGGAGTAAAAGCTAACCTGACCTAAGACGGTAGGACTTGACCTAACGTAACCTAACTTGATCCAAGACACTACAACCCAACCTAATACAACCTATCCTCATCCAAGACTGCCCAACCTAACCTAAATTGATGAAATACTTTCTGAAATGATTTATTCGATCAAGCTTGATCGCTAGCTTCGATAGTTCAATGATGCTTGAGCAATTCGCTGTTGGCACGGCCTCGAGGTTTCTATAACCTGACCTACGTCAAGGCTACTCCAACTTGACATAACCTAACTTGACCCAAGACACTACAACCCAACCTAATATAACCTATCCCCAACTCGAGACTGTACAACCTAGCCAACCTAATATAACCTAATCTTTTGCAGGTTTCCCGGTAACATGAAAAGACTTCCGTTTCCCCTATAGACGGGGAAGCTCTTGGTAACATTACCTCATTTTTACTTATTCTGTCATCTACTGGTTCTCATTTTGTTACACGTACTACTTCTCATGCAATATAGGTAATGTAACCGGGCTTATTCATGTTTGAAAATACAAATTCAGTAGATTCTAGCGGAGCTGTCGAGAGTGCGGTATGCATCACAACATTTTCCAATCCGCATTGTTGTAGTACGACGACATTATGTGAAGCAATAATTTGATTTCTGACATGTCTTTCAAGACAGATTAATTTAGAATTAACGTATGTAAAAATATTCATATTCCTGGCCGTTATAAACAGTAACACGATTCACAATTCCATCAGTTTTACACAATTCATCAACCCTATTGGATACGCAATTTTTATTAAAATCCCTAGCATCAACTTTTCCCCATAAAATTACGCTGCTGCCAATAAATAAGGAAAAATATATCTCATTAACGAATGCGTTAATGGAACAATAATGTGCTCGAGATTCATCGATTCGTTTTGATTTTTATGGCTAGCAGCATCCTTTCCATAAACCTTCCACATATTTGAATGATGCAGATAAACATACAACGCGTAAATTTTGCAATAACCAGGCTCATTTCAGTTTGATGACTGGCAACGACGTTTTCCCCATGAATACGTTGATTGCTGGGAGAAACTCGATGAAACTCAGCCACCTGCAAAGAAGCATTTCTACTCACACCTATGTAATGCAAATATTTCAAACGACGATTACAAGCATGCTAAAAATGTTTGGGAAGAATTCCATTTAGAGCCAATGGAGAACTATAGAGATTGATAATTGCAAAACGGTGATCTGACCAGATGTCTTAGAACATATGATTTACATCCGTTGCACTACTACACAGTGCCGGGACTTGCTTTCGATGCTATGCTCAAATACACGGGAGTAAATTTACAATATTCTGATCGACACGCTCGGGCCAATAACAGGTTTATGGGAAAAGATTTTGATCCTAGTAACGTGGAATCGTATCTCACGTATTTTGACGTAAACAATCCATACGGTTCGTTCGAGTAGTGGCATAATCTTATCGATATATCAACTCACTCGGACGATCCACTGATCGGTTACATCCTGAACCGATGGATATCCGGATATCCTACAGAGCTTCACAAGAATCATAAAGATTTTAATTCTTCTGTCTCGAGCATTTCACACCTCGGGTTCTGATGAAGGATGGGAACAATGGAAAAATCATGACCAAATTCATCGGGGATGCACGTAAAACTGAGCACATTTACCATCAAAGTGAGCAAACGTATCAAGGATGCCGAAAGTGCAACGTTGAAAACCGTCACGTTTAACGATTATAAGCATCGCATGGGGAGGCTCATAAAGAGTTGGTCCATACCACAATGCCTAATACGTAGTAAAAAACATGAAGTTAGTCCCATTGTATTGAAAAATTGACGTTGAATTGGCAAGACTGTAATATGCAACTGGTACCTGGACAAACAGACGCAATGGCTTGAGGGGTTTACCACCACCCCCACAATAAACTGACCATAGGATAGAACTGAGGGCATAGAACTGCTTTAAGGACAACCCCATCATCAAACAGAGATAGTTCTTCAACAATACGATAGATCCGTGCGAAACTATACACATTTACCACCACGGTTGAAGTCGAAACGATACATATCAACATTATCAAAGTGAGCAAACGTGTCAAGGGATGCGAAAACTGCAACGATAAATAACATCACGTTTAATGATTATAAGAATCGTCTGAGGGGCTTACCAAGAGTTGATCAACCCCACAGTGTTTAATACCTAGTAAAAAACGCGAGTTCAGCCCCAATGTACTGAAAAATTGATCACGAGTTGACAAGACGGTAATATGCAATCGATACCTGGGCAAACAGGCACCAGAACTTGGAGGGTGTGCTGCAACCCCGCAATAAACTATCCGTAGGCTGGAACTAAGGGCATTGAACCGTTGTAAACATATGCGTTTGACACCCAGGGCGATACTTCATGAAGCAGAGACGTTTCGCCAGCAATACGATATTGAGCAGATCAAAGTTTTAAAATTCGTATACCATGTAAATTCATGTATTCATCAATTATTTATTTATTTATTATTAATATATTGAACAATTATTCATATTTATTCGTTTACCACGAGAAAAGTTTCCAGAAAATCGAAAAAAGTTTCCAGAAAACGAAAAAAAGTTTTCAGATAATGAAAAAAAGTTTTCAGAAAACGAAACAAAGTTTTCCGAAAACATTTTTCCCATTTAATTAGCACGTGAAAAAAGTTTCCAGAAAACATTTTTCCCATTTAATTGACACGTAAAAAAAGTTTCCAGAAAACAAAAAAAAGCTTTCAGAAAATGGAAAAAAGTTTCCAGAAAACGAAGAAAAATTTCCGAAAATGAAGAAAAGTTGACCAAAAAATAAAATGAGCATTGATCGTATCGAAAACTTATAAATTATCATTATTATTATCATTGTCATCATCATTATTATCATTATTATCATTATTTGAAGGCCTTTGATCACGGCAGGCGATTGTGAAGGTGCCCCCTGCTGCCAGGGTCCGGCACTGCCGACGTCGAGGCCGCCTGCAGCCGCTCTCTACCGCAGTCTAGGAGGACCTCGATCCTCGTCCCTTCCAAGGTCGTCGCAGGAGCTGTCCTTGCTCGGGTAGTAATCACCCCTGGATTTAGAGTCCACATGATTGTGGTACGCATCCAACGGCTTCCAGACGGCCTCGACGTGGGGCTGAACTCGCGTTTTTTACTAGGTATTAAACACTGTGGGGTTGATCAACTCTTGGTAAGCCCCTCAGACGATTCTTATAATCATTAAACGTGATGTTATTTATCGTTGCAGTTTTCGCATCCCTTGACACGTTTGCTCACTTTGATAATGTTGATATGTATCGTTTCGACTTCAACCGTGGTGGTAAATGTGTATAGTTTCGCACGGATCTATCGTATTGTTGAAGAACTATCTCTGTTTGATGATGGGGTTGTCCTTAAAGCAGTTCTATGCCCTCAGTTCTATCCTATGGTCAGTTTATTGTGGGGGTGGTGGTAAACCCCTCAAGCCATTGCGTCTGTTTGTCCAGGTACCAGTTGCATATTACAGTCTTGCCAATTCAACGTCAATTTTTCAATACAATGGGACTAACTTCATGTTTTTTACTACGTATTAGGCATTGTGGTATGGACCAACTCTTTATGAGCCTCCCCATGCGATGCTTATAATCGTTAAACGTGACGGTTTTCAACGTTGCACTTTCGGCATCCTTGATACGTTTGCTCACTTTGATGGTAAATGTGCTCAGTTTTACGTGCATCCCCGATGAATTTGGTCATGATTTTTCCATTGTTCCCATCCTTCATCAGAACCCGAGGTGTGAAATGCTCGAGACAGAAGAATTAAAATCTTTATGATTCTTGTGAAGCTCTGTAGGATATCCGGATATCCATCGGTTCAGGATGTAACCGATCAGTGGATCGTCCGAGTGAGTTGATATATCGATAAGATTATGCCACTACTCGAACGAACCGTATGGATTGTTTACGTCAAAATACGTGAGATACGATTCCACGTTACTAGGATCAAAATCTTTTCCCATAAACCTGTTATTGGCCCGAGCGTGTCGATCAGAATATTGTAAATTTACTCCCGTGTATTTGAGCATAGCATCGAAAGCAAGTCCCGGCACTGTGTAGTAGTGCAACGGATGTAAATCATATGTTCTAAGACATCTGGTCAGATCACCGTTTTGCAATTATCAATCTCTATAGTTCTCCATTGGCTCTAAATGGAATTCTTCCCAAACATTTTTAGCATGCTTGTAATCGTCGTTTGAAATATTTGCATTACATAGGTGTGAGTAGAAATGCTTCTTTGCAGGTGGCTGAGTTTCATCGAGTTTCTCCCAGCAATCAACGTATTCATGGGGAAAACGTCGTTGCCAGTCATCAAACTGAAATGAGCCTGGTTATTGCAAAATTTACGCGTTGTATGTTTATCTGCATCATTCAAATATGTGGAAGGTTTATGGAAAGGATGCTGCTAGCCATAAAAATCAAAACGAATCGATGAATCTCGAGCACATTATTGTTCCATTAACGCATTCGTTAATGAGATATATTTTTCCTTATTTATTGGCAGCAGCGTAATTTTATGGGGAAAAGTTGATGCTAGGGATTTTAATAAAAATTGCGTATCCAATAGGGTTGATGAATTGTGTAAAACTGATGGAATTGTGAATCGTGTTACTGTTTATAACGGCCAGGAATATGAATATTTTTACATACGTTAATTCTAAATTAATCTGTCTTGAAAGACATGTCAGAAATCAAATTATTGCTTCACATAATGTCGTCGTACTACAACAATGCGGATTGGAAAATGTTGTGATGCATACCGCACTCTCGACAGCTCCGCTAGAATCTACTGAATTTGTATTTTCAAACATGAATAAGTCCGGTTACATTACCTATATTGCATGAGAAGTAGTACGTGTAACAAAATGAGAACCAGTAGATGACAGAATAAGTAAAAATGAGGTAATGTTACCAAGAGCTTCCCCGTCTATAGGGGAAACGGAAGTCTTTTCATGTTACCGGGAAACCTGCAAAAGATTAGGTTATATTAGGTTGGCTAGGTTGTACAGTCTCGAGTTGGGGATAGGTTATATTAGGTTGGGTTGTAGTGTCTTGGGTCAAGTTAGGTTATGTCAAGTTGGAGTAGCCTTGACGTAGGTCAGGTTATAGAAACCTCGAGGCCGTGCCAACAGCGAATTGCTCAAGCATCATTGAACTATCGAAGCTAGCGATCAAGCTTGATCGAATAAATCATTTCAGAAAGTATTTCATCAATTTAGGTTAGGTTGGGCAGTCTTGGATGAGGATAGGTTGTATTAGGTTGGGTTGTAGTGTCTTGGATCAAGTTAGGTTACGTTAGGTCAAGTCCTACCGTCTTAGGTCAGGTTAGCTTTTACTCCGCTGGGTGTTAAGTCGGGTTAGAGCTATGGATGATGTAGGCAGGGAGGACTATATCCGCGTACAGAAAGTGTCCGTAAAGCCGAGGCAAAGAAATTGAGATCGCGTCGCTGCGTGAAAAATTGTATCCATTTTTCAAACTTCACTGAGTTGACGAGTTATAAAAGTACGTAGTTGGAAAAGAAAAAAAATGGTTCTCGAATTAGAGAAGATTTCTGTACGTACCAAGTTTCATCATCTTGTTCATTATAAATGTTTTTATCGTAACACGTTTAAGAGTTTTTGAATCGTTTAATTATTTGTGTTTTATGTGCAAAGAAAAAGTATTCAAGTTTTGGGAATTCCTCATTTTGATTTATTGTTCATTGTTCATGATAGTGTTCTGCGGCACATGGTTTCCGCTCTTTTTATTTGAAGTGTTTGTGGAAAAGCTGGTAGTACGCAGTGTTCGGCGTGAGAAAAATCTTGTCTTGCCGACCCTTCACCGGATGGTATCTGCACATGTAGTTTTTGGGTTTTATGAGTCATTGAGCAGCGTGGGACATGTGGTGGGAAAAATCGGTCAACGAAAAGCAGGTAGCGAACAGTGTTTGATGTAAGAAAAATCTTGTCTTGCCCGCTCCTGACCGGCTGGTATGTGTACACACAGTTTTGGGTTTTACGACTCTTCATAGCGAACAAGTACGAGCCTGCACATCCTCAACCATATTAGCGTGGGGTATGCAACGAGAAAAAAAATCGGCAAACGAAAAGCTGGCGAGCTCTTGGGAAAATAGCGTGGGGTGTGCGACGAGAAAAAAATCGGCAAAAGAAAAGCTGGCGAGCTCTTGAGAAAATTTTCTCCTAGCTTATACCGCCTCCCCCGCGTCACTCTTTTGTCTGTATGTCACGTGGTGCATGCTCTACGAATGATTGGCCGGCTGGTTTTTGCTCGGTGGAGGGTGGGTGCGACTCCTTTAGTATAAAATCGAACAGCGGTTTGAAACTTCTTCATTAATTTTGAAAATCCTTCGTGTGAAAACAGGCGTTTTTGATAAAGGGAGCTGTGAGAAAGAGAAAAAAAATCGGTGTTCATTTGAAAAATCTCAAGACTTCAACGAGTTTATATTTTTTTGTGAGTACTTTATAGAATACACGTATATACGTATATGGTGCTACGCCAATCCTCTTACGATACTGTGAATGTTGATTTGAATTCCGTAATGATTATCGCATTTGATTAGTATGTTAACAAAGTTTTTCGATTTGTTTTAACTTTTCTGTATTCCCGATCATTGTATCCATAAAAATTCTGGAAAAATTTTAGAATAGTATTAGAAAAATATGAACGGACGGAAAAGAGGACCATCAGACTCCCCACCCAATTCACCACCACGATCGCCAACTTATAAGCGGGTATGCAGAGAGGTGGCTTACGATGAGGAGGAGGATGATGATGAAATGATCGATAGTGATGCCGATGCGTTGATTATCGACACCGAGCAAGGTAATGACAACAGTGCTGGTGATGATGATCGCGAGTTTGAGCAAAATTTAGCTGGCGAGCATCATCATCATCTAGAATCATCACCATCACCGACTGATGCGGAGGATGAGGAGGATGAGGAGGAGGATGAGCGGAAGGCGGAGGTGGAGGGTGTTTGGAATGGCGGTGATGGTGATGACAAGTGGGTGGAGGTGAATGTACGGGAAGTGGGCATTGAGTTTGATAATGATTTTGACGGTTGCGAAGACGTACGCATCAGATTCGGTTTACTTTTGGATGAGATTAATCAAATCCGTCAAATGCTGGGAGACATCGATAGAGCTGACGATGATGGTTATTATTCGGACGAGGATTGGTGTGTAGCACTACATCGAAATAAAATTCTAGTATCTTCCACACCTTTTCCGTATCACTCATTTTGAATAGGTGGAAACTTTTTTGAATTGGAGATTTATCATGCATATAAATGATAAGTGCAGCAGCAACAACTTTTCTATTTCGGCTTGCTCTTTTTACAGATTTTTCATCGCGAATCAATTTAAGAAAGAAAAAAAATGCCATCTTATTCAAGTGATGATGACGATGAGTGGTCGATCGTTGATTGGGACGAGAATGAGGAGGCTAAGGAAGAGATAATTATAGGCTTTTCCGAAGCAACACGTGAGTTCTCGTTGGAGGAGCTTCGGGATCTCGTTGAGGATGCGCGAGCTGCTCGAGTGAGACCAAACAGCCAACATTATATAAATGACGGTGATATATGTATGGAAATAATTGTAGAAAAATGGGCGAATGAAACCATCGTAATAATTATAGATGTCGAAAATAGCGATGATGACGATAATGATGATGATAATGTTAGCGAACAGGATAACGATAATGATTTTATGGATTATAAACCATGCTAAATTCATAATTATTGATTATATATTTTTCACAAGTGAAAATTCATAACATTTACATTTTGGATGACGAGAATGGGTGAAAGTGATCAAGATATATATTTGTAATGTATCCTATTTCCAGATTATAATTTTATCGAATAGTAAATTTTTTTAATTTCATGTATAAGCTATGATATAATTGAGATTAATTCTATTGAATATTCTACATATAAATCCGAATATAATTGTACATATTGTAATAAATTCTATTGTTATTTTGGTAAATATTGTCCATATTATCTATACACACGATTGCAACCCCTACAGTCTTTAATTAGAGGATTCGGTCCATCCACGATATCGCCATCGGGTCCTGGTGTGTAATGTACGCTAAATCTGCGGAAACTTGCGATGACGTAGTCCATTTTCATATTCTCTGGTAGTTTATCCCACGCATCATTGATGGAGTTTGATGCGAACGTGCGGATAAATTCTTTCGGTAAAAAAGCTATATCCTCGGACATCATTCCCCTCAAACCGTCCAATTCTTTGTACAGACGGAAGGATTTCTCGAGGGAGCTGGTAGACTCCTTCGAATACCAACTCCTCAGTCGCTGCACATTTTCAAAGGCGCAATTGTGTGCCGGGATGTATTCAGAGTTGTCATCATACCAAATTGAGCCTGGCGCTGATGCTTGCTGGAGGTTATTCGCTGGAGAGTATTAATGGTTCACGTCATGCCACGGTGCCGCTGCCATATACCTCAATTTTTCCATTGCAGGGGGTATAATATGCAAATCTTCCATATTAATAACCCTCGTTGTACCATCGACGATCTCCGTCAGCCATGCTTTCTTCTCCGCCCCTTTGACGTATACGTAACACGCATTTCCAACCATTTTTCTCACAATCTTCGTCACATCCTCGTGAGATTTGTTGCCCGCATTCCGTGATATTCCGTGGTGATTGTGTGTCAACCATACATTAGTAGCTCTACATTCAAGTGGTAAGCTTGCCAAATCATAGGGCGGCTTGAAAATGATGTAATCCAGACCCGACCCGTTTACATTCATGACTGCGACTTCCTTGGGTACAAACTTCATGTTATGACCGATAAAACACTGCACGTCTAGGATCATCGCCATCTTGAGGAGTGGGAATGTTGCGCTCGATTATATACTGACGGATGGTATGTGGAAGACTGACTATTCCATCTCCAGCACACCCGCTTTTATCCCCTCGTGGATGAATTTTGTGGAAGTAGAGGGGGATCGCATAGTTCATTTAAGGCACATAACTGCATGAAAATTCAAACTTGTTGAATTCTCCACCAAGGTATTTCGTTTGCAGAGGATTTTCCCTGGCCATGCTACACATTTCAGTCAGCTGACTGGAATCTTCTTGTAGAATTCTTACGATTCTCGGTGGTAAGAAGACGTTGTATTCTCCATCGATCGTCGCCAGAAAACGTACCCCGAATTTTGTTTCGACCAGTCGTAACCCGATGACGTCATACACTCCCCCAATTCCGAGTTCCGACATCTTCTTGGTTGGTAGATTCTCAAGGCAGCTGATGTGGTTAACTTTTGCTAGATCAATCGCGTTTCGAGGTTATTTCACAAGCGAGAACAGTTCACAATGAGAATACGATGAGAACAGAGTCACTATCACGATAGACGTACGCTTTATATAGCACCCACCCCCACTACAATTTTCCATTGGACAAGTCTCGACACGCATATTGTGCGAAGAATTTTTATGGGACCACTCCCACTGCCCTAGATTGATTCAAGTGCATCACCGCCAACAAGGTCATTGTCGGCACCATCTCAAAGAGCAATTTCCTGGAATTTTTTCAATAGATCTAGCGGGTTTTTACCCTATCCGATTTATGTGCGGCTTTCCGGCGCCAAACAAGTCTCGACAGGAATTATTTTGTGTGTGTGTATGTGTGTGTGTGAGTGTGTGTGTGCGCGCGCGGGCGCGCACGCGTGAGTGTGTGTGTGTGTGTCAAATGCTACGAAAATAGCCATCTTGCGGCACACCGCGAAAATGATCAACGCGGGGGGGGGGGGGGGGTTACCGCCGCCGATTGGGGCGGGGGAGGGGAGGGGGTGAGCCAGTGGGGAGCTAGGGGGTAGCGCGCCATCGTATGATCCAGAACTCTCATATATACACTACTCCTCGTCCAATTCGGTGTATAGCCTTTCTCGAATACATTTTTATATTTGCAGATTCGAACGCTATCGTCAAGTTTGAATTTTCGCTTTCGATCACTGCAATATTTGTCTTGTCGCGACCTGTAAACGCGTTCATACAACTGTTTTTCGTTGATGGCGGTAACATTCACCAGCTCCATCTGAATCGTGCGATGTTCGTAGATGTTGTACGATTACATCAAATCATGCAAAACGTCAATCCATTTGTGCGAACCGCGAAGAATAAATTGCCTCCACATTTTATTTTTCAAAGTTCGGTTAAAGCTCTTGCATATCGAGACGTTCACATGACAGAATGTAGAATACATGTTGATATTGTACTATAAAATTCTTTGCTCTGATCAACATGTAGATGTTTGGATACGCGATCTTGTACCAGTATGGATTTCATGGCGGCAGTCACATCGTTTTCACTCTTGGACTTCATCGGCACAGCCCACGCGTACTTGGAAAATATATCGATGATTGAGAGCAGGTATTTGTATCCCCTACTATGCGAGCTGTATGCAATTATAACAACTAGATCAGCTTGCCAAGTCTCGTTCAGTCCGCGTACATCCACAAATCGCCGCGGATAGTTGCGTCGAGCCTGTCTGTGAAGTTCAGCAGCTACTGCAGTCTCCATTGTTCCTTACTCTTCACCTTTCAATTTTTCGAATTGGCACTCAACCACTCTGGTTCCTCAATCGATACTTATCCCCTGCCGGCTTGTTCCAGCGTCGGACTTGCTTGATCCCCAATATGTTTGATGCGACTCAACGCGTTTTCTACGATTTTGTTTTTCATGCGCAGCTGTTTCAACTCCTCGTTGTGATTATGCGCGAAACTCTCAAAATTTAATTAAAAAGTATCCACAATATCCACAGCCATAGACCGTAAGGCGGAATCGAGAACTTTTAAGGAAACATTATCGGTGTGGGGCTGCGGATCAGCTATGTTACACAATCGTTCACCATTCAGATCGTACTTATTGTCAAGGGAGATTTTGAATCCAACCACCAGGTGGTCCACGAACGATTTTTTCACCACCACGCTCCGATTAATGTCCGGATATGTCCATACTCATCTTTAGGTAGTCACTGAACGAATGATGATTTTATGCTGATCCGCTGCTAATAACCGATTCCGGCTTCCCGCAACTCTTTAATAATGGCCACTATTTCGTTGGAATGGTTGGTATTACCTGCAGCCTGTGATTCCATAAGCAGTCCGAGCCGATCCACAATTTTATTTGGATTATCCCAGTATACGTAATCGACCTCTCGCCCATCCTTTCGTGCAATCTTATAGTTGGGTAAACCTTTGCCAGATTTCCGTGGCGAGCCGACAAATTGCGCAATTAAACTTTCATACTTCGCACTTTTCGCATCAACACGAATGCTTTCATCGGCCTTGTGATGTTTTCGGTGTGCATTTGTCATGGTTACAATTTTTATCCAATTATTTTTGTCCGTATCGTTTACAAGGGCGGGATCAGGTGATTTTTTGAACAATAATTCGAGTAATCCCGGCGTACTACCATAGGTTTTTCCCCCACATATATCTGATCCTCAACTAAATGGATTTGCGAATCGCCAATCATCATGCGTTTTGCCAACTTTCGAACGCCATACGTGTTGTCTAGATCATTTTGTATCTTTGTACCAAACATTGTTAAATACTGCACCACAGACTTATCGATTTCCTTCATTGGCGTGCTTGTAGTGGGAATATTATCCCGTGTAAATATTTTGTCTGCCGCATTCATGAAATCCGCGTCATCCATATCACCATCATCGTCATCATCATCATTATCATCGTCGTTTTCATTAAGATTTTCTTCTTTTATAGTGATATTCGGTTGTTCTGTTTTGATTTCTTACTTAATGTGCCACTTCGAAGTATCGACCAATTCTTGCAGCGGTGTTACTAGAGGCTTAAACATTTCCCCCATAGCCTGCTCCGTAGTGTGTCTGTCTGATTTAATCATTTTGGGCTTCCGGCGCACCGCACCGCCTGCTTTCAATATTTCATTCAACACATCGCTATGTTTACGGACGTTGGCGCTCTCCATGTTGGCGTCTTGATTGTTGCAATGAAACTGTGTGAATTTATACACTAATTTATGCTTATAAAGCAATCAAAACCCTTCCTCTATCTCCCCCCATCGATTTCACTGTCTTCATCAATGACGACAGAACTGTATTCGCCGTCATTCCAGCATGCTGAGCATAAGTCTTTGAATTGCTGATAGGTCATGTCGGTGTTCACGTGATCGTTGTCAATATGTTTCATATTCGTTTCATCCTGGCGAAACAATAACAGAAAGTTTGCATTGTCACGCACGAGGTATTTTGAAATACGTGCATGCGTCTGGCTGAAATAAAAGCTATCGACATCTCGATGCCTTCCCATGCTGAAGCATGCTCTGATATTATCTTGCTTCTCGCATGCGACATCATAGAAAATCATAATGGAATTTGGATGTGCATCATCGGGTTTCACGACCTCCTCGTTTTCGGCGAATGGATAATAACCCACACCCTGCACCGGTTGTAATAACTTTTGCAAAAATTGATACTTTGGCTGTATCAGTGATTTTGAATAGACGTAGACATTCTCGAATCTCAATCCCTTGTGGCGGGTAATAAGCGAAACGAGGGCGTTAGTCTTACCATAATTCGATAGACCGCAACAAACTGCTCTTACTGTATTTGGCAGTAATTTTTCGTGGCATTTCGTTGTCTTTTTTGCACGATGAACCATTTTATCGAAATTCGCGACGGGTGATTTATTTGTTTGATCTTCCAATTTCATGGTGCTCGAGTAACATGATAATGACGACTAAGATGTTCACATATAAATTAATTCCTTTTATAGAAATGTGGTCAATTTGTGTTTGACCATGGCGATATGCACATGCGTGAAGCGCGGTAAAGGTGTATTGAATAAAATTATCAATCATCTTTCCGTTGAATTACATGTGCCGGGGTATCAGTACTGCGGACCCGGTACAAATTTGTCAAAGAGGTTAGCTCGTGGTGATCCTGGTATCAATCCGTTGGATGCCGCATGCAAAGAGCACGATGTTGCGTACTCAAAGAATCAGAATAACATTGCTGTGAAAAAGCAAGCTGATAAAGTACTCACCGAGAAGGCGTGGAGTCGTGTCTTAGCTAAAGACGATAGTATGAGTGAAAGAGCCGTAGCCTGGGGGGTCACCAACGCAATGAAGACTAAATCTAAACTTGCTATGGGTTTAATAGGGAAGCGATCGAGAATCGGCGCCAAAAGTACGAATAGGAAAGTGCAAACAGATGCCAAGCGCCGTTTTACGAGTTTGAAGACTAAGCGGAGGAAGAGGGCAATTAACTTCAAATACATCATCAAGGCTGCGAAAGAAACAATGCAACCTGGTAATAAGGCTGTTGCAACGGCTCTGTCGGGTGCTCGTTCAACGGTAAAGCTCGCTAGAAGCAAAATACGTGTGCCGCGCATTATACCGCTATCCGATAAAATCGGCGGTATCCTCCCTTTCCTCATTTTAATTCTGGACAGCCTTAGCGCCACGCGGGCACTAGCTGGTGGTGCTGCAGGCGTAGATAAAGCCGTTAATGATGCCAATGCAAGCAAACGACAGTTGAATGAGGTCAAACGACATAACACAACAATGGAGGCGATTGCTTCGGGTAAAGGATTATACCTGAAACCCTACCGAAAAGGTATGAGACTGTACTTACGGCCAACAAAAAACTAATAATGCTATCACACCCAGCTCTTACTGATGTCGATCTACGCAAACATGCCAAAGACATGAAAATTCCATATTTTCGCGGCGAAATGATCTACCGAAATCGGGGCCGAAGAAACATGAATCAGCAATTATCAATCTTGATGATAAGAAAGGTCCAGGAACACATTGGGTTTCATACAAAAAAAATAGCGATCAGGTCATTTATTTCGATAGTTTTGGCGATTTACAATCGCCCAAAGATCTAATGAAATATCTCGGTGTTGGTAGCGTAAAATATAATCATAAGAGATATCAGGAATATGATACTGTAATTTGCGGCCACTTATGCCTCGAATTCCTCAGCGGGCGACTATAAAAAGGGCGACGAAGCGTGAGCAAAGCGTTAGTCATGGCTGATTCGTTTACGTTAACGTTGTCGGGTACATCATCCCTGCTTGTGGTGCGATATTTCCCCCCAATCCAGTTGTCATCAACGAAATACTGTGTTCTCGGACTCGTCGAATTGCTCACATTCAATTCGATGCCGAATATTGAAGAGGGCTGCAATAAATTTCACATAATACGATCAAATGCTGATCGGGAAGTCATCACAATACCCACGGGAAGCTATGAAATTAAAGACATTGAAACTTTTTTATCTAAGGCGCTGCCCCAAGACATCACCCTCAGTCTGCGAGCCAACAACAACAAGTTGAACGTTGAAGTTACATGTAAGCAAACGGTGGACTTTACACCGAGGGATTGGATCGGGCGATTATTGGGATTTAAAGCAACGCAGCTACCAAGTACCATCACTCATAAATCTAAATTACCGGTGGCTATACTGAAAGTCAACTCTCTGCACGTTGAGTGCAATATAATCACAGGGGCATAAATGAACGACTGTCAGTTTCAGACGATTTATGAATTATTTTATAATATACTAAGATCATCGAAGTGCCCACCAACGTCATTTACCCCACAATCGCTGTACAGTCGATACATCACTTGCAGCTGAGAATAGTTGATCAAGACGGGGAATTAATTAATTTTCGCAGTGAAACCATAAGCGTTCGATTACATGCGAAATCTTAGAAATAATGGGGATTGTGTTTGAGACGAAAAATTCTGGTGGCAGCTATAAAAGCAAGACATTATGGCCAAACGTCATAAGTCGTCAACCGTCTCCAACGAGGCTGAGATCTCTGACGAAGCTGACGCTTCTAAACACTCGGTTTCTTCGAAGTATAGGACTTCGATTACGTGGAAATTTGGGAAAATAAGAATTCGCATTCGCTGCATTCTGTGTGTATTACCATGGAGGAAACGATAAGAATACAGAAACCCATAACATTCGACGATTCGATTGTGCACTCTGAAATTCATGCCCATCAGCCGTTTGCATCATCTACCTTCCAGAACAACGATGAGATCCATATTGTTGTTCAACATCAAGACTTGTGTCTATTGTCCAGTAAAAGCTCTCTATACATTCATGGAAAAATCAAAAACGATGATGGTGTGGCTGCGGTGACGGTTACGAAACTGATTAATATGGCCGTTTGCCATTTGTTCGAAAAAGTTTGCTATGAGTTAAACGGTGTACAGATTGATCGGAATAAAAATGTTGGCATCACCAGCACTATGAAGGGTTACGTATCCTTGACTTCAGGCCAGCAATATAGTCTGGAGAATACCGGGTGGTTGAGTGGGAATAAGGAATTAACTGATGCCGCTGGAAATTTCGATGTTATTTTACCGTTAAATTACGTGCTAGGCTTTGCCGAGGATTATTGTCGAGTTGCTGTTAATGCTAAACATGAGTTAAATCTCACACGTTCCAACACTGATTTGAATGCCGTGATTCAGGCCTCGGCGGGGGAAAACTTTGAAATCACCCTAAATAAAATTGAGTGCTTGTTACTCTACATCAAACTGGCAGATAAATCGATAATCCAGCTACTCAACTACATGGCCAAGGATCTGGCCATATCCATGAGTTTTCGTTCTTGGGAAACGTACGTGTATCCGATGCTTCCATCAACAACGCGGCATGTATGGTCAGTCAAGACATCGACGCAGCTTGAGAAGCCGAGATCTGTCGTTCAAGGATTTCAAACTGCGAGGAGAAACGAGCCGCTGAGAAATGCCAGCGAATTTGATCATTGTCGGATCAGAGATGTAAACTCTTCCTCAACTTACAGTGCTATCCCTACGGAAATATGAATCTTGATGTATACAATAATCAATACACCATTCTCTGTGATATCTATGTTCGGTTTCAAATGAGCTACTACAACAAAGAAGCTGAGCCTTTGCTATCGAAGCGTGAATATATGAACCGAGCTCCCCTTATCGTCATCGATTGCTCCAAGCACAACGAAACATTGAAAACTGGACCTGTGGACATTCGATTGGATTTTGAATCTAGCATTGCGTTCCCACCGCACACTTTTACCTACTACACGATCTTGCATGACCGCATTGTTGAATATAATCCAATTAGTGGTACTGTAAAGAAATTGGTATAATGTAAATTATAATAATCTGTAGCTATTGGTGGATAAAAAAAAAAAATGTGTACTTCAAACGTCATGCGGTTATTTTGCCTGTATTCCACCCTAATCATGACTATAAATATTTATTTTTGAAGCGCTTTCTTAAAGTGGAAAATGAGCCTGTCGGTGAACTATTTACTATTCCCAGCTTATCTAATTGCGGTGTCGCCCTCCGGTGAATTAGCACATAAGAATGCATTCAAAGTAGGTCGAAAATATTAATTATGAAACGGTATATTCCGCCGGCCATTTCGCAATACCGCCCCGTTATCGTGCATCGTCATCCTGCTCTCACTGACTGCATGCCCCGTCCTCTTATGTCAGCCATCTTGCCCCGCCACCTTGTTGTTTACATTGGTTAGGTAAGGTCAGGTTAGGTTTGGTTAGGTTAGGTTAGGTTAGGTTAGGTAAGGTTAGGTTAGGTCGGTAACACACCGACTACATGTCCCGTCATCTCTTCCGCCATCTTGCATGTCAGTCCGCTATCTTGCGGGTTAATCCGCAATCTTGCAGTCGGTAACACATTGACGCTCGGCCGGTAACAGACCGACTACAGTCGAGGCGCGTCCTGCGTTACTCGATCCTGTTGGTAAGGCAGTTTTTAGCCAGAACCTCCCTTATTTACCCATCAAAATAATCAATTGTGTCTTTTTGTGGAAGTTCATGAAGTTATGTGAGTGTTGTAAAAATTGATAAAAATTGTGGATCACAAAGAAGGTGGCAGAGGTGCAAATCATATTGTGAATGTCTGCAGAGAAATCTGTTATTCTCATTTAATAATCGACCTCAATTTAGAGTGAGCAAGGCTGCTCATAGATGAATATTTCATCGGCAAAAAAGACTAATAGCGATGAGTCGCTTTCAAAATTTCGATCATCTCTACCCAGAAGTGCTACTTTTCATCAGCATCTCGGCAGTCTTTGTAGTTGTGGCCGACAGATGCGGATAGTTTTCAACCGCATAAATCAAAATTTCATCAAAACCTTGCTCTTCTTGATTTTGCAGTATCACTTCAGGTTCCACATTTTCTTGTTTTTAACAGCCTTCAAAATTCCTCAAATCAATGATCAATAAATTGCTTCGTCGGCAGTAATACGTATGGTCGTTGTCCATGTTAATATGGTCTTCATCCCTAAAGCAAGATCTGAATATTCAGATGTAATATATTGGAAAGTATCACATAACTGATGTATTGTAAGGATGCTATAATAAATTATTCGTGCGATAAATATAAATCAAAGAAATAATTCAGGAAAAATCCGCCTAACCTCAAGATGTTACACTGCTCACGATTCAAATTTGTATCTACAAAAGACGAAATACTGGTATCCATGCCCAGTATTTAATTTTACGTACATAAATTATTGAATAATGAAAGTACCCACCTGTATGTTAATATGTATATCTTATTTTGAATTGTAGGTAGTCAAAAATGTAAAATCACGTGCGCCTTTGGTTTATTATGCCATAAAGTATGCCTCATGGATTTTCATGTGAATTAAAAATCCACAAGCCGTGGGCGGAATGCAGAAATCATATTGCTCGACTAAACACTGCAATCTGCCTGTGGGCTCTGCAATTTTATGTGCTTTGGCCTTGAAATGTTAGCCACATATGATTTCGCAGTTTCAAATGAATTGCATATTATAGTTCCATACGAGTTACATCGCAAAACCGTGTAATTTATAGAAGAGAGAAGTCACAATTATATTATGCCGACGTAGCAATCGTACACTGTCAGAAATTTGGTATTGATATCAACACCATTTTAAAAGCACGCGTAGTGCCGAAAAGTCCTCCTTGTTTTTGGTCTTAGCAAACAGTGCTGGAGGATTAGTGGTGCTAAGTAACATCGATTGCAGTAACACCTTTGGGTGAAGTATTGACCACGGTCTGACGTACAGGTCTTGCAATGAACTAAAATTTGAGTGGTGGGGGTAGCCGCGTTATTGTCCATATTTGTTTTACCACTACTGGCCACTACGCGACGCTGTCAGTTATTCATAGGCATATGAGTGACATTAGAACGTAAGGTTATCTGTGTATGAGTATCAAAAAGATTAGTTAGGGTTCCGCCAAATAATAATAATAAGCTTATGAATAACTCGTAGCGCCGCTCTTGTGACCATAAGTTGTACTTTTGTTTCGGGCGTGAACTGACCACCCCCCACCACCTTCGATGTAAGACCTGTATGTAAGACCGTGGTATTGACACCGATGTTTCACAACGTATAAGTCACACCCGAAACCTGACACTGTTAGGATAAGACTAGAGTATGGACAACTAGAGAATTATGACACCATAAAAATCAACGCCAACGATTCTACACTCTACGAATCACAATATCAGAATGAAAACCAGAACATTGACTCCATTAAGATCAATATCAATGAATTAGCACCTTGCAAATGAACATCATCGGAATCAACATCAGCGGATTTGCACCCTGGCTATAACACCAATAGTCCATTGAAATGTTACATTTGTTGGGGCTAAGTGTGCAAAAGTCAGACGAAACAATTTTATTTTTTAGATATCAAGAGGGAGGTAGTGCAAAGCTGATTCCAAGTTTGTGGGGTCCTAACCCTTGTGGGTTTTCCGCCATCTTGAAAAAGGGTTGCGAATTGTTATCACGCTCTATTGGGCAAACTATTCACCGCGAAAAAAATTCGTTACAACATTTGACGTCACGAATTGAATTCTCTACAACTTTGATTCTCTAACTTTTTGTCGTAGAATTAAAAATAACAAAGTTATTCACAAAAACTGATTAAAATTTGAGAACGAATTATCTTTAAGGGGTTATAATTTTTTTTTCCGATCATTTTACAGCAAAATTACCTCAGAGCATTTTTGTAGAGGAGTTTTCGAGGAATCATTTCCACTATTATCATTTTGCCATTTGTTTATTTATAAGGGTTTTACAGCGCTGCGAAATGAACAGTAGTCTCTAATACTCGTAAGTATACATGAAAATGAATGATCACACATAATTTTCTCTCATTTTTCCATTATTGTTATGAAAAGCATTGCTATTATTGATCTTGCACTGTTGTTGATAACCATTTATTGATTGTTTTTCCCCACCACCCACGAGGTAGAGTACAGAGGCGTGTTTTTTTTTTTTTCACGTGGTATCCCTATTAGGCATACTCTACAGACGTTTCCTTGTTGACATTATAATAATCATTCAAAAATTTATTGCGTTCTCGGTCTTTTTGATGGGCCAGACTGCGGCTCAGAATCTAGTTGAGCACTTTTATCAAACTGTTGAGGAAGAATTGGAGAATGAAATAGGATCATCGATAGCAATTCATCCTCAATATCATTCTCTTCTATCACCTTCGAAATATCCATTATATTAGTGCAGGTCTCACCAGAACAATTAAGACAAACCGCAGAACATTTGAGGCCTGCCTTCCGACACCCACACATTGCACCACAGTTTCCCTTGTATCGGCAACATATTAACTCAAGAAGCTCAGGAGGTGCTGGAGGTTTTGCACTCGAAACTGGTAATAATATTCGCCCATTCTTTTTCCAGCCCCAGTTTTCAGGGTCGTTGTAATTTCCGAGCCTCGACTGGACCTGATGATGGACTCGGAGGCTGCGCAAGGTGGCAGTGTCTTGTGTTGGAGGAAGTGTGGACGAATTGAGTGTGTTCTTTGTCACTGACTTGGCGAATCGTTTCTATCTCAGACTGTTGAGAGAAATCATCATCTTTATTGCCACTATATAGGGAGATGTACGCCAACGACAGTGAGCAAAGTGAGGTCGACTTTTTCATTGAGAAATGATGCTGTTCCACTAGCTTACTCGGGACGTTTTTCCAGGGTTGTGAGGAATTTCATTTTACCCATGCTATAGGCTGCTGAAGTCGTGTCACATCCTGAGAATTCATGGAGATTCGTCAAATCAGTGACAAAGAACAGACTCAATTTGTTCTCAATTCCTTGAACACAAGACACTGCCCGCTTGCACAGCCTCCGAGTCCACCGTCAGGTCCAGTCGTGGCTCGGAAGTTACAACGACCCTGAAAACTAGGGCTGGAAAAAGAATGGGCGAATATTATTGCCAGTTTCGAGTGCAATACCTCCAGCACCTCCTGAGCTTCTTAAGTTAATATGTTGCCGATACAAGGGAAACTGTGGTGCAATGTGTGGGTGTCGGAAGGCAGGCCTCAAATGTTCTGCGGTTTGTCTCAATTGTTCTGGTGAGACCTGCACTAACATAATGGATATTTCGAAGGTGATAAAAGAGAATGATATCGAGGATGAATTGCCATCGATGATCCTATTTCATTCTCCAATTCTTCCTCAACAGTTTAATGACAGTGCTCAACTAGATTCTGAGCTGCAGCCTGGCCCATCAAAAAGACCGAGAACGCAATAAATTTTTGAATGATTATTATAATGTCAACTAGGAAACGTCTGTGGAGTATGCCTAATAGGGATACCACGTAAAAAAAAAAAAAAAACACGCCTCTGTACTCTACCTCGTGGGTGGTGGGGAAAAGAGTCAATAAATAGTTATCAACAACAGTGCAAGATCAATAATAGCAATGCTTTTCATAACAATAATGGAAAAATAAGAGAAAATTATGTGTGATCATTCATTTTCATGTATACTTACGAGTATTAGAGAATACTGTTCATTTCGCAGCGCTGTAGAACCCTTATAAATGAAAAAATCGTGAAATGTTAATAGTGGAAATGATTCCTCGAAAACTTCTCTACAAAAATGCTGTGAGGTAATTTTGCTGTAAAATGATCAGAAAAAAATTATAACCCCTTAAAGATAATTCGATCTCAAATTTTAATCAGTTTTTGGTAATATCTTTGTTATTTTTAATTCTACGACTAAAAATTATGGAATCAAAGTTGTAGAGAATTCAATTTGCGATGCCAAATGTCGTAACGAATTTTTCGTGCGGTGAATAGTTTGCCTGATAGAGCGTGATAACGATTCGCAGCCCTTTTTCAAGATGGCGGAAAACCCACAAGGGTTAGGACCCCACAAACTTGAATTGAGCTTTGCACTACCTCCTCCTTGATATCTAAAAAATAAAATTGTTTCCTCTGACTTTTGCACACTTACAAGGGGACCTTACAGGTTGTCACTCACGGATTTTGATGGGTCTCAGATATGTTGTAGAGGGACCCACCCTGAGTACCTGAGTACAGGGATTTTTTTCAACGGCTTCTTGTTTTCGAGAAAAATCGTTCGGAAATTTAACTCGTACCTATTATACCGGTAAAGTAATGTAATTTTCGACCAAGCTAGCGCAGCCCAGTGGGCAAGGTTCACAATTCCGACTCTGGCGGTCTCGGTTTCAAGCCCCGCGCGATACTTTTTTTTTTCTCACGAAATACAAATAAATTGAATGGACTGTGCAAAATCGTCTAATTATTCATTATTTTAGTTGATTTTCAACTTGTTTCTCAGGATATGATCCACGTTCCCGAGTCTTACGCTTCCGATCAGATTTTCTTTGTTTCGAACCGCACCAACATGAAATACAGAAATCCTTTTAATAAATCTAATATAACTTGAATTTTCAATTTGAGTATTAGGTTCCCTTCATTTATTTAATCGAACATCATTGAAAATTTGCGAAATGAACTCTGATAATATTGGAAAATTTTTGATAGTAATATCAATAATTTATTGACCGGAAAAAATACATTGACTATCGGCTATTTTTAAATTTAGTTGAACTATTTTCAAGAAAAAAAAGATTCCCAGTTACATTACAGATAGTGAGATATTTAAATTTCTCGAATGCTCGGTTTGATATGTCATTTTCAAAAGTGATAAAATTCAATATCATCGCCCGAAATCACAAGAGAGTGAGAAAGTTGCTTAGTTGCTTGAGAGTAGCGATGATCTTTGGACGTGTGATAAATTGATTGAGCAGATAACAGTAAATATTCGAGATGTAATTATTTTGGCTGTATTACCTGTTGATAGAGAAAAATTGCCTTGTTATTTCTAATGTACGAAATAATATTAGTGATCAAATGAAGTGTTCCCACCTACATGATGCGTTTCTTCCAAGCACCCAACATTTAAACAGATTTTTCATTTCAGTCGAATAAAGCCAATTTTTAAAAAGCATTAGCATCAAGTTTCCACCGTTCTTTGAAGAATCAACTTTCCGACTCATTAACAAATGCTTTCCGAGTCTGTATCTCGACTGTTTGAGTTTCTAACCTCAAAATTTCGTATGAACTACTTGCCGCCAGAAACAACGTTTGACAGCTGAAATTTGGAGTGGCTAGCCTGCCCGAGTAGCCGATCAAACTCGCGCATGCGCATTGACTGTATAGTTTCTAGAGATTATCCCGGTATACCATTATATCTGTGAAGACTTAACCCTCCACCCTACGTATATGCCCTTATAGCTATAAAGATTCAACCCTTCACTTTACGTATATGTCTGTGAAGATTTTAACCTCCACCCCACACATAGAATACCGCAACACCTATGAAGACTTGACCCTTCACGTTCTATATATACAGCCATCTAGGAATCAGGAATTCAACACTTCACCCGTATTATATATAAGGTATTCTATGCCAACTGAGAGGACATTTTCCCTGACCCCCGCCAATTTCCTTAATTATTATTTATATGATTCTACAACCTGAAAAAAGCGCTTCCCATTTTTTTTAAAGATTTTTCGTCGCAACCATTCTTTTTTAAAAAATGTTACAAACGCTTTTATGGTCCTAAGAAAAACGCCATTTTGTATTTTTTTACAAGAATTAAAATAATTTCCAGGTCCCAAAACAAATATTTTGAGCCATAGTTCGGAGTGGAGAATTGACTTTTTGTATTTTTTATATATTTTTTTGGAGGAATAATTTTCCTCATTATGTATGTATACAAAACATATGTTATGTTTGTAACATTTTTTAAAAAAGGATGGTTGGGACGAAAAATCTAAGAAAAAATGCTGAATACTCTTTTTAGGTTGCAGAATCATATGAAAAATAATGAAGCAAATTTACAATTTGTATACATACAAAATAAGAAGAATTATTTCTTTGAAAAAATATTTGAAAAATACGAAAAATCAATTCTCTACTCTGAACTATGGCTCATCTGAGAGATCTGAAGAGATCTGAAGAGATGGCGAGTGCTTTTTTTAGGTTGTAGAATCATATAGAAAATAATAAAGCAAATTGGCGGGGGTCAGGGAAAATGTCCTCTCAGTTGGCATGGAATATCTCATATACATCTCCATAAATACAAAAATCTGACCTCTTACCGGTTTCCCTCTTCTCTCCTATCCAAAGCCAAAAATAGGAGTGGGCGCGCGAAGCACCCTGCGCGCTGTATATGTAATGTATATGTATACAATATATTGTATTGTATATATACATATAGATATGTATATATATATATACATATAGATATATATATATATATATATATATATATATATTGTGACGTGGTATTTCGTACCCCGTCACTTTGTTTAATTATCGCATTTCCCTAGGTGCAGATATCGCTAAAAATAACAAAAGCACGTCTGAGGCCAATACTCCAAAAATGAACGACTAATTATCTTTAAGTTGAATTCTCTTTACTAAGCTAATTGTATGCTATTTTCTAATTCTGTAATGCTCTACGAGAACCATCCGCGAGACCTTCGCATCAAGATACCAGGACACTGCCTGACAGGGGTCACGTACCAGCTTAACACCGACCACAACCGACTACAGACGAACAAATACCGCTGAAACCACTCCCGATGGATGCCTATCTAGTTGTCGAAAAGGATCGTGCGTGATGCACAACAGCACCTCCAACTATTTGAGACTTATCGGCCAGGAGCCGAACCACGAACGAATGCTTCTACCGCTCGGATGCATCGTTAGGCGGCGTACAGGGCTGTGCGTCAAAAACACAACAAAGCCTCCCGTCGACGATACTTATCAGCCTGGAGCTGAACCGACCCTAACATCTACTAAGTCGTTGACTATCCAATAGAAGACGGTTTTCTCTTCACGAACCGTCTTATCGAAGGACTGCGGCGTGGAATAGGCTAATGATATGCTGACCACGTGGATCTGGTGGATCTAGTGTGGGGATCCGGGTTGAGGGCCATCACCACCAGATCGTTCCGGCATGAGGGCTTCGATGAGCGAGGGCCGGGACGCAGCGCCGACGAAATAGCTACAACGGGGAGTACCAGTAAAGCAAGGAGTGAGTTACAGTCGATCGCAAGTCCAAAGGACCGGTGACGTAATATTGCCGCACACCTCAATATCGCAACACATGAGCAGTACGACCCCCCCCCCCCCCCTCACCCCAACGATACCGCATAGCTGAAGGAAAACATCTCTAACCACCTTCCGACGTCCCGATACCTCGATACCTGTCGTCGAGGGAAAAGAAAAACAAGCGGCGAGGGAGTATCGCCGCCTATCCGTGGACCAGGCCACGCGACCTGCTGGTCCAATTAAAATACCGCAAATTTTAGGAAGAATCACGTGACAGCAGCTCGACGAAAATCAGGATCATCGCTCATCTCGTCACTCTACGTTCAGTTACTGATACTAACAGACGTGTTCTTACTATCGCTACCAAAGTTCGTCGTACCGCTATTGTATCGCATCGCATTCTCTAGTACCTGTTATACGAGTATCTTCGTTTAAGTAAGTGAGGTTCCTTTTCTATTTTGTGAAGCCACGAGATTACTTGCAATATATCGTACCTTTACCTTTATCTCTTTCTCCCTTTACCTTGCAGTTGGTCTGCTTGAGCCACCTGGGCTCGTACCTTATTCTCTCTTATCTCTTATCTTGTCCCTTTTCCTGTCTTATTGCAAGTAACTTCGCGACTGGTTGACTATTACTTACGCATTGCAGTGACTATTGTTTATTTTATTATCTTTCTCTTCTGGAATATTTGAATGTCTAATATCGCTGTCTAGCAGCGCGTTCCGTTGAACGATCAATTTTTATCTTAGCTACTGAGCATTGCTATTTTGTTATATTTTCTCTGATTAGTTTCTATCTGTCCCTTTACCTATTATTGTTGATTATCGTATCTTAGTGAGTGTACCGCGGGAGCGATCTTATATCGCTGCGCGGTCCCGCTCGTCGTTCATTTGACATTGGAGTATTGTGCCGTATCGCATAACATCTTTTTCACTATTTTCTTCGCTAATATCGCTGATCGTAGTTGTCCGTAGTCTATTTGGTTTGCCGTACGTTGCATATTAATTATCTTGACTATTGTTTGCCTCATCTTGAATTATCTTTTATTGTACCGAATATTATCTCTCGTTCTCTCGCACTTACCGCAAACTAGAGACTACGTATTATCTTTTAGTACCTATATCTTATGATAATTTCCTATTTGACCTGTCGCTTGAATTTACCTTGTAATTCATAATTCCCTGTCTGCCTATTTCTGATCATTCTGGTAATGTGATAACTATCACAATTGTTGTATTTCGCATGCGTTTATAATCGCTTCTCATATTTTATGATTTATTTGCTTACCGCTTAATTTAAGTACAGTATATCTTTTTCTGTTCTGCCTATCTATCATAAAACCGTGTTAATCATTAACGTTAGTATCGCGAGCTTGCGCATATTTCCCGCTTATTCGGAAAACGTTCCGTTAATTGTTAACTCTCTCGCTTAACCTTTCTCTGGCTGTAACTATTGTCAATTACCGCATTTATTGTAATTGTATCTCAATGTCTTCAGCTGCTTGCTTGTCATTAAACTTATCGCTTCTTGCTTAATATATTTGACATTTTTCCTGCTTCACCTGTTTCTTATTTTATCTATTGGATTCGACTCCGCCCCTCTACCATTATCTTGTCTCTCTGAGCGAACTGTGCAAAACCGTCGTAGAACCTGACCTTACCTTTATCTATTACCTTTACCTTTACCTTTGTCTTTTTCTCTAATTATCTATTTTTGACGCATGTGCGTCTGGCGCCCAACAATCGTATCTTTCTCCCTTAGTATCTCTCTCACTACCTAATTATTCAGGTTAGTGACTGCGCCGTAGGGTAACCAATTATCGTTCTATCGTTTTACGTAAAACGATAGAACGATAATTGGTTACCCTACGGCGCAGTATGTATAAATATATATGTATATATATGTATATATATATATATGTATATAATGTGTTGTCACGTGGCATTTTTGATGCCCGTTACAAGGGGCTCCTTGAACCCTGGGCGGAACCAAAATTAGGAATTTCCGAAATTGAGTCGCGAAGTTTTTGCAAAAGAGCGCCAGGACTAGAGTCACGCATCCCAAACTACGAGAGGGGACACCTTAGCGAATAGCGTAGGATATTTGAGGTTTTTTTGTTTCTTTTCTTTTTCGAGCTACAACGGCATCAGGCAAGAAGTCGACACTGAATTCGAGGAAATTGCGAAGTGGCGGGCTAGCGACAATTGCGAAGGAAGGATGTCGAGGCTGCGGAGGGGGAGCCGACGCAGATCCCCGCATCGCGGGAATCCAAGGTGGACGCGATTACCGCTGGCGGCCGGCGCGCCGTAGCCTCTCCCCCTTCTCCTCGCCAACAATTGACTAGCGAACTTGCGACGGACCGACTAGCGACGAGGGAGCACCACGCTCACCGCCAAGACGTCATGGAGCTGCGCGGAGAACGAGATTGCGATCTAGCTTTGAGTTCTGCGCACCGATGCTATTGAAGGTGCACGTCGAGTTACGCGATCAACGAAATCGATGACGGATCGATTATTGCGTCTTCTTGTGGGTAGGACGTCACGTATGGGATGGCGTATTGAGATCCGTGTTGCGGCAGGTCGTAGGTTTTTGAAACCACTCTAATTCTGGCGACTGACTAAGGCAGTACCTTATTGATGAAATAGAGTTCGATTTGCGGTCCTATTCCTTTCGAGATAGACTTGTGGTTGCGAGGGATGATGGCCGGCAGGAATCACGAGGGAGTCGGGGAATTCGTTCACTGGATGTGGAGCGGTAAGCGTTGCTGATATTCTCGTGACCGAATTTCGAGAGCAATTGAGCGAGGGCTTGTCCGAGAAAGGATAGCCGTTTGTAATTTGCGAGTCGAAAAATCCTCGAGATTCGTTTGCCGATTATTTCGTTTGGCGACCGTAGCCTGAGTTGCACGTAATAAAGTAGAGCCAATTCCGAGCGATCGAGAAGGTCGAGTCGAGCCACATATTTGAGCCGAGGCACTATCGTCTCGAATTTCAGTGTAACCAAATTCCGTTACACTGGGTCACGTCAAATCAGTACGATAAAGTATCATTTCTCGTGTAGGTCGCGAGCCGTCGAAAGGGGAGCGTTCGAATTCGCGAACCACATCCCGACGTCACCGAGGAAGTTGAGCTCGGATGCGTGATAGTAAGATTCTTTTTTTTTTTTTGTAGAGGACGGTCACGGGTAGCGCGGTGAGTCCCCTTTTTCGTTCGGGGTTTTGTATTATTGGTTAGTAATAAGGTGGCGATTAACGCCCGTAGGCATAAGTAATTTTGTAGATTTATTACCGATCGCGGTTAGCGTGTCGGTCTGGATTTCGGTTCCGATTTCGTCAAAGAGTTTATTGTTAAGTTGGCGATTAGCGCTATTCCGTAGAGGACGATCGCGGGCAGCGCATCGGGTCCAATTTTGTTTTTAGTTTTTGGTGAGTTAGCGTTTATTCTTAAGGCAGCGACTAGCGCAGGTAGGCCGTAGAGGTCTTTTAGATCTATTAATTTTTTTTTGTCTTTCTGTTTTTTTTTTGTTAAACCTAAGTATTTGTATTTGGAATCGCGAAGAGCGACTTTTGAAGTATCATTTCTTCTGTTTTGTATTATCGCTGGCTGGAAATATATTATTTTAATTTTAGTATTGCTTTGTAAGCTTACGTGTTGGCGTACGTGTGTCGTATCTCTCTCTACCCAAAAATTACCCCTCCCCTCTCCGCGGTACTGAGCTATGGAGCATATGGTCGCGGCATATCGCATTACCGATTTCGAGGCGTGTTGATTACGCCAGGCGCCCAACAAATTTTGAGATATTGTTTTAGGTCCAGCATACCTCGCGGACGCCAATTTATTGGGAGCGCGGAAAGTTCTCGGTCATTTTTTCCGAGTGACCGAGGAGCGGGAAAAATTCACGTCACAGTGTATACAATATATATATATATACTGTAACCAATATTTTTATAAGTTTGAGGGTAAGAACGATATAACGATAATTGGTTACCCTACGGCGCAGTCGCTAACCTAAATAATTAGATAGAGAGAGATACTAAGGGAGAAAGATACGATTGTTGGGCGCCAGACGCACATGCGTCAAAAATAGATAATTAGAGAAAAAGACAAAGGTAAAGGTAAAGGTAATAGATAAAGGTGAGGTCAGGTTCTACGACGGTTTTGCACAGTTCGCTCAGAGAGACAAGATAATAGAAGAGGGGCGGAGTCGAATCCAATAGATGAAATAAGAAACAGGTGAAGCAGGAATAAAATCAAATATATTAAACAAGAAGCGATAAGTTTACTGACAAGCAAGTAGCTGAAGAGTTTGCGATACAAGTACGATAAATGCGATAATTAACAATAGTTACAGCCAGAGAAAGGTTAAGCGAGAGAGTTAACAAATAACGGAACGTTTTCCGAATAAGCGGGAAATATGCGCAAGCTCGCGATACTGAAAGGTAATGATTAACACGGTTTTATGATAGATAGGCAGAACAGAAAAAGATATACTGTACTCAAATTAAGCGGTAAGCAAATAAATCATAAAATCAGAGAAGCAATTATAAACACATGCGAAATACAACAATTGTAATAGTTATCACATTACCAGAATAATCAGAAATAGGCAGACAGGGAATTATGAATTACAGGGTAAATTCAAGCGACAGGTCAAATAGAAAATTAGCATAAAATATAGAGAATAACAGATAATACGTAGTCTATAGTTTGCGGTAAGTGCGAGAGAAAGATAGATAATATTCGATACGATCAAAGGCAATTCAAGATAAGACAAACAATATTCAAGATAATTAATAGACAACGTACGGCAAACTAAATAGACTACGGACTACTACGATCAGCGATATTAGCGAAGAAAATAGTGAAAAAGATGTTATGCGATACGGCACAATACTCCAATGTCAAATGAACGACGAACGGGACCGCGCAGCGATATAAGATCGCTCCCGCGGTACACTCACTAAGATACGATAATCAACGATGATAGGTAAAGAGACAGATAGAAACTAATCAGAGAAAATATAACAAAATAGCAATGCTCAGTAGCTAAGATAAAAGTTGATCCTTTAACGAAACGCGCTGCTAGACAGCGATATTAGACATTCAAATATTCTAAAAGAGAAAGATAATAAGATAAATCGATAGTCACTACAATGCGTAAGTAATAGTCAACTAGTCGCGAAGTTACTTGCAATAAGATAGAGAAAGGGACAAGATAAGAGATAAGAGAAAATAAGGTACGAGCCCAGGTGGCTCAAGCAGACCAACTGCAAGATGAAGAGAAAAGATACGAGCCCAATTGGCTCAAGCAGACCAACTGCAAGGTGAAGAGAGAAAGAGATAAAGGTAAAGGTACGATATATTGCAAGTAATCTCGTGGCTTTACAAAATAGAAAAGGAACCTCACTTACGTGAAAGAAGATAGAAACTGGTATAGAGAATGCGATAAGGTACAATAGCGAACTTTGATAGCGATAAGACACAGAAGATTACGATAGCACGACTGTTAGTGTCAGTAACTGAACGTAGAGTGACGAGATGAGCGATGATCCTGATTTTCATCGAGCTGGTGTCACGTGATTCTTCCCAAAATTTGCGGTATTGGACCAGCTGGTCGCGTGGCCTGGTCCACGGATAGGCGGCGATAATCCCTCGCCGCTTGATGTTCTTTTCCCTCGACGACAGGTATCGAGGTATCCGGACGTCGGAAGGTGGTTAGAGATGTTTTCCTGCAGCTATGCGGTATCGTTGGTGAGAAGGGGGGGGGGGGGGGGGGTTCGTACTGCTCAGGTATTGCGATATTGAGGTGTGCGGCAATGTTACGTCACCGGTCTCCTGGACTTGCGACAGACTGTAACTCACTCCTTGCTTCACTGGTACTCCCTGTTGTAGCTATTTCGTCGGCGCTGCATCCCGGCCCTCGCTCATTGAAGCCCTCATGCCGGCACGATCTGGT
This sequence comes from Neodiprion fabricii, assembly GCF_021155785.1. Classification (NCBI taxonomy): domain Eukaryota; kingdom Metazoa; phylum Arthropoda; class Insecta; order Hymenoptera; family Diprionidae; genus Neodiprion; species Neodiprion fabricii. The sequence continues at coordinate 13,328,474 of NC_060244.1, forward strand.
GGTGATGGCCCTCAACCCGGATCCCCACACTAGATTCACCAGATCCACGTGGTCAGCATATCATTAGCCTATTCCACGCCGCAGTCCTTCGATAAGACGGTTCGTAAAGAGAAAACCGTCTTCTATTGGATAGTCAACGACTTAGTAGATGTTAGGGTCGGTTCAGCTCCAGGCTGATAAGTATCGTCGACGGGAGGCTTTGTTGTGTTTTTGACGCACAGCCCTGTACGCCGCCTGACGATGCATCCGAGCGGTAGAAGCATTCGTTCGTGGTTCGGATCCTGGCCGATAAGTCTCAAATAGTTGGAAGTGCTGTTTGTGCATCACGCACGACCCTTTTCGACAACTAGATAGGCATCCATCGGGAGTGGTTTCAGCGGTATTCGTTCGTCTGTAGTCGGTTGTGGTCGGTGTTAAGCTGGTACGTGACCCCTGTCAGGCAGTGTCCTGGTGTCTTGACGTGAAGGTCTCGCGGATGGTTCTCGAAGAGCATTACAGAATTAGAAAATAGCATACAATTAGCTTAGTAAAGAGAAATCAACTTAAAGATAATTAGTCGTTCATTTTTGGAGTATTGGCCTCAGACGTGCTTTCGTTATTTTTAGCGATATCTGCACCTAGGGGAATGCGATAATTAAACAAAGTGACGGGGTACGTAATACCACGTCACAATACATATATAGTATACACTATATATATATATATGTGTCGGCGTAAAGCCTCGGAAAGGCGGAGAAGATGTGAAGGGTTTATTTTGGCATGAATTATTCGTATTTGAGCGTGACGATCCCGACACATCCGGTATGCTCACTAGCTAACCCGTGACTGTCGATTTCGTCCAAGCGTTGTTATAAACAAACTATTTGTTTGTTGCTAAGATTCCGTCATTCGGCTCTACTCGTAGCTTGCTAATAACGCTTGACGCTTGATACGGTGGACTCATCGAAAGTTTATTTTAAAATGAAATAACCTTTCACTCTCAAACATCAAATACATTCCTAATGGAATTATTAAACAAGATTTGTGATACTCCGACGCGGCGATTCTGATCTATCACACGTCCTCGTGTGATTTATTTACAAGAAACAAAAACAAAAGAATATCAATAATTATTCGCCTCGGCCACCCTGACCTTGCGATTCATCTTTTAAATTCAAAAAGGAAAACTGTGTATTCTGAAATTGATAACATAGTTCAGGCCTTTCAAGTGAGAAACATTCACACACTCAGTTTCTCATAAGAACTCAGTTCACTGTAATTGAGTGATGAGACCTTCCGCTCTTAACCAGTAGCAGGGTACTCGGTACCTCAAATCACTTAAATCCAGTGAAGAGACCTCCCGCTCTTGACCAGTAGCAGAGTACATGATACGTCTGTCACATCCGTCCAGTGACAGGTACTCATTTATCATGCCTTTACCACGGTGCAGTCTCAAAATTCAGCTTCATACCGCGTATTCCAGAGTTCGACAAAATATTAATGATTCAACTGATAAAATACTGATTCAAGGGGGTCCCCCTTCTTCATGCTTCTAATCAGAAAAACCTGTACTATATACCTTCAATTGTAAGATTCTAAGACTGTATACACACTTGAAATTTCACTAGATTCGCCTAGCAAGGAGCCTTGATCTTGGACTCGGATCCCTCATTTCGTTCATTTTGACTTTCCGAAGATCTTCGTTTCAAAAATGGCATAGCTTTCAACTCATTATGGAGTGGATTTCGTGTTACAATATCAGTAGTGAAAGCAAGTCGTTGGACACGTGATTCAAAACTTGCAATATGCGCCATTGTTGTTGATAGTGCTATTTCTTCAGTGATCAATCTTTTTCATTGATTCATCAATGAATTCATCAACGATGCAGCATAAGACGCAATACACTCACCTTCTTCAGGTTTACTGCTGGTTAAATTTATCAAGAATGCAGCAGAAGTTTCCGGACAATCAAACCTTGATACGAACAATTCTCTGAATTGATTCCACGTTATCCCGGCATATGATACTTGTGACAGCCATGCTGAAGCCTGTCCCCTGATGGCACGACTCAGGACAACCATTAAAGATGCCCTTGCAATGGTTGATCAGCCATACAAATATCCGAGGTTGTTATCCATGATCTCGCGTTCACTTCCAGTTTATCAGGATCAAACTCCGGTAGACGCATATCATTATTATTATTCACCGAAGGAGTTTTCATCACTTGTAATAACGCGAGAAAATTACGATTCTGCTGTTCAAGAACTGATCGCCACTTTTCTTCGTTATCCTCACTTGCTCCTTGTGGGTTAACTGATCCAGATCCCTCGTCTGATGTCGGCGTAAAGCCTCGGAAAGGTGGAGATGTAAAGTGTTCATTTTGGCATGGATTATTTAGATTTGAGCGTGACGATCCCAACACATCCGGTATGCTCACTAGCCAACCCGTGACTGTCGATTTCGTCCAAGAGTTGTTATAAACAAACTATTTGTTTTTTGCTAAGATTCCGTCATTCAGCTATACTAGTAGCTTGCTAATAACGCTTGACGCTTGATACGATGGACTCATCGAGAGTTTAATTTCAAATGAAATAACCTTTTACTCTCAAAGACCAAATACATTCTGAATGGAATTATCAAACAAGATTTGTGATACTCCGACATATACATATATATATTTAAGTTATAAGCGTGACTCTTATAACTTAAAAGGGTTGCGGAAATAATAATTCCTGAGTCTCAACGACTTGGGTTGATGTAGAAACGATACTAAAACATTATATTAACACCAATCACAAATAATTACATAAATAATAACAAAAATAATTATTACACTTATAGTCACCTAAATCAACAATAATGTCGGTTTTGACGATCGGGATTGTAGGCTTAGTTGACAATGATGAAAAGAATAAATTTACAATATAATTTACAATATATTTTACTGAGTATTCACTATGACGCTAGTGGATGTCTCGAGCGCCTGTCAATCACTCCCCTCTCTCCCGAGGCGATGATTCCGCGATGGTCACTCTTGGTTATCCTTTCCGTAACCCGTTCAGCGTGTTTGTTGTTTTTCATAGATAAGTTTGGGTAAACAGGCCACAAACTTACATATATATATGCCCGTTACAAGGTACTCACTGAATCTTGGGCGGAATCCAGGAATAAGGGTTTTGGAGATCGAGTCGCGAGATAATAAGAGAGAGCACCAGAACTGGAGTCACGCATCCGGGCTTCGACAGGGACGAAATAGCGAATTACGAATAAGATATTGCAGGCATTTGTATTTATTTTTTTGAGTACACCGGCCACAAGCCCGCCACTAACTCCGACGCCGAAGATATTTCGAGGCGAGGCGAAACCGCGGAGATCTCGCGGGAAGGATACCGAGGCTACGGAGGGGGAGACAACGCAGATCCCTGCAGCGCGGGAATCCAAAGCGGAAGCGATTCCCGCTGGCGGCCGGCGCGCCGCAGCCTCCCCGCGCATCCCGCCTACCGCCGTCCGAGGCAACCGCGAGAGACCAGCTAGCAACGAGGGAGCACCACCCCGCTCAACCCCAGGACCCCGTAGAGCTGCGCGGAAGACGACATCGCGATCTAGCGTTAAGTTCTGCGCCACGTCGCGACGACAGGTGCACGTCAAGTTGCGCAATCTCCGGAATCGATGACAGATCGATTGTTGCGAATTCTTAGAGGGATGACGTCACTGAGGATCAGCGTAACGAGATCGGCGTTGCGGCCGATCGGCCACCCGAGATCACTCTAGTTCTGGCCATTGATCAGAAAGGTGTCGTGGAGTTTGGCTGGTGAAAGGGATTGGATTGTTGCGCGAGAAAGTTTCGTTGGGTTGCGAGGCACGGCGGATGGACACAGACATGAGGGAGTTGTAAGCTTCGTGAGCTGGATGTGGAGCGGTAAGCGTTCTTGATATCCTTGCGATCGAATTTCGAGAGTAATGAAGCGAGGGCTTGTCGGAGAAAGGATAGCCGTTTGTAATTTGCGTGTCGAAAAATCCTCAAAATTCGTTTGCCAATTATTTCGTTTGGTGACCGTAGCCTGAGTTGCGCGTGATAAAGTAGAGCCAATTTCGAGTGATCGAGAAGGTCGAGTCGAGCCACATGTCTGAGCCGAGGCACTATTGTCTCGAATTGAGTGCAACCAAATTCCGTTGCACGGGGCCACGTCGAGTTCATTAAAATAAAGTATGACCGTTCGGGTAGGTCGCGAATCGTCAAAGGGGGAGCGTTCAAAATCGCGAACCACGCTAAGACTTCGCAGGGAAGGTTGAACTCGGATGCGTAGTTTTAAGTGATAACGAAGTAGGAGTGAAAAAATGAGTGAAGGTAGTAATTAAGATTTCGACTAATGCGGCCCGTGTGCCTCGATATAGTTTTTTTTTGTTTGCCATCAATTACTATCGCCAAGGTGGCGATTACCGCCATACCGCAGAGGACGATCGCGGGCTGCGCGTCGGGTCAAATGTTGTTTTTGGTTTTTGTGAGTTGGCGTTTATTATTGAGGCAGCGACTAGCGCACGTAGGCAGTAGAGGTCTTTTAGATCTATAAAATTTTATGGCTTTTTTTTTTTTGTTAAACCTAAGTATTCAATTTTGAATCGCGTATAGCGACTGACGGATTATTATTTCTCTGGCTTTGTATTTGAAATCGTGACGAGCGACTTTTGAGGTATGACTTCTTTTGTTTTGAATTATCGCTGAGTAGTGTATATACAAGAGTTCTAATCCAAAAATGGCGGCGCTCCCCCCACGACTCACGGTGCTCTCTCTCTCTCCCTCTCCCTCTCCCTCTCCCTCTCCCTCTCCCTCTCCCTCTCCCTCTCCCTCTCCCTCTCCCTCTCCCTCTCCCTCTCCCTCTCCCTCTCCCTCTCCCTCTCCCTCTCCCTCTCCCTCTCCCTCTCCCTCTCCCTCTCCCTCTCCCTCTCCCTCTCCCTCTCCCTCTCCCTCTCCCTCTCCCTCTCCCTCTCCCTCTCCCTCTCCCTCTCCCTCTCCCTCTCCCTCTCCCTCTCCCTCTCCCTCTCCCTCTCCCTCTCCCTCTCCCTCTCCCTCTCCCTCTCCCTCTCCCTCTCCCTCTCCCTCTCCCTCTCCCTCTCCCTCTCCCTCTCCCTCTCCCTCTCCCTCTCCCTCTCCCTCTCCCTCTCCCTCTCCCTCTCCCTCTCCCTCTCCCTCTCCCTCTCCCTCTCCCTCTCCCTCTCCCTCTCCCTCTCCCTCTCCCTCTCCCTCTCCCTCTCCCCTCCCCCCTCCCCTTCCCCCTCCCCTCCCCCTCCCCCTCCCCTCCCCCTCCCCCTCCCCCCCCTCCCCTCCCCCTCCCCCTCCCCCTCCCCCTCCCCCTCCCCCTCCCCCTTCCCCTCCCCTCCCCATCCCCCTCCCCCTCCCCCTCCCCCTTACCCTGCCCTCCCCCTGCCCCTGCCCCTCCCCCTCCCCCTCCCCCTCCCTCTCCCTCTCCCTCACCCTCGCCCTCTCTCTCTCTCTCTGTCTCTCTTTCTCTCACGTCTCCCCCCTCGGTCCCCCCCTGCCGCTCTAGCGCACACACACGCACAAACACACATACACGCAAAATAATTCCTGTCGAGACTTGCTTTCCGTCGAACGTCACTAGCGGAGGTATTCGGGCAAGGGATCTGGGCCCCGATTTTTTTATACCTGCACCACTCGATACCTGCTTTTCGTTGACCAATTTTCATTGCATGCTTGGATAGCTATACATTGGTACTCTACTCGCAGCATTTGCACAGATTTTTATACTTAGGTGGGCGTCCATCGTAGGGGGCGGCGGGTTCGCAGAGAGGGGGAGGGGAAAAGGGTGGAAACCTGTTCCAATACGCTTTTAGGCAAGATGCAGCTGCGAAAGCGGGTCACTTCAAACGAGCAATGAACACCAAAAATTGAGGGATGGTGGGAGGGGGACTGCGGACCCTGTCGTCTCTGACGTCGATTTTCACATGAATTGCATCATCTCTGCAGAACCGGGTGGGCAATAAAACCCCATAATTTAGGGATAGCGGGATGGGTAGAGGGTGGGCCCATTCGTCTCTGACGTCATTTTTTCTTCCGAGATGCGCAGAACGCAGTGCACACCGCATCTCTTACGCCATTTTTCCCTCCGAGATGCGCAGAACGTAGTGCGCACCGCATCTTTGACGTCATTTTTCCCTCCGATATGCGCAGAACGCAGTGCGCACCGCCCCCAAATTCTTGAGATTCATCTGTATAATGCAAGGTGCATCCCAAGACTCATCAGTCTGACTCGATACGTGCAAGTGAAAACGTCTGAATATCTTCATCGTTCGCGTGAAAGTAGTGGCCGCAGAAGCGTATATGGGACTTGCAGGGTGGATGGAGGGGACGTACAATTTGCTGAGAGAGCAACCACCCGGAGAAGAGAATGACGCCGTCATCAATCATTGGGCTGATATTGGAATTGCGAATATCCAAGTTCTGCGCGATATTTCCATGCAACGAGGAAAAACCGTAGATGCGAAAATACGGATCCAACATACGATCGCACTCCTGCAATCTTGAGTGACGAAGATCAAGCAGTTGCAGCAGCGCACAGTGGTGACGGGTGGAAATATCGGTACTCCTGCAGGTGTACAATGGGACGACGTGGATAGCACTATTGCCAGCCGAATCAGAACGGGGGTTGTCACAAATCTCCGTCATAAAAATTTGGACGCCTTTCTGGACGATGTGCAGCGCGTCGTCACCAGAAAGTTGAAGCCAGTACTGCGTAAGGTAAGAAATGCAAAGGTTAACTTCATATTATCGTGTAAATTCGAAAGTGTCAAACACAAAGAGATCTCCACCGAAGGTAAGAGGTTCAACACATCCAACGTGGCAATTCTTCTTCGATCGAGCGATATTAATAGCTAGATTATACGTGCTCAGGTAATCTGCTATCAAAGGTGGAAGATTTCGAACAAGGCGATTTCGGTTGGAGCATGATTGAGATCCTCAACATCGCTGAAAATATCAACCGCTACCAGCCTCTCGCCGCGGAAGCTTCAACATTCATCGAGCTGCCCCAGGACATTCAACGGAAGAGAGCGGTGGTAAACGTGAGGAACGAGGACGAAAGATGTCTTCTCTGGTCCGTCACAGCAGCCCCCCACCCAGTCAACACTCACACTGAAAGGACAAGCCGTTATCATCGATATATTTTCGAGTTGGACTGTACAGGTATCAAATTCCCTGCTACTCTACATGATGTAAAAAAGCTTGAGAGATTGAATAATTTGCAAATCAATTTATATGGTATAGAATCTCAAACTTTTTCGCAACATGCAAAATCAAATGAAAGCGTCATCGTGCCAATTTATTTGAGTGAAAAGTTGCATAGCGTAAACGTTGACACGATCCATCTTCTAATGGTTGAGAGTAATCCGGAAGACGATATGACTGGTGTGTTTGCACCGATATTCCGCTTTGCTTGGATTAAAGATCTTTACCGATTGGTGAGCAAACAATTCTCTAATCATGATGGTCGACTGTTTTATGTGACAATTGTTTGTGCCACTTTAGCGTGAAACACACCCACGACAATCATCGACAAGATTGTATCATGCTAAATGAAGTACGCATGGAATTTCCCAAGTGTAAAGATTTAGTATTTTTCAATTTTCAAAACGAAGGCATCGTTCCGTTTGTCGTATACGCCGATCTCGAATGTATATCAAACCCCGAACCTGTAGATGAATTTGAAACTCGTAAGACTTGTGAAATTCAAAAGCATATCCCGCACAGTGTGGGGTACGACGTAAATTGCGCGTACGATGAGACATTATCGGAGTTTCACGGTGAACACGGTGTCGATTGCATAGATTGGTTTATGAAACAGCCTGAAGATTCATCAATTCAAGTAGAGTCACGCATCAAAAACATAATTCCGATGAAGTCTCTTACCCAAGTGCAACACGATCGTCACATGCGCGCAAGGAACTTTTATATTTGTGAAAAACCGTTTACCGCTGAGGAGAAAAAGTGTTACGATCACTGTCACTTCACGGGTTAATATCGTGGTCCTGCTCATAATCGGTGTAATTTGAATTTCAGAGAGTCGTACACAATTCCAATAGTTTTCCACAATTTGTCCGGTTACGATTCTCACTTTTTAATAAAATCCCTCGCGTCAACTTTCCCTGGTAAAATTACACTGCTACCCATGGATAAGGGAAAATATATTTCCTTCAGGAAACGCGTCGATAGAACAATGATGCACTTGAGATTCATCGATTCGTTTCGATTTATGGCTAGCAGCATCAATAAACTTTCCACATATTTGACCGATACCGATATACGCATAACACGTAAATTTTATAATAACCCAACTCAGTTCGGTTTGGTGACCCGCAAAGGCGTTTTTTCTTATGAATACGTCGATTGTTGGAGGAAACTCGATGAAACGCGATTACCTGCAAAGACGCATTTCTACTCTCATCTCACCAATTCAAATATTAGGGACGCCGATTACGAGCACGCGAAAACTGTTTGGGTGGAATTCCATTTAGAGTCATTGGGGGGCTATTCAGATTTATATTTAAAGACCGATGTTCTTTTGCTTGCCGATATTTTCGAAATATCCGCGCTAGCTGCTTCAGAACATACGATTTAGATCCGTTGCACTACTACACTGCACCAGGACTTACTTTTGACGCGATGCTCAAGCATACTAATGTGAATTTGCAACTTTTAGACAACCCTAAAATGGTGTTATTTTTCGAAAGAACCATTCAAAGCGGCGTAGCACAATGTTCTAATCGACACGCTCGGGCCAATAATAGATTCATGAGGGAAGATTTTGATTCTAGTAACGTGGAATCGTATCTCGCGTATTTTGACGTGAATAACCTGTACGGTGCAGCTGTGAGCGTGCATTTACCAATCGGTTCGTTCGAGTGGAAGTATCAGCACATCGATATAACGAACCATCCGGACAATTCGCGGATCGGTTACTTTCTGGAGGTAGATTTGGACTACTCCGTAGAACTCCACGAGGATCACAAAGACTTACCTCTTTGTCCCGAACATTTTACTTCTCTAGCTGGTAAAAATGCCAAACTTGCGACCACCCTTCACCCCTAAAACAAAGTTTATATTGCACTACAGAAATTTGAAACCGTATTTGAATTTAGGATTGAAATTAACGAAAGTGCATAGAATTTTGAAGTTTGCACAATCTCCATGACTCGAGCCGTACATCACTCTCAACACAGACATGCGTAAGCGGTCTAGGAATCAATTTGACAAAAACTTTCATGAACTAATGAACAACGCTGTGTTCGGCAAGACTATGGAGAATGTGCGAAATCATGGAGATGTTAAATTGGTCACAAAATGGGAGGGAAGAGGTGGTGCGAAAACGCTCATTGCCAGACCAAACTTTCGTAGCTGTACCGTATTCGACGAGGATATAGTCATTACACGTAGAATTGGATCGTGTTGAAGTTCACGTCGCCAAACCTATTTACGTAGATGCATCAATTCCAGATCTGTCAAAAATCTTTCTTCATGATTTCCACTATAATTATATTAAAACCAAATTCTTGAACAAACAAGCTTAATTGATGTATACCGACACGACAGCCTTATTTATTAATTCAGTGTGCCTAATATCTACGATATCATCAAACGTGATGTAGATACAATGTTTGATACCTCTGACTTTCCGCCCAACAATGTCTATGGTATTCAACTCAAGAACAAGAAACGACTAGGGTTAATGATGGATGAAAATAACGGTAAAATCATGACAAGGTTTGTGAGACTGGGAGCAAAGCTGTACACATTTACTACGATGGGTGAGGATGGGGAAAAATATGACAGTGGCGTAAAAGTGAGTAAGCGTGCCAAGGTTGTAAGAAATTCATCGATAAATAGCATCACGTTTGATGATTATAAGCGCTGTCTGATGGCTTACCAAGAGTTGACTCTACCACGGTATTTAATACGCAGTAAAAAACATGAAGTAAGCACGATCGTACAAAAAAATTTGGCTCTGAATTGGCAAGATGACAAACGGCAATTGATACCTGGGCAGACCGACACCGTACCTTGGGTGTTTGTCTCAGCCCCCCAATAGCTATAGGATAAACTATCGACGTAGAATTGATGTAAATATTTGATATTTGACGCCTCGGACGATCCACCTTTGGGCGAAAACGTTTCACCATCAATACGATATTCAATGGATTCAAAAATGTGAATTCATATACTCAACAATTATTTATTTATTATTATCAACATATCGAGCAATTATTCATATTTATTCGTTCACGACGAGAAAAGATTTTAGAAAAAGAAAAAAAATTTTAAGGAAACGAGAAGGAGTTTTCAGAAAATGAAAAAAAGTTTCCAGAAAATGAAAAAAAGTTACTAGAAAACGAAAAAAAGTTTTCAGAAAATGAAAAAGTGTTTCCGGTAAACGAAAAACAGGTTTCTGAAAATGAAAAAAAAAGTTTTCCAAGAAATAAAATGTGTAATAATCGTGTAGAAAAATTGCATATTATCATTATTATTATCATTACTATTATTATTATCATTATTTTCATAGTACAGAGTATGGCACATGTGCGTACAAAAGATATAAAATGTGGAAATATTTATATATTCAAATTTTTTTTTTGCCATTCGGAAAATACTGTCCCAAAGGGTGAAATCACCCGTTTTGCCCCCACTTTAATGATCTAGTGGTCATCATAGATGAAAGACGTTTATAAACCTCTGATGTCTTCCAAAAGAATAAGGTTGCTGCGTCAACCAACATTATTGTGAGAACAGTCTTGTTTCAGACTTTAAACGAGAAACACATATTACGCAATTGAAGCTTTTTCACAACATTTTATTCACGCTTTTGATTTTGACTTGATAATTAAACTCGCGGATCCATATTTATTTCCGTAACGTCAAAGAACGTTACATTGGTGTCAGAAGCGGGATCTTGAGTTTCTTTTCAATCGAGTCAATTCAGTGCGCGAACTTTAACTATGAGCAATAGTCGTATGACACGTTCACGTCGAAGGGAAAGTGGCGAAGAAGAACCTTCCATTATGGAAAATCCGCGGGTTCCCGAGACAATCTCATCACCTTCAGTGAACCCTCTTTCAATTCATTCGGCGGTTTCTCAGATTGATCTGCTGAAGATCATGTCCCAACAACAAGAAGCCACTGAGCGTCATCAACAGCAACTTCTTCAGCTGCTTCTTGATCAACAAGAGCAGCGAAAGCAAGAAATCGTCGATCAATGAGGACAACGAGAAAGGGAACTTGCCTCTCAGTTGCAGTAGCGGAGGCTTGATAGAGAAGCTCAAGAACGATCCGAGACCAGTCTTCATGAACTGTTCCGGACGACTGTAGCAGCTCTTCAGGCTGTCCATCAGGTGAACGGCTCAGTAGAACCGGCCGTCACCCCACGAGGTTCCAGAGTTGCTACTCTGCTTCCCTCTCCTGTTCCCTCTTCTGTTCCCGTTGCCGCTGTTCAGGAGGTCCAACATCCAGGACGGTTCCAGGATGTTCGAGACTCAAGGTCTGTGCCTTTTATTAGGGGAATAGATGAATCCCCAATTTGTAAAACAACAGTAAATAATGAGGTTGGCTTTTCCGAGCCTCTGTCTCAGGTTCAACCTCGTTATTCTCATTTAAGTCCATTAAATAATTCGAGATTTCCTAGGGTTGCTTCTTGAATTAACGAGAAACCCTTTTATCCTTAAAAACCGCCAATTTTTGATGGAAAGATTCGATGGGCAGTGTATGAACGTCAATTCAACACAATTGCAAAGCATAATCAGTGGGACTCCGCCATGAAGGCCCACAGCCTTGCCTCTTGTCTTCGGACGCCGGCTCTGAATGTTTTAACGGCATTGTCTGAAGAAGAAATTTCCGGTTATAAAAAAAACTTAGCTCCACGCTTAAATTGAGATACGGAAATGAGCATCTGATAAAATTGTACACAGCTCAATGACAGACTAGAAGACAAGGACGAGACGAAGACCTCGCGTCACTTAGCCACGATATCGAACGGCTTTCTCGTGTAGCTTTGCCAGACCACAAGCCGTCTCATAATTTATGAGCGACACAAGCTTTCTTAAATGCAATCATTGATCCATAAATTAAAATGGCCGTTGGGACATCGGGTCTTACTACTCTACGGGAGGCAACGGCCAAAGCTCTTGAGGTGGAGGTAATGCGAAAACAATATTTCGGGTTGAACAAGCTCCGTCGGATCGAGGTGTCCAAAAACACCTCAGAAAGACGAAGTTTTGAGCACTTGGAGGAGTCAAAGCCTCAAAATTATGGAAATAAAAATAACAATAATAATCTCAAACCAAGAAATCGTGGTTCTTTTCAAGACCAGAAAAACAAGCGTGGAATTAGGAACGCGGTCATGACAAGTCAAACCGGCTTCACCTGTATATTTTGTAAAAAAACAGAACATGACGCCAACTATTTTTTTCTAATTAAAAAAATTAGTGGAGAACCGATACAGAGTTCGAATCCAAACTCTTATAACTGGCGTCAGAAAGATATAGACATAGGGGAAGCAAATCCTCAGTCGAGTTCTTCAACAGGAACTCGTCCAAAAAACTAATTCCAGATGATTTGTCGGGGCGAAAATCATCGCGGATTGTTAGGAGTGAAAGCCCTCTTAGAAAACAGTTTTTAATTAAAAGTCTACGACAGTCTGGTTTTTTCGCGCGCGGTACTGTAAATGGCGTCGAATGTCTATGGGTAATAGACACCGGCGCGTAAGTAACCGTAGTTCAATCGGATCTCTTTGAATCCGATGACCAGACTGTTCCCTCTTTATCTCTGCGAACAGCCACTGGAGAGACCACCCCGGTTTTGAGACAGGTTACTGTCCGAATTAGAATTTTTGGGTGTATCGACTCTCCACATAAGGTTTTGATAGCAGGTATCGAGGATAAAGGTATTCTGGGAATGGATTTTCTTACAGCTCATAACTATGTCATCTTGACCAAGAGAAATTCACTAGCTTCAAACAATCGTGAAATCACTCTTTGTACGAATAGGAATGGAATTTATTGAACTCGTCCTAGAATTCGGGAAATAGAACTTTCAGAGGATGATTTTGAACAACATTCTCCTTCACATTTACAGAGCCTTGTTGAGAAATCTTCGATTTCGTCGAATCCAGCTCGGGTAGAATCGTTTAAATCTCTTTTGCTAGTATTTATAGATTTTTCCACCAAAGATAGTGGTGATGAGGGGCGATGTACTTCTGTCAAGCACAAGATCGACGTCAGAGAGAGTTCACCAATGAAACAAGCTCCTCGAAGACTCGCTCTCAACGCCCGAGAAGAGGTGAAGAAGCTTGTAGAAGACATGTTCATGAACGATGTGATTGAACCATCGTCTAGTCCCTGGGCTTTACCAATCGTCCTTGTTAACAAAAAGGACGGATGCAAACGATTTTGTATCGATTACAGAAAGCTGAACGATATAACGAAGAAAGATTCTTACCCTCTACCCAGAATCGACCAGACACTCGACCTGATAGCTAGTGCAACTTGGTTCAGCACCATAGATCTTCAGAGCGGATACTGGCAGGTTGAAATGGATTCTCTAGATAAAGAAAAAACAGCTTTTGTTAAGGGTTTAGGAGGATTATGACAGTTCAAGGTTATGCCGTTTGGTTTGAGTAATGCCCCGGCTACCTTTGAACGAATGATGGAGGTTGTTCTCCATGGGTTCACCGGCAAAATATGCCTCGTTTATTCAGACGATATAATCGTTTTTGACAAGAACTTTGAAGAAGTTCAAAATCTCAGACAAGTTTTCGCTAGGCTGAAGCAAGCAGGCCTAAAAATGAGCCCGAAAAAATGCCACCTGTTCCAGAAACAAGTAGGCTTCCTCGGACATATCGTCTCAGCACAAGATGTGAAGACCGACCCATCCAAAATCGAGAAGGTTTCTTCTTGGCCGACACCTAAAAATAAAGAGCAGGTTCAAAGCTTTTTAGGACTTTGTACATATTACAGAATATTTGTAAAAGGTTTCGCTAGTATATCTAAACCTCTCCATCACTTGACCGGAACCACGATTCCTTTTGACTGGACCCCGAAATGCGAAGAGGCTTTCAAGAAATTAGAAGAAAATCTCATTTCTTCGACGATATCAGCTTATCCAGAGGTCGAACTTCCTTTTATTTTGGATACGGATGCTTCTTTTTCAGGAATAGGCGGGGTTCTGTCACAAATCCAGGGGGGTCAGGAGAGAGTGATAAGCTATTTCAGCAGAGTTTTGAGTAAAACTGAGAGGAATTATTGTGCCACTCGTAGAGAACTTGTAGCTGTTGTTAAGACCGTAGTACATTTTCACCATTATCTGTACGGTAGGAGATTTTTGATACGTACAGATCATGCTTCTCTCAGGTGGCTACTTTCGTCCAAATTTTCCGAAGGCCAGGTAGCTAGATGGATGAAAAGGCTCGGTCAGTACGATTCTGACATTCGTCATCGTGCAGGAATTCATCATAGAACCGCCGATGCTCTCTCTCGGAGACCCTGCGAAGAAATGTCAGAGTGTAAACAGTGTGCACGATTAGAGTAAAACCGTGACCCGTCTCTTATAATACGGAAGATTTCTGTCGAAAATAACCAGGAGGAATGGAGAAAATTGCAACAAGAGGACGACACTTTGACTCAAGTGAAGTCTTGGAAAGAAGCGGAAACTCGCCCGGACTGGCAGGATATATCTTCAGCCGAGCCAGATTTGGAAATTTATTGGGCTCAATGGGACTCTATCCTTTTGATTGATGGAATTTTATACCGAAAATGGGAATCTGCAGACTTGAAAGAAATCAAGTGGCAACTTTTGGTTCCCAGGATACGAGTTCCGGAGATTCTTGCTCTTCATCATGATTCTCCTGCAGGCGGACACTTCGCTTCAATTAAAACTCTGGACAGAATTCGCAACGTCTAAGTTTGGCCCCGTTGCCGGACGGACGTTGAAGATTGGTGTCAAAGATGTCGAATCTGCACGGCAAGGAAAGGACTTTGAGCGGAAGGAAAAAGCTCACTTCAAATTTACAACGTGGGAGCTCCATTTGAAAGGATAGCGATGGACATTCTCGGACCTCTCCCGATAACCCATTCTGGAAAGAAATATGCTTTGGTTATTGCTGATTATTTTACTAAGTGGCCTGAAGTGGTCCCTCTCACTAATCAAGAAGCCTCCACTGTAGCACAGGCATTCGTTAAAGAGTTTATTTGTAGACACGGAGTTCCTCTAGAACTTCATACTGATTAAGGCCGAAATTTTGAGTCAACCTTAATGAAAGAGGTTACTCAGATTTCAGGGGTTAGAAAATCTCGTACGACTCCTTCGCATCTGCAATCTGTAGGCATGATAGAGCGTCTGAATCGAACCTTGCTACAGTATTCGTCGTCATTCGTAGAGCAAAGTCAAAGAGACTGGGACTCCTGGATCCCTTTCTTCCTCTTATCTTACAGATCTGCGAATCATGAGACGACAAAACAGACGCCAGCCCTCATGCTTACTGGAAGAATCTTCGACTTTCGTCAGATTTAGAAGAAGGTCCAGTTCTTGTGCACAAACAGCATCGAACAGATTATGCTTCTCTTTTGCAACAACGATTAGAAGAAATTCGTAGCTTTGCTAGAAGTAGAATTTACATGGCTTCAGACAAATTGAAAACTGGTTACGATATTCGAGCCAGGGATTCAAAATTTAACCCCGGAGATTCTGTCTGGCTCTTTCAACCTCGAAGACAGGAAGGACAATGTCCGAAATTACAAAGAAACTGGGAAGGCCCTTACTTAGTGGTTAACCGGATAAATGATGTTGTTTATAGAATCCGAAGATCTCCTCATTCGCGTCAGAAAGTGGTTCATTCGGATCGTCTTGCTCTATTTGAAGAAGATCAACCTGGAACAGTCTCTTCAAGACCAGGAACATCCTTCGAGGTGAGATCCTCAAACGAACACCCTTGACGACTCTGATCGACTTGACCTTCTTTACAGTCGGTCATCGATTGGGAGAAGAATTTGCCTTTTGGAATTCATTTGAATGAAACTCGACCGCTTACGATCATTATTGAAGGAAATATGGGATACGGAAAAACAACTTTCACCAAGAGGTTTTTAGCAGATCGCCAGGTCTGTACACTTTTAGAACCTCTTGAGGAATATCAAGACGTTGCTGGAATTAATCTTCTAGATTTATTGTATCAGGACCCAGATCGTTATTGCTATTATTTTCAGCATTTCGCTCAAATGGTTATGTTAGATAGACATCTGCAGACGACTTTATCGCCTGTAAAGGTGTTGGAAAGATCGATATTCAGTAGCAATTGTTTTGTAGAAGCTCGTCGAAGGTGATGTAATCTTCGCGACTTCGAATCTCATTTATTGATGAATAATTTCGATCTTCTAATTCGCTCGTCTGAGCTCAGAGTAGATTTGATTGTTTATTTGCGAGTTTCCCCAGAAACTTCTTTTGCTCGAGTTAGTTCCCGTTCTTATGAGGAAGAATCGAGCATTCCTTTAGAGCTACTTGGAACTATTCATGAGGTTCATGAAGATTGGCTAGTAAAACAAACCTTTTCTTATTTATCGGCTCCTGTCTTGGTTATAAATGCAGAAGCTACGGCCGATCAAATTTCAAAGATTTTTGTACTTCCTTAACACGCGGATGGCATATAGTTAACCTATACTTGCTTTATTAAGGGATACACTTAATTAAGTAAAAGACATAAAACAATAATAAAACAGATTTTCATTATAGAAAAAAAAACATAAAGATTGTGAAGGGTTATGTTTTAAAAATTCATTTTCTTGCAATCGATATTTTGCGTAGCTGGTATCCATTTTGTAGGTTCGAGGCGAGATGACGCTTAGACGAAGTCGGGTTTTGTTCGGCTCGATTTTACTGTGTCGAACCTGATGTTGCTTCAAGCGTTGCTCTATCAATAAGAGAGAGTGATTTTAAGATGGGTTTTCTCTTTTTCGGATCTTTCAAATTGGAATTGAATTATTTCTTTTGATTGATAAACTTTCCAAAGGGCTTACATCTATTATCATTGAGAAGGAGCCAGATTTCAGCGCAGTTCCAAGGACCGTTGAGATCCCATCGTGCGAATCAGTTATGAGTCCTGGTCAAGTACCTTCTCCGGGCTCGCGGTTGGCTGCCGCTATTCGCACGAAGCGTGCTGGTCGTAAGAGTTGTCTGGCACTTTGTCGACGAAGTGCCAGGCAATAGTGAAGCTTTTCACGGGAGTCTTGGGGAATTTATTTTGGGGGAATATGGGAAAAAGCCCCGGCCAGTGTCCGTGCCGGCCGGAGTACAACAACGAACTGATGTTTTCAATATAAGAAGTTGTTTGTTTTCAAATGATCTTTTGTTTTAAGAGTAAGAATTTCTTCTCTGCATGCACGATGTAAGGAGACTGTAGTGTGTAGATGTTTATGTTTACCCTTTTCAATCCTTCGCTTCCGATGAGAAGCCCGTAAGTATTAACCATATTAACCAGTTGTTCAAATTTACATATTCTCAACAAAATTCTCTCGTAGATTAATGATTTGCACACCCGCATCTCATTTATTAGACGGCATTGCCGTCTTACGGGCTTCTCATCGGAAGCAAAGGATTGAAAAGGGTAAACATAAACATCTACACACTACAGTCTCCTTACATCGTGCATGCAGAGAGGAAATTCTTACTCATACAAATCGGGCACATGAAAACAAATTTGAACTCACTGGTTTTGAGAGAAATTAATGACAACAGAGTCAGGGCGGCTAGGTGGTCTAGTGGAGTGAGTCTCCGGTAAAGCATCGCTAGATTCCAGGTTCGATTCCTGGCTCCGTCGTTAATTTTTCAAATTAACCAGTTGTTCAAATTTACATATTCTCGATCTTTTGTTTTCCTGAGAGTTTTGTTTCCTTCTAGAAACTTCTTCTCCAGAATCGAGTTTTGTGTCGGATAGGCTTTGGTTTAATGATGTAAATAAAGCCACAAATATTCTTCGAGGTCGATGAGCGATTGCTTGATTTTCACATTTTATTAACCTCAAGTGTCAGTTTTTGTGAGTCCTTTACAGGTTACTTGACACAGCCTTTTCCCATCCAATCTTTCCCCGATTCTTGAGGATGACTGGTGGCCTTATTTTGAAGAAATACACGGAAAAGATTCAGATAAGATCGTTTCTTTTTCTTTTGAGTACATATTTAATTTATTTTATTCGTGTATTCTCCCAGATTCACTTAGTGAATTTAAATTGTTATACCATCACTCACATTTGTCCTTCCAAAACTCTAGGGTGAGCTATTACTGAAGAAGATTAGGATCAGTCACCCATCTATTACCCTATTTCCTGTGAAAAGGAGTCTGTTTTTTTTATCCCATTCGGTCCTGGAATTTTCGGTTCCCGCCTCGATGTTTTCACCCGAACCTGTTTCGTTTAGGCAATCCTTCAAGAAGAGGATTGGATTTCTTTTCGACATCGATCTGGACCGATGCTGATAGCTACGAATTCATGAAGCCACACAACACTCAATAACACTTACCTTTATAAAAACAAGGCACATAAATTTTTGAAATTATTTAACGCTTAACTATCTACTTAAGGTTTTCTGTGGTTTAACTTGTGGCTGTGGGCGAATGCCATATAGTAAAAAAGGGAGTCTTTGAATTTTTAGAGCCACAGCTCCAACTCACCTTTGAGCACTGACTGCTAGATCACTTTTATAATTGTTTTATCTTTCCCGAGTCGGGACGACTCTTTTCCTCAGGGGGGAGTAGTGTTACAAAGGGTGAAATTTGTTGTACGGAGTGCATGTTCGACGTGATCGGACCCTATATTAGCCAAATTACACCTTGGCTGGGCGTGGAGTGAGCTCCGATTACCGTTCATCGGAGCCTACGCATTCTACCCCGTAACATTTTGTTAGCAGCGGACGGGATGGTCGACCTACCCCTCGGTGCAGTTCTGCATGATTTCTACGAAAGTGTTCAGTGCTCAAAATTTCTAACGCCGTACCAATCAGTGATAGCCGCGTTACGAATGAACTTCGGCCCACAAAGTATTTTGACAGGCATCCTGAATATATTTAGCTCGCTACGAACATAAGCTCTGCAAAGAGTCCCCAATTTCAATAACTCCGTCACATTTTGAAACTATTGAAATTTATCGTTACGTACGACGTCAAATAACTGTGTAGCAAATAGAAATTCAGTGCGATAGCCGAGTTAAACCGCACACCGCATCTGAACACATCACCTTTCATACCGACAAATATTGAATTGACCCTTCCCGCTCGTTCGGACTCCTGCAACCCTGTTGAGACGAGGATCTGGACCCGAAAGTGGCATCGCCCTAAGAACTGGATTACCACACTTATTCATCAACACGCCACGGAGTACCTTATCTATAACCTCCTCGTGCCGACGCGTAACGTGTATCGCCTTTTCAAGTTTCACCTGCGTCCATCTGCCTACAACCATGCTGTACTCTGTTTTTGTGTTTACCTTTGCCCTGTTAGTCTACTCTAAGTCTTAGTGTTAAGTTGATATTTTTATTCCTGTACTCTCAATACCCTGCTTAAATCGACATGGCACCAACCAACGAAACCAGCTTAAATTTTGGTCAGTAAGAAATGTCTTGCCGACAATCCCCCCTTTCGACGGCCACACCATGCCATTTGACTTATTTGTAGAACAATTAGGTCACTTGGAGACTCTTATCAAAGCTTTGGATAAAATGACCTTTGCCGAATTTGCGCAATCAAAGGTTACAGGCCCCGCTTCCCAATATTTGATGGGCATTAACTGTAATGACGTCGAGGACCTCATAACTGTTCTCAGCCGAGTATACCGCCCGGATATCCCCATACGCCAGTTATCTGCTCAATTAGATAGAATTACACAACAACCATATGAGCGCATCATAGATTACTCGTGCAGAATGAGAGCAATATCAATTGAAATAAGCACAGCGATCATAGCCAAGCACCCACCAGTCTTAGCAACGCTTCTACTGAACGATCTAAAGAAGGATACCTCTAGATCGTTTATCAGAGGGCTTTGGCCAGAATTTAAGTGGAAAATCGCTACTATCACACCATTACCAACCTTCGAAACTGCCGTTAGCATCGCCGAAGGTGAAGAAGCTGAGCTAATTAACCGTCAGATGCAATTTTCTGCACAATATTTTACCCCCTCTACACCCATGTGACTGCTATTACCCCCCTATACTGCTCCTCCGTCTAAGGTGCCCTCCGTGGCATCCCTTATCCTTCTCTCTGATGTCCTTGCCCTGACCTAGTTACGTTCATTAACCAGCGCCTCGTTCCGAACCCGGAACCTACGGCCAAGCGCTCGATCCACGTCAGCGCTCTGCCCAACACTTGTCAATTTTGTAACCACCAGGGTCACTCCATCACGGAATGTCACCGTTTGCAAAGTAAAAGATATTGTACTCAATGTCGCAGAATGGGCCGCTTCCACAATAAATGCAACAGGACCAACAGAAACCAAGAACTGTACTGCGACAATTGTAATCGCAGAGACCACACAGTAGACCGTTGTAGATCCTTTCCGCGTAATAACCAAGGCAATGCAGGTCCAAATGAACATTGAAACGGGAACATCGACCACGGGGAAAACGCGCCCGCGAGCAATGCAAACAACTAGCGTTCCGATCTTCAAGGCATATCCACATGACAGCTTCAGCTGACCCTCCACTAATTTCGATCGACACCCTCGAGCTGATAAAAATATCTACATTTATTATTGACACCGGTGCAGACGTCAACTTGGTCAAAGAAAGTTTCGTTAGGCCCCTCGTGCGACGAACAACCGACGAACGGTTGACGCTGACTGGTATAACAGACAAAAAGACGCAAACTATCGCAAAAACTGAAATACGTTTTGTTAATTAATCCCATACCTTTTACTTGGTCCCTGACTCGTTTCCGATTCCGCACGACGGTATCTTAGGTCAGCCCTTCTTACGAGAAGAAGAAGGAACCATTTCTTTCAACTCAAACTCGGTGATGCTTGGATCCTCATTGCCAATCCACTTTGATAAATTCGATGAACCCTTGTCCGCGCCCGAAAAAACGCGCGTAATTACAATACAGGCCCGTACCGTGAAAACCATCCCACTAATAGTTGCAAACCCAGACACTGAAGTAGGCTACCTTGAACGCATCGATTGAGGCAACAATGTTCTGTGTGGTGAAGCGTTAGTTGAAAACCAGAACGGCATCGCTTACTCGTTCGCATTCAATTGTAACGAATCTGCCATAGAGATAAGACTCCCGACAGTAACACTACACGACTTCGACGAGCCACTGAGTACAGTCATGCCCAACGCTATGCCCACTGCACCGAGTAACCACCACAGCGAAGCCCGCGCCAAAACCCACGTTTCGCACCCATACCCTCTCCTCGGGAACTCAATAATTCTTTCTGCCGCCAAGCGTACATCGCGACCGACTAATAATCCCCCCTCCTGCCTCATCCAGTCCACTGACCTCGCGCAACTGCAATCCGATCCTCCTATCCCTGACGACAGTACACCCTGTCCCGGTGCCGCAATCGTGCTCTTGACTGACAGTCGATCGGAAAGATTGGACGTCCTAAAGAGCAGCTTACACCTTGATCATTTGAATGAGACCGAAAAAAAATCCATATTCAACCTCGTTAGAGAATTTAACCATCTCTCTTATCTCGCAGGTGATAAATTAAGCAACACCAATTTATCTCATCACACTATCCCTACAACGGACAATACGCCTATTCGTACCTAACAATACCGTTTTCCCGAAATTTACAAAGACAAAATCAAATCCCAAGTTGATAAACTACTCGGGCAAAATCTTATAAAACATTCCTCATCTCCGTATAATTCCCCGGTGTCGATCGTTCTAAAAAAACCGGATAGTGACGGCAATAAACGATGGCGTATAGTAATCGACTACAGAAAACTTGACGAAAAAACAGTCGGCGATGCATACCCCATGCCCGATATCACGGAAATCCTTGACCAGCTTGGCTCAGCTAAATACTTTTCCACATTCGACCTTGCTTCCGGGTTCCACCGACTTCCCATGCATCCTGATTACGGCACGAAAACTGCATTTTTGACACCTAGAGGCCAATATGAATTCTCTCGTATGCCTTTCGGACTAAAGAACGCCCCCGCCACGTTTCAAAGGCTCATGGACCAAGTCCTCCTAGGCCTACAAGGCAACGAGATGTTCGTATATTTAGATGACGTAGTTATTTACGCTCGAAACTTGGAAGAACATGAAATTCAATTTCGAAAATTAATGTAGCGACTAACCGCTGCTGGTTGAACTCTACAGCCAGACAAGTGCGAATTCCTGCGCAAGGAAGTCGTTTTTCCGGACACCTCATAACTGAGTCGGGAGTGAAACCTGACCCTGGTAAACTAATAGCTGTAAAAGCGTATCCCGTGCCCAAAAGTCCCAAAAATGTTTGACGGTTCCTCGGCCCTTTAGGTTATTACCAAAGATTTGTTCCAAATTTTGGAAAAATTGCTATATGCCTTAACAATTTAACAAAGAAGGATACCTCTTTCATCTGGACGTCCGAACACCAGTCTGCCTTTGAAACCTTACGCGATTGTTTATGCAAAGAACCACTTCTACAACACCCGGACTTCAACAAACCATTTACGCTCACTACAGACGCGTCAAAATTTGCGAAGGTGCAGTTCTCAGTCATGTTAGATCTGGCAGAGTACAACGTCGATACGAAATACAAGTCCGGAGAATTCGATACCAACGCTGATGCTCTGTCCAGGAACGCACCGCCCGACACCACTCAAATTCTTCCTATAGATACAAAACGCCTCCGTCCAAGAACTCGAGCCTCCGGCGATAGATCAAAAAAACGCAGTAAAAAGACTCATCAGTACCCCAGACGCCCTAGACAGACCACAGATGAGTCCACGAACCCAACTCCGCTGAAACACCCTCAAATCTCACAGCCCTGTAAGATGATATACCTCTCTGATTCCACTGAATCCTCTGATCTCTCCGACGATGAGTTCATCGATAAAGAAACGCCGTTGCTCCTCAAACCTCCCCGCTTCACCCCGGCGCCGATACCAGTACATCGCCAACCTAAACGCCAACGCGAAACAAATTCTTCAACAAATCCAGGGTCTCATAAAAGACCATACCTGAGCTATTTTTCAGATTCTTCCCTCAGCTCGGATGACTTACAGACCCCAGAAAAACGGAATTAGGAACCGATGACTTTGGCTCATCCACCGATTTGCCGGGCCCTTTCTATAGGGATTTCCTCATAGAAAGCGAAACTTTTGCCCTCATGCGAAATAGACGTATCAAAGAAATAAAAGCTGACCTATTACAGCAAAAGGATAACTTGGCTCATTGAACATCTGCTGACTGCCAAATGTCAAAAGGAATCGCTTTAGAACTGACAGAACGTAAATTCATAAAGCGCGAACAACTTAGAGAATTCGACCCGACTGTGACTGACGTTATTTCTGTAGTCCATGAAAACCGAAAAATTTATAACCCAGTTACAAAGCCAAAATACAGTGACAGACCTTTGCCACACGTTTTTTTTGACAACTTGGTTAACTTTAGGAGAACCTCGCAAGAAGATGGCGTAACATCTGTCTCGATACCATTGATAGGTTGCGGACTCGACAAATTAGAACGAGGTACGGTACGGAAAATGATCCATCAACTTTAAAGAATTCGAAAATAAGTATCACCGTTTGCCGCCTCGACTCTCCGCTTTCTGCCACCGCGCGCCCCTGCATTACACCCCCACCCGCTTATACTAACCTCCCTGATCCTGTCCCTTCCACATCTGGATTACCCCCCCGCCCAGCGGCGAAAGAAATCGGAACGTCCGACTAAACCTGCAGCACCTCGTCCGATTCCACCTCCACCCACACCCACTGACGTCATCATGCCCCCCCTGTCGGGCCTCCGCGTCCCGCTAGGTGATACCCCCCCGCTACTTCCAGGCTGACGAACCCTTCCTTACACCCCTGTTCCCCTCCCCCCGTGCCACTCCTGTCCACCTCTGATAACGACGACAGTTCCGACTTGCTCACAGACACTGAATACTATACGTGCACTCAACAATTCGAATCTCATATGGAAATTACTGACCATAACCATGACAGTGCTCTTAACACCCACGATGATCAAATTAATGACCCTCACGGTTTCGCATATTTTATTGACAACTTGGACGACATACCAGTATCAGACAATGTCAGAGATACCAATGATGGACTTCTGATGCTCAAAACGGACTATGCGCACTTCATATCGACAGACTCCGCTTGGATCAAGGGTATACCCGCCCAACTTGCCGACGAAAATATCGTTGACCCAAAAATAGTAATGAGGCCTCGTCCGCGAAAATTTGATATCATTGAATCTAAGCACAATAGTCGACGTATTTTCACCCTAGTATTGAAAACGAAAGGCTCCGATAAAAGCAACCTATACGATATCTACAAGCTATTGTCCAAACTGAAAACGGCTTTAGCCGAGTCAAACCTAAAGTCTCTTGCCCTCCCGATAACCGATGACAGTTGGGACGCTCTCGATCTTCGCGTTATCCGAAAACTTCTTTGCTAGATTTTCGCAGACTTAGAAATTCAAATCATGCTTTGTCGAAACACGACTGTCATGCCAGACGAATATTTACGAAAAGAAACAATCAGAGAATGCCACGAATCGTTGATCGGCGGTCATTAAGGTATCACTAAAATATATAACTGCATTAAACAAAAGTATTTTTGGCCCCGTATGGAAGAACAAATCCAAGATTCCATGAGAACTTGCGAGAGTTGCCAAAGAAAAAAATTGGTGAGAGTAAAAACCAAATTGCCAATGATGATAACGGACGCGCCTGCCGATGCATTCGAGGAAGTGTCATTAGATATTGTTGGACCTCTACCACTTACTGAATCAAACAACAAATACCTCTTGACGATACAATGCAATTTGACAAAATTTCTGGACGCCATCCCTTCACCTGATGCCACCGCCAAAACGATAGGCGCAGCATTCGCGAAAGAATACATTACACGTTACGGTGCTCCTCGAGCAATACTTACAGACCAAGGACAGAACTTTATGAGCACAGTCATCAAACAACTTTGTAAACTTTTCAAAATTAAGCAAATACGAACCACAGCTTACCGCCAGCAGTCGAACGGATCTCTAGAACGTAGTTACCTTGTTCTCACTGAGCATATCAAACACTACACAGATGCTGATAAAGACTGGGATGATTACATCCGCTTTGCAATTTTTTGTTAGAACACCGCAAAGCACGAAGGTACTAATTTTACCCCCCATCAACTAAGTGTTGGCTCTCAAGCCTGACTCCCAACAGACGCGAACACTGCCAGCGCGGATACTCGTTCCTACAATTCCTTTCTTCTAGATTAAATCGCTAATCTATCCAGCATACGAAAACACGCCGCGTCCAACCTACAACAAGCAAAGCATCGTTTCAAGACGTATTACGACCGTAATGTCAACAGCCAAACTTTGGAAGCAGGTCCGAAGGTCTATCTACTAAATGAGACCCGATCCAAATTCGACGACCATTATAAAGGAGTGTATACGATTAGGCGTATAATTGACAATATCAACGCTGAAATTCGGACTACCCCTCGAAAAACTGCAATCGTTCATTTCAACGAATTGAAATTGGCACTAGAAGAAAGCAACTAAAATTAAGAAAAAAAAATTAACAGCCATATGCTACCAAATTGCCTGCGATCGCGTTACATTACGTCTCATACTCTTGCATATCGTTGCAGGTGCAGTGCTCTCGACAGCAAGACAGACGATTTGACTAACGTCGCGATTAAGCAACTGAATCACAACCCGGAAATCTTCTTTAAACAATTGCGAGACCTACATATAAAAAGGAATGGACTCTGCTGAACTACATAGAACTCCAATATTTATTCGACCAACTTGACCAAACATCAGAATTCTTAACCATAATAGAAGGAAAATGTTCTGTCGCCAAAAACTACCGTTACACCGGCGACCATATTCAAATGTTGGCTGATAGAATAAAAACCGTGAAACTATACCAAAACCGAATAGAATATTTAGTTGGCCTTCGCACAGGTGAATTCACTCACTCCGAACTTACTAAATTAGCCCACCATCGCGGAACACGAGGCGCGTTTAATTTCATTGGTGACGTATCAAAATCCTCATTCGGCACCCTTGACGTAAGAGACGGAGAATATTTTAACCGACAAATTGACAACTTGTACAATGCCAGTAGACACTTAGCATCTCTGCTTAACAAACAGACAAATATCGTACAGTCAACGTTGGGCGTCTACAGGAAAGAAATCAACAGCATGATAAGCCACGACCGCGAATAACATAAATTACTCACGGCCCTCTCGACTGATACAGCTATTTCAAAAGCCTTAATCGCCAACAATACCTTCAGAATGACTTTACTCAACCGACTAATTGACCTGGACCGACACTTGAACGAATACGAACTTGACCTGTCCAGCTTAGTATCCTCTTCGCTCAAAAAGGTATCGTCCACCCTAAAATTTCATCACCAGAACAAATTATTTCCAGCCTCAAACATATCCAGTCACTCAGACCACAAATAGAGTTTCCTATTCCAATGAATCCAAATTATGCTGAAGAACTAATTCGAATCTCTAAAATCGACATAGCGTATTACGAACCCAGACTGCTTTATGTGATATCTATCCCGTTGCTCAACTCTAAGGCTTTTGACCTGTACCGACTGCTTCCCGTCCCCGTTAGACAGACATACGACTCTGCAGATAACAAATTCGCTTACATTCAACCTGGCAGTGGCTACATAGCTATAGCACTTAACCGAGCGTCGTACTTTCGAATCTCGGAATCCAAATTTAGTAAATGCATTTTATCCCTAGGAAAATTCGTGTGAAAGTTGACACAACCGCTTTTCCGACCGTCGACTCACAAACTTTGCGAGGTAGACCTTTTTCTGAACCCGTCCAGAAAAATCTCAAAACAATGTTATATCAGATTGACCGCATTCGATGGAACCTACTGGACGGAATTATCAACATCTGATTCTTGGATTTTCGCATCTTCCACTCCTGAGACTCTTCATACTCTCTGCCCAAATGATCAGACCTCTCGTGTCACACTTTCCGGTTCAGGCATTATCACCCTAAACGACCTGTGTACGGCTAGTACTTCTGAAGTCACTCTCAAAACTTCGAAACGCTCATAATCTATCGAGACCCTCTTTTACGTCTCCAAAGTTACCTTGGATCTAAGCCAAGTATCCCTCAGTCTTGATTTTAATTTTTACACTGACTTATCCCTTGTTGCCAGCCCTCCCTTTCGCGAACCATCGCATATTAACCCCCACGATCTTGCCGTCACCAGCGTTTCCGTGAATGATATACTGGAACGCTCAGCAGACCTAAGCACACATTATCGCACCCGAGATAACATGCACCGCCTCACTACCAGCCTTGGTTATAGCGGCATCGGCCTCGCGTCCCTCTCAGTAGCTCTCTTCTGCTACAAAATCTCGTTATTTAGCAAAATCTCAAGGCTGTACTCTTGCTGCAAAGTGGGAAGGACACGACATATCCCTCACCCGCGTCGTACAAAACCCCGAATTCCTACGCGCCATGCCATCCACCACCCGCACCTAGAAATAATACCATTTCCCGATGACCTGCCTCCTCGCTCTTCGTCGCTGCTCCGGACCCAATCGGAAATTGAAATGACGGAACTAGATATATCTAAGCCGCGTAAATTGCTCCCCGAGCAGAGCCTCAACGATAGCTCCGAATCACTTGAAGTATGGCGCTAAGCCCTCCGCTATTAGCAAT
The DNA here is from genome assembly GCF_021155785.1 of Neodiprion fabricii. Taxonomy (NCBI): domain Eukaryota; kingdom Metazoa; phylum Arthropoda; class Insecta; order Hymenoptera; family Diprionidae; genus Neodiprion; species Neodiprion fabricii. Next base: position 13,356,370 of record NC_060244.1, read on the forward strand.
CATATTCTTTCATTGCCTTATTCTGCCTGTCATAATCTGCAGCCATAATATAATCATCAGCACGTTGCATAAGTATGGGATTAATTTCTGTTCCTGGTGTTATTGGAACATACGCGCGGGTAATGACGAATTCATGGGGTTGATGAAAAAAGAGGAAAATACTTTATTGAATTGAACAAAGAATCTTACGATGCTAATTTCGCGACGTCGACTTTACTCTTCGACTGCCTCGTGTCAACTGCCTCGTGGCTCTCGCGCGCTCTCTGGCGGCGATCTTTTCAAACACGCACCCTCGCACACACACACAAATCATTCGCACTCGCTCGTGGCGCTGTCGCCGTTTTTCCAAAATCCTACAATCGGCCGTCCTGAAATTTTTCATCCGCCCTCGGATGAGGCTCTTCGACATCTCCTGCATCGTCCTCCGAATCTTCGTATTCGACCCATGGCTTGACGTGATCAGCTGCCGTGGAAGTCTGCTGTGGGCCCTCGTGTTCTCCAACTTTTCGGACCAGATATCGATCATGGCGCAACACGCGACTGATCTCGTACGGACCAAGAAATTTCGGCGCAAATTTCAGCCCTGGACCCTGCTGTGTCCTCTTGATTGCGACCAAGTCACCTTCCTTGTACGTTCTCGCCTTCTTTCGTTTTTTGTTGTAGCTGTTTTTGTTTTCTTCTTGGATCTTTTGCACTCGTTCTTTTGCTTGACATCGGATCTCGTCGCGCTCTTCTTCGAATGACGTGATGAACTCTTTTTCTACCATCTCTCGAAGCGAAACGTCTTCTCGTAAACGCGGACGTACTCCAAACATCACTTGGAAAGGCGAGGATCCGATGCTGCGATGGAAAGATGTATTGAGATACTGCTGCGCTAGACTCAAGTATCGAAACCATTCTCCTACTTTTGGCGCTGCCAACTTGGAGATCAGAGGAATTAACGTTCGATTAACCCTCTCTACTTGACCGTTCGCTCTGGGTATTCCTGTCGTCGTTAGAACGTGTTCAATATCTTCCTTCTTGCAGTAATCTTCGAACTCTTTAGCGGTAAACGCGGTACCACGGTCGGATATTATCCTACGAGGATTGCCAAAAATTGCGGCTTGCTTGCTCAGACGATCGATGACCTCAAGCGTTGTCGTAGACCTCGTTGCGTAAAGCCACGTGAACTTCGTGAATCCATCAATAACGACCAAAATGTGCTTATAGCTCTTCTTTGTCGATGGTAAGGGACCGAGATGGTCGATGTGGAACGTGTCCAATGGCGTGATCCCTTTCGCGATGGCGTTGAGATAGCCCTCTTGTTTTCCTTGTTTACGCTCTGCCACGATACAATCGACGCAATTTCTTATTATCTTTTCGAGTTTTTCGCGTAACCCTGGAATCCAATAGTCTTTTACCAAAATTGCTTCGGTCTTGGCTACCGAAAAGTGTCCCTTCTCGTGTGCACGTTTAATAATCGTCGAACACAATGATCGAGGAACCACCAAACGTATATCGTCGTCAACTCCTTTGTAGAGAACTCCTCCGCGCATGACGTACCCCGTCTTCGCTCCGTTCTCGACATTTTCAATAATTTTCTTCAAATCTTCGTCTTCACGCTGCGTTTTCTTCAGTTTCGCTGCAAGACCGTCTTCTCGGTCGTCGATCAGCAGGCAAGTAGGGAGCGGATTCCTGCTTAACGCGTCGACGTGCATCATGTTTCTTCCTGGGCGATGTTCGATTTTATAATTAAAGTCTTCCAAATAAAAAGCCCATCGCGCAATACGCAAACAAATGTCTTTCTTTTTCATCGTAAGCGCAAACGCTCGACAGTCGGTTACAATCTTAAATTCTATCCCTAACAGATAAACTCGAAACCTTTTCAGAGCTTTCACGATCGCCAAACATTCCAGTTCGTAACTAAAATATTTCTCCTCGGCTGCGGTCGTCTTGCCGCTCGCGAAATACACTGGGTGCCACTTGTCGTCGTCTACATTCTTTTGAATTAACACCGCGCCGTACCCGTGTTTTGACGCGTCCGTGTGCAATTCAGTTTCAGCATTCGTCTTGTACAAATTCAAAACTGGGCGAGTTGTCAAAGCGATCTTTAAATTCTCGAAAGCATTTCGTTCGTCGTCTTCGAAACGAAATTCTACACCGTTTCTTAAAAGATTTGTCAGCGGACGAGCTATCAAAGAATATTTGGGAATAAATTTGCGAAAATAACCTGTAAGCCCCAAAAACGCTTGGACTTGTTTGATGTTTGTTAATTCCGGAAATTTACGCACGGCTTCCGTCTTTCTCTCTGATGGTCGAACTTGTCCTTGACCAATCACGTGACCCAAGAATTCTACTTCGCGTTGCAAAAAGTTACATTTCGACCATTTAAAAATCAAATCCGCTTCGCTCGCAACTTGAAACACGCGTTCAAGGTTCTCGATTCCACTCGCATCGTCTTTCGACGGAATTATCAAATCGTCCATATACGTTAACACAACGCGCTCTTTAATCAACTCTCGGAAAACTGCGTTAACGAATTTCTGAAAAACTGCAGGTGAATTGCAAAGTCCGAAAGGAACTCTGCAAAATTCATATTGTCCGTCTGGGACAATAAACGACGTGTATTTCCTGCTCGCTTCTTCAACTTGGACGTGGAAAAATCCATTCCGCAAATCTAACGTCGTGAAAACTTTCGCTCCTTGCAAAAGATCAAGCTGATCTTCGATAAGCGGGAGTGGGTAGCGATCTTTAATAATCTTTTGGTTTATCAATCGATAATCGACGCATAAACGATTCGAACCATCTTTTTTCTTAACTACGACGATCGGGCTAGCGTAATCGGAATGCGATTCGCGCACGATCCCGTCTTTCATCCACTCTTGTATTTGTTCGTTTACCTCGCGCTTTTCCGCTTCGCCTAGCCTACGCGCTCGTTGATATATCGGCACATCGTCTTTCAAAACAATCGTCATGCAAACACCCACTTCGCGTCGTCTTTCCGGCTTGTACTCTTTAATCATTCTTGCAATCTTTTCTCGATTTTCGTTCACACATACGTTTGACAAATCAGTTGTGTCGCTGTCGTTCAACTCGATCGCTTGAATTCGCAAAACTTCAGGCACACTTGCACTCTCATCATTCACATCGTTTAATGGTTCGATTTTGCAAATTCCGCGGGATCGGAAAAGTTTAACGCAATCGAGAAAATCGGTACCGATCAGGAGTTTGTGGTCTAACAATTCTTTTTTAACCACGTACAACCGAACCTCGTATTCGTGCTCGTCAATTTTCATTGTCGCGTTAAAAAACCCGACCGTCTTGTTTACTTCTTTCCCCACGCCACGGAATGGCGTCGGTTCACCTACGAGTTTTGGTTTTCCCAAATCGTCGTACTGATCTTCTCGAATAATCGTAAGATCGCTCGCAGTGTCGATAATCGCATCTACAATCATTCCATTCACAACAACACGCTTCGCTTGCTTTTGGTTTTTCGCCGAAGTGTCTGCAAGCACGCACGCTTTCTTCGTCTCACTCGCACCGGGACATGCCGCCGCGATATGTCCAAACTTTTCGCACTTGAAACACTTTCGACCCAATTCTTTCGACGGACACTTTGGGCTTACGTGATCTCGCTCACCGCAATTAAAACAGCGCTGTGCAACAGCTCGATCTTTCTTATTGACACTTGGCACTGTTTCGCGTCTTTCGCTCGATCGGTTCGATTCACTTTTCGCCGGTGTCTTCGTCGCACTTTGTTTGTTTTCACTTTTCGCCGTACTTCTCGTCGTGTCGCTGCGGTCGCGCAGCGTTATCTCTTCGAAGGCCTGGAGAAGCCCCGCTTTCGTCGTGAATCCGTGAATGCGCGCGGCGTCGCGCAGGTTGGCATCCGGAATACCGTCTACGATGTATTGCAATATCTCTTCTTCCGGCAAACCCAATTGGTTCGCTAGGATCGTTTTCTCGTGTGCGTAATCATTGAACGTCTCCGTCTTCTTCCATGTTCGCTCCTCGAAGCGTCGTCTCACAGCGATTTTGTTCGGGCGTTGGAAAAACATTCCACGCAACTCACGCAACAGTTCGCCCGTCGCCATTTGAATGTGTTCGGGCTTAGAGTGAAACCACTCTAGCGCCCTCTCTTTCAGTCTCATTCCAATTAATATTTTCGTTGAATCTTCGTCTAGTCTATACGCTTCTTTCAGGAAAAGCACTTGTCTCTCCCATCTCTCGTACGCTTCGTTGTTTCCATCGAAGAAACTCAACAGATCTGCGAGCATCGAGAGACTCACGCGCGTGGGGCCTTGATCGTTGTGAACAACCGTTCTGCTCGAGGTCACCGCGGGCCGTTGTTCCGCGCTCGTCGCACCTCGTGCCTCGTTGTCCGTCTGCCTCCGCTGCGCCATCTCGAGCTCTCGTCGTAGCAACGCGACTTCGCGTTCGGCAAGTTCTTTCTCTTTTTTGTACAGCTCCAACATGCATTGCATCGAAGCGGCACCTTCGTCGTCATTTTCGTCTTGATTTGTTTCGGTATGACCGTCGGATCCTTCCAGAGTCGACATATCGAAACCTTCGGCTCTCGTCAAACGTAGCAATAGCTCGGCTTTATTGCCAGTTGTCGGCAAGTCCAAAGACGCCAGCGCTTCTTTTAACGCTTTCGTCGTACACTTCTTCGGGTCTAACATTTTGCTGTTCGTGTCTTTGTCTTTCACTCGTAGCACTTTCTCGAACGTTCTTTACTCTGACGCGTGTTTACACTGAACGCGCCTCGCGCGACCTCTACGTGTCCTCTATGCGTCTTGGGCACACGCTGTACGCTCGACACGCGGTTGCTACCGCGTTTCAACACGTTCGATCTCGTCTTTTCGTCGTTACCGTCCTTTGTCTTTCGTCTATCTTCGTCTTTCGTCTTTTCGTCTTTCCGTCGTTTCGTCGTTTCGTCTTTTCGTCTTGCGTCTTTTCGTCTTTTCGTCTTTTCGTCTTACCTCGTTTCGTCTTTTCGTCTTGCGTCTTTTCGTCTTTTCGTCTTACCTCGTCTTACGTCTTTGTTTCACACTTTTTCTAAACGGCGGTTAGAAAATTCGCCATACTGCGCGTCATCCCGGTTGAGCCCCCAAATTTATGGGATTAATTTCTGTTCCTGGTGTTATTGGAACATACGCGCGGGTAATGACGAATTCATGGGGTTGATGAAAAAAGAGGAAAATACTTTATTGAATTGAACAAAGAATCTTACGATGCTAATTTCGCGACGTCGACTTTACTCTTCGACTGCCTCGTGTCAACTGCCTCGTGGCTCTCGCGCGCTCTCTGGCGGCGATCTTTTCAAACACGCACCCTCGCACACACACACAAATCATTCGCACTCGCTCGTGGCGCTGTCGCCGTTTTTCCAAAATCCTACATAAGTTTCATTTATATTATACACAATATCTATCATATTGTTACAAAGGGTGAAATCACCCCTTTTGTCCCCTCTTTAATGATCTAGTAGTCGGCATAGATAAAAGACGTTTATAAACCTCTTATGTCTTTAAAAAGAATAAGGTTGCTGCGCCAACCGATATTATTGTAAAAACAGTCTTGTTTCAGACTTTAAACAAGAAACACGTATATTGCATTAAAAGCATTTATCACGATATTTTTGTTCACGCCTTTGATTCGATAATAAGTAAACTCGCGGATCCATATTTTATTAACGTAACGCCTAAATCGTTACAATTGGTGTCAGAAGCGGGATCTTGAGTTCTTATTAATTGAGTCAATTCAGTGCACGAACTTTAATTATGAGTAGCAGTCGTTTGACGCGCTCACGACGAAGAGAAAGAAGCGGAGAAGAACCTTTCGTTACGGAGAATCCGCGGGTCCCTGAAACAATTCCATCACCTTCAGTGGACCCTCTTCCAATTCCTTCGTCAATTTCGCAACTTGATCTGTTAAATATCTTAACACAACAACAAGAAGCGGCAAGACAACAACAAGAAGCAGCTACTCAACATCAACAACAACTAATCCAGCTGCTTCAAGAACAACAAGAACAACGGAAGCGAGAAGGGGAGGCTCGAGAGCGTTCCGAGACTAGTCTTCATGAACTGCTCCGGACGACTGTGGTGGCTCTTCAGTCCGTTCATCAGATGAGCGGCACTGGAGGACCAGCTGTAACACCGCAGGGTTCCAGAGTTGTTACTCCGCTTCCCTCTCCTGTTCCCTCTCCTGTTCCCGTTCCTACTGTTCAGGAGGTTCAACATCCAGGTCGATTCCAGGATGTTCCTGAATCAAGGTCTGTGCCTTTTATTAGGAGAGTAGATGAATCTCCAATTAGTAGAATGAGAGTAAATAATGAGGCTGGTTTTTCCGAGTCTTTGCCTCAAGTTCGACCTCAATATTCTCATTTTAATCAATTAAATAATTCAGGATTTCCTGAGGTTGCTTCTCAGATTAATGAGAAGCCTCTTTATCCTTTAAAACCGCCAATTTTTGACGGAAAAGTTCCATGGGCAGATTACGAACGCCAGTTTAATACAATTGCTAAACATAATCAGTGGGACTCCGCCATGAGGGCCCACAGTCTTGCCTCCTGTCTTCGAACGCCGGCTTTGAACGTTTTAACGGCGTTGTCTGAGGAAGAAATCTCTGATTATGAAAAACTTAGTTCTGCATTAAAGTTGAGGTACGGAAATGACCACTTAACAAAACTGTACACAGCACAATTACAGACGAGAAGACAAGGACGAGACGAAGACCTTGCGTCTCTTAGTCAGGACATTGAACGGCTTTCTCGTATAGCTTTGCCGGATCACGAGCCGTCTCGTAACTTATTAGCAACGCAAGCTTTTTTGAATGCGATTAATGATCCGGAAATTAAAATGGCCGTTGGAACGTCGGGCCTCACTTCTCTGCGGGAGGCAACCGCCAAAGCCCTCGAGGTGGAGGCAATGAGAAAGCAATATTTTGGGTTAAGCAAACTTCGTCGGATTGAGGTGTCTGAAAACACCTCAGGAAGACAGAGTTTTGAATACTCGGAGGAGCCAAAACCTCAAAATTATAAAAATAGAAATAACGGTAACAATTTTAAACCAAGAAATCGAGGTTCTTTTCAAAACCGTCGAAACGAGCGTATAAATAAAAACGTGGTCGTGACAAGTCAAACTAGCTTGACTTGTATATTTTGTAAAAAAACAGGTCACGACGCCAATCATTGTTTTCTAATTAAAAAAATTAGTGGAAAACCGATGCAAGGCTCGAATCCAAATTCTTATAATTGGCGTAAGAAAAATATAGAAAAAGGGGAAGCAGATCCTCAATCGAGTTCTTCAACAGGAACTCACTCAAAAAACTAGTTTCAGATGATTTGTCAGGGCGAAAATCATCGCAGATTGTTAATAGTGAAAGCCCTCTTAGAGAACAGTTTTTAATTAGAAGTCTACGACAGTCTGGTCTTTACGCGCGCGGTACTGTGAATGGCGTCGATTGTCTGTGGGTAATAGACACGGGCGCAGAAGTAACCGTAGTTCGATCGGATCTCTTTAAATCCGATGACCGGATTGTTCCCTCTTTTTCTCTGCGAACAGCCACTGGAAAGACGACCCCGGTTTTGAGACAGGCTACTGTCCAAATTAACCTTTTTGGGTGTATCGACTCTCCACATAAGGTTTTTATAGCAGATATAGAGGATGAAGGTATTTTGGGAATAGACTTTCTTACAGCCCATAACTGTGTTATTTCGACTAAGAGAAATTCACTAGCTTCAAACAATCGCGAAATAACTCTTTGTACAAATAGGAATGGAATTTATTGGACTCCTCCTAGAATTCGAGAAATAGAACTGTCGGAAGATGATTTGCAACAACATTTTCCTCTTCATTTACGGAGCCTTGTCGAGAAATCTTCGATTTCGTTAAATTTAGCTCAGGAAGAATCGTTTAAATCTCTTTTACTAGAATTTAAAGATTCTTTTGCGAAAGATAGTAGTGATAAGGGCCGATGTACTTCTGTCAAGCACAAGATCGATGTCGGAGAGAGTTCGCCAATTAAACAAGCTCCTCGAAGACTTGCTCTCAACGCCCGAGAAGAGGTGAAGAAGCTGGTGGAAGACATGTTAAAGAACGATGTTATTGAACCATCGTCTAGTCCCTGGGCCTCACCAATCGTCCTTGTTAACAAAAAGGACGGATCCAAACGATTTTGTATCGATTACAGGAAGCTGAACGATATAACGAAGAAAGATTCTTACCCTCTACCCAGAATCGACGAGACACTCGACCTGATAGCTGGTGCAACTTGGTTCAGCACCATAGATCTTCAGAGCGGATACTGGCAGGTCGAAATGGATCCTCTAGATAAAGAAAAAACAGCTTTTGTTACGGGTTTAGGAGGATTATGGCAGTTCAAGGTTATGCCGTTTGGTTTGAGTAATGCCCCGGCTACCTTTGAACGAATGATGGAGGCTGTTCTCCATGGGCTCACGGGCAAAATATGCCTCGTTTATTTAGACGATATAATCGTTTTTGGCAAGAACTTTGAAGAAGAAGTTAAAAATCTCAGACAAGTTTTCGCTAGGTTGAAGCAAGCAGGTCTGAAAATGAGCCAGAAGAAATGCCATCTGTTCCAGAAAGAAGTAGGCTTCCTCGGACATATCGTTTCAGCACAAGGTGTGAAGACCGACCCATCCAAAATAGAGAAGGTTTCTTCTTGGCCGACACCTAAGAATAAAGAACAAGTTCAAAGCTTTTTAGGCCTTTGTACGTATTACAGAAGATTTGTAAAAGGTTTCGCTAGTATAGCTAAACCTCTCCATCATTTAACCGGAATCAAGATTCCTTTTGACTGGACCCCGGAATGCGAAGAGGCTTTCAAGAAATTAAAAGAAAATCTTATTTCTTCGCCGATTTTAGCTTATCCAGAGGTCGAAATTCCTTTTATTTTAGATACGGATGCATCTCTTTCAGGAATAGGCGGGGTTCTGTCACAAATTCAGGGAGGTCAAGAGAAAGTGATAAGCTATTTCAGCAGAGTTTTGAGTAAAACCGAGAGAAATTATTGTGTCACTCGTAGAGAGCTTTTAGCTGTCGTTAAGACCGTAGTACATTTTCACCATTATTTGTATGGCAGAAAATTTTTAATACGTACAGATCATGCTTCTCTCAGGTGGCTACTTTCGTTTAAATCTCCCGAAGGTCAGGTAGCTAGATGGTTAGAAAGGCTCGGTCAGTACGATTTTGATATTCGTCATCGAGCAGGAATTCATCATGGAAACGCCGATGCTCTCTCTCGAAGACCCTGCGAGGAAATGCCAGAGTGTAAACAGTGTGCACGATTAGAGAAAAATCGTGACCCCTCTCTAATAATACGGAAGATTTCTTTCGAAAATAACCAGGAGGAATGGAGAAAATCGCAGCAAGAGGACGACACTTTGAATCAAGTGAAGTCTTGGAAAGAAGCAGAAACTCGCCCGGACTGGCAGGATATATCTTTAGCCGAGCCAGATTTGAAAATTTATTGGGCTCAATGGGACTCTATTCTTTTAATTGATGGAATTTTATACCGAAAATGGGAATCTGCAGACTTGAAAGAAATCAGGTGGCAACTTTTGGTTCCCAGGTCACGAGTTCCAGAGATTCTTGCTCTTTATCATGATTCTCCTGCAGGCGGACACTTCGCTTCGAATAAAACTCTGGGCAGAATTCGCAACTTCTACTTTTGGCCCCGTTGCCGGATAGACGTTGAAGATTGGTGTCGAAGATGTCGAATCTGCACGGCAAAGAAAGGACCTCGAGCGAAGGGACAAAGCTCTCTTCAAATTTACAACGTGGGAGCTCCATTTGAAAGGATAGCAATGGATATTCTTGGACCTCTCCCGATAACCCATTCTGGAAATAAATATGCTTTGGTTATTGCTGATTATTTTACTAAGTGGCCAGAAGTGGTTCCTCTCGCTGATCAAGAAGCCTCTACTGTAGCGCAGGCATTCGTTAAAGAATTTATTTGTAGACACGGAGTTCCTCTAGAACTTCATACTGATCAAGGCCGAAATTTTGAGTCGACCTTAATGAAAGAGGTTACTCAAATTTTAGGGGTTAGAAAAACTCGTACAACTCCTTTGCATCCGCAATCTGATGGCATGATAGAGCGTCTGAATCGGACTTTACTACAATATTTGTCGTCCTTCGTAGAGCAGAATCAGAGAGACTGGGACTCCTGGATCCCTTTCTTCCTCTTATCTTACAGATCTGCGATTCACGAGACGACGAAACAGACGCCAGCCCTCATGCTTACTGGAAGAAATCTTCGTCTTCCGTCAGATTTAGAGAAAGGCCCTGTTCCTGTGCAAAGACAGCATCAAACAGATTATGCCTTTTCATTACAACAACGCTTAGAAGAAATTCATCACTTTGCTAGGAATAGAATTTCTATGGCTTCAGATAAATTAAAAACTCGTTATGATATTCGAGCCAGAGATTTAAAATTTAATCCTGGAGATTCTGTTTGGCTTTTTCAACCACGAAGACAGAAAGGACGATGTCCAAAGCTACAAAGAAATTGGGAAGGCCCTTACTTAGTGGTTAACCGGATAAATGATGTTGTTTATAGAATCCGAAGATCTCCTCATTCGCGTCAGAAAGTGGTTCACTTGGATCGTCTTGCTCCTTTTGAAGAGGATCAACCTGAAACAGTCTCTCCAAGACCAGGGACATCCTTCGAGGTTAGATCTTCAAACGAACACCCTTGACGACTGTGATCGACTTGACCTTCTTTACAGTCGGTTATCGATTGGGAGAAGAATTTACCTTTCGGAATTCATTTGAGTAAAACTCGACCGCTTACGATTATTATAGAAGGAAATATCGGATGCGGAAAAACAACTTTCACTAAGAGGTTTTTAGCAGATCGCCAGGTCTGTACACTTTTAGAACCTCTTGAAGAATATCGAAATGTAGCTGGAATTAATCTTTTAGATTTGATGTACCAGAACCCAGATCGTTATTGCTATTATTTTCAGCATTTCGCTCAAATGGTTATGTTAGACAGACATCTGCAGACGACTTCATTAACTGTAAAGGTGATGGAAACATCGATATTCAGTAGCAATTGTTTTGTAGAAGCTCGTCGAAGGTTAGGTAATTTTCGCGACTTCGAATCTCATTTATTGACAAAAAATTTTGATCTTCTCATTCGCTCGTCTGAGCTCAGAGTAGATTTGATTGTTTATTTGCGAGTTTCCCCAGAAACTTCTTTTGCTCGAGTTAGTTCCCGTTCTCGTGAGGAAGAATCGAGTATTTCTTTAGAGCTACTCAGAACTATCCATGAGGTTCATGAAGATTGGCTAGTAAAACAAACCTTTTCTTCTTTATCGGCTCCTGTTTTGGTTATCAATGCAGAATCTGCAGCCGATCAAGTTTATTCTAGCTTCTGTTTTGCAATGACACACGGATAAAGTTAAACCTTTCAATTTAATTTTATTTTATTTACATTTTCAAGAATATTTGAACAGTTTGAACAGAATTTTTTTTAATATTTGAACAGAACAGAAAAACTAAATAATTTGAAAGTGGTATGCGGTTTTAATAATTGTTTTTAATTCAATTTTTACGGCTTCACATTCGGAGCAGCCTTCCGTCGGTTTTGCAATGAAAATGAGACTATCTTTGCAAACGTTGCATGTCGTATTGTCCTTCAGAAAGGTTACGTGTAGGTCAACTTCACCTCGCGGATGTTCAGGACTGGAATTTTCACAATAATAAAAAAAAAAAAAAAAATTCAATTTAAATTTCTATTTAAATAAGGGGTTGTTTCTTGTGTTTGTTTTTCCATTTACCTGCGGGTACAGCATGACGTGCACAGAAGACCAATTTTCCCTTCTTCGATGCGAAAATCGAAAAACCCACAAGAAAACTTTTTCCATGAGTTCTGGAATACGTTTTCTAATTCTTCTTCTGACAAGTTTTTTAAACTAATAAAGTCAAAGGTTTGGGCTAATATTCCCGCGTTTATTAAATTATGAATTTTTGACATGGTTCTTCTTACTACGGAAGCTTGATAATGGGTTGTTATTTCTGGGTTGCTAATCAATTTGAAATTTGTTTTCTTCGGTTGTTTCTTTCTAGAAACTTCTTCTCTGGAATCGAGTTTTGTGTCGGATAGGCTTTGGTTTAAGGAATAATGTGAAATGAGCCACGATTATTTTTCGAGGTCGATGAGCGATTGCTTGATTTTCACATTTTATTAACCTTAAGTGTCAGTTTCTGTGAGCACTTTTTCAGGTGATTTGACACAGCCTTCTCCTTCCAATCTTTCCCGATTCCTGAGGATGACTGGTGGTTTTATTTTGAAGAAGGACGCAGAAATAATTCAGATAAGATCGTTTCTTTTCTTTTGAATACATATTCAATTTATTTTATTGAAGTATTCTCTCAAATTCACTTAGTGAATTTGAATTGTTTTACCATCACTCACATTTGTCCTTCCAAAACTCTAGGGTGAACTATTTCTAAAGAAGTCACCCCACGATTTCCTTATTTTATATGAAGAGAAGTCTGTTTTCGTCTTATTTGGACCTGGAATTGTCGGTTCCCGTTTCGGTGTTTTCATCCGAACCTGTTTCGGAGGGATCCTTCATGAAGAAAATCGAATTTCTTCCCGACGTCAATCTGGGCCGTTGCGGAAAACTTTGTATTCATGAAGCCACATAACACTTAATAACACTAACCTTTATAAAACACGGCACATAAATTTTTGAGATTATTTAACGCTCAACTATCTGCTCAAGGTTTTCTGTGGTTTACCTTGAGACTGTGGGCAAATGCCAGATAGTAAAAAAGGGAGTTCTTAAATTTTTAGAGCCACAGCTCCAACTCACCTTTGAGCACTGACTACTGGATCACCCTTATAATTGTTTTAACTTTCCCGAGTCGGGACGACTCTTTTCCTCGGGGGGGAGTAGTGTTACAAAGGGTGAAATCACCCCTTTTGTCCCCTCTTTAATGATCTAGTAGTCGGCATAGATAAAAGACGTTTATAAACCTCTTATGTCTTTAAAAAGAATAAGGTTGCTGCGCCAACCGATATTATTGTAAAAACAGTCTTGTTTCAGACTTTAAACAAGAAACACGTATATTGCATTAAAAGCATTTATCACGATATTTTTGTTCACGCCTTTGATTCGATAATAAGTAAACTCGCGGATCCATATTTTATTAACGTAACGCCTAAATCGTTACAATATATACAATATTTACCATATATACCACCACATTTATAAGATGTCATTTAGAAAATTTTGTTCAAATGTATACTAACCCACTTAAACGCGCACTAACATCTAGGCACTATATTTCAAGACTCTTCTTTGTAATATTCTGTAAGCGATTCAGTATGATAAGATGTCATTTATAAATTTTTTTTTATTCAAATGTATACTAACCCACCTCAACGCGCACTAATATCTAGGCGCTAAATTTAGAGACCTCTCTTTGCAATATTCTGTGAGTGAGTCGGTACGTTTCATAGCATTCCACTTCCTTCCGAACATCCTATTCCGAACCCTCACCGAATGTTCTTCCCCAAGGGGGGGCGTGTTACGTCTTCCAGACTTCATATTCCTTTCCCACACTCTTAGTTACCTTACGCTCTGTAGTCTACTCTTATCGTTTGCGAGTCAGCAGATTCTTCTTTAACTCGCGGCTAGCTCGCCTCCTACATCCCGCAAAACTAGGCAGATCCATCCTAGCGCTCAAGCAAAACACCTATCCCTCTAAACCAAGACCATACCTTTTTCCCTCGACCGACTCCGTTGCATTGACTACTAATAAACAATCATATACTTCAAATCGTTTACCTCTCCTTAATACCGATCCCTTTCTATTCCATTCACTTCCTGCATTGGGAGTAGTAGCACGCGAGTGCATAGTCGACGTCAACGGACCCTACAATAGCCAAATAACACCCTGGCTGGGCTTGGAGTAAGCTCCGATTACCGCTTATCGGAGCCTCCGCATTCTACCCCGTAACACATGATGCTCGCTTTACGTTATTTTGGTAGATGGCTTGCTAAACTTTTGCAAAGTTAGCACGCTAACCGCTTCTTTTTTGAAAATCGTGTGCGACAAAAAAATAAGTCGGGCGCCTTAATAACGGATAATTAACGGCAAATTATGTCATAGTCCGAATTCACATTTTCGACAATTGGCAAGCCAAGTTCATGTGCGTGTGTTGACTGGGTGGCGGGCTGCAGTGATGGATCAGAGAAGACACCTTTCATCTTCGTTTTTCACGTTAACCCCCGCCCTCTTCCGCTGAATGTCCTTGGGTAGCTCCACTAATGTCGAAAGCCCCGCAGCGAGAGGCTGGTACCGGTTGATATTTACAGTAGTATTGAGGGTCTCGATCATGCTCCACCCAGAATCGCGTTGCTCAAAAGCATCAACATTTACAAGTAGATCCGCCCCTGCGTGTGTAAACCATCCGTCGATATCGCTTAAGGGCAGGTCGCGATGTTGGAGGTGTTGAAGCTTTTAACGTCTTCCGCAATGCCCTTATGCCCTATGTTTTTGAATTTGCACGATAATGTGAGGTTAACCTTCACATTACCCTCCT